>NW_020837945.1:72332161-72959986 GCF_003676395.1 Aethalodelphis obliquidens
TATATATATATATATATATATATATATATATATATATATATATATGTATAGTAAGAAAAAAGGCTAAAATTCTAATGAAACTTTTTTTAAGGTATGAGTTAGATCTATTTTCCAAATTACGTTTTTCCATAAGATTGTAAAACATCAACAGGCTTCACAAACCTTCTTGTTGATTCACTGGCTCATAAGATAAGACATATTCTTCTTGACCACCTATTAGAAAGTTAAAATACAGATGAGAAAATCTATAAAGAAAGCTATACTAATTTAATTCTTTAATATAACATATAAATTACTAGAACTTTCCCAAGAAAAGTAGCAAAGATGTAAAAAAAAGGGTACTTTATAAATTAATTATGGCAAGATTTAGGAAAAAAGTGATAAATTATCAAGTTTGGTATATGTAAAAACAAAATATAAATGTGCTAGTTAATAACTACCTTTCTGTTATTCTGGGTTTTACAGGTTATCAATAGACCAAATTAAAATCTTCACTTGGGATGTCAAGTATAAGCTATTAATTTTTTATTTAGAATCTAAGAGCTATTAAACAGTTCTTTAAAAATTAATACTTTAATGAGCAGTTCTACATATATGCATATTAGGTAATTTTCTGTTATTAATATGCTGCTTTTTTTGGTCCTACCAGGTATAACATTTAACATAGCACGAACATTTTTATAATTACAACTATTTTCTAACCAAAAGAATTTAATGCAAAGGTAAAACTAGTGTCACTATTTCACTGATGAAAAAAATTCATTATTATAATAATTGATTTATTCAATTTTTAAAAAATAACATTTTGAGTTAAAAAAATTTTAGATAAAATTAAATCCTTCCTTTTCAACAAAATGAATCACATAGATAGTAAAGGAGAAAAAATATATTTTGCTTTGATCTTAAAAGCACTTCAGAAGTTAAATTCTCTAGGATTAAATTAAAAGATTAGAGCTTATGAATATCCTAAATAGAAAAGTCTACGAATTATATCTCGACTCAATGAAAATAACTAAAAGAGTTAAAAATTTCAGGAGTTCTTAGCACACACATACACACACACACACACGTGTAGAAAACAAACAAGGAAGAGCTGTTAAATTCAAGTGGTTCAATGAAATCAATATTGCAGAATGTATTTGAAGATTTTCTTCTTGATTATTATGATTCTATAACAATCTTTTCACTAAATTTGTCATTGGTTTATATTACATGTATGCAGCTGTAAATTTTTTCAATTCATATACTGACATAAATATTCTTTCCAGCTTTAAAGTGTATTTTGTTGTTTTAAAATTTATAATACATAAAAAATGTATATTTACAAGCTGCTTTTTAAAGTACTGTATGTAAAACATGTTTTACATGTTATCAGAAACATGCAATTTGAATATTCCACACCTAATAATTCATGCAAATGGTGAGACAGACAGTATATACTTTCATTACCTCTTTTTAGTCTAGAAAGCTACTCAGCTACTCTCTGGTGAGTTCTGACTGTAAGTTAATAAAATGCTAAAATACGAGAAATCACATTCCCAAATCACATTCCCATTCCCATACCAAAAAAGAAAATCGTTAAATAACTATTATGCAGCAAAAATAACAACCAATCAAATGAATGAGGGTTAAAAGTATATACTGTCAATATGAAAAATATTAGAGACTGATATTAACAGGATGGACCTTTTGAGCAGCCATACTCATCTGTAATCAAGATTACTTTCATATTAGACAGCAGTAAAAAAAAAAAAGTTAGAAAAGCAATTTTAATTTTTAAAGTGCTACAACTGATAATATTCATGTACTCTCCCCTCCTCCCATGCCCAAATATGTTTAAAAAGTTCACACGCTTATATAGGTCCCTTAATAATATAATACCAAGACAGTACCATAAGAACCAAAAAAGAGATCAGTATTACTGTTTAAGCAACTGTTGAAAATTTTCCCTTCGCCATTTCTTATGTTCACCAAAAGCTGGCGATAAATAGTATCTTGACCCACACCAGTATTGGTGACACAGAATAAAAAAGGAAATAAAGCTAATTATAATTTAGCATTACTGAAAAATATTTTTATGATTAGTTAGAAACAGAATTACTAAATAAAATGGCAAAATACAAGTTTACTACTCATTTAACTAGGTATTTACTTCTTATAAAAGATACAAACACACATACACATACTGTGTACACGAATAGCACTTTTGTAAAATGAACTTTTGTATTTTATGAAAACCTTGGAAATCAACTTCTGTACATAGAGCGTGATTTTATTTATCAAGTAAAGAATTTTACTTGGCTCTACCTGATTTTAAAATATTAAGCACCTAATTTTTAGTTTTCAGAATACATCACTAAGGGAAAAAAACCCCAAAGGATATATTACTTGAGATAACAAAAGAACAAACAACTTAAAACACTTACGGTAACTACTTTCGCTATCACTGGCATTAGAAGTTACATGTTCTGAAATTGCAGGACAATGGAAAAAATAAAGAAAACACAGTGTCATGAGTTAAAAAAAAGCAAATTATCAAAATAAACACAAGGTGACTTAACAAAATGTCGAGATATAAACCACAGATACCCAAAGAGTTTTTAAAAACATTTCTGATTTTCTTTGAAAAGTTTAGTTATTTCAAGTAAATGAATATGAATTAGCAAGGAAAAAAAATCTGCAATCAAGGAAAATGTCTCATTTTCTGTTCAACAGTTTATGAACAAAATCTTATTATGAATAGATTATAATAGAATATAACAAAGTAGAATATAACAAAGTGATCCTAAATCAGTCCAACTGTCGTCATCAAAACTCCAAAGAGAAAATGTCATTGACACCATTTAATTTAGGTTATGATACAGTAATGACTAACAAAGGAAACAAGTTATATCTGAGCAAACAGATGCCCATTTCAATGAAGTGATATCTTAAAAAATAAATAATCTTGCTTTAGTTCAGCTTCTTTCTTGTTCCTGAAGAGAAATGAAAATGCATGTCTGAGATCATACAGATAAAGCATTTTGGATATCACAGATTCAGATGCCTCAAAAAAAAGTCAAATGGAACGGAATTCTAGAAGGTGGGATTGTATTTTAAAGTAGACTAATATTTCTGAGAAACTCTGCTTTGATAAAACTGACAATGGTTACTTTGCAAAATAAAAAAGATAAAGTAAACACACTCATCTGCTGCCTGGCCCCTCCTTCAAAGTGACCCCCATTTCATAACTTGACTGTTCAGTAAACAACCAGCACTTTTCTCATGTAAATATAATCTCTTGCACTCTCTCAATACGTGTCTCCTTTGAATTAAAAAAGGTAATTTTATCTATGAAAACTAAAAAACAAAATTTTCCATGGGAGAGGGGTAAATCTAAATTTCTTATGTCAGGCAAAGGAAAAAAAAAATTAACGGATAAGGAAAAAGCTTGAGGAGAGATATCTGCTGTACCATATCACCCACAGTCTCCTAAAATCAAGTAGCACTACTGAAAAGTTTAGAGAATGGTAGACAGTTCTTGAAATGGTAGTACAGTTCTTGAAAAACTGTCATAGTGAAAAATAAGTCTGTTATTCTAACCTACAAAGACAAGATACAACTTTCTTAATCATTATTATGTATACAGGAAGAACATTAAAAATTATAAGACTGAATAATGTATGATAGCACATATAAAATGGTGGTTTTCTAAAGTTTATATTTAAAAATTTCTTCTCATGTTACCACACAGATGTCAAAACAATCATTTTAAATTGCAGTATAATATTCTATTGGACTGTTACATCATGATTTACCTTACTACTTATTTAGATATTTTAGTTTGCTTTAAATTGTTTTCCACAAACATCAACAAATTATTAATGAACGTGTTCATTTACATGGCTTTCACCTTTTGTCCTATTTCCTTAAAATTCATTCCCAGAAGTAGGAATGCCACATAGAAAAAAAAAATTCTTAAATTTATACTAGGATTTGTATTACACTCTGTAATCTCTAATATACAAAAGAAAGAAATGTTATTGCACTCGAGTGAGTGGAAAGTGGGAGTATAGAAGAAACAAAATTAACCATGATTTGACAATTAGAGAAGTTGGATAAATGAATACTTGTGGGGTTTATTTTATTATTCCTCTACTATTGAATATGTCTGACATGTTATACATGTACAAAAAATTGAAGTTACTACAATCTCTTTTCTGGGAATTTCCCCTACTCATCTTGAGTTCTCTAAGATTACCAAGAGCTACGAAGCAGTCAAATTCTTCAAGTTCTTTCAAGTATCCTTTAAGTAACTCCTCTACAATAAACTCTTGCTACTTAAAGTACTGTCCTTGGAATGGCATCATTACCATTGTTTGGGAGCTTGTTTGAAAGTTAAAATGCTTTTTCCCTGAAAATTAAAAATAATCTTTTTCAAGGCATGTCATCAAAGAAGATGTTCAAATATCCAACAAGTATAAAAAAGTGTTCAAGCTTATTATCGGGGAAACGCAAATTAAAACCACAACAGATATCTCTATCATCCACCAGAATGACCAAAATGAAAAAACAAAAACAAAACAGGTATGTCAAGCGAAGAGAAAGATATGTAGCAACTGGAACTCACATACTACTTGGGGGTGGGGGTGGGGTAAACTGGTATAACCACTTTGGAAAACTACTTGGCACTATCTACTAATACCTAACATATTATATATCTGTGACCCAGCAATTCATTTCCTAGGTATTTTCCCAACATAAAAGGCATATATGCATACCAAAAGATATGTATAAAAATGTTCAAAGCAACACTATTCAAAAATAGCCCTAAATATATGTGTTTATTTACAAATCTGAGATATATGTACAGTTTCATAGTTTACTTTTTTCATTTATATTGTGAGCATTTTCCAGGCCATTATGTTTTAATATGATTTTCAATGGCTATAAAATATTATACTATATAGTAAGTCATACTTCATTAACCACTTCCCAACTATAAGGCATTTTAGGATTATTTGAATTTTGGGGTGCTCTACTTTCTAAATAATATTAAACAAAACATCCTGATGTATAAACCTTTGTTTCCACCTCTGATTACATCCTATGGATAAATTCCTTGAAAAAGAATTAGTAGATCAAAAGATACGCTTTTCCAAAAAGGCTGTACCAATTTACACTCCCAGTAGTAATATGTTAAAAGTAGTCATTCCAAAGAACCATCTCCATCACTGGATTCGCCTTTAAAAGCAAAGTCTGCTAAGGTGATGGGTAAAACATGCCATTTTGTTTATTGATTATTAGGGCTGTTAAACATTTCTTATATGCTTATTTCATTTGCTTATCTTTTGAGCATTCTTCTTATATCCTTTGTCCAGTTTTCTAATGGGGAGTGTTTGTTTCTTATTGGTCTGTTAGAAATTTATGTGCAAGAATATTACCCTTTTGACATAGTATAATCAGATTCTTAAAATTTTAATTTTTGTTTATATGTTTGATGATCACAACCATTTCAATTCTCTCTGACCAAGTCTCACCTTTCTAGTCAAACATTTCTTCCTGAGACTATATCATGTGTTTTCTCTTTGCTCTCCCTAAATATGACATATCCTCAGTCTTAAACAATTCTTGGCATCTTAAGAGCTCTGTACCACTCTACTCAAGTAAGTCTTTAAAATAGAAAAAGAAGAGATGTAATAGGAAATCTATATGCCTAACTGTAGAAGTTTCTGAGGTGTTCTACAAAGTGGAAAGCTATAAAAATAAACTGCATACAAAAGGTACAAACCTTGTCTGAAACTGTATAATTTCATTTCTGAGCACCTTATATAACTGCTCCTGAACTACACTTACTTTTAGTCTCTTTTAAAGGAATCTTACCCACTTTTTTCCTCTTGAATTTTTTCAAAATTGCCTCTAAAAGCATAAAAGCTACACAGATTTCTATTTCTAGCTTTTTACAAGTATGATAATTTAGTTGTATCCTCCCAGATTTCTACCATACTTTAATTAGTTCTGTTAGTCAAAATTAGTTTTGGAAAGGCAATTTCTATTATTGTTTCATCTACTGTCAACAGGATACATCAATAATTTATTTGATCCTCTTCTTTGTAGAATCATTGAATTCTTGTCTACGAAAAGTATTCTAGGGTGTCACTTTTGTTTCCCTCTCTGCTCTTTAATTAAATACCCTACTTTTTCATAGCTTGTGTGAAATTACACGCAGGTATACATCTTTCTTGTTATTCAGTGTTATTCCACATCTCTTTAACAGGTTTATCTGGAATAATTTGTCCTTCTGTTTTCAGTCCCTTCATGAGTCCTGTTCCAGCAAGGTTTAATGAATATGAGGTCACATTTATCTTCTTACATTAAAATCGCACAGGATTTTGCTTAGTTTTTTCCCTGTATCCTGAACTTTAGAATATAGATAACTGAGATCTTAAATAATGCCCTTAACCCACCCTTCTTCCCAGTATTTTCTACTGTATAATAATAAGCATCTTGTCAGCAGCTAGTAATGTTTTATGTGATAACCTCCATCATATCCAGTTTAGAATTTTACTGATATTTTTCTGTCTCCGTCAACCTTTTCTAAATAAAATCTTTTTGATCTGATCAAGTTACCACGTGAATAAATTCTTTCAGTTCTTGTGAGATGAAGCACAGAAACCTACCATTCAAGGGATCGTAAGTCACTGACCAGAAAATTAAATCAACGACATTGGTAATCAGTTATCATTTTTCATTTGTTTCTCTTCCCAAGTCTCAAACCTCAATTAAAATGAGAGATGAAAATACGATGTGGTCAAGGTGTAGTTATCTGCTATAAAAATATCAACGTGGGAACCAAATTCTTCATTTAGTTCCTTTTTCCATGAGCTTTCCATAGTTCTCTGATGACTCAACAGGTAACAAAAATATGTGGGTTCATTTGATGATCCACACCACCTTATGATCATTCTCAAAATAAATTATATAGCATTAAGAATCTGTGGAAATATTTTCCAGTTTCTGAAGATTTCACTGATAATTTTTCCCAAAGGTAAGAGATTAAAAAAGGGTGCCACTAGTGATAGTAAATTTGTGGCTCTTGCCAGATCCTAAAATGGCAAATGCATAAATAATAAAGTGTGTGTAATAGAAATAATTACATATAAAGCATACTGCTTTCAATCTAATATAAACTTTTAATTGTTAAAGTTGAAATAAAAGTCAAGTACCTACAGTTAAGGTTAAAAGTCAAGTTAGCATTAATCAGGAAAAAAAATCTGTGAAATTTAATGTTTATTAAGGTAAACTTAGAAAGTTAAAAGATATTGGCTATATCCTTAATGATCAATGAATTATGAAGAAATAAGTTTTCAAGATGCTTAATAATGCAAACGGAAACAACTACTTAGAAAAAAACTTTAGCCTAAAAGATTACCTCTATGAGTCACCATCACCTAAAAGAACTTAGTAATATTTGGTAAAATTTCACATTTAATCAATTTGTAAACATTCACATTTAAAATTTTGTTTGCTAAAATGACTTCTTGTTTCATTCACTAATTCCAACATTTATTAAATGACTCCTACATTATCAGACTCTGTACCAAGCTTTATATGAAGATTAAGTACTAGCTAGAAAATTAAACAGGAACAACACACACAAAAGAACTCCCCCCAAACAGAGACAACACCTTGGTTAAAGAAAAAACAAAGGATAATATTTCTTATAATTCTTTTCATAACTTACAACTTCCTTAAAAAAATATACTATTTACCTACTACATAGACTGCTACTTGAACTTGAGTTCTACAATTCTTCTTTAATATTTAAGACCTATTGTGTTTTATAGTTTCACTTTATAGCAATGCTTTTCTAACACAGGCTCAAAGCAATTTTAACTTGTTTTAACAACAAAAAAGGGGGGGGACATAAAACTGTAAGGAAGATTATATTCTACCTTCTAATAATGAGGGCAGATAGCAGTATTTTAAAAAACATTAAAAGTCTTTCTTCATATTTAAAAAATTCCTAGAGAAAGTAATTGCCATAAAAATTACAAAAAGGAAAATATAATTATGAGCAGAGAATTTTTCAAATGACATGTGAAAAATGGAGAAAAATAAAAGGTGTGTATTACAGAAATAAAAATCCCAAGCATATTATTAACATGAAGAATCTAAAAGCAATCTAAATCATACACCTCCTCATGCCAGCAGGGCGCTACCATGAATCTCAAAATGTATCTGAAAAAGGTAGGTCTGTAGATGGAGGTTAAAAAATAACTTGGGAGTATTTTAATCACTTACTCAGGCCTTTTGATCCCATGTCGTCAGGGATCTCCTGTAGAGAGTAGTTCCCAGAGAGCAAGCAATAAAAAGATAATCAAAGAAAATAGTTGTCAGTAATGCATAAAATTGGTGCTACAATAAGAGACAGTTCCAAGACCATTACAGGTGCACGTATCTTACAGAGCATTTTTGTATATTTCTGAAAGTTTAAAATAAGCTAGCAGCTAGATATAATCTAA
Source organism: Aethalodelphis obliquidens (assembly GCF_003676395.1). Taxonomy (NCBI): domain Eukaryota; kingdom Metazoa; phylum Chordata; class Mammalia; order Artiodactyla; family Delphinidae; genus Aethalodelphis; species Aethalodelphis obliquidens. The sequence goes on from NW_020837945.1 coordinate 72,340,666, forward strand.
TAAAAGAACGGAAGTTTTATATAAGAAGCTGATTAGGGTAGAGAAGCAAAAATTTTGACTATTTCTTGCTATTTTAAAAGTAAAATTCAGATTGTCTACATATAATGAAGAAATGGGATAAAACGTAATGATTTGAGGTAATCCATTATCAAAGATTGGCAATGCTATACCTAGAAATCAATAAGTAGCTTCTCAGGTACCCATGTTTTTCCTCTAAAATATTCTTCTGAGAGTGTAAATGTTTCTTATAAGAACCTTTACATAAAAAAATTCTATTTTAAACAGCTAAAAATACCATTTACTTTAAATTAAGAATTCCTAAGGTGTTAGAAAAAGTTAAGATTGGTACGCAAATTAATTTATGCCTGTTAAATTGCCCCTAGTTAAGACAAGTAGTAACCTGTTGCAGCTCTTGAAACTGTCTCCATGGTAACAACCAACTGCAGGGCAGTAGGTCCCTCTACATTTATCTTCAGTTGACCACTGGATCCACATACTTACGGTCAGCATCACTTGTTTCCTGCTCACTCTGGTCCTTGTTCTTGTAGAAGGGGAATTTTCGGGAAAAGAGGTTCTTTTTACGCTTGTCATTGAATGACTGCTGAAGAAGAGAAGGAGGGGCAAAACAAAGGGATGTCTACTGTCTGTGTGTACAAAGGCCCAGCCTAGTAGCTCTGTGAAAGCTGACTCTTGTGACCACAGTGTGCAGTTTGTATATGAATTTTGCGTTAATCACATATACAGTGAATTTTTAATTTAGTATTAACTTCTCTAATTCTAACATTTTATAACTGAAAACAGAAAATTTCAAGAGTGTAATTCAATGATATGTAAAAATAAGGAGGAAGTGCTATTTGATAAAAAAGGGAAGAGTAAATCAGATTAGCTACTACTATAGTCCAAATCAAGCTTGCATCTGTTCATATCCATCCATATTTTTCTAGATTTCCAAGTATTAGGTGCTCTACAGCAAAAGTTATTACTTTAGCTGTTCAGATATTTAAAATTTTCCTTTCCTTCATTTTCCTTTGGCTTTAGCACATTTTTTCCCTTTCTCTCTCTCTTTTTTTTGTGGCTCCAACAAACTAACAAAAAGCCACTACTAAAAAAGAGAACCAAAACAACTGAGCAAGTTGCTAAATATTTAAAAACCATCTTTTTTTTTTTTTTTAAAAGAAGAGAATTAGGATAACTAAATGCTTATCAGAAAATGGGAAGAAAACTAAGACGTGTCCATCAAGCACAGAGTCCAGCAAAAGAATTATCAATGCTATCTAACCAAGGAAGAAGAGTCAACTCTCCTGGCCAATTTAAATGTCATCATAACTGATTTATTAGCCTTTAAGCTCTACCATATTATCTATTTTTAAAGTATATATAAATAAAATAGAACCAAATTCAATTCATTAGCACCATGTCCTGAATAGGGAATAAAATATTTGGTGCGGGCTTCCCTCGTGGCGCAGTGGTTGAGAGTCTGCCTGCTGATGCAGGGGACACGGGTTCGTGCCCAGATCTGGGAAGATCCCACATGCCGTGAAGCGGCTAGGCCTGTGAGCCATGGCTGCTGAGCCTGCGTGTCCGGAGCCTGTGCTCCGCAACGGGAGAGGCCACAACAGCGAGAGGCCCGCATACCGCAAAAAAAAAAAAAAAGTTTGGTGCTCATAATGTCAAAGAGGCAATTAAAAATCTAGTAGTTTATACATAATTGCTATGACAGCTGATTTGACGTCCCTTGTTGCACAGATGTCTGAGACAAGTTTTTTCTCTTCCTGAATGTCCCATTTGTGCATTCACACTTTTAAAAGCAGGTAGCACACAGAAAGATGATGCTAAAGAAGAGCAGCTTCTTCTGTAATTTGTCACAGGCACCCATGTCTTGAAGGAAATGGCCTTGCCTACCAGTGACAATAGGAATTATAATTTTTATCATTTTTTGAAGTGGGAACAATATAAAGGATAGAAATTCTGTTTTAATTTTTCTTGCGTTTATCCATGTCATAAGATGCTATCAATGTTGTGAAGTATATCAACACCAGGCAGTACTTTTTTTCTGGCGTGCCGGTACTTTTAGTCATGTGATGCCAGGTGATTAAGGTGATGAAATGGATTAAAGTGACTTTTAGCTCAAATTCTATTACTTGAAAAGATTTATTTTGGTAAGACTCTTTACAAAAACTTTCATTTTTATCTTTTTCAGATCAATAATTCAAAATTAATAAGTTCATAGTCATTAGACAAGCTGACTGTCTTGATATCAATCTTAAAATCTGAAGGCTCAGATAACCCTAAGCAGAAGTTAAAAATTAAGTTGAGAAAAAAAATACTGTGGAGAAATCTAAGCTTATAATTGTTTTATAAATTGTCAAGTAGCATTACTTGAATAAAAGTCTTTGCTTGAATCCAAATTTTAGAAAAGAGAAAGAGAAGAAAACAAGTTTCAATAGAGAAAAATTTATGGTAATCTAATTTATGGAAGGACTAAGTCTTTTTGTTCATGACAATCACTGATTTTGAATTTAGTAATAATTTTTATGCTAACTGATAAAACTGATACATTTTTAATAAAAGGTTATTTACCTCTGCTACTGCATATATAGTGGTCAGAGTCAGTTTCACAGCAAACAACCAAAAGAAACATGAAGTTTAAAATGTTTTGATTTTTGATATCTTTTGCAGTTAGCCAAAATGAGATATCGTAAAGATATCATAATATAGGACAGAAAGAAATGCTTGTTAGTTAAGAAATGTATTAACTGTATTACATCTAACATCCTGCAGGTGAAGAATTTATTAAAAGTGAAAAATAGCACAAGCAAACAGGACAAAAATGTGTAGGGAAAACACAAAACTGAAAAAACATACTAACTCTAGTTTCTTTATATTTTCAATACAAAACAATCTGTTTAATTACTTATTGTTATTAATGCTATATTGCAAGAGAAAGTGTAATAAGTATGAGGACTGATAAAATATTACAAATTCATGAAACATATCAAATATCTAATTTCCATATGTAGTATTTCAAAATAGCTAAATGAATGTTAAAAATGTTAATGAGAAACTGAAATGTTTTTAAAAAGTCTGTATTGGAAACAAAGTCCATAACCCACCATATAAGGAAAGGAAAAGAAGAGCTTAGAACGGGAAATGGTATTACAGAGAGAAATGCAGTTCTGTATCAATGGCAAGCGTATTTTTACCCCACTCAGTATCATGCATACTTTTGGTGCTGTGTTAGAACACAGTGACTGTGTATAAAGTTGGTTATAGTCAACAAACAAGACTAAGATTTAAAAATGTCGTTAATTCAGTTAACTTCTTACAGTTTGAAAGAAAAGTTACAACATGCAACCTCTTTTACAATACACTGACAGTGTATTTTACTAAAATACTTTAAAAGACATATATAAAACAAGCACAAAAACCATTGTATATATTTCAAATACTGAGCATTTACTTGGGATTTTTTCCTCCAAAGATTTTCTATTTTAAATATTGCTTCAGATTATACTATATAATTTTGTATTTTCTGAAAGGTACAAGTAAATTTTAAAAGAATTTATCATTTGTAAAATAACTGAATGCATTATATATAATTTACTCAGATTTAATTTCTTTGATCAAGGATCATATTCCTTTAAAATTTTAAAACTTTTAAGTCTGAGTGCTTAGTGATATCAAACATGTACAAAGAGTAGGGTTAATTTTTTTGCTGAGTTAACTTTCCATATTCATTTGAAATTTGATCAAAAGATGTTGCTTTAGATAAAAAATTTTTATCTATTTATTTTTTAGATAAAAAATCCCCAAAACACAAAACATTGCTATAAATAGTATTTCAACACAACATGTGTTTCAGCATTTTCTTCAGGCCTATTGCTAGAATATTCCATTGCACTAATTACACACATACTATAGGGTGAAGCCTGTGATATCATCCATTGACATCCACTAGATTCAAGAAGGACAAAGTAAATGAAAACAAAAATACGTCTAAAATATATATAAAAGAATTTTGATATATTTCTTGCCCACCTACAAAGTCCTCCTCTTGACTGTCCCTTTATTCCCTTAAGATAAAAATTCATACTGATTTAAACATTTAAAAGATGGATTTTATTAATGAGTAATATTAGCAATAAACAGGGAAAAAATAAGAAAATTTCCATAAATTCACTTGCAAAAACCTGTAAACTTACATTATGAACTAATTAATAGTTTTGGGAAGGCCTATTTTCTCAGATGTATTATTTATTAGCTTCATGACTAATACTGGTGACACAAGTTTATAGTTAATTGTTCATCTGAGTGAAGGCTGAAATCATTTCATTTATAAAAATAACGACCAAAAGTATGTTGTTAAGAATATATCAAACAACAGTTTTGATAATTTGGAAAAGTCTGTGAAATGGATGCTTTAATTTAATAAATTGTTTACTTTAGCATATCTACTATTGTAGGCCACCACGGCAAGAGCAGTTGATAGTTAATTCTTATGGCAAAATCCTTCTCATTTTAATCATGTGCCTCAAACAAGAATTATGAAAAGGCCTATTACCTTCAATTATTAATTTCTAGAAATAATAGATTTCACATACTCACCCCTTTATCTCCTCTTGCTTTAGAATTGAATTTCACTGTTTTTAATCTGGCTCGTTCTTTCTTCTCAACCCTGGCAAAGCACAGATTATTTTTTAGTTATAATAAACATATCTAAAGTTCTAACTAGGAATCATCAGAACTGAGACTTTAATATGGAGCATTTTTATATTCTAAAGCCTTCAGAAGTCATTTGAATCCCATAATTTATAAGAATTTCTGAGAAATGAAATACAGGGCTCATTTTATTATGAAACAAAACCACTTGTGAAATATCAAAATACAGTACAAGTATGTGTACTTATATATGCACTCTATTCCATAATTACACTGAAATTATGAAGCACCACTTCTGAGTTTAGCAATTTTCCAGGTTTCCATTTGTTTTGTTGTTTAAATGTTATCTTAGCATGGAACACATATGCTAAAAACTCAGTGTTAGAGAGAAAGCAGATGGGGTAAAATATTAACTGATGAAAGTAGGTGAAGGATGATATGTGGGTGTTCTAAGTACTATTCTTGCATTTCTCTTATTTTTCTATAGCTCTGAAAGTTTTGAAAATAAAAAGGAGGGAAATAAAAAAATTAAGCTTAATTCCAATGATATATTTGTGTAAATACATAAAGTAACCAATTATAGTGTACGAAATAGAGGGTTTTTTAAGAAAATATTTATTTGGCTGTGCCGGGTCTTAGTTGCGGCATGCGGGATCTTTGTTGCGACATCTTTTAGTTGCAGCACGTGGGATCTTTAGTTGTTGCAAGCAGAATCTTTTAGTTGCGGCATGAAGAATCTTCAGTTGCGGCATGTGGGATTTTTAGTTGTAGCATGCAGGATCTTTAGTTGCGGCATGCAAACTCTTAGTTGAGGCACGTGGGATCTAGTTCCCTGACCAGGGATCGAACCCAGGCCCCGTATTTTGGGAGTGCAGAGTCTTAGCCACTGGACCACCAGGGAAGTCCCCAAAATAGAGTTTTAAAGTATCTTTGGGAGGATATAGAAGAACTGGTAACCTTAGTTATCCCTAAGAAGGTGAAATGGGTGCTTGGGGAACAGGGTTAAGAGACAGCCTGTATAGCTTTTAAATCTTTTGAATTTTAAACCTTGTTAAAGATGTTACCTTTGAAATAAGCAAGCAAACAAAACTACAACAAATGTACAATCTGCAATCATGTAGATTGTTACAATATGAATCGTGCAAAATTTCATATAAATTAAGCTTTACAAACCCTTGATTTCAACATAGCAATTATATTAGTATATAGCAGAAAAATGTACCAAAACAGCCTATGAATAAATGCATATCTTCATTTTTTATTATCTAGCTATACAGTTTTACCATGGGTACAGAAGAACCCTAGCAGTCATGGATTTAAAACTTGCTTTTTCTAATTCCAGAGCAATCCTGAGGGTCCATGATATGAATAATTAATTTATAATTCTGCCTAGGCACTTACTGAGGGCACTGAAAAACTAACATTTAGTGAGTAAACATTTACAACTCAAAATGGTTTTGTTTTCTAATCATTATCTAGCTGAGTGACTTCAATTGTGTTTATTTGTCAACACGGTTCCCAAAAGAAAGCTAAGGATTGTAGGAACTACAATTCCTTGCGCTATTATTAGACATAAAGAGGTCTAAGAGGTCTAAGAAAGATATCATTCTATTTAATGAAAGATATCATTCTATTTAAGAAAATACAAGTTTAGAATACACTGAAGAATGAAATGGCATAATTGGTTGTGATTTCATACTGAATTTTATGGAAGGAAAATTATATTCTATAATATTAGTCATGAATTTGGGGATCTGTAGAGGTCTCAAGGTATATCTCATCTCTTTTATCACTTCTGGCTTCAAAATCCAACCTTATAGAATTTTTATACACAAAATGAAAAATATCTCTTTCTACCAAAGTCAGCTGTATTTCTCATTTGTTGCAAGCACATGTAAAACCTTTGCAAGATATAAGACTCCAAGGGATAAAGACAATTTTTAGGAACTCTGACCTTGATATTTAAGAGGTGAGGTTTCTATTGACTCAACAAGGCACAGTGGAAGCATTTCTGGATTTAAAGTGTACTACATTCTATTCCAGGAAAAAAGTTATGCAGCTGAGGGCTGCATTGCTAAAAGAGGAGTTGCCACCAAGTGTAAGATCCAGCCAAATAGTTGGATCTTGCTAAAAATATGGATCTAGCCAACAACAGTCATAAATTCCAAAACCACAATTACAAACCTTGGCAATATTTTAACATTTCTACTCTTCAACGTCTAAAAACAGGTGTACAAATATATATAAGGTAGAGAGGTTTATAAACAGGCATATGATTTGGCATAAGTATCAATTTTAGAGACTCTTAACAAAATAAGTCCAACTTATTAATATGAAAAGAACAAGTTTATTACGTCATAAGCTTGACTTGAAGTGAATTAACTGGCTATAATAAACATTAATGTTTCACTGACAATTTTTACTGGCTATCTTAAAACTTTTAAGTTTTAGGCAATGATTTGGATGAATCAGATCTTATAAATAAGCTCTTTTGAGGAAATTATGAACTGATGTTTTAATACCTTTCCCATAGAAGTAGACATTGAATAGCATTTCATTGACCTTAGAGGGGGTTCTAAGTTGGGATCACCCTTTTCAAAGACAATCTGCATTTAACCACTTTTGCCACTAGATGGTTAAGTATGTACCAGTGAGTGAATCACTACAATAAATAGTTAAAAGCAAAGAGAAAAGAGCAGTGAATGCATGAATACTTTTAAATTAAACAAGAAAACAGAGATGTGAAACACATTCTTACATATTTCTAAAAATTTTGCATTTACTTAAAATGCTTTCATTTTTTAAGTCTAGAGGAGGAGGCAATTCACACAATCAAAACTCCTGAAAATTTAGGTTTTAACACCATCTACATGGGAAAACTACAGAGGCTTTTAATTCTCTCTCCCTCCACTGGTATAGATATATGGCACAGTGACTTAAAATATACTCATTTTGTTTTTAGCAACTAGTAGGAGCTTTAGAGAAATTTCTATTTGGGGGCATCATATTCTCTTACTATGTCATTGGTTACAACATAAGGTGAATAAAATTAAATGGTTGTGAAACACAATATATAAAACTGAGCATAAAATCACCACTTCAGTAAAAGAAATAGCAATTATTTATGTTGTCCAATTTTCAAGTGGTAAAACTGTAACAGACTTATATTTACCTGCGTTTACTGGGAATCACCCCAACTTCATCACTTTCACCATCTGGTGTAACCTGCCTGGCCTGCCACCATTCGTCATCAGAAGCATTAATAACATGGAGGATATCTCCAAATTTGAAGTTCAATCCCTGACTAGGAAGGCCACTGTCTTTAGTCTTGTCATAATCAAAAAGGGCCCTAGATTAAGAAGAAAAAAGTCCATAATTATTTCTTATAATGATATTATGAATATTAAATAAACAGGATCCTAAAAATATATATATAATCTGGGTAGATAATTAAACAATGTACCATGGTAGGCAGAATAATGCCAAGCTCAATTTTGTGCTATATTATTGGGTCGACCAAAAAGTTTGCTCGGGCTTTTCTGTGAGATGTTACAGAAAAGCCCGAAAGAACTTTTCGGCCAACCCAATACAAGAAGACAATGAGACTAAAAAAGAAATAGCAAAATTAACTTGTTATGTTAATAGATATACTACCTTATTTCTCTCAATACTGTATGAGAAATAAAAAAATATACTTTTAGTACAATCCAATGGCAACCTGTATTGAATTCTAAAATGAAGACAAATCTGCTCAGTTGTTCTAAATTAATAAAGTAAATATTAAAAGAGACACTTCTCTTTATTTTGACTAGACACACTTGGGTAAACAAATTCCCTGACTGATCTGATTCATCATTTGTGGACTTTAATACTAGATCAACAGAGTGATTATTTTCCCAGTTAACTATTCCTTTCATTTATTCATAAAACTATAATTAATAGGGTTTTCAGAGTCAATAACAATGATGAAAACTAACTACAGATGACGATATGATGACTTTAACAGCTGCCAACCATTTTGGAAAAAATACTGTATTAATTTAATATAGTAATTGCAAAATGTTAGGAATATTGTAAAATTTGATAACAAGAAAATAGTGTACTGATACTTAATTAGTGTACAATATTTAAGCAAATTAAATTCTTTTTCTTTAACATCTTTATTGGAGTATAATTGCTTTAGAATGGTGACAAATTAAATTCTTATATTCAAAAAACCTCTAACAAGAGTACAGGAAGGATCCCAGGAATTACATTTATAATACAATTTATTCATTCTTTTGTTCTAATTTGGCAATGGGAAATTAGGATACAAATCATATTCCTTTTTATGCTACCCAACTCTTAAGACTATCTCTTGAAGTAAAACTGAAGAGGGGTGAAATTATTTGATGGCTAAATGAATGAACTAGTTAATGGTTTTCAAATGTGTTCTTTCAAAGTCTTTTCAGTGGCTAACAGTGTGAAGGAAGTAGGTGAGAATCAAATGTGGGAAGGCTTACTTAAACATATATTAAAACATATCCAATACATTGGATTTTATTTGAAGAAAGAATTCTACAACTGTAAGATAAAGATTATAAATGATATAAATGTGAAGTCATTACTTCAGTAAATTCTGAATACTAAGGAAACGTCTTTCTACTGGAAAAGTATAGTTAACTTCAAATAATACAAAGGTTTGATATAGTTAGTAATTTACTAAATATTTATTTAAAAAGGTAATTAAGTAGATATGACAAAGATAAAGATGACAAAGATGATGAAGATACAAATAAACAGAATATAAAATAGCAAATAAAGTACCTTAAGAGGTAGAACAAATGCCACAGGATATTCAGAAAAGGGAAAATACTACATCTCAACGTTTTTATTATCATAAATTAATCTTTTGAATTACAAAATCAACACAACTGTATTACCGATGAGCAACGAAGAAATCACTCACAATCTCTATTCCCTATGTTAGCATTTAAACTTTGTCTTTTAGTACTCGGATTAATAAAAAAAAGGAACTCATGGAATACTTACTTGAGCTATTAATCATAAGAATATAATGAACACCTGTTAATCTACTCTCCAACCTAAGACTATACACAAAACTTTTATCAGTAACTTACATTCACCTATGTATTTTTCCCCTTGATCCTGTTTCCCTCAGATTAAGAGTTAAGCACTGTTAGAAGGTAACCACCATTCTGAATAGTGTTTATTATTTCCTTGCTCCTTACCCTTTTTTGTTGGTTTGGTTTTATCACACACATATGGATGACTAAGTAATTATGTATGATTTTACCTATTTCAGAGCTTTATAAAAAAGGTATCATACTGTATGTAGTCTTTTGTAGCCTTAACTTTATTTTTACTTTTGAAATTAAAAATACATTTACTAAAAAGAACCATAAGACTTCTGGTTAACTATGGCAGATTGGCTACATGTATCTACAGGCATACCTCATTTTATTGTGCTTTACCTTATTGCACTTGCCAGATATTGTGTTTTTTTTTTTTTTACAAGTTGAAGGTTTTGTGGCAACCCTGTGTTGGGTTGGCATAACCCTGTGGTAATCCCAAGTCTATTGGTGTCATTTTCCCGACATTTGCTCTCTGCATGTCTCTATGTCACATTTTGGTAATTCTCCCAATATTTCAAACTTTTTCATTATTATTATATTTATTATGGTGATCTTTAATGTTACTATTGTAATCATTTTGGTGCATCACGAACCATGCTCTTATACGATGGTAACTTAATTGATAAATGTGTGTGTTCTGACTGCTCTACCAACTGACCCTTCCCCATCTCCCTCCCATCTCCTTGGGACTCCCTATTCCCTGAGACACAATAATATTGAAATTAGGCCAATTAATAGACCTACAATGGCCTCTAAATGTTCACATGAAAGGAAGAGTCACAGGTCTCTCACTTTAAATTAGCTAGAAATTGTTAAGCTTAGTGAGGAAGGCATGTTGAAAGCCAAGACAGGCCAAAAACTAGGCTTCTTGCCATCAAACGGTTAGCTAAGTAGAAAAAAAATGAAAGTGCTACTTGAGTAAACACAGGAATAATAAAGTGAAACAGCCTTACTGCTGACACTAATAAAGTTTTAGTGGTCTGGATAGAAGATCAAACCAGCCACAACATTCCTTTAAGCCAAAGTGTAATCCAGAGTAAGGCCCAAACTCTCTTCAATTCCATGAAGGCTGAGAGAGGTGAGGAAGCTGCAGAAAAGTTCAAAGCTAGCAGAGGTTGGTTCATAAGGTTTCAGGAAAGAAGCCATCTCCGTAACACAGAAGTGCAAGGTAAAGCAGCAAGCGCTGATGTAGAAGCTGCAACAAGTTATCCAGAAGATCTAAATAAGTAATGAAGGTGGTTACACTAAAGAACAGATTTTTGATGTGGACAAAACAGCCTTATATTGGAAGAAGATGCCATCTAGAACTTTCATAGCTAGAGAGAAGTCAATGCCGGGCTTCCAAGCTTCAAAGGGCAGGCTGACTCTCTTGTTAGGGGCTAATGCAGCTGGTGAGTTTAAGTTAAGCCAATGCTCATTTACCATTCTGAAAATCCTACGGTTCTTAAGAATTATGCTAAATCTACTCTGCCTGTGCTATAGAAATGAAACAACAAAGCCTGGATGACAGCACATTTGTTTACAACATGGTTTACTGAATATTTTAAGCACACTGTTGAGACCTACTGCTCAAAAAAAATTTTTTTTCTTTCAAAATATTACTGCTCATTGACAATGTACCTGGTCACCCAAGAGCTTTGATGGAAGTGTAAAATTAGATTAATGCTGTTTTCATGCCTGCTAAGACAACTTCCATTCTGTAGCCCATGGATGAAGGAGTAATTTTGACTTTCAAGACTTACTAGTTATGGTAGTGATTCCTCTGATGGATCTGGACAAAGTAAATTGAAAACCTCCCATAAAGGATTCACCATTCTAGATGCCATTAAGAGCATTGGTGATTCACGGAAGAGGTCAAAATATCAATATTAACAGGAGTTTGCAAGAAGTTGATTCCAAACCTCACTGATGACTTTGAGGGGTTTGAGACCTCAGCGGAGGAAGTAACTACAGATGTGAACCCACTCTTGGTGAAGATGCTGTGAAGATTACTGAAATGTCAACAAGAGATGGAAATATTACATCAACTTAGTTGATAAAGCAGCGGCAGGATCTGAGAGAACTGAGTGCAATTTTGAAAGAAGTTGACTGTGGGTAAAATGCTGTCAAATAGCATTGCATGCTCCAGAGAAACTGTTCATGAACGGGAGAGTCAGTCAGTTTGCAAACTTCACTGGTGTCTTATTTTTAGGAAACTGCCACAGCCACCCCAACCTCCAGCAACACCACCTTGATCAGTCAGCAGTCATCAATATGGAGGCAGGACCATCCACCAGCAAAAAAAAACTATGACTTGTGTAAGGCTCATTGATGGTTAGCATTTTTAGCAATAAAATATTTTTAAATTGAGGTATGTATTGTTTTTAAAGACATAATTCTATTGCACATTTAACTGACTACAATATAGTGTAAACATAACTTTTATATACACTGGGAAACCAAAAAATTCGTGACTCGCTTTATTGTGATATTCACTGTATTGCAGTGGTCTGGAACTAAACCTGCAAAATCTCTGAGGTAATGCTTGTATTTCCTTTCCATCCTGAAACTCACTAAAATGACGACAACATCACCACCACCACCAAAAACAAACACAAAAGAGAGACGACAACAAGGAGAAAAGAGAGTTTAACATGGTTTTGGATGATGGTAAATTTAGCAGAGTAGAGGAAGCTCTAAATAGGGTGCCTGAAGAGAAGGATATTGAAACAAGATTTACTCCACAAGACCCCAGAAATGCTCACAAGTTAGAGGTGTACACTATCCAGGTAGGCAGAGATAAATTACTGCCATGAAAACAGAAGAACTGGTGGAACTTACTATAGAAATTAAATGTTACTCAAATGAAGAATATTTTATTATAAAAAGATACAGGTAAACAGAAGTGTTGGATGATATGACATATCAAGCTACACTAGTCACCCAGTAAAATATCAACTTAAAAAATTTTCTGGTTTGTATTTATTTTGTATTTCTTTATCATACTATTATTATTCAAGAGGTTATATAACTTTCATTAATAAAATTATAATAATACTCCAACTCCTGAAAGACACACTATCAGGAAATCAATCATAAAAAAACATTTCCTTGGTTTGCAATACACTTTTCTACAGTAAAACTAAGTCATGGTGAAAAACCTGAAAGAATCTGCATGCATGCATAAAGACTGCAATAATCAGAAATTTAAAAAATTTACCTGACATAGAGGGATCGCTTCTGGCTAGTTCGAAGAGAACCTGAACCTGAACTAATGCTACTATTCATCATCTGCTCCCGTAAGTCATGTATTTTGGCTTCAAAACGACTGTATTCTGATGGAAGAAAAAAGAGAAATAAATTCATATTTTATATTCTAAAAAAATAAGTTACTTGAAGATAAAGTATTAAATATGTAAGCTGTCTTATAATTGATTAAATGTGGTCAGAACCTTAAAAGAGTAATCTATACAAGATTTTGCCCAAGATGCAAATTTTAAAACTTAACAATCTCTAAGTGTACCAGGAATTAGAACTGGTTGAAAACAGTATTTTCAGTATGCTATTTTAAAGTTCGTATCACATTTAATAAAGGACAATTTCCATGTATCAAATAGCAGTATCAATTTTACTGTCGAATTTAACTGTAAATTTTAAAAAGTAGGATTTATTCTAATTTTTATACTTAAAAAAGCCTAAAATAATTTATACTAGATGCTTTGTTTACTGACTTTTTCTGTGAAGAAATCAGCTAATCCTATATTTTCAAATTATAGAACTTGTGCAGGGTCAATAATATGTGAAAAATATGCCTTAATAAGTTAATAAATGAAATTAAATTTACTTCAACTCATTAGATAATTTATAAATTTTCAAAATGTTAAAATAAGATGCACAAAAGCAATCTGAAGAAATAAACATTTTATTTAAGATACTTTTTATACAAAAACAAATACGATTTTGAAGATGGACTATTTTAAACTATATCATACATTAAAAGCTACCAAACCTATTAATAACAAAAAGTTTAAGCACTTTTTCAAAAATACTGCAATTACACGGTTATACACACTTATACCTTTTTCTCTATTTACAACAAACAACTAACAGACAAGTCAGATTCCATTAGATTCTTTTTATAAAACCAGTCTTATAGCAAGAGCAAGTAACTTGTCTGGAGCGTGTGTAGTTTTAAGAAGACAGAGTAAGAGTAAGCATGATTATTGCTGAGTTACTCTTCCTTTCACCACAGTCATCAAGCTTGTTTTCTGGATACCAAGATTAAGGAATTGAAGCAACAATTCATCAAAAAACTCAGAAATATTTAAATGCTCACAATAATATGTAATAAAATATTCTTTTATTGCCCTTTAAAAATATAATAGAAAATTTAAAGTATAAACATTAGTAGACTGATTAGTAAAAATGAATCCCTGACAATTCAACAATTATCAACTCATGGCAAATCTTTAGTCTATGTAGACACAGCTAAGATACAGACAGATCGATGGATGAAGATAAAGATTAAAAATATGAAGTGAATCCTGAGTTTATACTGGTTCTTCTAATTAAAAATTAGGGCCATTAGGTTTTTACTTACTCTCTTCTTACTTTATATGCTTCCTTGCAATATGAAGAATCCTGGTTCTCAAGACACTGGGGGTAACAGAATTAGATGACCCATCACGACTTACTTGTTTTAACCCATATTATATTCACAACAGTCTTAAAATAACACCAAAACTACAACCATGACATGATTACTAAAAACAGTTAATTACCTTTCCTAGTTCTTTTTATCTTTGGAGTATGGCTTATTAGGAATATACAGTTGAATACTGTTTTAAAGTCACTGGGAATAGTTCCTTCCTAGGTGTTAAGGCTGCCAGCTGGATATACATCCAGGTTCATTTGTTCATTTTAATTTTGAACTTCAATTTTTAGGGGTTGCTTTTTACATTTTTCATTGTTTTTATACGTAGGTAAAACAGTTCCAAAGTCAAATCTATAAAACAAGGATATCAAACAAGAATATCCCTCTCTCCCTAACCTACTCTGTCCTGGTCATTATAAACATTAAAGAAATGTTTATACTTCCACTTTTAATAATATAAGTAAACATATATGTAACATACAAATATGTTTATACTTATTCTATATTATTTTAATATATGTATATTTAAACTATATATATATTTTATAATTAATATGTATATGTACATACACATATATGTATTGTTCCTCCTTGTTTAATAAACAGTAACATACACATTTCTCCACATTGCTTAATTTTTTAAAAATTAATTAATTTTTTTGGCTGTGTTGGGTCTTTGTTTCTGTGTGAGGGCTATCTCTAGTTGTGGCAAGCGGGGGCCACTCTTCATTGCGGTGCGCGGGCCTCTCACTACTGCGGCCTCTCTTGTTGCGGAGCACAGGCTCCAGACGGGCCTAGCTGCTCAACGGCATGTGGGATCCTCCCAGACCAGGGCTTGAACCCGTGTCCCCTGCATTAGCAGGCAGATTCTCAACAACTGCGCCACCAGGGAAGCCCTGCTTATTTTATTTAATAATAAGTATTCTTATTGCAGTAATAGTAAGAATGCTCCACAGCAGTATATACAGATGTCCCTCATTCTTTTTTTATAGCTATATGGTTCTTTTATTTCTAAACTCTAACTCTTTGTTACAACAAGATACTATATAGGGTTAGAGTTTGCTTTACTAGCAAATCTGAAAATTGTTTTCTTGTAACAATTAAGCTGAATTAACTTCTGATATAATTGAAGTTGTGTGATCTCCAGTTCTATTCATTCTGTTTTATATTTTATGTTCATATGCTGAATATATATATATATACATGACTTTTACACACATAGCTTGTGGCAGATTATATATTCCAAAGATGCCTGGCATCCCACATGTTTTTGTACTATGTGACCTTGCCATTCCCTGAACAAGAGGTGGAGTCTAATCCCCTTCTTGAATTTGGGCTGGTCTTATGACTCAATTGTAAGCAAGTGAATGTGGTACAAACGATCATATGTGACTTTCTAGGTTACATCAGAAGAGTCCATGGAACATTTGCCTGGTTCTTATGGGCTGCTTTATCTGGAGGAAGCCAGACACCATGTAAGAAGTCCAACTACTCTCAAAGCACCACTCTTCAGAGGTCATGTGATAGTTCTCTGAGCCCAAACTTCTAGCTGATGCCAACAAAGTCCCAAGACAAGGGGAGTGAAGCCATTTTGGACCTTCCAAAGCAGCTCATCCATCAGCTGAATCTCATTAAGTGACCTCGGTCTATGCCACAAGAACCATACAAGCCAAAATTCCGGCGGAATTCCTAACATAGTGAATCCATAAAATGATGTTTTAATCCACTGAGCTTTAGGGGTGGTTATGAAGTAATAGCAACTGGAACACAGTTTCACTGTGCAGTCTATTTGTTCATATATATATACACATATATACATACACACACACACACACAAGGACAAGCCTTCCTAAGTTTATATATATATATATATATATATATATATATATATATATATATATATACGCACACACGCACATGCACACTAGATTCCTAAACAAGGGATTATATTATATGAATATATAAAATATTTATATAAAATTTGTATTTTAATAAATGTTTATAAAACACTTATAAACATTTATATATACTTAATAAAATATATTTAAATAAAATTTAAATATTTATAAAAGTAAATATATAAATATAAAATTAGGAAGCTTTATTCTGTTGTTCTAATGATAACTCTTGGTTTGGCTTTTGGCCCCCTACTATGAGCAATCTCCCCAGATCTAATGTGAAATATTATCCTTTTATATTAATAACTTCAAAGCAATCAGAAAGTTTATTCTAATTTTTTTTATCCTGTTGCGTTGGGTCTTCGTTGCTGCCTGCGGACTTTCTCTAGTTGCGGCGAGGGGGGGCTGCTCTTTGTTGCAGTGCGCGGGTTTCTCATTGCAGTGGCTTCTCTTGTTGCAGAGCATGGGCTCTAGGTGCACGGGCTTCAGTAGTTGCAGCACATGGGCTCAGCAGTTGCGGCATGCAGGCCCTAGAGCACACGGGCTCCAGCAGATGCGGAGCATGGGCTCAGTAGTTGTGGCCTGCAGGCTCTAGAGTGCAGGCTCAGTAGTTGTGGCGCATGGGCTTAGTTGCTCTGCGGTATGTGGGATCCTCCCAGACCAGGGCTTGAACCCATGTCCCCTGCATTGGCAGCTGGATTCTTAACTACTGAACCACCAGGCAAGTCCTTCTATTTTCACATTATCTACAATTCTACCCCCATTTTCTGATAACTGCATTTTTTCCAAACTGTCATAGCATACAGTTTTTTCATATTATACATTCTTTTCCTTATAACTATCTTAATTACTAACACCAGTCTTTATGTCAGCATCTCTTCCATTTTTGATGTCTGAAGTTTGTTCTTTCTCCTCAGGAAGGGTTTATGTGAACAATATCATCCTAATTCTCTGTTGATACATTTGATTGCAGTCTTTATATTTCAAGTCTGTTTGATTCACAGTTTCTTTCTTTGATTCTTAAATATGTTGACTCCATTGTCTCTTATAAATGATGGAGGATGAAGTTCTGATGACAACCTCATTTTCTTTTCTTTAAAAAAACATTTTTTTGGGGCCTGGAATTTCACCAAATTTTTTCTCTTAATTCCAATAATTTTATTAGAATGTTTCTCAGTGATGGTTATTACCTTAGGTACCTGGATTGTCCTTTCGATATGTAGCTTAAATTATTATTTTTAATTTCAGAAAAGTTTTCTTGTTTATATATTTTTATTATTTGTTTTGTTGTACTGTTTTGGTTTTTTCCTATGAGACTATTATATGCATGTTGAATATTCTCTGCCTACTTTCTACATCTGTCACTCTCAAACCCTTTCTTATTCTTTTTTAAAAATTAATATATTTTTAAAGATTGAAGCAATCACAAACTTTTTCCTGAACCATTTGAGAGTAACATGCTACTCTGATGTCACTCTTGAATTCTCAGTGTGTAATGCCTACAAATAAAAATACTTTCTTATACAATTACAAGACCATCAAAATCAAGAAAGCAATGTTAATAATTACTACATCTAATGCTCACATCCCACTGAAGTTTCCCCAATAATGTCCTTAATAGCAAAAGGATCCATTTTGAAATCATGAGTTATATCAGAGCATATAGGCGTTAAAATTGTCATATTTTTAAAGTCTCCTCCAGTCAGAGCAGTTTCTCAGTCTCTCCTTGACTTTGTAATCTTGCTACCATTGAAAATTAGAGGACAATTATTTTGTAGAATGTCTTCTTTAGATTTGTCTGATGTTCCCACATTTAGTCCTGCAACTTTGGCAGGAATGTCACAGAAGAGATGTATGTTCTTTTCAATGCACCCTACCAGGTGGTATACATTTCTGATTTGTCCCATTACTGATGCTATAAACTTTCAGCACTTGATGAAGGTTGTGTCTGCCAGGTTTCTCTATTGCAAAATTACTCTTTTTCCATTTGCAAATAGCAAGTTAGTGAAACCATGTACACATCTCCATTCTCACCAAACTTGCAATTAATTCACTTATTTATATTAGTAAAGACCCATGATTCCTTAGTTTATTCAGTGGATTACTATCAGGTATTATTATCATCAATCTGATGTTCAAATTGTTCCCAATTTGGCCAGTGGGAACCCTTTCAAATTGGATTATGTGCCCTTTGACATGCCTCCATCATTCCTTGAGCACTTCCTTGCTTTCTGGCATAAAATATTACAGAGTAATCTGTAATATTTCCTTGCCCCACTCCTGGAACAGGCCATTTATCCAAACAGTCTTGGTAATTTAGATGGGGAATAGTATTTAGAAGCTAAGATCTGAGGCTTAGGTGTGCTCATTGCTACTGGGGTGGCATTGAGCCCAGGCCTTCTCAGTGGATAGAGCCAGGGAATTCCATATATATATGTAAAATAGATACACATTTATAACTATATGTTTATATTATGTAAACTGAAAATATGTTCATAAAAATTTCTCCAATTCTAATCTAATAATATATGGTCTATATTTAGTTTTCTCCCTTTCAATATTTATAACTCTCTTCTCCAACACTGAAAATCACAGACAACATTACCCTTAAAATATATATTCCTTTGATCAATCTCTCTGTATGTAACTAGCCTTCTGCTTCTAGTACCATCTACTTTCCAGACTGGGCTCTGACCAGTTCCATGTGTAACCATCTCACTCTGCTCAGGCTCCAACTCCTCACACCAGGACAGCTGCTTGTGTGGAAGCCCTCCTAACGGTTTACCATAGATGTCCCCCACCTTCCCAGCCCTGCAATGCACATAATTACCTTGCTATGCTTCACCTAATGGCTTTAATACAAAATTGATCAGGATGCGGAAGGGAAAGAACTCTTTATTTTTGATTTTTAAAAATTCCTCTTTTTTACCTACTTGCTTTAAATAACTATTGTGTGCTCCTTCTAGTTAAACTTAATTTTTAAAATAAAAGTTTTCTTTATCTCTAATAATTTCCTGAGTTCTATTAACTCATTTATGTTGTTCTTCCATATATTCATTTTCCTTTAACTTGTTTTGCAATATTAGATTATACTTTTCATTTGTTTTGTGGGCATGTCTTTCTGGCATACTTTCATTGTAGAGACATTATTCTGATTCTTATTTTCATTTTTCAAATAGGTTTCCATTGGATTCAATCTTGATCCTTTTCTGTTGTTCATTTTTATGAGAAATTAGTTTTCCTAAACTTTTTAAGGTAAGAGTATTGCATCAGGATGGCTTTTCTATCTCCACAGCTCTAAAACTCCCTTTTGCTGTTTCTGTCAAGTGTTCAAAGATATATCTCATATACTGTGAGATCTCCTGGGCCTTCTCTCCCCCCACTCATCTGGACCTTCTATATCCTTTGGCTCTATTATCCCTATCCTGCTCAGTTTGGATTTTATTCCTAGTAATTGTTCCTTGGTGTGGGGCTTTGAACTAAAAGGGAGCTGTAGCTGGTTAATTGGGTCATGGGGCTCAGACTGCTCCAGCTTCTTCACACCTTATTGCAGATCCCTTGCACTCACATGTAGATTGTGTAAAAACCCTTATAGTTTCAGAGGCAGTTCTCAATAGATCCACCTCGTTTTTTAAATGAGTACAGATTGGCTTTTGGGCTTCTTCTACTGATTCTCCGGGTACAGATGCTGATATCATGGGGTCTTACAGCTGTTGACAGCTTGTTTATACCTGCTTTTATATTGAGGTTCATGGGGATACCTTTTCATCTGGTTTTGCTATCTTAATTTTTTTCTGGGGGTGAGGAGTGGGGAGTTCTGGGCAATTCAGTTTTTTTTTTTTTTTTTTTGCAATTCAGTTTTAAATTTAACTTTTTTTTTTTTAGATTTGAATTTTTATTTATTTTTAAAACACCTTTATTGGAGTATAATTGCTTTACAGTGGTGTGTTAGTTTCTGCTGTATAACAAACTGAATCAGCTATATATATACATACGTCCCCATAACTCCTCCCTCTTGCGTCTCCCTCCCACCCTCCCTATCCCACCCATCTAGGTGGATACAAAGCACCAAGCTGATCTGCCCGTGCTATGCAGGCGCTTCCCACCAGTGATCTATTTTACATTTGGTAGTGTATATATGTCCACACCACTCTTTCACTTCATCCCAGCTTACCCTTCCCTCTCCCCATGTCCTCAAATCCATTCTCTATGTCTGCGTCTTTATTCCTGTCCTGCCCCTAGGTTCTTTAGAACCTTTTTTTTTTGATTCCATATATATGTGTTAGCATATGGTATTTTTCTCTTTCTGACTTACTTCACTCTGTATGACAGTCTCTAGGTCCATCCACCTCACTACAAATAACTCAATTTCATTCCTTTTATGGCTGAGTAATATTCCATTGTATATATGTGCCACATCTTTTTTATCCATTCATCTGTCGATGGACACTAAGGTTGCTTCCATGTCCTGGCTATTATAAATAGAGCTGCAATGAACATTGTGGTACATGACTCTTTTTGAATTATGGTTTTCTCAGGGTATGTGCCCAGTAGTGGGATTGCTGGGTCATATGGTAGTTCTATTTTTAGTTTTTTAAGGAACCTGCATACTGTTCTCCATAGTGGCTGTATCAATTTACATTCCCACCAACAGTGCAAGAGGGTTCCATTTTCTCCACACCCTCTCCAGCATTTACTGTTTGTAGATTTTTGGATGATGGCCATTCTGACTGGTGTGAGCTGATACCTCATTGTAGTTTTGATTTGCATTTCTCTAATGATTAGTGATGTTGAACATCCTTTCATGTGTTTGTTGGCAATCTGTATGTCTTCTTTGAAGAAATGTTTGTTTAGGTCTTCTGTCCATTTTTGGATTGAGTTGTTTGCTCTTTTTATATTGAGCTGCTTGTAAATTTTGGAGATTAATCCTCTGTCAGTTGCTTCATCTGCAAATATTTTCTCCCATTCTGAGGGTTGTCTTTTCATCTCGTTTATGGTTTCCTTTGCTGTGCAAAAGCTTTTAAGTTTCATTAGGTTCCATTTATTTTTGCTTTTACTTCCATTTCTCTAGGAGGTGGGTCAAAAAGGATCTTGCTGTGATTTACGTCATAGAGTGTTCTTCTGCCTATGTTTTCCTCTAAGAATTGTATAGTGTCTGGCCTTAGATTTAGGTCTTTAATCCATTTTGAATTTATTTTTGTATATGGTGTTAGGGTGTGTTCTAATTTCATTCTTTTACATGTAGCTGTCCAGTTTTTCCAGCACTGGGAAAGAGGCTGTCTTTTTACTACTGTATATTTTTGCCTCCTATATCAAAGACAAGGTGACCATATATGTGTGGATTTATCTCTGGGCTTTCTATCCTGTTCCACTGATCTATATTTCTGTTTTTGTGCCAGTACCATACTGTCTTGATTACTGCAGATTTTTAGTGTAGTCTGAAGTCAGGGAGCCTGATTCCTCCAACTCTGTTTTTCTTTCTCAAGATTGCTTTGGCTATTTGGGGTCTTTTGTGTTTCCATACAAATTATGAAATGTTTTGTTCTAGTTCTGTGAAAAATGCCATTGGTAGTTTGATAGGGATTGCACTGAATCTGTAGATCATTTTGGGTAGTACAGCCATTTTCACAATGTTCATTCTTCCAATTCAAGAACATGGTATATCTCTCCATCTGTTTGTATCATCTTTAATTTCCTTCATCAGTGTCTTATAGTTTTCTGCATACAGGTCTTTTGTCTCCTTAGGTAGGCTTATTCCTAGGCATTTTATTCTTTTTGTTACAGTGGTAAATGGGAGTGTACCTTTAACTTCTCTTTCAGATTTTTCATTGTTAGTGTATAGGAATGCCAGATTTCTGTGCATTAATTTTGTATCCTGCTACTTTACCAAATTCAATGATTAGCTCTAGTAGTTTTCTGGTGGCATCTTTAGGATTCTCTATGTATAGTATCATGTCATCTGCACAGTGACAGTTTTACTTTTTCTTTTCCGATTTGGATTCCTTTTCTTTTTCTTCTGATTGCTGTGGCTAAAACTTCCAAAACTATGTTGAATAATAGTGGTGAAAGTGGGCAACTTTGTCTTGTTCCTGATCTTAGTGGAAATGCTTTCAGTTTTTCACCACTGAGAACAATGCTGGCTGTGGTTTTGTCATACATGGCCTTCATTATGTTGAGGTAAGTTCCTTCTATGCCTACTTTCTGGAGGGTCTTTATTATAAATGGGTGTTGAATATTGTCGAAAGCTTTTTCTGCATCTATTGACAGGATCATATGAGTTTTCTCCTTCAATTTGTTAATACGGTTTATCACATTGATTGATTTGCATATATTGAAGAATCCTTGCATTCCTGGGATAAACCCCACTTGATCATGGTGTATGATCCTTTTAACGTGCTGTTGCATTCTGTTTGCTAGTATTTTGTTGAGGATTTTTGCATCTGTGTTCATCAGTGATATTGGCCTGTGGTTTTCTTTCTTTGTGACATCCTTGTCTGGTTTTGGCATCAGGGTGATGGTGGCCTCGTAGAATGAGTTTGGGAGTGTTCCCCCTCTGCTATATTTTGGAACAGTTTGAGAAGGATAGGTGTTAGCTCTTCTCTAAATGTTTGATAGAATTTGCCTGTGAAGCCATCTGGTCCTGGGCTTCTGTTTGTTGGAAGATTTTTAATCACAGTTTCAATTTCAGTGCTTGTGATTGGTCTGTTTATATTTTCTATTTCTTCCTCGTTCAGTCTTGGAAGGTTGTGCTTTTCTAAGAATTTGTCCATTTCTTCCAGGTTGGCCATTTTATTGGCATATAGTTGCATGTAGTAATCTCTCATCATCCTTTGTATTTCTGCAGTGTCAGTAGTTACTTTTCCTTTTCCATTTCTAATTCTATTGATTTGAGTCTCCTTCCTTGTTTTCTTGATGAGTGTGGCTAATGGTTTATCAGTTTTGTTTATCTTCTCAAAGAACCAGCTTTTAGTTTTACTGATCTTTGCTATCGTTTCCTTCATTTCTTTTTCATTTTTTTCTAATCTGATCTTATTATTTCCTTCCTCCTGCTAACTTTGGGGTTATTTTGTTCTTCTTTCTCTAATTGCTTTAGGTGTAAGAGTAGCTTGTGTATTTGAGATGTTTTTTGTTTCTTGAGGTAGGATTGTATTGCTATAAACTTCCCCCTTGGAAATGCTTTTGCTGCATCCAATAGGTTTTGGGTCGTCGTGTTTTCATTGTCATTTGTTTCTAGGTATTTTTTTATTTCCTCTTTGATTTCTTCAGTGATCTCTTGCTTATTTAGTGTGTATTGTTTAGCCTCCACATGTTTGTAATTTTTACAGATTTTTTCCTGTAATTGACATCTAGTCTCATAGTGTTGTGGTTGGAAAAGATACTTGATACGATTTCAATTTTCTTAAATTTACCAAGGCTTGATTTGTGACCCAAGATATGATCTATCCTGGAGAATGTTCCATGAGCACTTGAGAAAAATGTGTATTCTGTTGTTTTTGGATGGAATGCCCTATAAGTATCAATTAAGTCCATCTTGTTTAATGTATCATTTAAAGCTTGTGTTTCCTTATTTATTTTCATCTTGGATGATCTGTCCATTGGTGAAAGTGGGGTGTTAAAGTCCCCTACTGTGATCGTGTTACTGTCGATTTCCCCTTTTATGGGTGTTAGCATTTGCCTTACGTATTGAGGTGCTCCTATGCTGGGTGCATAAATATTTAGAATTGTTATATCTTTTTCTTGGATTGATCCCTTCATCATTATGTAGTGTCCTTCTTTGTCTCTTGTAATAGTCTTCATTTTAAAGTCTATTTTGCCTGATATGAGAACTGCTACTCCAGCTTTCTTTTGATTTCCGTTTGCATGGAATATCTTTTTCCATCCCCTCACTTTCAGTCTGAATGTGTCCCTAGGTCTGAAGTGGGTTTCTCGTAGACACCATATATACGGGTCTTGTTTTTGTATCCATTCAGCCAGTCTATGTCTTTTGGTTGGAGCATTTAATCCATTTACGTTTAAGGTAGTTATCAATATGTATGTTCTTAATTGCCATTTTCTTAATTGTTTTGGGTTTATTATTGTAGGTCTTTTCCTTCTCTTGTGTTTCCTGCCTAGAGAAGTTCCTTTAGCATTTGTTGTAAAGCTGGTTTGGTGGTGCTGAATTCTCTTAGCTTTTGCTTGTCTGTAAAGGTTTTAATTTCTCCATCAAATCTGAATGAGATCCTTGCTGGATACAGTAATCTTGGTTGTAGGTTTTTCCCTTTCATCACTTTAAATATGTCCTGCCACTCACTTCTGGCTTGCAGTTTCTGCTAAAAGATCAGCTATTAACCTTATGGGATTCCCTTGTATGTTATTTGTCACTTTTCCCTTGCTGCTTTTAATATTTTTTCGTTGTATTTAATTTTTGATAGTTTGATTAATATGTGTCTTGGCGTATTTCTCCTTGGATTTATCCTGTATGGGACTCTCTGTGCTTCCTGGCCTTGACTATTTCCTTTCCCATATTAGGGAAGTTTTCAACTATAATCTCTTCAAATATTTTCTCAGTCCCTTTCTCTTTCTCTTCTTTTTCTGGGACCCCTATAATTCGAACGTTGGTGTGTTTAATGTTGTCCCAGAGGTTTCTGAGACTGTCCTCCATTCTTTTCATTCTTCTTTATTCTGCTCTGTGGTAGTTATTTCCACTATTTTATCTTCCAGGTCATCTATCCGTTCTTCTGCCTCAGTTATTCTGCTATTGATTCTTTCTGGAGAATTTTTAACTTCATTTACTGCGCTGTTCATCATTGTTTGTTTGCTCTTTAGTTCTTCTAGGTCCTTGTTAAATGTTTCTTGTATTTTCTCCATTCTATTTTCAAGATTTTGGATCATCTTTACTATCATTACTCTGAATTCTTTCTCAAGTAGACTGCCTATGTCCTCTTCATGTGTTTGGTCTGGTCGGTTTTTACCTTGCTCCTTCATCTGCTGTGTGTTTCTCTGTCTTCTCATTTTGCTTAACTTACTGTGTTTGGGGTCTCCTTTTCACAGGCTGCAGGTTTGTAGTTCCCGCTGTTTTTGGTGTCTGCCCCCAGTGGCTAAGGTTGGTTCAGTTGCGTAGGCCTTCTGGTGGAGGGGACTGGTGCCTGTCCTCTGGTGGATGAGGCTGGATCTTGTCTTTCTGGTGGGCAGGACCACGTCCGGTGGTGTGTTTTGGGGTGTCTGTGACCTTATTATGATTTTAGGCAGCCTCTCTGCTAATGGGTGGGGTTGTGTTCCTGTCTTGCTAGTTGTTTGGCATAGGTTGTCCGGCACTGTAGCTTGCTGGGTGTTGAATGGAGCTGGGTCTTGGCATTGAGATGGAGATGTCTGGGAGAGCTTTCGCCATGTGATATTATGTGGAGCCGGGAGGTCTCTGGTCAGAGGCACAGGCCTGACACCCAGCCGGAGCACCAAGACCCTGTCAGCCACACGGCTGCTAGTGCTGGAGGGTCTCCTGCAGAGGCAGGGGTTGGCTGTGTTTCACCACGGGGACAAGAACACTGGCAGAAGTTCTGGGAAGTACTCCTTGGCAAGAGCCCTCTCAGAGTCCACCATTAGCCCTATCAAAGAGCCTGTCTAATTTTATTTTTAATAATGACCATGTTGGGACTTCCCTGGTGGCGCAGTGGTTAAGAATGCACCTGCCAATGCAGAGGACACAGGTTTGAGCCCTGGTCCAGGAAGATCCCACATGCCACGGAACAACTAGGCCAGTGCACCACAACTACTGAACCTGTGCTCTAGAGCCCAAAAGCCACAACTACTGAGCCCGCGTGCCACAGCTACTGAAGCCCGCACCCTAGAGCCCATGCTCTGCAACAAGAGAAGCCAGGGCAATGAGAAGCCCACGCACTGCAATAGTAGCCCCCACTTGCCGCAACTAGAGGAAGCCTGCGCACAGCAACGAAGACCCAACACAGCCAAAAATAAATAAATTTATATATAAAAAAATAATGACCATGTTTAACAGCTAGTTTGCAAAATTCCTGAAAGTTTAACTGACCCTTGTAAGCCAGTACATCACTGCACTTATTCAAGTAACTTCTGTGATTCTTTAGTTCTCTGAGTTCCCAGTTTCCCTTCACTTT
Source organism: Aethalodelphis obliquidens (assembly GCF_003676395.1). Lineage (NCBI taxonomy): Eukaryota > Metazoa > Chordata > Mammalia > Artiodactyla > Delphinidae > Aethalodelphis > Aethalodelphis obliquidens. Next base: position 72,367,100 of record NW_020837945.1, read on the forward strand.
TTGTTTGATAATTCCTTACTGCCTTAGCAGCACTTTGATGCTTTTAATAAGACGTTCATTATATTTCACGTAACATTATTAGTTGTTTTCAGCCATCTTGCCAACTGAATTAACCAAAGTCCTAGTGATTTAAAATATTCTACGTTTTAGAAATTTAAAAACTTTCTGTAAAAAGATCACATTACCTTATTTTATAGTGAGGCAAAAAATTTCTTTCCTAAGAACTAAGTTACTACAAAGCAGTTACAGTCTCAGTCAACATTTAAGATATTGGAGACCTAAACTCAATTCCTGATAATTTCTTAAATACGTGCCTTTCTTATTTTGTTCACTCTGTTCAGATTTTCATATTTACGGTCTTTACTTACTATTAATAATTCCTCATAACCATCGGTCCGTCTGTTCCAAAGATACTTCAATACTTTCCTCAAAGTTACTTTTCCTTTAAGCCTTCCATTTCATTCACCAGGCTAAGATTCTCATCTTTTCCTTTTGTTTCAATCAATTCATACTTTCAGCTCTAACAATTTCCACCTTACACCCATCCTGTGTACCCTTTCTTATATTTTATTTTGGAGGAAGTCTCATTTCTTTTTTTCTGCTAAGTCATTTGCACCCCTCTTCTAGAAATTACACCACAACTAATTTCAGGAAAGCTACCATTGGAGAGAACTAAAATGTTACCTAAGAGATAATCTCCACTAAGCATTTCAGAAATTCCTGAACCAAACTATATTTCCTGTCATGAAATATATTAGGGAGTCTCTGAACTACTGGCTGTAAGTTAAATAATATGTGTATGGTTATAAGAGGAGAGAAAATGTTTAATAGCGAACTTTCTGCATTTTATTCCGTTTTCAACTTCTCATCTTAGTTTGCACCTCCACACTTCAAGTGAAAAGATGGAGGAAAGCAGGGGGCAGAAGAGTGGGGAGAAATTTTACCTCTCCCAATTTCTTTGAAACTCACAATCCCAACTATGAAGAATAAAACTCATTTATACTCTATAATGAAATATATTAATTAAATACACAGTTAACATCTGAGAGCAACAAGTATCAGAGAATGGATATTATGACTGGTCTAGAAAAGAAAAATGGAAAGTTTCTGAGTAAGAAGTCAGGCTGGTTGTTTTAAGTAGTTAGGAAAGGGTAGAAAGGTATAGGAAGGAAAGTAAGATACTGAAAAAAATTAATTAGGAACCTGCTCCAGAAAACCACTTTAAGAGATGACATATGTTTCCAAAGAAATGCCACTAATCCAATACAACCTCTCCATTCAGTCTCCAGACTCTCTTTGGTTGTTACCAAAAGTAATTATGAAAATAAAATGAGAAGATGGGTTAAAACTCGATCTCTGCAACTCAGATTTAAATTAAACCTTTGAAACACGGAAAAGTGTCTATCGCCAAACCTCTCAGCTTTTCTAGACTTCAGTCACTTGAAGATTAGGGACAGTAACACCAATCTCAAAGATTTTTTTTCTTCTTACAAAAACGAAATAAAAATACCTCATAAGTTTAAGACATGTCCAATGGGAAACAGAACATATATTTAATATAAGTTTAATTCTTTCCCTTTGCTCTTTTTCCTTTATAATATCAATATAATTAATATTTTCTGAACCAAAAAATAAGGTCTGGAAGTTGGTATAGTATACCTGAGGAACACTGAGATAAAACATTTTTGAGTTTAGGGTTTGTGAAGGGAGGTAGCTTTAATGTATAGTTGAGAGGTGTTCAAGGTGTGGGGACCACTTGGAACCCCAGAGTTGTCACAGAGATTATTTTACGCTGAAGATATCTGAGGTTCAACAAATGTAGAAAAAAGCCTTCTTAGAGCTTTTCTTATCTGACTAAAAGGAGCTACTTCTGGGAAATGAGGCTATTGTAAATCTCCTCTCTTGGGGAGCTTTATGGCCTTGAAGAAGATGGAAAGACCACTCATACTGTAGAGACAAACATTATCACAAACTTTCTCCTAAAAATGTACTTTTCTTTCCTTAAGAAATCTATTTATTTTTCCCACAGAAGGCTTTTATCTCCACTTCCTTTTCCATACTATGTTAGGTAGATAAGCCTTTAACTTTAATCATTTAATGAGCCAACTCCTTCTTTTGTTGGCTCTGTGTATGCAGGCAAAATAAAATATTTTCTTCTGTTAATCTGTCTTCTGTCAGTTTAATTCATAGGGCCCAGCTACTGAAACTAAAAGGGTAGAGGAAAAGTTTTTCCTCCTCTACAAAGGGCTAGAATGAATCTTAATCACTTAACAGCTATGTAACTGGCAAGTTACTTAACCTTTTTGTGCCTTATTTTACTCAACTGTAATGTAAAATGATGGTAAAAGTGCCCACTTTATAGGGCTTTATGGGAATTAAAAGAGCTAATAAATATGGTTAGATGCCCGGCACACATTTTTTTCTATTACAGTCTATCACCCAGCCCATAGAGTCTATAACTATAGACCAGGAACTATCTGTCCAAATTTTGTAACTTCTGGATATGGAGAAAAAACTAGAATTGTATTTCCAGTGCCCATGTTTGATTTCTGATTATAATTCCCCAGAATGCTTAGTAGTAAAGCTCTAAAAACAAACTGTTGCTTGTCTCTGGAGTTAGCAAAACTGGGGGAGCTAGGAGTTAAAGTCATTCTAAATGTATTGTGGAGATTATTTTTTCATACTTAGAGCCTATGTCATAAAAGTTCAAAGTATACAGGCTGAAAAACTCATAACAGTATTTCATGGGAGACCAACAGGCAAGCTATAGATCCTAAAAGATAAAAACTTACTCTTACCAAGAAGTTTTCCTCTTCACTCTTTGTCTGTTTGTATGTATGTATATATGTCAGATTATCAATGAAGCAGAGAATCCCAATGGATTCGTCATTAATAAAGTGAAGATACTAACTGCAAGGAGATGACTGATTATCAGAGTATCAGGCGACTCCTTTTGTACTTTGTAAAATAGCCCCCTCACTGAGAAAGAAAATCTGACTCTTATCTTCAATTTATATCCTTGGCCCTCACAGAAGTTACACACTGATGACGTGGAATATGTTTTTTAGAAAAAGTGCTGTACAACCAAAGTACATTTGTTAAAACTACATAGTTAGTTTTAAAACAAAACATAAAGCCATCAAGTCACTACCTAATAAACAAACATAAGGTAAGTAGCAATACAGCAAGGAGGACAGGTAAGTTTTTAGAGTACCCAAAAGATGCTTTTAAATTTTAACTCTCTTATCTTTGGTCTTCTGTTATTCTTTATAGAATGTCATTTCTTCTCTCTGCCCATCTAAAGACTACCCATTTTTCAGGTTTCCAGTTGAGCCCCAATTGTACTCTATGGCATTTTTTCCTCATACCAGGCAATATGATTTACCTCCTTTTGAATTCCTAAGGCAGTGTTTGTTTTCTGTGCTCTATTGGTACTTACCTTGTGTTTATTAGGCAATGACACCATAGCTATGGTAAAAGATTATAGTATAAATCAATACTGCCAGACTAAACACTCATCAAAATATTCCTAGTGAAAAGTATCTAGATTTTGAAGGCAACAGACCTGGGACTGAAGCCTAGCTATTACTAGCTTTGTTATTTGATTCTATATCATCACCTGTATGTAGGGATATAGCTATGTGTTTCATAAGCCTCTAGAGCAAGGCTTAAATAAACAAAAAGCCAACAGGCACCTAAATAAACATACAATTATAAACTGTGTTAAGTTGTTTAAAGAAAAAAATTGTCACAGTGCTATGACAAATGGAATTATGAGAAGGAGCCAATCATATAAAGAATAGGGGGAAAGAATATTCTAAGAACAAACAGAATGAACAGAGAATTAGGAAAATACCTGGTGTAATCAAGGGTCTGAAAGAAGAAGTCCTGTGTGGTTAGACCTGAAGGAGCAAAGGAAGGAACAGAGGGCATGCAGTGAAGCCAAATGTACTGTGCTATGCTCGATCACACAGGGCCTTGCAGGCACTATTAAAGGCTTTGGATTTTATTCAGAGTATAATTGGAAGTGTTTTAAATAGAAAGTGATACAATCCAATCTTTGTATTTAAAAAGATCATTTTGGCTGATGAATGGATTGGAGAAAGTCAAGAAAGAAGTAAGAAGACTTGCTAGAGGCTATTAGAATAGGTAAGATATGATAGTGGGTTTGGTAAGGGTAGTGGCGGAGACATAGAGGTTGAGAAAAGGGGAGGGAAGTCAAGGATGACTCCTCGCCTTTTGGCTTAACCATCAATGGAAGTGCCATTTACTGAGGGAGTAAAAGAATTGTTTCAGTCATGGTCAGTTTTGAACATTAAAGAGATATACACCTGGAGAAGTCAAACAGGACAAAAAGTCAGGTGTTGAGATGTTTGGAAAAAAAGATATATACACAACACTAATTAATATAAGGGTCTAACCTTGAAACATAGAAGATGTCTGCTAAATAGCAGCTACCTGGATAATCAACATACAATGCAAGTTCTCCTTGATACAAAAGTAGCTCCATCAAGATGAGAATAGTTTAAAAGTTTTGAACACAACTAAAGAAAAAGTATCAATCAGAAAGATTCATACAGAAAAAAAGTACAGAAATCACAAAAAAAGAGCAAAAGAAAAAAAATAGAGTACAAGCACAGAAAAAGATAATCTGAAAGAGAGATTCCTAGGTCCACGCAATAACTATCCTAGGAAAAGGGTAGCCCACCCTTGACAACCATCAGTGGCAAGTATACCTACTGCATACAGGGGTACATTAGGCTTAGTTAAGAGTCACTAAACATAAAAGTGGTAAAATTAACAATCCTTGTTCAGATCTATGCTCACCAAGCATTAGAGCAGTTCTTCCTTTTATCAATCAATTTTTACCTCCTTATTAATAACTTAATATTTTTATGAGGTTCCAGAAGTTTCTTTTTTTTTCTAATTTAACTATTTTATATTGGAATATAGACAATTAACAATGTTGTGATAGTTTCAGGTGCATAGCAAAGGGACTCAGACATACATATACATGTATCCATTCTCCCGCAAACTCCCCTCCCATCCAGGCTGCCACATAACATTGAGCAGAGTTCCCTGTGCTGTACAGTAGGGTCCTTGTTGGTTGTCCATTTTAAATATAGCAGTGTGTACATGTTGATCCCAAACTCCCTAACTATCCCTTCCCCTACTTCTTTCCCCCAGGTAACCATAAGTTCATTCTCTAAGTCTGTGAAATCTGTTTCTGTTTTGTAAATAAGTTCATTTGTATCATTTCTTTTAGATTCCACATATAAGGGATATTATACGATATTTCTCTTTCTCTGTCTGACTTACTTCACTCAGTATGACAATCTCTAGATCCATCCACGTTGCTCCAAATGGCACTATTTCATTCTTTTTAATAGCTGAGTAATATTCCATTGTATATATGTACCACATATACATATGTATATGTACCACATCTTCTTTAGCCTCTGTTGATGGACATTTAGGTTGCTTCCATGTCTTAGCTACTGTAAACAGTGCTGCAGTGAACACTGGGGTGCATGTACCCTTTCGGACCATGTTTTTCTCTGGATATATGCCCAGGAGTGGGACTGTAGGGTCATATGGTAGCTCTATTTTTACTTTTCTAAGGAACCTCTATATCGTTCTCCATATAGCTATACCAATTTACATTCCCACCAACAGTGTAGGAGGGTTCCCAACTCTCCATACCCTCTCCAGCATTTACTGTTTGTGGATTTTTTGTTGATAGCCATTTTGACTGCCATGAGGTGATATCTCATTGTAGTTTTGATTTGCATTTCTCTAATAATTAGTGATGTTGAACATCTTTTCCTGTGCTTCTTGGCCATTTGTATGTCTCTGGAGAAATGTCTATTTAGGTCTTCTGCCCATTTTTTTATTGGGCTGTTTGTTTTGATGATATTAAGCCTCATGAGCTATTTGTAAATTTTGGAGACTAATCCCTTGTTGGTCACATCATTTGCAAATATTTTCTCCAAATCTGTGGGTTGTCTTTCCATTTTGTTTATGGCTTCCTTTGCTGTGCAAAGAATTTTGAGTTTAATCAGGTCCCATTTGTTTATTTTCGTTTTTATTTCCATTATTCTGGGAGATGGCTCAAAAAAGATATTGCTGCGATTTATGTCAGAGCATGTTCTGCCTATGTTTTCCTCTGGAGTTTTATAGGGTCCAGTCTCACGTTTAGGTCTTTAATCCATTTTGAGCTTATTTTTGTGTATGGTGTTAAAGAATGACCTAATTTCATTTTTTTACACGTATCTGTTCAGTTTTCCCAGCACCATTTGTTGAAGAGACTGTCTTTCCACCATTGTGTAGTCTTGCCTCCTCTGTTGTAGGTTAATTAACCATAGATGCATGGGTTTATTTCTGGGCTTTCTATCCTATTCCACTGATCTATATTTCTATTTGTGCATCAGTAGCATACTGTTTTGATGCCTGTAGTTTTGTAGTACAGTCTGAAGTCAAGGAGTCTGATTCCTCCAGCTCCATTTTTCTTTCTCAAGATTGCTTTGGCTATTCAGGGTCTTTTGTGTCTCCATACAAATTTTAAGATTTTTTACTCTAGTTCTGTGAAAAATGCCATTGGTAATTTGATAGGGATTGCACTGAACCTGTAGATTGCCTTGGACAGAGTAGCCATTTTGACAGTGTTGATTCTTCCAATCCATGCCATCTGTTTGAGTATTCTTTTATTTCTTTCATCAGTGTCTTATAGTTTTCGGAGTACAGGTCTTTTGTCTCCTTAGGTAGGTTTATTCCTAGGTATTTTATTCTTTTTGACGTGATGGTAAATGGAATTGTTTCTTGAATTTCTCTTTCTGATCTTCCATTGTTAGTGTATAGAAATGCAACAGATTTCTGTATTAATTTTGTAACCTACAACTTCACCAAATTCATTGATGAGCTCTAGTAGTCTTCTGGTAGCATCTGTAGGATCTTCTACATAAAGTATCATGTCATCTGCAAACAGTGACAGTTTTACTTCTTCTCCAGTTTGGATTCTTTTTATTTCTTTTTCTTCTCTGATTGCCATAGCTAGGACTTCCAAGACTGCGTTGAATAAAAGTGGCAAGAGTGGACATCCTTGTCTTGTTCCTGATCTTAAAGGAAATGTTTTCAGCTTTTCACCATTGAGTATGATATTAGCTGTAGGTTTGTCGTATATGGCTTTTATTATGTTGACGTATGTTCACTCTATGCCCACTTTCTGGAGAGTTCTTTTTTTTTTTTTTATCATAAACGGGTGCTGAATTTTGTCAAAAGCTTTTTCTCCATCTATTGAGATGATCATATGGTTTTTATTCTTCAATTTGTTGATGTGGTATATCACAATGATTGATATGCAGATACTGAAAAATCCTTGCATCCCTGGGATAAATCCCACTTGATCATGGTGTATAATCCTTTTCATGTATTGTTGGATTCAGTTTGCTAATGTTCTGTTGAGGACTTCTGCATCTATGTTCATCAGCCTGTAATTTTCTTTTGTGGTATCTTTGTCTGGTTTTGGTATCAGGGTGATGGTGGCCTCATAGAATGAGTTTGGGAGTGTTCCTTCCTCTGCAATTTTGTGAAACAGTTTCAGAAGGATAGGTGTTAGCTCTTATCTAAGTGTTGATAGAATTTGCCTGTGAGGCCACCAGGTCCTGGACTTTTGTTTGTTGGGAGTTTTAAAATCACAGTTTCAATTTCAGTGCTTGTGATTGGTCTGTTCATATTTTCTGTTTCTTCCTGGTTCAGTCTTGGAAGACTGTACCTTTCTAGGAATTTGTCTATTTCTTCCAGGTTGTCCATTTATTGGCATATAGTTGCCTGCAGTAGTCTCTTATGATGCTTTGTATTCCTGTGGTGTCAGTTGTAACTTCTCCTTTTTCATTTCTAATTTTATTGATTTGCGTCCTCTCCCTTTTTTTCTTGATGAGTCTGGCTAAAGATTTATCAATTTTGTTTATCTTTTCAAAGAACCAGCTTTTAGTTTCATTGATCATTGCTATTGTTTTGTCTCTATTTCATTTATTTCTGTTCCGATCTTTATGATTTCTTTCCTTCTACTAACTTTTGTTTGTTCTTCTTTCTCTAGTTCCTTCAGATGTAAGGTTAGGTTGTTTACTTGAGATTTTTCTTCTTTCCTGAGGTAAGATTGTATTGCTATAAACTTCCATCTTAGAACTGCTTTTGCTGCATCCCACAGGTTTTTTATCATTGTGCTTTCATTTTCATTTGTTTCTAGGTATTTTTTTCTTTCTTGATTTCTTCAGCAATCCACTGGTGGTTTAGTAGCATATTGCTTAACCTCCACGTGTTTGTGTTTTTTATAGTTTTTTTTTGTAGTTTATTTCTAATCTCATAGCATTGTGATTGGAAAAGATGTTTGATAAGATTTCAATTTTCTTAAATTTACTGAGGCTCGCCTTGTGTCCTAGCATGTGGGCAATCCTGGAGAATGTTCTGTGTGCACTTAAGAGGAATGTGTATTCTGGTTCTTTTGTATGGAATGCTCTACAGATATCAATTAAGTCCATCTGGTCTCATGTGTCATTTAAGGCCTGTGTTTCCTTATTTATTTTCTGTCTGGATATGTCCACTGATGAAAGTGGGGTGTTAAAGTCCCCCACTATTATTGTATTACTGTCAATTTTTCCCTTTATGGCTGTTAGTATTTGCCTTATATATCGAGGTGATCCCATGTTGGGTGTATACATATTTACAATTGTTATATCTTCTTCTTGGATTGATGCCTTGATTGTTATGTAGTGTCCTTGTCTCTTATAACAGTCTTTCAAGTCTATTATGTCTGACGTGAGTATTGCTACTCCAGCTTTCTTTTGATTTACAGTTGCATGGAGTACCTTCTTCCATCCCCTCACTTTCAGTCTGTATGTGTCCCTAGGTCTGAGGTAGGTCTCTCGCAGACTGTGTATATATGGGTCTTGTTTTTGTATCCACTCAGCCAGTCTATGTCTTTTGGTTGGCGCATTTAATACATTTACATTTAAGGTAATTATCGATATGTGTATTTCTACTGCCATTTTCTTAATTGTTTTGGGTTTGTTTTTGTGGGTCTTTTTTCTTCCCTTCCTCTTTTGTTCTCTTCTCTTGTGGTTTGGTGACCATCTTTAGTGCTGTGTTTGAGTTGCTTTTTCTTTTTTTGTGTGTGTATCTATTGTAGTTTTGGGGCTTGCTGTTCCCATGAGGTTTTGATATAACAGTCTATATGTACAAGGCTTTTTTTTTTTTTTTTTTTAAGTTGTTAGTCTCCTTCCTGCCTAGAGGAGTTCCTTTAGCATTTGTTGCAAAGTGGTCTGGTGGTGCTGAATTCTCTTAGCTTTGGCTTGTTTGTAAGGCTTTTGATTTCTCTGTCAAATATGAATGAGAACTGGGTACAGTATTCTTGGTTGTAGAGTATTCTTGGTTGTAGGTTGTAGGTTCTTCCCTTTCATCACTTTAAATATATCATGCCACTCCCTTCTGGCTTGCGGAGTTTCTGCTGAGAAATCAGCTGATAACTTAATGGGAGTTCCCTTGTATGTTGTCATTTTTCCCCTGTTGCTTTCAAATAATTTTTCTTTGTCTTTACTTTTTGTCAATTTGATTACTACATGTCTCGGTGTGTTTCTCCTTGGGTTTATCCTGCCTAGGACTCTCTGTGCTTCCTAGACTTGGTTGACTGTTTCCTTTCCCATGTTAGGCAAGTTTTCAGCTATTATTTCTTCAAATATTTTCTCAGGTCCTTTCTCTCTCTTTTCTCTTTCTGGGACCCCTATAATGCGAATGTTGGTGTGTTCAATGTTGTCCTTAGGCTGTCTTCATTTTTTTTCATTCTTTTTTCCTTATTCTGTTCTGCAGCAGTGATTTCCACAATTCTGTCTTCCCGGTCACTTATCAGTTCTTCTGCCTCAGTTATTCTGCTATTGATTCCTTCTAGTGTATTTTTCATTTCAGTTATTGTATCGTTCATTTTTTTGTTTGTTCTTTAGTTCTTCTAGGTCTTTGTTAAACATTTCTTTCATCTTCTTAATCTTTGCCTCCATTCTGGATCATCTTCACTATCATTATTCTGAATTCTTTTTCTGGAAGGTTGCCTATCTCCACTTCATTTAGTTGTTTTTCTGGGATTTTATCTTGTTCCTTCACCTGCGACATAATCCTCTGCCTTTTCATTTTGTTTAACTTTCTAGGATTGTGGTTTTCATTCTGCAGGCTGCAGGATTATAGTTCTTCTTGCTTTTGCTGTCTGCCCTCTGGTGGATGAGGCTAAGAGGCCTGTGCAAGCTTCCTGATGGGAGGGACTGGTGGTGGGTAGAAATGGGTCTTGCTCTGGTGGGCAAAGCCTTGCTCAGCAAAATTTTAATCCACTTGTCTGCTGACGGGTGGGGCTGTATTCCCTCCCTGTTGGTTGTTTGGCCTGAGGCAACCCAGCACTGGAGCCTACAGGCTGTTTGGTGGGGCTAATGGTGGCCTGAGGGAGGGCTCACGTCAGTGAGTACTTACCAGAACTACTGCTGCCAGTGCCCTTGTTCCCCTTGGTGAGCCACAGTCGCCCCCTGCCCCTGCAGAAGACCCTCCAACACTAGCAGGTAGGTTTGGTTCAGTCTCCTATGGGGTCACTGCTCCTTTCCCTTGGGTCCTGGTGTGCACAAGATTTTGTGTGTGCTCTCCAAGAGTGGAGTCTCTGTTTTGCCCAGTCCCGTGGAAGTCCTGCACTCAAATCCTGCTGCCTGTCAAAGCCAGAATCCCTGGAGATTGCTAGTCCTGTTGCTGGACCTCCAGGCTGGGACGCTGATGTGGGGCTCAGAACCTTCATTCCAGTGGGAGAACTTCTGTGGTTTAATTGTTCTCCAGTTTGTGCTTCCCCCACCTGGCAGGTATGAGATTTGATTTTATCATGATTGTGCTCCCCCTTCCCATCTCACTGAGGCTTCTCCTTTGTCTTTGGATGTGGGATATCTTTTTTGGTGGGTTCCAGTGTCTTCCCGTGAATGGCTGTTCAGCAGTTGTGATTTCAGTGCTCTTGCGAGAGGAGGTGAGCACACGTCCTTCTACTCCGCCATCTTGAACCAATACTCCAGAAGATTCTTTCTTGATAAAAATTAACCAGAATATGTCTGAATTTTGACCATTCTGAGTTAATTTTTTATCATGCTGTGTCTTTTCAATGTAAAGTTACTTCTTTTTAATCTAGTAAAGTTTTCTTGAATGAATTATAATTGCAAGCATTTATTCTTTTCTTTTAAAAAAATTTACTTTTTCCAGAAAGTCTAATTAAGTATATCCTGTGTGTGTGTGTATATATATATGAAAGTATATATATATATATATTATATATATATATATAATATATATATATAATTGCCTGTCTTTTCTCTCTAACCTTTAAAAATTCTCTTCGTTTCTATTTCATTTTGTTTACTTTTCCTATTGTATCCTTTATGTCCCCTATTGATTGTTCTGCAGTGTCTCTTTGACTTTGTGTTCCAATTTAAGAAATTGGTTTGCTTTCTTCTTCTTTCCTGGGTTCTGCTAGCTCAAAATTAAACTCTTCTGGTTGTTAAGCCATCTCTTCCTACAGTTCTTTACATATCTACTGGTCTTCTTTCAAAGAAGTGAATGCATAAATTGTTTAAGAACATTAAAATCAAAGTTTCATCTGATACGTGCCAATTTTTTTTGTGTGTGTGTAAATGCATGTTTGTGACAACTTTTATCTCTTGCTAAGCTTTGCTTTTTGTTTCCATGTCTCCTTATTAATATCTTTGTATGAATGCCAGGCTAGCTCCTTTTAAATTGCTTATTACTGAATGAGTTGGCTGGACCAGAAAGTTTGGGGTGCAGGGTGGGGATGGAAGCACAGGTTATTTTTACAGCCTTTAAAACCAAAAGACTGCCTTGATAGCATCAGATAATCTGACAGACTGTTTTAACCAAATACTTCCTTTAAACAAAACCACATCAAGGATGGCTTCCGCTCTAGTTTGCTCACTCACAATTTTATGTGGCCTGCCATAAACAAGGGATAATGTTTTTATACTTCAAAAACAAGCCCCCCACCTTTAGGAAGTACAATTTTCTGTCATATTCTATGTTCTGCTACCACTGAGCATTCTCAACATTCCATGCTTTTACTCTTCCCTTCTTTACATGTAGCTTTTGCCAGATCTTAACCTGCTTAAGCAGCCTTTGCCTGTATTTTGTTGTCTAGGTATTACACCTGTCTTCTTAGTTTTGCTTAATGTGAACTGAAGCTTTATGGGTAGAAATATGTGTTTATTTTCCTTGTTGCTTTTGTGTGTTTTCTGGGGAGGTCAAGGAGCAGATATTGACTTACCCTTAATCATACCTAAATAGTCTATATTTCTCATAAACATATAAATAAGAGGCTTTCTATAATACTAAGCAAGCACTGATTATACTTTGTTTCTGTATAATATGCCTATTGGGCAAGAATGTGTTGGCCAGAAGATAAAAGCATGTGTAGTCCCACTGGTAGTTTTGTTTCTCACAAAAATTAATGAATTAGCATTCTGACTTCATATATTAATCCCTATTTGCTTATTAATGTGATTTATTTGGAACTTACCCCTTACATAAATGAATTTATTCTTGTTCAGTTACTGAACCTAGAATGCTGAGGTTTATAAGAAATATTATGAAATAGCAAGCAATGCCCAACATACTACTTTGATCAGGTAAAACACATATTAGGTTTTGTTACAAAAATAAATTCCACTCCAAGAAAAGAATAATACATGTAACAGCTGCTAAATCATAGAATGATTCACCTGGCTCCTTTACTCACATCATTCTTTCCTTCTTCACCTTGTTTATGAACATTAAATAGTGTGTTATGTATTCTTTTGGGTGTTTAAGCTTTTTAAATTCCACCTAGGTTTTACTGAAGTGGTTATGTTGATGTAAACTAGAATTTTATGTATGTTTAATATGACCTCAAACTTTCCATTATCACCTTCTCCCAGTAGGAACTCGGTAAGGTCAAGTCCATGATACCTCACTATTTAGAAAAATATCATATCTCAAACTTACATTCTTTCTCTTTAAGTAACAATAAAGGCTATTAGAAACATATCTTAAACCCTGTTATTAATAAATATAACCTAATTCAAAGGTCAAAAAATACTGAAATAACCTAATTTTCTTTGGCAAAATTACTATCTTTGCTTTTCAACCACTGAGTTAGTCAAAGGTATACTTAAAGGTATGTGTTTGGTGAGATGACACATTTAAAAAGATAAACTCCTGAAAATTAATCCAAATAATAGAGAAATATTCAAAGAGTTGGCAGATACAAGTTCCTACATTCTATTAAAAACTCTTTGATCTGGAGAGTGAATTAAGTTCAAACTAAACAAATAACAGATTAATAAATCAGACAAAAATATAAAAAGAAAGTTAAGCTTGGGAAGTTAAACATTATTAAGAGGAAGACTTCTAAAAACTGAAATAAAAAATAAATACAGACAACAAGAATTTATTACCTTCAGGTCGATATTGTGCAACAATTGTAACAGCTTGGCCAGCATTTTTTAAAGCAGCTGCTGCCTGCTCATGGCTGGCAGTTCTGAGGTCAACACTGTTTACCTGTAAATCAAACCACATATTAAATTCGAAAGAAAATCATCACACTGATTAGAAATCACAATAGCCTATTCTTTGAGTAGGCATAGATTAAAAAAAATTACTTGCAATTACTTTATCACTAAAATATTTTCTTGTTCTGATTTACTAAAAATGTTATACAGTAGAACAAAAATATATTGTATAGTCAATCAAAACAATTTTATTCACTTAAAATATTCATTTTTTCACTTTGTCAAGTGAACAAATGCAAAACACTTTCCCCTGAGTGTTCCAGAAGGTTGTCTACCAATCTCTTGAGAAATGTACCTTAATTTGACAACTTGAAAAATCAGCAAGTGTCATCATTTTGTACATTTCATTTCACCAGTAACTCAGGCAATGAGAGGGAAATTCATTTTGTTTACAGCATACTTTCAACTCCTGCCACATTTTCACTATTACTCATCTCAGTTTCAATTCTCTTCCTTCCTTTCCCAAACTAAAGCTTCCATTCTTTTGGAGTAACAGGAAAGCAATTACTTTAAGTATTAAAATAGCTCAGATTTCACGGACTGACATTTAAACACAGTAAATGTTATTAAATGAGCAAGAAGACTTTTTTTTAAAACAGGGATCTTCCTTGGGTAAAATAATTAATGAGGTGATCAATCCCACTCTAGAAGAATAGGCAACTTCATTCTTATTTCTGAAAGGCTGCCAGCACCTAGTACGCTGCAAGGTACACTATCTTTAGAGACTGAACCTTTTCCACTACAAGAAAAACTTAATAGGACATTAATGTGAGCATTAAACTTAAATGTAATTAACTTTAAATATTTAAGTTGGCTTTTTTCCCTAAGAACCATGAATGAATAAAATACAGCAATGGGGGCTTCCCTGGTAGCACAGTGGTTGAGAGTCCGCCTGCCGATGCAGGGGACACGGGTTTGTGCCCCGGTCTGGGAAGATCCCACATGCCGTGGAGCGGCTGGGCCCGTGAGCCATGGCCACTGAGCCTGTGCTCCACAACGGGAGGGGCCACAGCAGTGAGAGGCCTGCATACCGCGCAAAAAAAAAAAAAAAAAAAAAAAAAAAATACAGCAATGTTTGGGACCTTTACTGAATATTTTTGGAAAGAAGAACTGTCACACAATTTTAGTATGACAGCCTGCTTCATTGATGTCTAATCTAAGACCTGTTAAAAATTACATACCAATTTTGGAAAATTTGACTATAGCCCAGAAATTCCTGGGATCATAAAATTTACATAAAAGAACATTTTTAATGTTTAATGTAAAACATTTAAAGACCTGATGTTTTACATTATCTATAAAGGATATTACTATGTAACTAAGTTAAAATGTACAGACACCTCTTAAATGAAAATCAAGATCCAAAAACCTTAATCTAAACAGGTGTAACATAATGTGGTTTTATTAGAGAATATCTCTAGCTTAATATCTTATTAGAGAATAACTGAACACAATGTATAAATAGTTCTATATTGAACATAAAGAAAATCCTAATTTCTGGCAGAAAAAATTAGAGAATATAAAAGGTAGACAAACTTTCATAGATTATTTTAGAAAAGATCACAATTTTTAATGAATTATTCCTAAGCACTGGATCCCTTTACTACAGAAAAGATCTGAAAACAACCTACGTAGATTCAAAGGAGAATAATTTGTTAACAAGACTACAAATTAAAAATGTTCCTAAATAACGCCAAACATTTTCATGGAATACATTATCAAGGATATTTTAGAAGAAATCCTGGTACTGAGAAACATATCATGTAAACAGACTTAGGGTCACTTTTTTATGGAGATACAATTTATATAAAATCCAAACTTTTAAAGTGTACAATTTGTGTTTTTCAGTACATTCACAAGCATGTGCAACCATCACCATGCTTTAATTCCAAAACATTTTCATCAGCCCCCACCCCCCAAAAACCCACTACCCATTAGCATTCATTCCCCCCTTCCCTCTCCCCTTAGACCCTGGCAACCACTATTCTTCTTTCTAACTCTAAGGATTTGTCTGTTCTGTACATTTTATATAAAAGGAATATTACAATATGTGGCTATTTGTGTTTGCCTTCTTCACTTAGCTTGTTTTCATGGTTCATCCTTGTTTTAGCCTGTTTTAGTACTTTGTTACTTATTATGGCTGAATCATATACCCCATTGGATGGATATTCCATATTTTGTTTATCCACTTTGTTAAATTTATTCTTTTTGATACTACTATAAATAAAATTATTTTCTTAATTTCACTTTCAGGTTGTTCAACTCTGGTATATTAGAAACACAACTGTTTCTTGTATAGTGATTCTCTGTCCTGCAAACTTGCTGAGCTTGGTTATTATCTCTGATAGTTTTTTTGCATTTCCTAAGATTTTCTATATATAAGATCATGGCATCTGCAAATAAGAGATAATTTTCCTTCTTCCTTTTTAATCTAGAAAGCTTTTATTTCTTTTTCTTGCCTAACTGCCCAATCTAGAAACTCCAGCACAATGTTGAATAAAAGTGGCATGAGTGGACACCTCTGTCTTGTTTCTGATCTCACAGGGAAACCTTTCAGTGTTTCAGCATTTAGTGTGACATAAGTTATCAGTTTTTCATAGACATCTTTTATCAGGTTGAGGAAGTTCTCTACTATTCCTAATTTGTTTGGTGCTTTTATGATGCAAGCTGTTGGTTTTTGACAGGAGCTTTTTCTGTTGAGATGGTCATGTGGCTTATATCCTTAACTCTATTAACACGGTGTTTTACTTTGGTTATCCCTGTGTTGAACCAACTATGCATTCCTTGGACAAATTCCACTTGGTTATGGGGTATAATCCTTTTTTAATGCTGGTGCACAATCCTTTTTTTATGCTGCTGAATCCACATGGCTATTTTGTTGAGGATTTTTACATATAAATTCATAAGGGATATTGTAGTTTTCTTTTCTTGTGATGTCTTTGTTTGGTTTGATATAAGAATAATATTGGCCTTGTAGAATGAGTTGGGAAGTGTTCTTCACACCTATTCCCTTTTGGGGGAAGAGTTTGTGAATGGTGCTAATTCTTCTTTAAACGTTCTATAGATTGCACTAGTGAGGCCATCTGGCCCTGGGTTTTTTCCTTTGTGGGAAGTTTTTGATTATCAATCTCCTTAATTGTTACAGGTGTACAGTTATAGTTTCCATTTCTTCTTGAGTCAGTTTCAAATGTTTATGTCTTTCTAGAAATTTATCAACAATTACACAATATGTATAACTATATATCACACATAATCTATATAACACATATATTATAAAATGTCCTTAGATTTTGAGAAATAATTTTTTTCCTAAAGTCTTTGTTTGATACTTGTATAGCCATTTTATGTGTTTCTTGGTTTCTGTTTGCATAGCATATCTTTTTCAACCTTTTACTTTCAACGAAGACTGAATCTAAAGTGTGTCTGTTGTAGAAAGTATATAATTTGATCTTTTTAAATCTACCCTGTCAATATCTGTCTTTTAGTTGGAGTATTTAACCCATTTACCTTCAATGTAATTTATCGAAAAAAAAAGATTTATGCCATACATTTTGCTATTTGTTTTCTTCACACCTTGTCTTTTTTGTTCCTCTATTCCTCCATTACTAACTTCTTTTGTAAAATAGGTATTTTCCACTGTACTATCTTAATACCCTTTAAAAAATTATATATATTTTGAGTTATTTGCTTAGTGGTTTCTCTAGATCATAATTAACATTTTATAACCATTTACTCTGAATTAACACCAATTTAGTTTCAATAGGATATAAAAACTCTGCTCTTATAATTCTGTGCCCTCTATACTCCCTGTGATACTACTGTCATATAAATTACATCTTTATACAGTATGTGTGTGCCCATCAACACAGATTTAAAATTATTGCTTTATTTAGTTGTTGTTTAAATTATAAAGGAGAAAAAAAAGAGTTACAAACAAAAAATGCACTTATGCTGTTTTACATTTACCTATATAGTTACTTCTAACAGTGCTCTTTACTTCTTCATATGGATTTGGGCTACTCTCTAATGTCCTTTCTTTCTGGTCTGAGGGATGAGATGCTCTTTAGTACTCCTTGTAGGGCAGGTTTACTGTCTATAAGAGAAGTTAAGGAGATTAATAACTTCCTTAGCTTTTGTTTACCTGGGACTCAGATCTGTCCTTCGTTTCTGAAGGATAGTTTGACTGGGTATAGAAACCTGGGACAATGGCTTTTTTCTTTCAGAATTGCCTTCTGGCCTCCATGATTCTGACAAGAAATCAACTGTTAATCTTACTGAGGATTCCCTGTAATCAGTGATTTTTCTTTGCTTTCAGGATTCTCCCTTTGTTTTTTGATATTTGATTATGATTTATCTGTGGTGTGGATCTCTTCAAGTTTATTCTACTTGTAGTTCACTGAGCTTCTCAGATGTGTACATTAAATTTGGGAAGTTTTTTGCCATTATTTATTCAAATATTCTTTCTGCCTCTTTCTCTCTCTCTTGTCATTCTGACTTCATTATACATACATTGGTACACTTGACGGTATCCCCACAGGTCTTTGAGCCTCTGACAATTTTTCTTAATTCTTTTTTCTTTCTGTTCTTCAGCCTGGGTAGTCTTAACGGACATATCTTCAAGTTGGTGGATTTTTTTCTTTTGCCAGGTCAAATCTGCTGTTGAACTTGTCTAGAGGATTTTTTTTTCCCTTCATTTCAGTTATTGTACTCTTCAACACCAGAATTTCTGTTTGTTTCTTTTTCATAAAAGAAATCTCTTTATTGACATACTCTACTTGGTGCGTTATTGTTCCTATACTTTCCTTACATTCTTTAGACATGGTTTCCTTTAGTTCTTAGAATATATTTAAAATATCTGATTTAAAATCTTTGTCTAGTAGTATAGTGTTGGGCTTCCTTACAGTTTCTACTGATTGCTTTTCCCCCGGGTATATTTTCTTGTTTTGCTGCATGTCTCAATTTTTTACTGAAAACCGGACATTTAAAATAATATAAAGTAGCAATTCTGGGTATAAGATCTGTCCTCCTACCCAGGGCTTGATATTACTGCTGTTTGTTATAGTAGTTGTTTGGTGACTTTTCTGAATTCTGTAAGGCTTGTATTCTTTGTTGTATGTGCCAGTGAAGTGTCTGCCTGATTAGCAGAGTGGTCAGTTAATGACTGGACAGAGACTTCATTAAATGTGCGCATGTTGGGTAATGCCTTCAACAATCAGCTAGGCAACTGATGATTCTGCCTTAATCTTCACTTCCTTCTTGCACAGAGTCTCATGGTCAGCCAGAGGTGAGAGTTTAGCGCCTTTTCAGGTCTTTCCTGAGCAGGCACACAACCCAAGACCATGCATGTGTCCTCCTAGATTCCAAAGTATAAGAGCTTTTCAAAGGTCCCATGGAGAGTTCACTCCCTAGCTTTTCCTTTTAAGTTTTTGATTAGTCTACTGTTTGCCCCAACTGTTACCAATGTCTCAGGCAGCCATAATATGCCTGTAATTGTTTTTGCAATTACCCCAAGGGAAAAGGCTTTTGCACTGGTGGAGCTTTGAATCAGGTCAAATACAGGGAACCTTTCAAATAGGATGTTCCAAGAACCCACCAGACAGGTCAAATTATGACAGTTCTTTGGAAAAGAAGCTCTGAACATTCTACCACCATTTTGCTCTCTCTAGTGGCTGTTGGGCCACTGGTTCTCACTGAAAAGGTGGGCTATTTTTCAAGGCTAATGTGGTGATAGAGAGCCAGGGATGGGACTTAGGCAAATTAAAATTCTACAAAGCTCATTCTTACAGAGATTCAGCAGTTTTTTTTTTTTTTTGAGTAAACACTTCCTGAATGGCTGTCAGTCTTTGGTTAATTTCCAGAGTTCTGAAAAAGTTTATTCTAAAAACAATTTTGGCCACTTTTCTCACTGTTTTTATGAAGGAGAGAATTTCTGTTGAACTCTCTTGGGTCACTTTCCATGTTTCTAAATTTTCAGGGAATATCAACTATATCCTGCCCTATGCTTGTCATCACTGGAAATAACAGTAATATTTCCATTTATACCATAGTGAAAAATGCACTGTCCAACATCTGTACAATAATAAATCTTGACTTAAAAAGCTTCTTTCTTCAACAAAATTAAATATATCAAAGGGAATATTTTATAAAAATTATTATTTATTTCCCTGCCTTCCCAAATATTTATGCTTTTCTCAGTAATGTGGGTTATCATTAAGAACATCAATAACAGGGATGTCTTTAGAACAGTGGTTCACAAGGTTTGGTCCCAGGAGCAGCAACATCAGTATCTCATGGAAACTTGTAAGAAATATAAATTTTCAGATCCTATCCAAGTCATACTGAATCAGAAACTTTGGGGATGGAATCTAGGAATCTGTTTTTTAATAACGCCTTGAGGTTATCCTGATACAAGCTGAAGACTGAAAATAGCTAAATTTTGTGTAAAGAGGTACTTAAATAAGTGTTTCTGGGTTTTATTTTAGAATATCTTTTCTCATGTTTTTCTCTTGTTCCTAAGGTCTTTCCTATTGCTTCTCAGGGTATTTCCCTAGGGTATTTCCCTAGAACAGCTTAGTAACCATTAAAATATTTAAGATAATGGATGTATACTGACAAACAGAAGGCTGAATTTAACTTACAGTAACATTAGGGCAAGCAACTGGTTGGGAGGGTCTGGGTCTTTCAGTTTTAAAACTTAGCCTAAAGGGGTTTCCAGACATGGGGCTTTCAGTGCTAAAATTGGGAAAGTTCTGGGTGAACCACGTTGTGTTCGTCAGAGTAACATATTCTAGCAGTGTGACAGTAACCCACATAAAGAGGTCCCACATGGACAATTTAAAAAACATATATTTTTGTTTTGAGTTTTTCACACATACCTCTAAGCCAACTGAGAATTAATTTTGACACAAGGTGTGAAGTGAGGCTCTAAGCTAATTTTATTCCGCTAAGCAACTAGCTAATTTCTCCAACATTTATTTTTTAAAAATTCATTCCTTATCACTAATTTGCCCTTATACTGTAAATTATTTTTAAAACTTAAATTACAGTATAACTTACAAGCAATAAAATGTACAAATTTAAACAGTTCAGTTGGAAGGATTTTTGACAACTGTATATGCCCATGAAACTAAAACCCCAAACATACCTTTTCCATCAACCAACCCAGAAATCTCCATTATGCCTCTTTTATAATAGGACAATTAGCGGCAACCACGTTCTGACTTATCAATACAAGTTAGTGTTGCCTGCACATGATTATAATTAGAATCATACAGTATGTATTTTTGTGGTGTGTTCTGTTTTACTCAACACGATTGTGTTTTAATGTCATCCATGCTGTTTGAGTTTTATTATGGATAGGCTATTATGAACATTCCTGTTATAGTGTAAACATAAGATTTCTTGGATAAAATCTGGGTGATAAGGTTAGGTGTATGTATAATTTCTTTAAAACTTCCCCAAAAGTTCTTGTAGTGGTTGTGTAGTTTTACATGCCCACCAGTAAAGAATAAGAGTTATAACTGCTCCACATCCTCTCTAATGTTTGTTGTCATCATTATTTTTTCTTTAGCCATTCAACTGGATAGGATATGGTATTTCACTATGGCTTTAAAAATGTTTTTACTTAGGCATAATTTACATTCAATAGAGTAATCATTTTTAGTTTACAGGTAAGAGTGTTGACAACTGTGTATGTTGTATAGCCACCGCCACAATCAAGATGTAAAAAAGTGACATTGCTCCCACCAAAATTCCTCTAACCCTGTTTTGCTTATTCATTGTGTTTTTTGCATTGCCCTGATGCCTAATGTTAAGTAAATTTTCATGTGTTTATAAGCCACTGATACACCTTGTTTTGTGAAATATCTGTTTAAGTCTTTTGCTCATTTATTTATTAGTATTACTATTTTGGCTGCGTTGGGTTTTCATTGCTGCACGTGGGTTTTCTCTAGTTGCAGCGAGTAGGGGTTACTCTTTGTTGTGGTGCACGGTCTTACTGCGATGGCTTCTCTGGTTGCAGAGCACAGGCTCCAGCTGTGTGGGCTTCAGCAGTTGCAGCACGTGGGCTCAGCAGTTGCGACACGCGGGCCCTAGAGGGCACGGGCTTCATAGTTGCGGTGTGTGGGCTCTAGGGCATGTGGGCTTCAGTAGTTGTGGCACACAGACTCAGTAGTCGTGGTTCGCAGGCTACACAGCACAGGATCAGTAGTTGTGGTGCATGGGCTTAGTTGCTTTGCGGCGTGGCTTGTGGGATCTTCCCGGACCAGGGATTGAACCTGTGTCCCCTGCATTGGCAGGTGGATTCTTAACCACTGCGCCACCAGGGAAATCTCCCCTCATTTTTAAATTGAGTTACTCACCTTTCACTGCTGCTTTGTGGGAGATGTTTATATATTCTGGATATAAGTTTTTTGTGAGATATATGTACTGGGAATATTTTTTCCCATTGTATAGCTTGCCTATTTGGTTTCTTAATGGCACATTTTTTTATGGTTAGCGTTTAACATATCTTGTCCAAGAAACTGTCGCCTACCTCAGGGTTGCAAAGATATCCTTCTATGTTTTCTTCCAGGAGGATTATGGCTCTGGGCTTCACACTTAGATTTATAAGATTTATAATCATCTAGAGTTAATTTTTATATCTGGAGTAAGACTGAGTTGAAATTTGTATTTTTCCATAAAGATATCCAGCTGTTTCAGCATTTATTAAAAAGACTTTCCTTTCACCACTGGACTGACTTGGTCCCTTGGTACCATTTAAGAAATCTTTGACTAATCCAAGTTCACTAAGATTTTCTTGTATGTTTTTTACTAGAAGTTTAGTTCTACAATCCATTTCAAGTTAATTTTTATAGATGATGAGTGGTAAGGCTAAAGTTATTTTCTTCTTTTCTCTACTTATTCTACCAGTTATAGAAGAGGGTGTTTAAATCCCCAACTCTGTAGATTTGTCCATTTCTCTCTTAATTCTGGGAACTTTTGCTTTATGTGCTTTGAAAGGATTACTAGGTACATGCACAATGAGGGCTGTTATGTCTTCTTGAAGAAATGATGCTTTCATTATATAAAATCTCTCAGTAATAACACCATTTGCCTTGAAGTCTATTTTGTCTCATATGAATATAGTCACACCATCTTTCATATGTTGTTTATATAGCATAATTTCTTCTACTCTTTTACTTACAACATATGAATCTTTATATTTAAAGTGAATTTCTGACAAAGGGTCTATATTTGGGTCTTGGTTTTTTTGAACCAAGCTGACAGTTTCTGCATCTTAAAGTGCTAACTATAATGTAGATATTAATATAGTTGCATTTTAACCTCACACCTTGGCACTGCTTTTTTCTACCTTGTCTTTCCTTCCTTTCCTACCTTTGTTTGGAGGAAGCATGTATTTTTTCATATTTCATTTTATTTCCTGTATTGACTTACATAAACTATACCCTTTTGGAGTATTTTTAGTGTTTCCTCTAGAGATTATAACATGCAAGTATAAATTATCACAGGCTACTTTCAATTAATTTTACACCACTTCTCAAACTGTATAAGAACCATCCTGCCCCTTTCTATTTGTGCTTTGGTGGCCTTATATCTTACTTCTACATATGCCATAACTCACACAATACGATGAAGTTATTTTGTTTTAAAGAGCCAATCATCTTATAATGAAACATGTAAAATTATTTCCTAAAAAATGTACCTTTTATACTTATCCAGGTATTTACCCCTTCTGTTATTCTTATTTCCTGTCTGCAGATTTAGGTTCCATCTGATATAATTTCTCTTTAACCAGAACAATTTCTTCTAGTATATCTTGTAGGTCTGTCAAGAACAACTTGTCTAAGATATACTGTCTGTTTGAAAATGTCTCTATTTCAACTTCATTTCTGATGACTAATTTCAGGAGATATAGGATTCTAGGTTGAAGGTTTTTTCTTTCACCACTTTAAAGATACTGTTCCATTCCTTTATGTCTTCTAATATTTCCAGTGAGAATCCAGCTGTCATTTGTACTGTTCCTATATATGTAATGTGTTTCTATGTTTACTTTTAACATGTGCTCTTTAGCATAGCTTTCTAGCACTTTACAATGTATCTAGGTCTGGTTTCCTTTGCATGTATTCTGCCTTGGCTTTGCTATGCTTCACAGATCTGTGGGTTGATATCTTTCATCAGTTTTTGAAAGTTCTTTGTCATTATATCTTCAAAGATTCTGTCTCCTCTTTATTGTCTGACATCTCCTCTTTACTTCCATAGACCTTGGATGCTCTGGTCTACTTTTTTTCCCTGATTTTCCCTCCACCCCTCCTGATTTACGTTTCAGTTTGGAAATTTTCTTTGACCTATGTTCAAATTCACTGATTCTTCCCTCTTCAGATTCCAGTGTGCTGTTATGCCTTTCAGACAAAATTTTCACTTGTGATAGTTAAAAAAAAAATTTCTAGCAATTCCATGTGACTCATTTTTCATATGTTCTATATCTTTGCTGAAATTCTCCCATCTTATCATCCATATTGTCTACCTTTACTCCTATATCCTTTAGTATTTTTATCATCATCATTTTATCTTATTTTAAAATACCTGTTTGATAAATCCAACATCTGAGCTTTTTCTCAAGTTACTTATACTGTTTTGTCTTGACAACCAGCTTTTCTTTCTTTTTTGCATGTTTTGTAATTTTTAATTATAAAGTAGACACTTTGGATAAAATAACAGTAGAGGTTGAAATAAAAAATAAATAGTATTTAATTCCAGAATTGGGAATAATCCTTGTGCCAGGCCACTAGAGTGGGGCAGCTGTATCTATATGATCTATAGTTGAGCTGCTACTGGATTTTGTTTTAGTTTAAGTTTAGTTTCAAATGTTTTGAGAGCAGAATTAAGACTTTTCTTTCTGAGGTGCTTAGGCTATGAGCACTGGTAAAATTCCCTTTACTGGTGTAAAGATCTCATCTCATTACACACACACACACACACACACACACACACACACACACACAAACATACACCTTTATAACCCTGCTGCCAGCTTCTGAGGTTGCTGGTAAGTTTTCTTTGCTCTCTAGACCTGTCCCAGGCTTGCTATTTCTTGGAGGTATCTCTGTCCACACTGCCTCAGAGGGCTTTTTCTCAGCTTTCTTGCCCCACTCTCATCCCTGAGCAGCTCAAAGTACGGAGTTGCTGAGATTAGTTTTCACAGATCTTCTGCTCAAGGTCCCCTATTTACTGGCAGGTGCCTTGTATTTTGGGATGCTCTGTATGACTCAGTAATAACTTTTTCTTAATTCCCTGTTGTTTCACAACCTTCGGTTTACAAGCTCTGAGGTCTTAGTGAAGACCCATGGAAAAGAGTTGGCAGGTAGGTAAGGACTTGCTCTGCGGCTTCCCAGAATTTTTTATCAGTTTCACCAGTCCACTGAGGCCATTACATGTTGGGGTAAAGTTTGGTTGGTTCCTCGCTATCCCCGTCTAACCCTTCTCTTTCTCCTACCGCTCTTCCAAGGAGCAGCTGCCATGGGTGTCTTCTCTTCTATGTAGGGCTAGTTACTATCTGGAAGTTACTTTACTTAGGTCACTTTGAATCCTCAGTTCTCTGATGAGTTTAGTTTTTCTAAACTTATCCAGATGGTTTGGGTTGTTATGGTTAAGAGTGATGGTCTCTTAAGGTCCTCAACATTCTAACACTGTAACTAAGGTGTATTTCTGCTTCACAGTTCTGTTCCAATAATCACTATTTTGGGGTGGTACTATGCTATTTTAGTTGCTGTAGCCTGAAGCATATGGGTACAATTTTCATTTACTTGCACTGCATATTAATAATTTCCTTTATTTTCTAAAATTGTAGTACTATAATCCTTAACAAAGTACCATAGCTTATTTGAAGACTCAAATTCCCAAGACTTTCATTCAAATATCAGTTAGTTATACCAATATCTCAGAACAGCTAAAACCAGAAAGAGCTCTACTTTAGTAAATGATTAGCCACCTTCTTTCTGTCTTAGACTCAGTCTATCTTGAACTATAAAGAATCCTCAAAAAGGTAGGCTGCAGGAATATGATGATATGTCTAAGTATATGCAGGGAAGGATCAGGTGGCAAGAGGGACTGCAATCTGAAAACTGCAATAAAAGATCCAATTTTTGGAATGCTTTTCCTATCATGTTCCAGCCACATGTATCTTCAGTTTGAAGAGTACTTTCTGATTTTCTTTACTTTATATTGAAAAAATGATTTAAAATAGTTATCAATACTGAATAGCATTGCTGACCCAGGATATAGGTTTTATCCCTATATCTCAGATCCCAAAATTTCAAAAAGCATTACTTAAATTTTTAATTAAAAACAAAATGACGTAGCATAATATAGTGGTTAAGGTAAATCCTGCCTATACCACTTATTAGGTTTTATTAGCTACTATGAGCAAATCACCCTTTAAACTTCAGTTTTCTCAATGGAAAAATGATGATAAGAATGATGCTCCCAAGTCTACCACAATCGACTTAAGATATTTTTCAAAGAATACCACTCCCCAATTCAGGCAGCACTGAATACCCACATGTGAAGTACATAAAGTACTACTGACATTAAGTTCACAATGAAAAATTCAGAACATAGGAAAACAATGTACTGTAAGTCACCATAAAGTAACATGTATTAGATACCTACAAACTTCAGAAAACAGAACTATTATTTATAGAATACAAGCTTATCTCATTTTACTGTGCTTCACTTTATTGTACTTTGCATTTTTTACAAATTGAAGGTTTGTGGCAACCCTGCTTTGAGCAAGTCTATTGGTGCCATTTTTCCAACAGCATTTGCTCACTTCGTGTCTCTGTCACATTTTAATAATTCTTGCAATATTTCAAACTCTCCACCAGCAAAAAGAGTATGACTTTCTGTAGGCTCAGATGATGGTTAGCATTTTTTAGCAATAAAGTATTTTTAAAATTAAGGTATGGACATTGTTTTTTAAGATATAATGCTAATCTAATAAACTACAATATAGTATAAGTTTTACATGTACTGGGAAACCAAAATATTTGTTTGACTTGCTTTATTGTAATATCTGTTTTTGGTGGTGGTCTGGAACTGAACCTGCAATATCTTCAAGGTATGCCTGTGTAAGATAAATAGGTTTAAAAGAAAAACCTAAAAGAACATAAGAAACTTTAATCAAGACTCCCGCAAAACCACCAAGGAAGATTTGAAAAAGAATTAGAAAGAACTTCTAGAAAGAAAATGGTACTTTGAAATGAAAAAGTTAGTTTTAGCCTAAAGAGCAGATTAGACACAGAGGAAGAAAATTTATGAGCTAGAAAACAGATCTGACTGAAATTAAGTACAAGGAGATAGAGTTGATAAATATGAAATTGGGATTAAAAGACATGGAGAACAGAATGGTAATGTCCTCTCTCATAGGAGTTCAAGAAGGACAGAATACACAAAATGTGGGAAAGGCAAAATTTAAAAGATTCCAGAATTGATGAGACAGGACTCCTCTGATTCAGCAAGCATAATGAATTCCAGATAGAATAAATAAAATGCTAGACACAGACACATTTTAGTAAAACTGCAGTGTACCAAAGACTAAGAGACTTAAAAGCAATCAGTAAAAAAAAAAGAAATCACCTACAAACAACAAAGAGTGATCTTTTTTGTTAAACAACAACGAAAGAAGACAGATAGTATAAAGTAATATGTTCATAGTATTGAGAGACAACACTTGTCAACATACAGTTCTAGACTAAATTTATAAGTGAGGGCAAATTAAAAACAGTTCCAGGTAAACGCTAAGAGTAATTACTATCAAGAAATCACTGCTAAAAGAACAATCTAAGAGCTCCCACTAAGGTGCATTTGGATATTTGAGGGACATTTTTGCTTTATGAAATAACTAAGGAGTTCTATTAGCATGAGGATGGGAGCTAGAAAAGCTAAATTTTCTACAGTGATCAAGATAGTCCTATACTATGAATCCAGTCCCAATGCTGGTAGTGACTTGCTGAGAAACACATAAGAAGTAAGATACAAGAAAGGATGATGAACAAAAAATTGTAGAACACTTGGATTAGCTGTTCATAAACAAAAAGAAAAATGACTAAGTTTGAGGGATATATAAATGAAACAAAAGTAAAATACTAGAAACACCCCCATTATAATTAAGGTTTCCCCAAATCTGAGTCATTTGGGAGAACAGCTGAATTACTGATAAGGTTTTAGTCTAAAATTGTATGGGTAATAGCCACATAAGCACAGACACAAACTGAAAGTAAAAAATGGAGAAAAGATGAGGCAAATATCAAGCAAAAAAGTCAGCATAGCCACAGTAATATCAGGCATTATAGCTTCTAGGGTAAAAACCATTATTACAAGTAAAGAGGATCATAACCTAATGGTAAAAAATTTCAACTCACCAGGAAGGAATGCTGATTCTAAAATTAGATGCACATAGTAACATAGTTTCAAAGATATAAGGAAAATAATTGCTGCCAGGAAAAACTGTTAAACCCACCATTCAGATAAACTTAAAAAGTCTCCTTTAATAACAGATAAGGTTGGGCTTCCCTGGTGGCGCAGTGGTTGAGAGTCCGCCTGCCGATGCAGGGGACACGGGTTCGTGCCCCGGTCCGGGAAGATCCCACATGCTGCGGAGCGGCTGGGCCCGTGAGCCATGGCTGCTGAGCCTGCGCGTCTGGAGCCTGTGCTCCGCGACAGGAGAGACCACAACAGTGAGAGGCCCGCGTACCACAAAAAAACAAAAAAAAACAAAAAAAAACAGATAAGGCGATAACAGATTGAAGTATAAAGAAGATATGAACTATGCAAGTAACAAGGATGAGTTAACAGACATACAGAAAACCTTGCAGTCAACAAATAGAGAATACATACTTCCTTCAAGCACATTCATAAAGACTGATCTCTTATAAGTAAGTCAAATACCAAAAGAAAATCTATCATACAGAACATGTTCCCGGTCAACACTGTAATTCTACAATTAAGTTGTAAAATGTTAGAAGAAGATAGCCAAAATACCTCCCATAACTTTAGAATATAAAAAACAAAAGGTTTAATAATTAACAGGTCATAGTTAAAATAATAAAAACATTATTTTGATTAACATATCCTACCGATATAATACGATCTCCTTTCCTGAGCTCTCCACTAAGATCAGCAGGTCCGCCAGCCAAAATAAAGGAAATAAATATTCCTTCTCCATCTTCACCTCCTACAATGTTGAAACCAAGGCCTGTTGAACCACGATGAAGAACAACTTTTCTAGGTTCCCTGAAAATTAAAAAAATATTGAATACCTTAAAACATATAGAGAACTTGACTTTCTATCAATGAGAATTCCCTACTGATAAATCATATTTCCATATTATAAAAAAAGTCAGATGAAATTTAAAGTTTTCTAAACTCTGGGGTAAAGAGATTCTTTCCAAGCCTAGAAATTAAAAGGAAAAATCCTAATTTTATATAGAAGCTAAAAATCCTTGTTAAGAAACAAACATAAAACTAAAATAAGAAGGAGAAAATGTGGGAATTAAAAAATAATGATATAAAGAGCATACTCAAAAAATAATACTCATGAAAAGCTGATGTTGCACACACTTCACTGCCTAAGAAGCAGTCACTGTCTCTACTTCTTATATGTTGTAAAAGGCAGATATCCCTTTGTCTCAGAGAAGGTAGGAAGGCCCCCTTTCTACTCTCAAACGGATCAATCATGAATAACTTATGCCAGTCACTGCAATTTCACTCCTGTTTGCTAAGGTGAGGCTATGACCCTATTCTGGTCTCTAAGAAATAACAGGAAATTTTACTGTCACTTCCCAAAGAAAGACTCTAACAAGGACAAAGCATATTCTGTCCCCATACAAAGCGTATTTGTTCCCCTCCTTATTCCAAATCACTCCCACACAAAAGAATGAACTATAAAATCCTGTTACTGATTTGGACATATCACAATCATGAAGATAACCAGCAGAATCCCAGAGATACCATGGACCTAGTTTTGCTACACAAATGTTAGAAATGCCCATCTCTAGACTTTCTATATAAAGTAATTAAATATCTTTATTTCTTAAGTCACATCCCTCCAATTCATCTACCTATCTCTGCTTTTCATCCATTCTAAGATGCATCTCTTTTGTTCCCTCCAACTCCCAATTTAAAATCTCTGAAATCAGAATACATCTTACCACTAATAACATTTCCCATTTGCTGCCACTTATACATAATTGTGTGAAAACCATTTACATCTTCCAGTAAGACCATGAAAATTCCAAGAGCTGACTGTTTTAGATATGATGAATCACAGAATATCATTTGAGATTAGAATGTATCATATTTGGTAAATATTTTAAAAATTTAATTTGCTTTTTCTAAAACACTGCAGAAAGCTTTTGGTAACAAACGGCTTAACAGAAGTAAATATTTCTAAAAACTGTATTTTAGGGATCCTTCCATATAATGTGGAATTAATCTTCTTAAATATTTGTCTGCTCAAAACTTAAAGCGGTGTGTTTTCTAGTCATACATAGGTATTCATCATTAATCAGCTTTGTCAGTTCACTTACAGGATTAACAAAATTATACTGAGTATTTTCTTGTCAAAAATGGCAAAATTCAACAATATGTTGTTTAGGAAATATATACATAAACACCTATATGAAAGAAAAAAGGGAATAGTAAATCCAAAATTCAGGAAAGGAGTTAACTTGGTGGGGCAATGTAGGAGAAGCAGGGTAGGATCAGGGGCACAAGACAGGTTTCACTATACTGGTCTTACTTCCTTGTTAGATTGTGGACTCATGGTTTAGGGTTCCTATAATACATTAAAATATATGTATGAATTATAATTTTGCATTAGCAAATAATAATTAAAAAATACCCTGCTGAAATCCAATAGTATTTCCAGAGGAAAATAAATTGAATTTTCAAATAACATAAGCACTTGAAGAGATGCTCAACATCATTAGGCACTAGGGAAATGCATCAACATCACAATGAAATACGTCTCACCTATAACAATGGCTATAAAACAAAACAAAAGAGAAAAAACAAATGTTGCTGAAGATGTGGAGAAACTGGAATCCTCATATATTGATGGTGGGAATGTAAAACGGGGTGGCTGGTACAGAAAACAGTTAGGTGGTTCCTCATGAACCTAAACATAGTTACCATATGACCCAGTAATTCCACTTCTAGGTATGTATCTAAAGGAACTAAAAGCAGGTATGCAAGCAGATATGTGCATGCCAGTGTTTATCCCAGCATTATTCACAATACCCAAAAGGTGGAAACAACCCAAGTGTCCATCAACAGATGAATGGATAAACAAAATGTTGTACATACATATAATGAAATGTTATTCAGCCATAACCAGAAATGAAGTTCTGATACATGCTACAACATGTATGAATCTTGAAAACATCATTATGCTATGTGAAAGAAGCCAGATACAACAGGTTAAGTATTATAAGATTCCACTACATGAACAATTTAGAATATGAAAATTCAGAGAGAAAAAATGTAGATTAGAAGCTACCAGGAGCTGGGAGAACAGGGAAATGTGGAATTACTGCATAATGGTTATAGAGTTTGTCTGAGGTGATGAAAAGGGTTTGTTTCTTTTCTTTTGCTGCGCCATGCGGCATGTGGGATCTTAGTTCCCTGACCAGGGATCAAACCCACGCCCCCTGCATTGGAAGCGTAGTCTTTTTTTTTTTTTTTAAAAAACATCTTTAAGGGCTTCCCTGGTGGCGCAGTGGTTGAGAGTCCGCCTGCCGATGCAGGGGACGCAGGTTCCTGCCCGGGTCCAGGAAGATCCCATATGCCACGGAGCAGCTGGGCCCGTGAGCCGTGGCCGCTGAGCCTGTGGGTCCGGAGCCTGTGCTCCGCAACGGAAGAGGTCACAACAGTGAGAGGCCCACATACCGCAAAAAAAAAAAAAAAAAAAATCTTTAATGGAGTATAATTGCTTTATAATGGTGTGTTAGTTTCTGCTTTATAACAAAGTGAATCAGATATACATATATTCCCATATCTCCTCCCTCCTGCGTCTCCCTCCCACCCTCCCAGGTGGTCACAAAGCACCGAGCTGATCTCCCTGTGCTATGCAGTTGGGAAGCGTGAAGTCTTAATCACTGGATCAGCAGAGAAGTCCTGAACAGGGTTTGGAAAAAGATAGTGGTGTTGGTCATAAACATCATAAATGCAATTAATGCCACTGAATCGCAATTTGAAAATGGTTACAATAGCAAATTTTATGTTATATATATTTTACCACAATTTAAAAAATTTATAATGTAATATACTAAAAATCACTGTGTTGTACATTTTAAATGGTAAACTGTATGGTTTGTAAATCATATCTCAATAAAGCTGTTAAAAAATGAACTTTAGAATTATTAACTGTTTGTATGTTGGGATTTCTTTTATTTTCTCTTTTTATTGGTAATGCGATATAATCTCTGAAAAATTGTTTAGGGTTAAATTGTGGAGAACTTCTAATATGAAGTAAAGATATCTGTACTTCATTATCTGGGCAAAGGAGTATAATGATCAAAAGGGAGTGATAAAACACTCACCATTTAGGAAGACATATTCAATAATCAACTGCCTGATTTTTACAGAAGAATACAGAAAACAGGTAGGCCTGTTGTGTAATACTACAGAGTCCAACAAATATTCTAGACAACAGATATGTAGTGAAAAAAGATGGGGAACAGCAATCAAGATGTTAATATGACATATTTTTAATTTGAAAAATATGCTGATTAAAGACTGGATAAGCCATTAACTACTTCCTCTTTACCTCTATAAATAAGCAGTATTAGAAAATAACAGCAACAATAAAACGACCATGATATGTCAGTATACTAACACAGACTAAAGATTAACAGCCTTGAGAATTCACACCACAAACGTATAATCACAAACACTATTCTTTCCAGTAATTTTCATCCTAAAACAATTATTGAGCACCTATTAAATTAAGTTCTCAATATTGCTAACTCCTGAAGAAGAGGACAAAGACAAACACCCCTATCTGACATTTAAGAGATCACTGCTTAGAGTCAGGAGTCTAACAAATAAAGAATAATTATAATTATAAAGGTTCAAAAATAATAATGCTAACAGTAATACAATTAATAAAAACATAAAATGACATGAATTGTCATACATTTTAACATTAAATGCTATAATATGAAATACTACTACATAATTTACTTCTACAAAAGCTATAAAGCAAACTGTTCAAACATATTATCATATTACTATGTTGAATAATGTGAAAAAGATCTAAAATATTTTTTCACTTTTTTTCCCACTTAGATAAAAGAGTTTTTTGGGGAATAAAAAGACAGTTAGGGTTTCCCTGGTGGCACAGTGGTTGAGAGTCTGCCTGCTGGTGCAGGGGACACGGGTTCGTGCCCCAGTCCGGGAGGATCCCACATGTCACGGAGCGGCTGGGCCCGTGAGCCATGGCCACTGAGCCTGCGCATCTGGACTATGCTCCGCAATGGGAGAGGCCACAACAGTGAGAGGCCCGAGTACCGCAAAAAAAAAAAAAAAGACAGTTAATCTAAAAAACTGTTAGTGAGTAATGTTAGTAATGTTAGATGGAAGTAAATTTTAGGTGTCAGAATAAGTAGCAACACTAAAAAAAAGCAGTGATTTATTTGTAATATATATATATATATTTTTGTGGTACACGGGCCTCTCACTGTTGTGGCCTCTCCCGTTGCGGAGCACAGGCTCCGGACGCGCAGGCTCAGCGGCCATGGCTCACGGGCCCAGCCACTCCGCGGCATGTGGGATCTTCCCAGACCGGGGCACGAACCCGTGTCCCCTGCATCGGCAGGCGGACTCTCAACCACTGCGCCACCAGGGAAGCCCTCTAATATATTTTTACACTTATGGCCCTTCAATGAACCCTCCAATAAAAAAAAATAAGGTTTAGGTTCATTACCTGTTAATAAAATTAGTCCTGAAAATTGTGACTATCCTAGTTGGCTAACTATAACTCCATCTAATAGTTGGCTTTATGTAAGAAGGATGACTATTCAGTTCGTTACCTTGTAATTTCATCATCTCCAAGCACTGCTTTCGAAACAGGTGAATATCTGGCTGGTGATGCTGGTGTCTGGCCCAAGTAGGAAGATGTGCTAACATGGTTATCAACAGGCTGAGAAGAAGCTTCAAAATAAAGTAAGTAAAAAAACACTTGAAAAAGGAAACATACCATTTAGTACCACATTTGTGGATTATCAGTTTCAAAGTTAATTAATGTATAATTCATATTCGCTCATTTATATAATAGAATTTGGTAGAGAAAATTTATTTACTAGGTAAAAAAATTAGAGAAGCTCAAGTTTCCAGGTAAAAACTAGTTTAGAAATTCCGATCAGTAAAGCAAACTTATTCCATTTGGTTTCTCTGAGAAAACAGAACTAAAAAGGAGTTTAGTTTTACAGTAACTGGAGTTACAGTAACTGATTTGCACAATGAAATCCAGGCAAGATTAATCAAAAGACTGTCATAGGAAAGATTGAACCAAATCAGTCTTAAGTACAATAACCTTATTCTTCTAAGAAGTTATTTTGCAGACTAATGTTTTTAGAAAGTATATATGGCTGATCCCTGAACAACATGGGGGTTAGAAGCACTGACCCTCCAAAAAATTGAAAATGCACATATAACTTTATAGTTGGGCCTCCATATCCATGGTTCTGCATCCAGATTCAGCTAACCGCACATCTGTAGTACGTACTGAAAAAATCCATGTATAAGTGGACCCACATAGTTCAAACCCATGTTGTTCAATGATAAACTGTATACTCAAAATCTGATTGTGAATAACGAAAAACGAAAGCTTTGCAAAAAGCTATGCTTGACAAAGTTTTAGAATAAATTGAGGGACTTCTGGTTTCCAGCTTGGCATATAAGAAGCTTTGAGTCATTACTCTGTCCTAACAACAACTAAAAAGGTGAACAAACTGAAAAATCAACAACCCTTTTTAGATGCTTAAGATAGAAGTCATAGGGCAAAACACTGTCCCCCAAATTAAGGACACTGAAAGGTGAATACAGAAAATCACAACTTACTAGAGCAGAAATCTCTGTGGTAACAAGTGCTGGGGTAGAGTAACCTGAACTGTAATTAACAAATTGTTGGGGGCTCAGTGCGGATGACTTTGGGAGTCAAAAACTCCAGGGGGACCCCATCATCAGGGGCCCCACATTTTTGTGAGTTTTACCTCCTAGAACTCTACAGGTTCTCACAGTGAATACTGGAGAAAAATTCTGTCATGCTTCTGGCAGGAGGAGGGGAAAAGGAACCATTTTGAAATATATTACAAGCATTTTGTTCTTCTTAACAGTCTGTCCTCAGAAGAAACTATTTAACCAGAGCCTCACCTGCTGGGGTTTTGTCAGAGCCCAACAGAGCTGGGGGAAGGGAAATAACCAAATCTAGCCAATTCTAGCCATCCTGTCCTAAGGGAGCAGAACTGGGGAGAATACTGAGAAGCACTGTGAAGAGCACTGCAGAGGCACAAGGTCACTAAGGGACTGAGACTTAATCACAGGCCTATTCAACACTTTTCCACTCCAACACCTTATCACCATATTACTAAAGGCCTATTTACAGCAGTTCCTTTTATCCAGTACATCATGCCTGGCTATCAAGAAAAAATTACAAGACACACAAAAGGCAAAAACACAGTTTGAAGAGACAGAGCAAGCATAACAGCCAGACTCATATATGTCAGTGATGTTGGAATTATCAGACCAGGAATTTGAAACAATAATGATTAACGTGCTAATGGCTCTAATGGATAAAGAACACGATGGGCAATACAAGTGGAGAGATGAAAACTCTAAGAAAGAAACAAAAAGAAACACTAGAGATCAAAAACTCTGTAACAGAAATGAAGAATGTCTTTGATGAGCTACTAGTAGTCTGGACATGGTTGAGGAAAGAATCTGAGCTTGAGGATATCTCAATGGCAACCTCTAAAACTGAAAAGCAAAGAGAAAAAATGACTGGGGGGAAAAAACCAGAACAGAATATCCAAGAACAGTGGTAGAACTACAAAAGGTGGAACATATATGTAATGGGAATACCAAAAGCAGAAAAAGGAGAGAAAGGAATAGAAGAAATCTTTGAAACAATAATGATGAGAATTTCCTCCAATTAATGTCAGACACCAAACCATAGATCTAGGAAGCTCAGAGAACACTAAGCAGGTTAAATGCAAAGAAAAGTTACACCTAGGCATATCCTTTTCAAACTACAGGATAAAAAAAAAGGGAAGAAAAGCCCTAAAAAAAGTCACGGGAAAAAACTGCACCTTACTGATAGAGGTGCAAGGTAAGAATTAAATATGACTTCTCAGAAACCATTCAAGCAAGACAGTGGAGTGTTAAGAGAAAAAACCCACCTGTGAAATTATCCTTCAAAAGTGAAAAGGAAATAAAGACTTCCTTAAACAAACAAAAATTGAGGGAACATTTATTGCTAGTAGATCTGCCTTTTGAAATGTTAAAAGAAGTCCTTTAGAGAGAAGGGAAGTTAGTAGGTCAGAAACTCAGTTACACAGAAAGAAAGGAAAAGCACTGATGAAGGAATAAGCAAAAGTAAAATAAAACTCATTTTTCTTATTTTTCTTATTCCTGATTGAGCTAACAAATAACACTTTGTTCAAAACAATAGCAACACTGTATTCGACTATGTCTGTATATATGTTTATGTATAAATGAAATGAATGTCAGCAATGATACAAGGGATGGGAGGGAGGAATTAGGATTATTTTGTTATTATAAGGCACTCACACTATCCAAAAAGCTGTAGTGTTACCTCAAAGTGGAATTAGATTACTACACATGTATATTGCAAACTCTAGGGCAACCACTAAAAAAAAGTAAAAGAATGTAACTAATACACTAAGAAAGGAGAGAAAACAGAATCACGCAAAATGCTTAATTAAAGCCATAAAAGGCAGGAAAAAAAATGGATGACAAATACAGGAGCAAAGAACAGGGTAACAAACAGAAAAGAGTAGCAAATATCATAGACATTAATCCAACTATATCAATAATCACTTAGAACATCAATGGCCTAAATGCACCAATTCTAAGACAGATACTGTCAGAGTGGGTCAAAAAACCAAGACCCAAGATATACTGTCTACAAGAAAGCCAATTTAAATATAAAGGCCTATATATTAAAAGTAAAAGGATGGAGAAAGATATACCATGCTAACACTAATCAAAAGAAAGCAGGAGTAGCTATATTAATTTCAGACAGAGAAGACTTCAAAGTAAGGAAAATTATCTGGATTAAAGAAAGGCATTTCTTAATGATAGAGTGGTCAGTTCTCCAAGAAGACATGATAATCTTTAACACCTAACAACAAAGGGTCAAACTATGTGAGGCCAAAACAGACAGACTGAAAAGAGAAATAGATTAATCCACACCTCTTTATCAGAAATGAACAAATATAGCAGGCAGAAAATCAGGAAGGACATAGCTGAACTCAGTAACATCACTAATCAACTGGATATGATGGACACCTATAGACTACTTCATCCAGCAACAGCAGAACACATATTTTTCTTAAGCTCCCACATAACGTTCACCAAGATAGATCATGTTCTGGGCTATGAAACATACCTTAACAAATTAAAAAAAAATAGAAATCATACAATGTCCGTTCTCAGACCACAGTGAAATTAAACTAGAAATCAATAAAAATATGATAGCTAAAAATCCCCCAATACATGGTGATTAAATAACACAAACACACTCTTAAATAACGCTTGGGTCAAAGAAGAAATCTCCAGAGAAATTTTAAAAATGTTTTGAACTAAATGAAAATGAAAACACAACCTATCAAAATCTGTGGGATAGGGGCTTCCCTGGTGGCGCAGTGGTTGACAGTCCCCCTGCCGATGCAGGGGACACGAGTTCGTGCCCCAGTCCGGGAACATCCCACATGCCGCGGAGCGGCTGGGCCCATGAGCCATAGCTGCTGAGCCTGCACGTCCGGAGCCTGTGCTCCACAACGGGAGAGGCCACAACAGTGAGAGGCCCGCATACCGCAAAAAAAAAAAAAAAAACCTGTGGGATACAGCAAAAGCAGTGCTTAGAGGGAAATTTATAGTGCTGAATGCATATATTAGAAAAAAAAGAAAGATCTAAAATGAATCATCTTAGCTTCCACCTAATAAAACTAGAAAAAGAGTAAATTAAATTCAAAGTAAACAGAAGGAAAAAAAATAATAAAAAATTAGAGCAGAAATCAATGAAATTAAAAATAGGAAATCTGGGCTCCCTAGTGGTGCAGTGGTTAAGAATCCACCTGCCAATGCAGGGGACATGGGTTTGAGCCCTGGACCAAGAAGATCCCACATGCTGTGGAGCAATGAAGCCCGTGCACCACACCTATCGAGCCTGCGCTCTAGAGCCTGCGCGCCACAACTACTGAAGCCCACGCGCCTAGATCCTGAGCTCTGCGACAAGAGAAGCCACCTCAATGAGAAGCCCGCGCACTGAAACGAAGAGTAGCCCCTGCTTGCTGCAACTGGAGAAAGCCTGCGTGCAGCAAGGAAGACCCGATGGCAGCCAAAAATAAATAAATAAAATAAATAAATTAAAAATAAATAAATAAATAAAACAGGAAATCAACAGATTAAAAAAAATCAATAAAACCAAAAGTTGGTTCTTTGAAAAGATCAATAAAATCAATAAGCCTCCAGCCAGGCTAACTAAGAAAAAAAGAGAGAAGACAGAAATGAAAGAGGGCACATCACTACAGATTCCATGGAGATTAAAAGAATAGTAAGTACTATGAAGAACTTTATGCCCACAGATTTGATAACCTAGATGAAATGGACCAATTCCTTGAAAGACACAATCTGCCAAAACTCACAAAAAAGAAACAGGCAATCTGAACAAGCCCATATCTATTAAAGAAATTGAATCCATAATGATAACCTTCAGTGGTGAGTTCTACCAAACTTTTAAGAAAGGAATTACACCAATTCTCTATAACCTCTTCCAGCAGACAGAAGCCAAGGGAATACCTCCTCATTCTATGAGGCCAGCATTATCCTAACAAAACCAGACAAAGAAATCATAAGAAAAAACCCTCTAGAACAACATCGCTCATGAACATAAATGGAAAAAATCTTCAACAAGATATTAGCAAATCAAATCCAACAATATATAAAAAGAATTATATACCACAAGCATCTGGGATTTATCCCAGGTATGCAAGGCTGGTTCAACATTCAAAAAACAATATGATCCATCACAACAACAGGCTAAAGAAAAGTTACATAATCATATCAATAGATGAAGAAAAAGCATTTGATAAAATCCAAAATATCAATTTATACGAAAATCTCTCAGTTAACTAGGAATAGTGGGGAGTATTGTCAACCTGATCAAGAATACTCGGGCTTCCCTGGTGGCACAGTGGTTGAGAGATGCAGGGGACACGGGTCTTGCCCTGGTCCGGGAAGATCCCACACACTGCGGAGCAGCTGGGCCCGTGAGCCATGGCCGCTGAGCCTGCGCGTCCGGAGCCTGTGCAATGGGAGAGGCCACAACAGTGAGAGGCCCACGTACCGCCAAAAAAAAAAAGAATACTCTACAAAAATCCTACAGCTAACATAATACTTAATGGTGAGGAGCTTGAAGCTTTACCACTAAAATTAGGAGCAAGTGAAGGATGTCTTAGTTAATGCATTAACATAAGAAAAGGAAACAAAAGGTAGGCAGATTGAGAAAGAAGCAATAAAACTGTCTTTGTAGATGTCATGATTGTCAATGTAGAAAATCTGAAAGAACTGACAAAAAAAAACTCATGGAACTAGTAAGCAATTATAGCAAGGTTGAAAGATATATTATATATATTGTATATATTAACCTTTATACAAGGTTAATATATAAAGTTGACTGCTTTCCTGTATACCAGCAATGAACAAGTGAAATTTGAAATTAAAAACACACTACCATTTACATTAGCATCCCCTAAAATGATATACTTAGGTATAAATCTAATGATCTACGTGAGCAAAACTACAAAACTCTGATGAAAGATATCAAAGAAGAACTAAATAAATTGAGAGAGAGCCTATGTTCATGGACAGGAAGCCTCAATACTGTCAAGATGTTATTAGTTCTTCTCAACTTGATCTACAGATTCAATGCAACCCCAATCAAAATACCAGTAAGTTATTTTGTGGATATTGTCAAACTGATTGTAGAGTTTATATGGAGAGGCAAAACACCTAGAATAGACAACCCAATAATGAAACAGAAGAACAAAGTTGGAGGGCTGATACTACCTGAGTTCAAGACCTCCTAAAAAGCTACAGTAATCAAGACAGTGTGATATTGGCAAAAGAAAAGGAAAATATTGGATCAATGGAATATAACAGAGAATCCAGAAATAGACTCATATATAGGCAACTGATCATTGATAAAGGAGCAAAGGCAAACACAATGGAGCAAAGGCAGTCTTTTCAACAGATGTTATTAGAACAACTGGACAACCACATGCAAAAAAAAAAAAAAAGAATCTAGATATAAACCATGTGAAAATTAACTCAAAATGGATCACAGACATAGTAAAACCCCAAACTATAAAAATCCTAGAAGATAACATAGGAGAACATCTTGATTACCTTGGGTTTGGCAATGGTGTTTTAGATACAACACCAAAGGCACAATCCATGAAAGAAAACTGACAAGGTAGACCTCATTAAAATTAAACATTTCTGCTCTGTGAAAGACACTGTCTAGTGAATGAAAAGACAAGCCACAGACTGAGAGAAAATATCTGCAAAAAATATATGTGATAATGAACTTTAGCCAAAACATGCAAAGAGCTCTTAAACTCAACAAGACAACAAACAATCCAATTTAAAAATGTGCCAAAGACTCTTAACAGACACCTCACCGAAAAAGATATACAGATGGCAAATAAGCATATGAAGAGATACTCCTTATCATATGACATCAAGGAAATGCTTATTAAATCAATGTGATACTGCTGAATAACTATTAGAATAGCTAAAAACCACAGCACTGATAACACAAAATGCTTGTGAAGATGTGGAGTAACAGGAACTTTCATACGTTGTTGGTGGGAAAGCAAAATGGTACAGCCACTTTGGAAGACAATTTGGCTGTTTCTTATAAAACTAAACATATTCATACCATACGACCCAGCAATTGCACTCCTTGGTTATTTACCCAAAGGAGTTAAAAACTCATGCACATTACTACGTGAAAGAAGGTTTGTTTGTTTTTTTCAAACATCTAGGCCTTCTTTAATTCAAAAGTTTATGGAAAACTTTAGCCTGTGCTATATTTTAAAATATTTACTGAATTGTTATCTCAAATTTGACAAAATCAGCAGAGGGCTTAATTAATTAATTGTTTTTAAGGAGTTTGAGGCTTTTTGGTGTAATTTGGGTATTTCAATTGGACATATGTGATATATTCAATGCCATTTTGTGAGTTTCAGGTAAATTGGAAATGTTAATCAAATTATCTAAAATGTATTTTATGAAAAGTAAAACATGACATATTTGTTTTTTGTTTTTAATTTTTATTGGAGTACAGTTGATTTACAATGTTGTGTTGTTTTAGGTGTAAAAAGTTAAGATTTTAAAAGGCTACATACTGTATGATTCCAACTACATGGCAATCTGGAAAAGGCAAAACTATGGAGGCAGGAAAATGATCAGTGGATGCCAGAGGTTAGAGGGGAGGGAGGGATGAATAGGCAGCGCACAGGATTTTTAGGGCAATGAAGCTACTCTGTATGATACTGATAGTGGGTACATGTCATTATACATTTGTCCAAACCCACAGAATGTACAACATCAAGAGTGAACCCTAATGTATACTATGGGCTTTGGGTAGTGATATGGCAATGTAGGGTCATCAATTGTAACAAACGTACCACTCTGGCAGATGTTGGTAATAGGAGAGGCTATGCAGGTGGGACATTTCTGTACCTTTGCTTAATATTTCTGTGAACCTAAAATTGCTCTAAAATATAAAGCCTATTAAAAATAAAAAGGACATGCCCTGACACCAGCTCAGATCTGCCAACCCAATTTATAATTATTCTTTTTAATGCACCATAAAAGAATGGAAACCTGGTAAAAAACCGGAATAAAAAATAAGCAAACATTATTTATCGGTTCATTTCAATAATAAAAAACATCATTATAGGGCTTCCCTGGTGGCGCAGTGGTTGAGTCCGCCTGCCGATGTAGGGGACACGGGTTTGTGCCCCGGTCCGGGAAGATCCCACATGCCGCGGAGCGGCTAGGCCCGTGAGCCATGGCTGCTAAGCCTGCGCGTCCGGAGCCTGTGCTCCGCAACGGGAGAGGCCACAACAGTGAGAGGCTCGCGTAACGCAAAAAAAAAAACCAAAAAAACCCCTAAAACATCATTAGAGTTCATCGACTGTAATTCTAGTGAGAGCTAAGAACAGAAAATTATAAAGCTATTCCTGACCCAGGTAAGCAACACATTTCAGTTGGAACTTCCAAAAGCACAACACATCTGAATTATGTGCATTACTATCAGTAACACATAGAAACAATATTTAACTTTCTTGAGGTATTAACTATGATAAAGTTACTAGGCATTTCAAAATCTAGCTGTAATATTTATTATTTAACCATGAATCTCTTCTTTCACTACATTACCGAGTGCCTTCTATGCACAAAGCATTATAACACCCACTGGGAAAACAAAAGTGCAAGGATCATTACTTCAAATTACTACAGTGGCCAGATAGGTTACATATATGAGTGAAGTAACCTGAGTGAAAGACAGTAGGTAGTGACTGGAAGTATGGTGTACTGGAAACAATTAT
This sequence comes from Aethalodelphis obliquidens, assembly GCF_003676395.1. NCBI lineage: Eukaryota > Metazoa > Chordata > Mammalia > Artiodactyla > Delphinidae > Aethalodelphis > Aethalodelphis obliquidens. Next base: position 72,409,644 of record NW_020837945.1, read on the forward strand.
GTGCTATCAAAAGGAGACAGCAAAAAAACAAACAAAAAAAAAGGAGATAGCATCTATACATCTCTTTCTGTAATCATACAAAAAGGAAAAAGTCTATAATGTCTATTAATAGTATAGAGCTTAGAAGTCCAGAGCCATCTTTGATTTTATACGTTTGCAGTCTCCAATAGCAATTTCTTCCCATCCAATTCATATATAAGATACTCTTCTGCATTTGAGCCAAAGGATTTTCTACCAATGGCTCTTCTGAAGTCCAAAGTCTTTCTTGGGTGATATGTAAGAATATCTGTGATTTTCAAGGGAACCGGCATGTTGCCCTAAAGCAACAGACATGCACGTGAACCATTATAATCACTGGCCATTTAAAGTCTAGAGTTTACTGATTTTTTACTCAAATTTCTTTGCTGCATTATCAAGTTTGGCTGAAACAAACAAACAAAAAAACCCAACTGGGCAAGAAATTCGGTCAACTGCTCAAGCCAGAAAATGTACCTTTTCCCTACCATATCCAGACTGTGCCTTTATTCAATGGACCTTTTCTGAAGGAGTCATTCTCACATGTAAGGCATAGTATCTCATATGGCAGGAACTAAAAATTAATGCTCCTGTCAAAGAAATGACTGCCCAAAGAATGATTAGTTAAAACAGTGCTATTTCCTATACCCCAAATCCTAAGTAAAAAGATTCCTCAGAGAACTGCAAAACAAGGGAGGCTAAATTATTGTCCTTAGATACCAAGATTAATGACCCAAACCCTCCAAAGTTTAGGAAAGAAGCCAAGTGGAAGAGCTTAAAGTAAAAGCAGGAAGAGAGCAGTGGCCAAATCAGAAGTTTAACAAGGCCTTCCACCTGAACAGAATATAAAAGTGAAAAGATATATAAATGCAAAAGCATGAGAATTTTAATATCATCAAAGAAACTATGTTCTCTATCAGATCCGATGAACTTTTTTTTTTTTTCAGTAATAAACCTCCTTCTATTCCTGGGTACCATATTTTGTCTATTATCCATATGTGGATTACAGCTATAGGAGTGTGACCCCATCTGAGATTTATGGTCATAACTTAAACTACAATTCTGTGCTTTTCTCTAGGCATGTTCTGCTTTTTAGGGAGCAGGAATGGATGAAGACAGCAGGTTGAACCAGGGTTGGGATTCTGCCAGTGAAGATGGAGAGAGCAAGAAAGTAGAAGATATATGCAATGAAGTGAATATCACGACAAACCAAGCAGGCTAAGTTAAAAAAAAGTAGACAAGTAGAAACACAAGGGGACAACCAAGTAATAGTGTCAAATGATTGAAGGTCAAAATGAGAATGAATTGTTAGAACAGGAGTAAATAAACTGATGGATGTAGTCAGAGAACGGGATGATTTAAATCAAGATTTTGGAGGTGGTGAAGGTATTGACGATGATAAGATCTAAATTATTGTCTTGGAACCAAGTATCTGAGTTGGAGTGGAGGGCAGGAGAGCTAGAAAGAAGGAGATCAACAAAGAAGCCAGGTTGTTGAATGAATCAGTGTGCATTTTGCCTGGACATCACTAAGAATGACAATGTGAATGTGTATCAAAGGACAATGGACCTGACACTAAAATCTTCAGTGACTAAAGCCAGATTGATGAGGAGGAAACTACATGACTAACAACATAAGGGACAGGCAGGTAAGTTGAATAGTCTGATGGCAAGGGCTTCACAAGAGCTGACAGGTAAAAATCATTTATGTAAAAAGTTTTCAAATACAAATGCTTTTTAAAACACACATAATAAGTTACTTATGAATTGCGTCTATAGTATAAGCATGGACTGTTAAGTGTACAACAAAATTCATAAGAAGAGAAACAGAACAGAAGTTGAACTAGCACGGTAAACTTCAACTTTTTCACAATATTCTATTAGTTCAATAACAGATGGAAAAAAAGGGACGAAATATTCTACATATGCCTACAGGGAAAACAATCATTATTTACTACTCTTTAGGACTAGCTCTGCCATTTTTTAAATGTCATATTATTTTATATAAAAAGAGATAATTCAATAAAAAGTAACATTTTTTCCAGTTCAACACATTTTTAAGAAGCAGCCTGGCTATTTGTATATTTGGCCATAATCAGGATGCCAACTCTCAATCTGTGGAACAACTGGGACATAGCTGTCTTGAACAGATAAAGCAGCATAATAAATAATATTTAAATTGGTGAATAAAAGAGCTCATCATTGAATTTGCATCTCCTAATAACAAATAAAATACATCAAGTCCTTATATAAAGCTTCTGTGAAAGACCAAATATATGGAAGAACTTTAAACAAGTAGTAAAGTTCTTTTCTGACACAAATGATGTATAAGACATCATTTCTGTCCATTAAAAAGACTGAATACTATTAAGAGAATAATTCAGCTATACTTGAGTAATTAATGAATCAATGAGCAGATAATGAAGATGCATCACTGGAGGACAGTATATATACACTTTAAAATATAATTTGTATTTAGCTTCTAATGATTAATGACTGTAATGAACTTTTTGACATTTTAAAACTGGAAACATTGCCACTTACAAAATCACAAAATCACAAATATCTTTAAAATTCTACAATTTAAAAAAGGAAAACTTGGAAAAGCAGATTACAGAGTACATTTATGATCTTTATTACACATGGATGATTCTAGTATTGACTCAACATACCAAACAAATAAAACTTTCATTTTTCAAACAACATGAACACATTAAGAATATATTTAAATCTCATCTCGGCTTGTACATTAAAAAAGAAAATCAAATAGGAAACTTAAAATTATAAGTACTTTCATTACAGTTCATTTCTAGGCAATACAATTGTACTGTGCACAAACAGAGTTAGGTAATACACTAAGAGTTTGAAGTACAAAGATAATATCTATGCTCACACAGTTGAGAGTATAGAAAAGCCCAGGTTTTACAAATATTTTAAGTTACTGTTTCTCAAAGTGCAGCCCATGAACCAGCAGCATCAGAAGCATCAGAATTGCCCTGCTTGTTAAAAGAATTAATTGCTTGCTAAAGTATATTTCTGTGCTCCATCCAAAAATTATTAGAACAAAATAAGAAGCCACATTACTTGCAAATACCTTTGGTGACTGTTACTTATATAAAGGTTTGAGAATCAATGCCTTAAATGTTAAAAGTAATTACTGCTATGAAATTACAGGTGAAAAGGTGAAAAAGCCATCTCCACTTATTATTATGAAGATTCTGACTTAAAATTGGTTTTTAAAATGATTAGGTTAAAATGCTTTATAGTTCTTTTAAAAATATTTGTATAATGTTTAAACTTTATATTGGGAATCTTCATTAAAATACATCACATCTAAGGAAACAAGATTTAAGCAGACTTACAGTTGGTGATATCAGGTGGTGCATAGCCATCATTCATATACATACTTGTGGGTTTTGCCACTTTCAAAAAAACAAAATCAGATGTGTTCTTTAAGGCAGTTACTGCTTCTTCATGAGTAACTTCTTCTAAACACACAGTATTCACCTAAAAGAAAATCCCAAAAGTTTTACTTCTTCCTTCCCACTTGGAATGTCATTTTTTTCGCCCCTATTGCTCTGGGTATAATCTTCGGTACAATGTTGAATAGGAGTGGTAGTTTGTGTCTTTCTAGGACTTTGCCCATTTCATCTAAGTTACCTAAATGCGTTGGTATAGAGTTATTCATAAATAAAAGTATTCCCTTATGTTCTCTCTTTCATTCCTACTTTTAGAAATTTGAGTCATTTTTTTTTTTCCTGGTCAGTCTAGCTAAAGGTTTGTCAATTTTTTTTTTTTTTTTTTTGCTGTACACGGGCCTCTCACTGTTGTGGCCTCTCCCACTGCAGAGCACAGGCTCCGGACGCGCAGGCTCAGTGGCCATGGCTCACGGGCCCAGCCGCTCCGCGGCATGTGGGATCCTCCCGGACCAGGGCACGAACCCGCATCCCCTGCATCGGCAGGCAGACTCCCAACCACTGCACCACCAGGGAAGCCCAAGGTTTGTCAATTTTGTTGATCTTTTCTAAGACCCAAGTTTTGGTTTTGTTGATCTTCTCTACCAACATAGACAATATGGTTGTCCTATTTCCTATATTGTTAATTTCTGTTCTAATCCTTTCTCTTCTGCTAGCATTAGGTTTAGACTGCTCCTCTTTTTGGTAAACATTTTCTTTTAAAAAGAAATAAAACACTATAAATGTTTCTAGTGTTTTAAATTACAGTGCACTAAACAAATGTTCATTTTAGTATATTTTCCATTTCCCTAATATGTGACTTTATAATCGACTGCAGGAGACTTTTAAATGTTTTGACGAAAACTTCTAAAGGTCACAGAACAATCCTGACTTTCACCACTGATTACTAATAATGCTTCGCAGGATTTCAACTGCATGGTCATTTTTATGGTCCCACCCTACTGTGTACAGTGAGGACTTGCTGCATTTTGAAATACACAACTGTGGTATACTGTTCTTCTGATGGCCTGAAATGAGACATTAGTAACTGTGATGCAAAGAGAGGATTAATAAATGCCACACATTAGAGCTGTCTTCTTGGAAAAGCTCACTCTGGCATGTCCCTCTTGGAACCTGGCCACCACTTTGTGAGAAGCTCAAGTTAGCCATGTGGACAGCCCACTGGAGAACTGAATACCTGGCTAACAGCCCCAGTTGAGTTCCTAGATGACAGCCAAAACCAACCGGTCCACTATATGTGAGCCAACTTGGAGGTGGACCCTTGGCCCTAGTTGAGCCACCCCAGTAGACATTATATGGAATAAAGACAGGCTACCCTGGCCAAACATATCCAAATTGCAGAAGTGTAAGCAAATAAATAATTGTTGTCATTTTAGCCACTAATTTTTGTTTTTTCTTATGCAGCATTAGATAACTGATAAAAGAGCTGACAAGATTTGCTGAGGTGATTCAATGTGGAGTGGGAAAGAAAGAGAATGATCCTAAAGTTTTAGACTTGGGGAAATTAGAAGGATAAAGTTCCCGTTCAATGAGATGTGAAAATTATGCAAAGAGCAGAATTTTGGGGGGCAAGGTGGGGTGGGTTGCCGTGATTTGAAAGTTCATTTTTAGATACAGTTGTACTTCGGTATCTGTGGGGGAATGATTCTATAACCCCACTACCCCCCATCACCCTCCTCGAGGATAAAAAAATTTGCAGATTCTCATGTTCCTTAAGTAAAATGGCGTAGTATTTGCATATAAGCTACGCACACCCTCACCTTATACTTTAAATCATCTTTAGATCACTTATAATACCTAATATAAAATAAATGTCATGTAAATTCAAGTTTTGCCTTTTGGGAACTTTCTAGAATTTTTTTCCACCAAATATTTTCGATCTTCAGTTGGTTGAATCCACAGACGTGGAACCCACGGATACAAAGAGCCAACTGTATATTATATTTGAGATGACTCTTGAGACATAGAGAAGGAGACTGAAGTTCAGAAAACAATACTTATTACTATCATGTACAATAAGACCCAGTAAGTTATTTGACCACCTATCAAAGAGAGAAGAGAATATGTTCAAGTATTGAGTCCTGGATCACTTCAATGTTTAGAAGTTAGGGAGAAGATGCACCGAAAAGGAGAATGAGAAGGAATGGCTGGTGAGCTAAGAGGAATAGCAAGATAGAGGGTGACTATCAGGCGAACTGGAAAGAGTGTTTTAAGAAGGAAGAAGGTATGTCAAATGCCTGATACATCAATTAAGGTGAAAATTAAGAATTGAATAATTTCAGTGGAATTATGGCAACAAAAGCCTCCCTAAACGGTAAATCAGCATGAATTTCTGGCTCCCTACCCCTAAAATTGATTTTGGAAGAAGGATAAAGAAGACACAGTATGTAAGAAATTAAAAATAAAAGTGAGAAACGTAGTGGAGAAAGAAGGTTGTTTGGAACTGGTGTGTGTTGGTGGGGGGTGTATGCAATGATGAGGGAGTGTTGGTTGTAGCTTGGGGGAAAGAGTGGCAAGTCATAGCTGTGAGAGGATAAGTTAGAGAGAAGCAGTTGAAGGACAGTTCCTTCCTCCTCCCTGTCATTAACTCAAAAATAATTAGTTGCTCTTCCTAGCATAACTATTAAAAAAGGGCAAATAAATAAATAGGAGATAGACCAAATCACCACTATACCAGACTTTGTTTGTATGCCTTTTCAGATTCACTTGAGCCTACGTGTCCACTAGGCTTTGGTTGCTTGGTTAGGGGAGAGTCCTAGCTACTGCTACTCTCATATTGTCCCCTAACATTATGAGCTCTTTCAACCTCTTCTGGAGTAAAGGCTGGGCTTGGGTTTGGCTGACGTGTTCCACATAGTGAGAGCTGTAACATATTAGAAGACCACATCTGACCTGTCTAGACCACGAGGCTCTAGCTCTTCTCACGACTTCTGGGTTCAGGGGAAGTGCTGTGCCAGAGTGTGGGAACTGGCTTCCTTAGCATTTGTCCAGAGGGGCTGGATAACACAGTCGAGAAATCTAGGACAGTTAACCCCCATGGGGTTAGACTCTAACTAACAAGAGACAAGAGACTAAAAGGCGTCAGTAGATAAAATCCTTTCTTTTCCCTGGATGGCTGGATCTAAGGTTTAGCAGTTCCACATTGCCTGCCTGGGAGACTGTCCTACATAACAAGCAATCAGCTACATTTTCTTATGATTTTATAGCCAGTTCAGAAACATAATACATTGTATTGGCTTTCCCTCATTCTCTGCCTCACTTTTCATTTTCACTCACTCTAGCTTCTCTGAAGTTATACCTCCCAATAATACCTTAGCAGAGTAGCTTTTCTTCAGGTTTTGTTTTTCTAGGGAACATGAACTAAGACAGTTATTGATGAAGATTGGATAAATAAATTGTGATACAGTCTACAGTCCCAGAATAGAATATTATGAAGAGGGTAAATGAATAAATCTCAGCTCTAGGCAACAATATGGATAAGTCTCAGTAAAACAATATTGAGTGAGAAAAGTATTAAAAAAGACTATATACAGCACAATAGCCTTTAAAAATTTTCAAAACACACACTACTAAACAAAACATTTAGGAATATGTATGTGATAAAGCAATCTTTAAAAAACAAAGGAATGAGGAACACAAGTTGTTGATATTCTAGTTCTTGGGTTGGGTAATGACTAGCAGTTTTTACTATATTATAAATAAAATAATTGATTAATTAATTAAAGTAAGAAAGGGAAAAACAAGGTCACACATGAACAAAGGATGATGATGTTATGAACCTAAAGATTATGACTAAACAATTCTGTGCATCCAAGCCCCTAAACAGAATGAAAGAAAAAGAGAGGGGAGCTAGCAGAGGAAATGGTAGTGGCAAATAAAGAATCATTTTTCAGGTTTTGACTAAAGCAAGACTAGTATTCACTCATGGAAATATCATTTAAACATTTTTGGCACGTAGAAATTCAGTCTGTCAGAAAAAAAAAGACATCAAAGTGATTTTTAAAACAATGGATTTCTTATACTCACTGCTAAAAGTTTATCTCCAATCTGAAGTTTACCATCTTTATGTGCTGCACCTCCTTCAATTATTTTGGTTACATAGATGCTATTATCCCCAGGAATATGTTGATTTCCAACACCTCCTGCAATGCTGAACCCAAGACCTGTATGGAAAACACTAGTTTTAGAATTTCACCAATATATGTAAACTTAAGTCCAAATGACTGAAAACTAGGTGATAACTTCACCAAACTAATGTTTTTTAAAACAGAAAATTATCTATTTACCTATTTTAAAAATCCTAAGTATTTTGTAATCAGGGGCAATTACATATATAGGTGCTCCTATAGTTACAAATGAGAACCTTTTTACCCCCAGGTTACTTAAAAAAAAAAAAAAATTATTTATTTATTTATTTATTTATTTAATTGGCTGTGCCAGGTCTTAGTTGTGACACACAGGATCTCTGTTGTGCCGTGCGGGATCTTTTAGCTGCGGCATGCAGGCTCCTTTAGTTGTGGCATATGGGATCTAGTTCCCTGACCAGGGATCGAACCCGGCCCCCTGCATTGGGAGCGTGGAGTCTTTAGCTGCTGGACCACCAGGCAAGACCCCCCCACCCCCAACCAGGTTACTTCTTAAAGTGTCTTTGTAAAATGCATTTGTTTATTAGTTCAAAGAGATGGTGTAAAATTGCTTCACTTTTGTTTCCATCATAATTGCACTTCTTACTAACACTTTTAACACTTCCACAAGATTAAAACTGAGAAAAAAAAATTAGTGGTGGGCAGAACCAACAGCTTCAGAAATGCAGATGCTGCTTCTCTTTTCAATATTCTATGAATTAATTTTAAGTAAGGAGCTTCAATAATTCATAAATCCCATAGCTTTGATGCCAAACCTGTAGCTCTCTATGCATTTTTCCATGAAGCCACAAATTAGAATCAATATTTCCATTTATCCTCAATCCCATCCATGTTTTCAAAATTCAGATCACATCCTAACAGTCTTCATTGCAGATGTAACTCCTGATGACATGTTCATAAATATTTTTTTCTTTTAGCCTGTGTATCTGCATTTTATGCACTTAGTAGATTAACGATTACAAGTTAATATCAACACTACACATGACTGCAAAATGTTTGCATAGTATTCTACTTAAGACAAAAATCAGTAGAAATAACACAGAAATTCTAAAAATTCACTAAGTTCTGTAGATTACCAGCATTGTTAATCTTAGAATGTGTGTCATAAATAACTTCATAGTTACATTTCACTTAGAGATTTCTTACTTAATAATTTGTCTTTGTTTGATTTATTTCATACCTTTAGGACCTTTAATGAGCTTTATTTCCATTATTTTTTCTGATACTGGTTTCCGTCTTTTTACGTACAAGCGTACAATAGATCCCGCTTCTTTCAATGCTTCAACTGCTTTGCTATGTGTCACATCACGAACGTCTACTTCATTTACTCGCAATATACAGTCATTGACCCTGAGGAAAAAAAACATTAAAAATTAAATATTAAAATTTTAATATCAATTTTTCTCTTTGCCAATTTTCTTTTCTTGACGAGAATTATTTACTAGAATTATTTATAAGAAACTGCATGTTAAATTCCAATGTATCAAAAACTCATATAAATACAAACATTTCCCAAGGGCCAGCAAAGGAAACAGTGCAAATAACAGATCATTATACAAAAATATTAAATAATAACGACAGCTATAATTTTTTTTTTGGGGGGGGCTGTGTCTGGGTCTTCGTTGCTGCACGTGGGCTTTCTCTAGTTGCGACGAATGGGGGCTACTCTTTGTTGCGGTGCATGGGCTGCTCATTGCAGTGGCGGTCTCTTGTTGGGGAGCACAGGTTCTAGGCACGTGGGCTTCAGTAGTTGCAGCACATGGGCTCAGTAGTTGTGGAACACGGGCCTTAGAGGGCGTAGGCTTTAGTAGTGGCTGTGCATGGGCTTAGCAGTTGTGGCTCGCGGGCTCTAGAGCGCAGCCTCAGTAGTTGTGGCACATGGGCTTAGCTGCTCTGCAGCATGTGGGATCTTCCCAGACCAGGAAGCGAACCCGTGTCCCCTGCTTTGGCAGGCAGATTCCTAAACACTGTGCCACCAGGGAAGTCCTGACAGCTGTAATTTGTATGATTACGTATAGAAATTAAGATATTTTAGAAAAACAGCAAATATTTATTTAGCACTAACCACACGCTAGGAACTTCTTTTAGTGTTTTAACCCTTACAACAATCTGTAAGGTAGATACATATTTATATCCCCATTTTATAGATAGAAAAACTGAGGTACAAAGTTTAAATAACTTTCCCAAGGCCACCCTGATAATGACTAACAGAGCAGTGATTCAAACATAAAAAATCTGAGGCTCAGACTGAATAACTAGCTTAAGGTCACAGCAGCAAAATTGAGATTAATTCATTGATTTACCAAAAAATAAACTAATCTCAGTTTCAACTGCATGGTATTCATGTAGAAAAAAAATAAGAAAACAAATTAAAAGATGGTCATCTCAAATTGGGCAGGGATGGGGAACAAAACAATTAAAACATTTAAAGTGATCATGATAAACTTCTATATCTAATTAACTTTTTTAAAGAAAATAAATTCTATATCCAAAGACAGTGACACCTCAGAGTTAGTACTATAGGTATGTTCTCCAGTGAAACAAATGGAACATACTAATTTTCACACATGAAGCACAAATAAAAGGCCAATAGCAGGAAGCAGGAAGTAAATATTTACATTTACATGAAAGTCAAATTATTGATTTCATATTTAATTTCATTAATATACCACTTATCATATCCAGTGAGAAGTTTAGAAACTGAAAAGCTGTATAAGGCATGAACAGCCTTAAAATAAGATACTGTTTTTAACAGACCATATATAATCCTTAGTCCTAAAACTTTAGAAAACCATCACATCACCATGTATAAAAAGCAACAAATAAGGCAACAAGAAAAGTGCCACAATCTATGGTCTAAGGAAACAACAAAGTATGCTAAAGATATTTTCTGAAATGGAACCTTACATTTAAACAAAAGACCAATATTACTTACATTTATTCAATTTAGAAAATAGATTAATTTATTTAAAGTCTGCATAATCTTTACTACTCTTTGTGGTCTGGGATACCAACTCAGATATATATGATTCCCTGTACCTTAAATAAGCGTATACACGTTTCCCACTCAGAAAATAACACATTTTGTGAATGTATTTGAACATACAATGGGAAATCTATGATTTCTATAAATTTGCTCAGAAATATTTAAACAGTCAAATTTATTATTCAAAATGCTTAACTTCTAAGATAAAACTGAATTCCTAATTGAAAAGAGGGAAAATGCTTAAAGCACAATTATCTCATTCATTCATTTGATATCTGAGCATCTACCTTATGTTAGTTATTATGATAGTGTTCATTTGTATTTATTCATTGTACAGTTGCCTCAAGAAAAAGATACAAAGAGGATTTGGTATCACAACATAAAGTGCAAAACATACCGCAATCTTCCATCTTGGGCAGCTGCTCCCCCTGCAATTATTTTGGTAATGAAAATACTTGAGTCATCTCCAATGTGTGGGTTGTCTGTACCTCCTGCAATGCTGAAACCAAGCCCTGAATTTCCCTGGGGATAGAGGGGAAAAAAATTGACACTGAATAATAATTATCTTTATTGATAGGTTCCCGTCATTATAGGACCTAGAAACTGTACTAACATAAGGAACACACACATAAAGGCATACGTATAGGAAATATGATGATTTTAAATTAAGAAATATAAGGAAAGCTCTTTTTTCTCTATAAATTCAGAGGTATTACTGCTGAATACGTGAGGCTGATGATGTACTGAGTACTTCTGGACTCTGGTCTACGATTCCTTCTTCAAAATTATGTGCAGTTTGTCCTTGGAGAGGTGTCACTATTAGGTCTCTTTCTTTTAGACTGCATCTTGCTCATGTTTGGTAAGGCAAATTGCTCCCAAGAGAAAAACAATGAAGTGATCCTTCTGTTGCTGTTATTTCCGAGTAGGTAATACCAATATATTATTTCATCCTAAATTTTTAAAAAAGAGGTACTGGGTGGTGCTTTTCTTCTGCTAACTTTGCCATCAGTTTATTTTAAAATGACCAAATTGTATGAGCTAAGTAACACAGCCATCATCCTTGATGTGTTTAACCAAGACACCTGACCAGCAAAAGGCAGTTTTTAATACTGAAGTCCAACTGGACAACTTAACATTGGTGTACTTTCTTGACAGCAGTCAATTTTGCCAAAGTAGCATTACACTTCTTGCTTATTTTATTTATGTACTAGATTTCTGAATAATATTTTCTTTGAAGAAAGGGTTCTGCTACAAAAAGCAAAACTGATCTAAGCAAAGGTATTAAACGTTTATTTTTGCAAGAATGTTCTAACTTTGGTTTTCAGGCAGCTCAAATAAGTGGGTATATCTGGATCTATTACTAAACTGTTTGTATTAAATAGCTTAGAATTTCACTAGACTATGACATGTCCTAAAATTCTATTTTAATAAAAAAATTTTTTCAGTCTAAACTCTTCAAGAGTTACTAGAGTATCAATAATAGTATCAATAGGTTGTATGGGGCTACCAAGTTACTCAGGTATTCGAGTTCTCGTTTTTACTTGTTTTTTAAAGAATTGAGATATAATTACAAATAACTTTGTGTAAGTTTAAGGTATACAACATATTGACTTGATACATTTATATAGTACAATATGATTACCACCTTAGCTTTATTTAGCTAACACCTGTATGAGGTCACATAACTGCCATTTATTTTTTGTGGTGAGAACATTTAAGATCTAGTCTCTTAGCAATTCTGAAGATTATAATACAGTATTGTTGATTATATTCACTACCTGTGCATTAGATCTCTGGAACTTATTCATCTTCTAGTTGCAAGTTTTTATACTTTAACAACATCTCCCCAATTCCTGGTACATAAGCTCTTTAATCAATGAAAAATACAATGTACAGTTCTGACTAAATAGAGGAATTTAAAAGGTACTGGGAAAAGATGAAAAGATGAATAAGATAAAGAGTTAGGACTATATGTCAAGAAATCTCAATAAAGCTGGGAAAAAACCAACAAAATGCCACATTAAAATGTGTACAATACATTAATACTCTATTTACTTGTAAGACTCAGTCATCCATGTCACTTGAACAGGTGGGTCCAAATTCAGGTAAACAGGCAATAAAAATCTATTATCCCTCTGAAGTCTATTTTTATTCAGTTTATTCTGGCTTCAAACATAAACAAATCTAATTACCTAGGATTTTAAATATACAGACATTCAGTTACTTAGAAAATTCACTTATGCAGAACACTTCATTTCTCAAAAATGCTGGTCAGACAAGGTGGCTCTGCTAAAATACAGTATCAATTAAATGCAGATATTCTTAAGGGGAAAATACATCAAGAAAGTTTACACATCTGAATTGTATCCTTAAATTATTTTCTGACTGGGGGAATGCATAAGAAGTTTTCAATAAGGTCTTTTCCATTAAATCTATGGTTTTTATCTTGCTGGGAAACAAAACTGATACAATGACCATATTACTAGGATATTAAATACTTATTTAAAATAAATATTTTACTATATGAAAGATAAATAATAAAATTAAAAACTGAGAAAAATCTGAGAAACTGTCAGTCTAGAGGAGCACAAGGAGACATCATAACTAAATGTAATGTGGTATTCCAGTTGTGATCCTGGAAGAGAAAAACATAAAAAGTAAGGAAATCCAAATAAAGTAGACTTTAGTTAATAATAATATATCACTATTGGTTCATTAGTTGAAAAAAATGTATTCTAGTAATGAAAAGATGTTAATAATAGGTGAAACTGAGTCCAGGGTAAATGGAAACTCTCTGTACTACTTTTCTGTAAATCTAAAACTATGTTAAACAAAAAGTTTATTTTAAAAAAAAGGTTATTAAAGAAAAGCAACATGTTCTGAAATGCCACGGCTAATTTTATACATGGACTCATTAAAGAAACTAATATTATATGGTTCTGAAATGTGATCTTCCTTGGATCCTATATGAAAGAGCAGTATATTTAAAGAGTTATTTAAAGCAACAGGTTTATGCATAAAAACTTAAGATAATTAATAGTTTTTACCCTTTCAAGTGTGATTTCTTCATATTCATAATCTGCATCAGTGCCATTAACCTAATGGGGGAAAAAAAAGAAGTAGCACAGAAATTTAGGGTGTGAAATTTAAAATGGCAAGACATAATTTTTGCATGATTTCTTAATAAAAACCTGTTAAATGTGATAGTAATCAAATAATATAGCTTGATTTTAATAGTTTTAGGGAAGATTTTCAAAGAATGGAAGAATACAAATGTATTAATGAGTTGACACTCATGATATTGTGACTTTCACATACAGAAAGCGTACATTCAGCTTTTAATACTTACTGAACTCTTGACTCTCTTCTCTGCCTTGATCCACACATCTAATCAGCTGCCAATTCTTACTGACTTAAATATTTCATTTCTTCCTAAAACCATCACCCCTTCATTTTCATTGCTATTACCTTGCTTCAAAAGGTACCTTGCTTTGTTAACTCATCTGGACTACTGCAAGTGTAATCTACCCAATCTCTTAGATTACTGTTCTCCATTGCTCAAATCATTCTAATGTGTTTTAGTTACACAGATGGATCTTTATGGAGCCCATGTATAACATACTTGCTCCAAAATTCTCAAAAACTCTCATACAAGGCTCTGTATGAACTGACCCCAATCTATCACTCAACTTCATTCTAACATGTTTCTCACCTGTTCATGAGCCTTATATACCATCACACTTGAATGACTTGCTCCTTCCTTTACATATCCTGCAATTTCCTCCCTCCACATCTGTTACTTTATTGCTTCCTCTGTCAAATTTCAGTTACATATTTCATGTCCAACTTTGATTCACCATTCACAATCTTGCTTACACCATACAGACCAAGCACTTTCTCTCATTCCTTCTAATTTATTCCATGTCTCCTCCTGGAAGAAGTAATTCCCATAGCAAAGGCCACTGGTGAAGGCTGAATAGTGCTTGGAATCACATTAACTGGGATTCAAATCATTGCTTTAACATTTCTGGTGACACGAAGCTGGGCAAAATACCCAAACTAATAAGTCAAACAGGGATTGTGATAAACTTCATCTCTAGATGCATCCCATCCTTCCATCCCAAGTGCTCTTCTGCAATATGATTGAACCATCCTACCATCAAGAGATGTTATCTACTTCCCCTTCCCTTGGATCTAGGCAGGCTCTAGATGTCCTCTGTTAAAAAAAATGTGGCACAAATGCTTTGTGGTTTTTGAATCTAGGTCATGTGATGCCTTGTAGTGTTTGCCTTTGTCTTAGAATGCACATTCTTAGAATCCAGAAGCTATAATGTGAGGAAGCTCAAAGATCCTATGAAGAGATTGAAATGAAGGCACATCAAGACCCCTGGCCAAAAGCCCCAGCTGCACCTCTAACCGGCAACTAGCACTAACTGCCAGCCACGGTCAATGAGGCTATTTTGGATCTTCCAGTCTTTTCCAGTGCCCCAGCCAAGACCGTGTAAAACAGAACTATCCAGTTAACCCAGAAAATCATGAGAAATAATGAATTATTTTTAAAGCCACAAAGTTTCAGGGTGGTTTGTTATACAGCAATAAAATAATGAAACAACAGAATAATGAAATCCATGTAAGGTAGTCTGTTTTCTTCACCATACTATAAGAAGCAACCCCTAATTCAGGTCCAATGCAGGAGCTAGGGGTTTTTTTCCTGAGGATTTTTGAAACTCATCTCTACTACTTTTTTGGGTTCTTAATTCTTATGGTTCTAATGGATACAAACCCAAATGCTACTTTGTTTCATCTTCTTTTTCAACTGAAGATATTTTCTTCTTGTTTTTGAAATTATGTTATACATATGTGTGTATACACACACATATACACATACATATATATACAAACATATATACATACACACAATATATATGTGTATATATATATATATATATATATATAAATCTATGATTTATATGCCTATGGAGTGCAGGAGGAGGGTTATACATATGCATATCCTGCCAACTTGACTGGAAGTTGTTTTTTTTTTTTTTTTTTTTTTGCATACGTGGGCCTCTCACTGTTGTGGCCTCTCCCGTTGCGGAGCACAGGCTCCGGACACGCAGGCCCAGTGGCCATGGCCCACGGGCCCAGCCGCTCCGCGGCATGTGGGATCCTCCTGGACCGGAGCACGAATCCGCATCCCCCGCATCAGCAGGTGGACCCTCAACCACTGCAGCACCAGGGAAGCCCTGGAAGTTCTTTTTCATGAGTAAAAATAAAATCTGTATCTGCAGCTATACCACTCTTCTTATTCTAAAGGTTATTTGTATCATCTGTATTTTTTCATGCTCAGACTTGCTAAAGGTCTATCAGTCTTTATCAAAGAAGTACTTTTAACATCACTGATTTATTACATTCTATGCTATTACATTCTGCTTTTATTTTTTATCAATTCTTTACTCTTTCCTTAGGCCCTTTTTAAAGCTTCTTGAGTTGAATGCGCAATTCATTTATGCTTATTACTTTTTCTATTTTTAGAAACACCCATTAAAGTTAATAAATTTTCCTTGGCATATGGCTTTGGCCAAATCCCCAAACTGCTACATTGGGCTCTATTTTTGTCCATTTGTTCATTTCCTAAATAGCCTGAAATTTTATTCTACAAAACATTTCCAAGTCAGTATACTTATACAGTCCTTTTGGTGTTAATATGTAATATAGTATAAATTTTTGTGCTGTGAGCTTATGGACTTCTGATTTAAGGTATTTGAGATTTTCACCATTAAGCCTTCTCAAAAGGTAGGTACTCCAAGCTCGACCCACCACCAGTCCCTCCCATCAGGAAACCTGCACAAGCCTCTCAGATAGCCTCATCCACCAGAGGACAGACAGCAGAAGCAAGAAGAACTATGATCCTGCAGCCTGTGGAACAGAAACCATATTCACAGAAAGACAGACAAGATGAAAAGGCAGAGGGCTATGTACCAGATGAAGGAACAAGATAAAACCTCAGAAAAACAACTAAATGAAGTGGAGATATGCAACCTTCCAGAAAAAGAATTCATAATAATGACAGTGAAGATGATCCAGGACCTCGGAAAAACAATGGAGGCAAAGATCGAGAAGATGCAAGAAATGTTTAACAAAGACCTAGAAGAATTAAAGAACAAACAGAGATGAACAATACAGTAACTGAAACGAAAACTACACTAGAAGGAATCAGTAGCAGAATAAGTGAGGCAGAAGAATGGATAAGTGAACTGGAAGACAGAATGGTGGAATTCACTGCGGCAGAACAAAGAAAAAAGGAAAAAAAGAAATGAAGACAGCCTAAGAGACCTCTGGGACAACATTAAACGCAACAACATTCGCATTACAGGGGTCCCAGAAGGAGAAGAGAGAGAGAAAGGAACCGAGAAAATATTTGAAGAGATTATAGTCGAAAACTTCCCTAACATGGGAAAGGAAATAGCCACCCAAGTCCAGGAAGCACAGCGAGTCCCATACAGGATAAACCCAAGGAGAAACACGCCAAGACACACAGTAATCAAACTGACAAAAATTAAAGACAAAGAAAAATTATTGAAAGCAGCAAGGGAAAAATGACAAATAACATACAAGGGAACTCCCATAAGGTTAACAGCTGATTTCTCAGCAGAAACTCTACAAGCCAGAAGGGAGTGGCATGATATACTTAAAGTGATGAAAGGGAAGAACCTACAACCAAGATTACTCTACCTGGCAAGAACCTCATTCAGATTCAATGGAGAAATCAAAAGCTTAACATACAAGCAAAAGCTAAGAGAATTCAGCACCACCAAACCAGCTCTACAACAAATGCTAAAGGAACTTCTCTAAGTCTAACACAAGAGAAGAAAAGGACCTACAAAAACAAACCCAAAACAATAAAGAAAATGGTCACAGGAACATGCATATTGATAACTACCTTAAATGTGAATGGATAAATTGCTCCAACCAAAAGACACAGGCTTGCTGAATGGATACAAAAACAAGACCCATATATATGCTGTGTACAAAAGACCCACTTCACCTAGGAACACATACAGACTGAAAGTGAGGGCATGGAAAAAGATATTCCATGCAAATGGAAATCAAAAGAAAGCTGGAGTAGCAATACTCATATCAGATAAAATAGACTTTAAAGTAAAGAATGTTACAAGAGACAAGGAAGGACACTACATAACGATCAAGTGATCAATCCAAGAAGAAGATATAACAATTATAAATATATATGCACCCAACATAGGAGCACCTCAATACATAAGGCAACTGCTAACAGTTGTAAAAGAGGAAATCAACAGTACACAATAATAGTGGGGGACTTTAACACCTCACTTACACCAATGGACAGATCATCCAAAATCAAAATAAATAAGGAAAGAGAAGCTTTAAATGACACAATAAATCAGATAGATTTAATTGATATTTATAGGACACTGCATCCAAAAACAGCAGATTACACTTTCTTCTCAAGTGCGCACGGAACATTCTCCAGGATAGATCACCTCTTGGGTCACAAATCAAGCCTCAGTAAATTTAAGAAAATTGAAATCATATCAAGCATCTTTTCTGATGACAACGCTATGAGATTAGAAATGAATTACAGGGAAAAAAATGTAAAAAAACAAAAACACATGGAGGCTAAAAACTACATTACTAAATAACCAAGAGATCACTGAAGAAATCAAAGAGGAAATCAAAAAATACCTAGAGACAATGACAATGAAAACATGACGATCCAAAACCTATGGGATACAGCAAAAGCAGTTCTAAGAGGTAAGTTTATAGCTATACAAGCCTACCTCAAGAAACAAGAAAAATCTCAAATAAATAATCTAACCTTACACCTAAAGGAACTAGAGAAAGAACAAACAAAACCCAAAGTTAGCAGAAGGAAAGAAATCATAAAGATCAGAGCAGAAGTAAATGAAATAGAAACAAAGAAGACAATAGCAAAGATCAATAAAACTAAAAGCTGGTTCTTTGAGAAGATAAACTAAATTGATAAACCATTAGCCAGACTCATCAAGAAAAAGAGGGAGAGGACTCATATCAATAAAATTAGAATTGAAAAAGAAGTTACCACAGACACCACAGAAATACAAAGCATCCTAAGAGACTACTACAAGCAACTCTGTGCCAACAAAATGGACAACCTGGAAGAAATGGACAAATTCTTAGAAAGGTATAACCTTCCAAGACTGAACCAGGAAGAAACAGAAAATATGAACAGACCAATCACAAGTAATGAAATTGAAACTGTGATTAAAAATCTTCCAACAAACAAAAGTCCAGGACCGGATGGCTTCACAGGTGAATTCTATCAAACATTTACGGAAGAGCTAACACCCATCCTTCTCAAACTCTTCCAAAAAAATGGAGGAAGGAACACTCCCAAACTCATTCTGTGAGGCCACCATCACCCTGATACCAAACCAGACAAAGATACTACAAAAAAGGAAAATTACAGACCAATATCACTCATGAATATAGATGCAAAAATCCTCAACAAAATACTAGCAAACAGAATCCAATGACACATTAAGAGGATCATAGACCATGATCAGGTGGGATTTATCCCAGGGATGCAAGGATTCCTCAGTATACGTAAATCAATCGATCTGATACACCATATTAACAAATTGAAGAAGAAAAACCATATGATCATCTCAATAGATGCAGAGAAAGCTTTTGACAAAATTCAACACCCATTTATGATGAAAACTCTCCAGAAAGTGGGCATAGAGGGAACATACCTGAACATAATAAAGACCATATATGACAAACCCACAGCAAACATCATTCTCAATGGTGAAAAACTGAAAGCATTTCCTCTAAGATCAGGAACAACACAAGGATGTCCACTCTCACCGCTATTACTCAACATAGTTTTGGAAGTCCTAGCCACAGCAATCAGAGAAGAAAAAGAAATAAAAGGAATACAAATTGGAAAAGAAGTAAAACTGTCACTGTTTGCAGATGACATGATACTATACATAGAGAATCCTAAAGATGCCACCAGAAAACTACTAGAGCTAATCAATGATTTTGGTGAAGTTGCAGGATACAAAATTAATGCACAGAAATCTCTTGCATTCCTATACACTAATGATGAAATATCCAAAAGAGAAATTAAGGAAACACTCCCATTTACCATTGC
Source organism: Aethalodelphis obliquidens (assembly GCF_003676395.1). Lineage (NCBI taxonomy): Eukaryota > Metazoa > Chordata > Mammalia > Artiodactyla > Delphinidae > Aethalodelphis > Aethalodelphis obliquidens. The sequence continues at coordinate 72,429,443 of NW_020837945.1, forward strand.
AACAAAAAGAATAAAATACCTAGGAATAAACCTTCGTAGGGAGACAAAAGACCTGTATGCAGAAAACTATAAGACACTGATGAAAGAAATTAAAGATGACACCAACAGATGGAGAGATATAGCAGGTTCTTGGATTGGAAGAATCAATACTGTGAAAATGACTACACTACCCAAAGCAATCTACAGATTCAATGCAATCCCTATCAAATTACCAATGGCAATTTTAATGGAACTAGAACAAAAAAATCTTAAAATGTGTATGGAGACACAAAAGACCCTGAATAGCCAAAGGAATCTTGAGGGAAAAAAACGTAGCTGCAGGAATCAGACTCCCTGACTTCAGACTATACTACAAAGCTACAGTAATCAAGACAATATGGTACTGGCACAAAAACAGAAACACAGATCAATGGAACATGATAGAAAGTCCAGAGGTAAACCCACGCAGCTATGGTCAACTAATCTATGACGGGGCAAGGATATACAATGGAGAAAAGACAGTCTCTTCAATAAGTGGTGCTGGGAAAACTGGACAGCTACACGTAAAAGAATGAAATTAGAACACTCTCTAACACCATTCACAAAAATAAACTCAAAATGGATAAGAGACCTAAAGGTAAGACCAGACACTATAAAAGTCTTAGAGGAAAACATAGGAAGAACACTCTCTGACATAAATCACAGCAAGAATTTTTTGATCCACCTCCTAGAGTAATAGAAATAAAAACAAAAATAAAGAAATGGGACCTAATGAAACTTAAAAGTTTTGCACGGCAAAGGAAACCATAAACAAGATGAAAAGACAACCCTCAGAATGGGAAAAAATATTTGCAAATGAATCAATGGAGAAAGGATTAATCTCCAAAATATATAAACAGCTCATGCAGCTCGATATTAAAAAACAAACAACCCAATCCAAAAATGGGCCGAAGACCTAAATAGACCTTTCTCCAAAGAAGACATACAGATGGCCAAGAAGCACATGAAAAGCTGCTCAACATCACTAATTATTAGAGAAATGCAAATCGAAACTACAATGAGGTATCAGCTCACACCAGTTAGAGGGCTTCATCAGAAAATCTACAAGCAACAAATGCTGGAAAAGGTGTGGAGAAAAGGGAACCCTCTTACACTCTTGGTGGGAATGTAAGCTGATACAGCCACCATGGAGAACAGTATGGAAGTTCCTTAAAAAACTAAAAATAGAATTATCATATGATCCAGCAATCCCACTACTGGGCATATACCCAGAGAAAACCACAATTTAAAAAGACACACGCAGCCCAATGTTCACTGCAGCACTCTTTACAACAGCCAGGTCATGGAAGCAACCTAAATGCCCATCAACAGACGAATGGATAAGGAAGATGTGGCACATATATACAATGGAACATTACTCAGCCATAAAAAGGAATGAAATTGGGTCATTTGTTGAGATGTGGATGGATCTATAGACTGTCATACAGAGTGAAGTAAGTCAGAAAGAGAAAAATAAATATCGTATATTAACGCACATATGTGGAGCCTCGAAAAATGGTACAGATGAACCAGTTTTCAGGGCAGAAACTGAGACACAGATGTAGAGAACAAACGAGTGGACACCAAGGAGGGAAAGCTGCGGGGGGGTGGGGGTGGTGTTGTGATGAATTGGGAGATTGGAATTGACATGTATACACTGATGTGTATACAAACTGATGACTAATAAGAACCTGCTGTATTAAAAAAAAAAAAAAAAAAGGTAGGTACTTAGTAAACATCCTTGACACTTCACTTAATGCCAAGTCATGATGTATTGATATCTGGTGAGGATTCCCGGTAGCACAGAGTAATTTAACAAAGGTGAAAAGTGAGAAGGCCATATGAACCCCAGATGACTTTATTCCTATATGCTTAATAACTTGAAACTGTCTGATAATTTCATGTATAGAGACAATTCAATAACATCATTAAACACATTCAAACTGGGCTTCTAAATGCCAAGAACACATATCAAAACCACAATTACTCTACAAGTACCACTTTATTAACAGTAAATGTACAAAAATATAATGTTGGTGTAATATTTTCAAAAGCTATATGGTTTCCAGCAAAACTACAAAATGGTTGATTTGCTTGGTTTTCTTTTTATAATAGCTTTACAAAATGTGGCTTCCAACAGGAAAGAAATGCTTGGCTAATGGGTTTATCACTCTCAATTAACAGGATAACATGAGAGGTAAGCTGTGTATAAAATGAGAGAAGAGAGGTCAATCTTTAGACAACGTAGTATTTTACTGACAAAATATTTTTCCCCCTTAAAAATAGAAAAGAATAGATTTAGAATACTTCTTGAGAACTGTCATTTTAGTACTTCCTAGGTTTTGAATTTAGTCCTATTAACAAAATGGGATTGTGTATCAGGGGTGGGGGGGAAAGCTGGAGAAGAAACTAGAAGTGGATTGGAGCCTGATTGTGAAAGGTCTTGACTGCTTCCCTGATGAATGAGAAATATTCTTGAAAGTTTTGGAGCATCAAGTAGGTTTAATAGATTTTCCAGAAAAAGAATTGTGGCAGTATGTAACAGAAATGGAGAGAAATTGGAGAAAAGTAAATTGATAAAGAAGTTATGGCAATAATTTGGGTAAAAGGAAGAAATTCCAAAGACACTTAAGAATTGGTGAATTTCTAAATATTAAAAAAAATCTTAATATTAATGGGGAAAAAGTCCCATAAAGTCATAACTAAGAACAACTACTGTATAATAAACCTGACCAGGAAAAAAAATCAGATTATATAACATATAGCAAAGATGAGTTGTACTCTACTGATCTAATATGGTTTGGGACAAGAACTATGCTGCTTTAATTAAACAGTGTTTTATTATCTGCAGGGAAATCCCCCCAAATTACTTTTATTTAAAATTTTACTTTGTTATTTTGAGTTTTTAACTTTGCTATATCAACACTGTCCAAAAGAAGTTTCTGTGATGATGGAAGTGTAAAATAATCTGCCTTTTCCAATACAGGAGTTACTTACCCACACATGGTTACTAAGTGCTTGAAATGTGACTACTGAGACAGAGAAACTATATTTTAAATATTATTGAATTTTGATCAATATAAATTAAATACCAACACATGGCCAGTGGCTTACTATTTTGGAAGATGCAGCTCTAGATGAATCATTAAGTCTAACTCCATCCCTCCAAACCACACGTACATATTCTCTTTTTTCTCTCCTCCTTTTAAGTATTAATATCAATTAATACTTAAAACTGAGTATAATACATCATACTTAATGGTAAAAGACTGAAAGCTTTCTCCCAAGGATCAGGAACAAAACAAGAATGTTTGCTCTGCAACTTCTATAAAACATTTTAAGGGAGGTTCTAGCCATGGCAATTAGGCAAGAAAAATAAATAAAAGGCATCTTCATTGGAAAGGAAGAAGTAAAACTATCTCTGTAGATGACATGATCTTATATAGAAAGTCCAAAGGAATCTACATGAAAAAACCATAAATGAGTTCAGTAACATTGCAGGTAGAAGATCAATACCCCCAAATCCATTATATTCCCATGTTAGCAATGAAAAATCCATAAATGAAATTAAGAAAACAATTTCATTTATAATAGCATTAAAAGAATAAAAATACACAGGAATAAATTTAACAAAAGAAGTGGAAGACATGTACACTGAAAATTATAAAACATTGGTAACAAAATTAAAGATGTAAGTGAATGGAAAGACAGTCTGTGTTCATGGACTGAGAGACATAATGTTGATAAAATGACAATAATCCCCAGATACTTGTGTGCCAATGTTTACCACAGCATTATTCACAACAGGCAAAAGGTGGAAACAACCCAAGAGTCCATCAAGAGAAGGATGAATAAACAAAACGTGGTGTGTGTGTGTGTGTGTGTGTGTGTGTGTATAAAATGAAAAATAATTCAGCCATAAAAAGGAATGACATTCTGACACATGCTACAACACAGATGAACCTTGAAAACATTATGCTAAGTGAAAGCAGCCAGATACAAAAGGCCACATATTGTATGATTCTATTTATATGAACAGTCCAGAAAAGACAAAGCCATAGTGACAGAAAATAGATTAGTGGTTGCCAGGGGCTGAGGTAAGGGCAGAATGGGGAGTGATTGCTAACAGGTACAGGGTTTCCTTACAAGGTGATGAAAATGTTCTGGAATTTGAAAGTGGTGGTGATGGCACAACATTGTGAATAGACTAAAACCACTGAATCGTATACCTTAAAAAGGTAGATTTTGTGTTACGTGTCTCAACGTAAAATTTTTTAAGGTGAAAAAGTTGAAAAAGGTGAGATATAACATAAATTCAAGTTGAAACAATGAGTTAATATATTTTAAACATTATGCTAACAAAAGATCAAAAAGTTTATTAACACACCATGCTAGTGACAGTATGGGGTAAAAACAGTAGTAATTTTTGTTGAAGTATAAATGGATATAACTCTGTGAAGTACAATTTGGCAATAATGATCAAATCTAAAAACTGACACACCCTTTGAGCAATCTATCAATATATAAATATACTCTGATTATATAATTGCATATAAACACAAAAATATCTATACAAAAATTATCAGTGGGGCATTGATTTTTATATGGTAAAAGTTTGAAAACAACACATATATGCTTGTACATGCACAGAATGTTTACAGAAGGATATATATATTATATATATATATATAAATTACTTAATTTTAGAAAGCATGGTGACAACAATCAGGAAAAAAAAGTGTTATAAAGCAATAGTTGCAAGTCTTCTTATTTTTATTCATCAATACATAGCTGGTATTAAACGATCAGGACTTAACAAAGGAATAACAAATAAGTTTAAAAACCATTCTGGAATATCTTTTAAATTTCAGGATTAAATTAAAAACCTACAAAGAATAGTTATTAAACATTTTACACAGTGTTCTTCAAGTATGATAAAGTACCACACTCTGAAAAATCTTGCTTAAAGAATTGGAATTTATCTCATATCCTTATGTACAGAAAAGGTTTAATAAAGCACGCCCAAGGGTGTTATCACTAGAAGGCTCTTAGCAGGTATTTGAGAAATTGATTTTGGGTGTGTTCCCACCATTCCCTAAATGAAAGGGTTGCTTACTGTGGCTAGACTTTGCAAAGACAATGCATTTTATGCTGAACGCCTGTTTTCCTTCTGGGAGCTTGGAAATTTGGTATGCGCTGGACCAAGGGTGCCTATGTGATCATCACCAATAAATAACTTTGTGCTGTGTCCATAATGGGCTTCCCTGGGCAGAAAAACTGCATACGTGTTGCTACATTTTCACTGCTAGGTGAAAAGAGTGCTCTGTGGACCCCTCTGGGGAGGAAGAAAGTAGAAGGAAATCTAAACATGGACTCTTCTAGGCATACAGCCTTATAATCTGACTGTAGATCCTGACTTATCACATAGCTGTAATAAATCTTAGCCATAAGTACAACATGCTGAGTCTTGTGAATCCTTCTAGCAAATTTCTCACTGTGGGTAGTGAATGGTTTTCAAGACTCCCAACATACCCTGCTTTAGCAGGAAAAGTATTTTTTGAATAATATGTCATACAAACTTAAAATTAATACAACTTTTACTCTAAGTTTGCTGCTTGTACGCTAATCCTGCTTTTAATTTGTTGACATTTCCCCTAAAATGCATGTGTATTTATTTTCTTTGTTGATATCATTTTCTCTGTTAGTTCTTACATATTAACCTTTCAGTTGAAAGGGTTTTAAAATAAAAATAATTAATCACTGATTCTGTCCTTAAGCAAAACATAAGTCAACAAAAAGAACAAGTGAGGGAGAAAGAAATGTGAAGAAGAAAATATTGACAAAAGTACAAACAAAATTCTGCTTAAGTATTCTTTATCCATGTGAAAGGTGACATTGACTGAAAAGAGTATTTTTGGTTTGTATTATTATTTGAAGTTTTCAAAAATTCCCCCAAATTTGATATACCCATATAAACAGAAGATAAAGCCAAATATAATGTTTTAAAGTATAGACTGAAATCAACTATAGTTAAAAAATGGGAGAAAAAGATTTTTACAATCTATTAAATTATGCACCATTTGCTGTTTTTAAAATGTGCGAGCACAACTTCTACTTAAACATCTCTGAAGATATTTTAGTTGGGGTGAAAAATATTAGATTCTGCTGTTCTGGCTATTTATCTTTAGGAGAAAGAAGGCTTTTTAACAAAAGAAGTTTAGAGAGAAGCAGTAATCAATTTAAAGTTATAAAGTTATAACTAATTATTTTAATATGTGAACACCTATAAACCTGGTCACTAAAAATCTAGTCACTCAATTAGACTTCAAAAATGACTCTTTGAATATATGGCATTGTGTAAATGACCATTGGTCAGATAGCGAAAGTTATTCATTTTAATTTAAAAATTTCTCATTTCAACATTTCTGCTTTGCAAGAGTATAGAAAAAGAACAACCAAAAAAGGATGGTACTGCTTCATTTACTTTAACAATTACAGCTTAGTAACAGAACACTGTAAGTACAATGTATTAGAGAAAATAATGCTGTGAGTTTTGTATATCAAAACCTACAAAAGGGAAAACAGAATTATTTAAATATGGCAATGAATGGAACTTACATAAGTTGATGTTTCCAAGCTATCTGTGTTGACCAGTACTGGAGGAGGATTTGCCTTAGAGAAAGAATTGTAAATGTATTAGGCTTAACAGGAAAATTGACACATTACATAATAATGTTCACAAATGTTAGAAGCATATAAAAGATTTCCTATTTCTTTAAGTATAATTTTATATGAACTTTTCATACGTTTAACTATGTATCCAGTTTCTAGCACCAATGGAAAGATTTAGGTATAGGCAGTTGTTAGATTTGCTTTTGAGAAATAAGTTCTTATTTCTGCTAAAACAGACACAATTTTCTTAAGATTTGCAAAGAAGTTCACCAGCCTTCTCAAAAAATCCACAAATATTCTCTAGCGTAACAAACAACTCTTCCCAAATTGGTTAGAAATCATTTGCTTTTCTAGTCTCAAGGATCCCATGAAGATTCCAATCATTTTATCACCCAGAAAAAAAATTCTGTCCCACACTGAACTGTGTTTAAATACTGGAATTAAAAAAAAAAAGCCATACAAAGAAATCAATCGCAAACTTTTAGAATACTGGAAACACACTCAACGTAAAAGCCCTCAATTGTTATCAACTGCAATTACTGCTTTCCAGGTGTTATTCTAGACCACTCACAGAATAACTAGTGGTCAAAAAACCCACAAAAAAACAAAAACAAAAAAGCCAAGTAGAATAATAACATAGGTCTAATTAAGTTTGGAATGAAAAAAGCTTGGCTTTCTGCTTAAGTTGAAAAGTGTTTATTATGTAGGTGCAATAAAATTTAAAGAATAAAATGCAATTAATACCAAATGAAAAACAGACCAGAATATACTAGAAAACTGATGTGATTCCTCTTAAAATTATCTTTCTTCTGCATATTTAAGAGTATAAAATTACCAAGTCAAATGACATCTTCAGAGAATCAAAAAGATGACTATCCTTTAAATAAATTTTAAGAGATGTGTTTAAATATTAACAGTTCTTCTACTCTAATTAAAGAATTACACAAAAAGGTTGTATGAAAGAAACGTAATACACAAAATAACCGTTTTCTTCCAAGTGTATGGGCTTTTCTAAAAGGTGAATGAATATTCAGAGTTCAAATGTTTTACATTATTTGCAGCGAAGTACTAGATCTGGATGATCATACGATAAAATGCTTAAAGACAACACCACTGCATGCTTAAACAATTGTACAGTATGCGTCTCAGCTACATAAAGCAGCAAGTTAAAAATGAGTAGGGACAAGGATTTACTGCACAGCACAGGGAACTATATTCAATATCTTGTAATAACCTATAATGGAAAATAATCTGAAAAAATGTATATAACTGAATCACTTCGCTGTACACCTGAAACAATAAAAAGTACCCTGAAAAAAACAAACAAACAAAATGAGTAGGGAATACTTTATTAAATATAAACATGATACTAACTACTTTATGTGTAGTCCTACCTTTGACTATAATAGTCTGTTTTCGAATGATTCAGTGAAAAGCAAACCTAATAGGTAAAAATACTATTTGTGAGAATGATATTTAAGCAAAGCAAGTCAATTAACAGACATTTGAGATTTTATGAACATTTGAAATTATTCATTTCCCAATGACCACTGAGACTTCTCAAATTGATATTTTAATTCATTAAAAAATTAATGGTACTTCACCTTTTTTTGCTTACAAAATTACAGAGGAGGACAAGAAAGAACAAGGCTATTTAAAGTTATAAAAGAAGTTACATTCTTCAAAAATTATGGCAAGAAAACCATTTGGTTCTCTCTGCTCATTTATTACCAAAAATATAGTGGAAAAAGTTGTTTATTACCAAAATCTAACTTATACAAAAATTATCACAACACTAGCTGTTCATGATCACCAACTCATCATCACTGTAGATAATTTATCTTTTCATTCTAGTCATATAAAAAGTCTAACTGATATTGAAATACATACAAACCAAACTATATGAAGGGTTAAATTTACTTCAAAATAAAATAATGACAATGAGAGATCAAGAGAAGGAGGGGCTATGGATCATATAAGAGTACATGAACTGAGGACTGTTGTAGTTGGGTGATGAGTATACATGGGAGTTCACTGTACTACTCCCTTTATGTCTGAGCATTTTTGAAGTTTTTCATAATATACAGCAAAACAATTATATTGAGTCAAGTACTCAGTTTGTAAGAGGTTAATAACTAATATAGTTGTAAAATATTATAGGTTAGAGTTGCTATTAAGATATTAGCATTCCCATCATAAAATTAATTTCAATTTTAAAGTTCAGTTCTGAATAAAGAATAATACAGACTAGTAAAAATAATTTGTAATTCTGACTTAATGAATATGATTAGATAATTAATATATGCATAATGTTTATTTGTAGATGTATCTTAGAATTAATATGAGTGAATGATCACACCTGAAGGGAAAGTGTGGGAATAAAGGACTTGAAACTGAACAAAACCTGGGAATGTTCACAATGAGGATTAAGCAAGAATTTCATTCAAAACTAATGTCAAGACAAGACAACCTAGCAATTTGAAAAAGACATATCACAAAATATAGTCTAAAATAAGAGCCTACGTAAATGACGCTCAAGAGGCATGATTTGACGGCCTCAAGTTTTAGCCGCCTAAAATAATGATAAAAATATTTAAGACTGTGTTAGCAGGTAGAGAATTAAAACATTACCTTAAAATTTACCCTTACTAACTTGAGATTTTCTAAATTCTTATATTACAGAATACAGAAATGGTATCTGACAAAGTAGTACTCCATTCCTCTCAAATTTGGAAGTGGTGGGAATGAGGTAGCACAATGGGCTTGGAGGGTATGATATACAACTCAGAAAGACATAATAACCTAGCGCCAAAGCCAGAACAGGTACTTCTGAAGCAAGAGATAGAGAAAAATTTGGCCATGGAATTTGCTACTTTCAGATAGCTAAAGTAGAGAGCACTAAAATAAAAAACAGTAGCAAATCTGGATAGTTTAAGACCTCAGGATCTGTATCTAGGACAGGGGATAGCAGAATAGGTAACAGGGAATTATCAGCTTTGCTTAGGGAGGAAATCAAACAACAGCATAATCTATGTGAAAGTTAGATTATTCAAATAATCTATGTGAAAGTTATTTCAAATGAAGGAAAAAAAACCCTTCCCTGCACCTCACCTTTAAGTGACACTTATCAAAAGATATGGTTCTAGATCTCTCTCTACCCTCAGTCTACCATTCAACGACTTTGAATATACAGATAAATCACAAGTATTATTGAAACTTATTTTTTTACACCTGTAAAGCGATATACCTTTACTCAAGAGGACTGTGTGAGGACCTAGTGAAGTAATATAAAAAAAAATGTGTTGTAAACCACAGAAACCTATTGCTAATCCATTATTATTTACTAATAATATATACCATTGTGTATGTTTCAACTTAGACAATAATGAAGTCCTATATTCACTTAGAAATGGGGGGTGATTAGTAAGGGGGCAGGGATATACCAGAAAGAGAAACTTAACAAACCCCTAAAGAATATGACCCATGAATTAATAACAAGACTTAAGAAACGTAATTTTGCTCATCCAACTTTTACTATTTTATTTCATTATTAAAGGGCCTCATAGGGTCTACTGCTGTTAACACACTGCAGCATCCTTACACAATTTCAGAGCATAATATTACAGCTTAAAAATTCTGTGTTAAAATAATTCTAAGATCCAGTTATTTAAAAACAGGCCAAAATTAGGAGTTTAGAAAATGCTTTTATGCTGTATACTATATTTCTCCTTCTTAGCATGTATCAAAGTTTCATTGTATTATTGGCTTAGTGTCTCTTTCTCCCCTACTAAATTATAAACAAATGTTTTTCAAACACAGAACTCCCAAACCCCAGAGAATACATCTTGGATTCTAATTTGAGACACACTGCATTAAAAGTTAAGTGCTGTCACTTCAGTGATCACTGTAAGTTAAAGTGATTGTAAAAACAAATAGGGTGAATTCTGGGAAGATGGCAACACAAGAAGTCCCACAATTTTGTCTCTCCACCTAGATAACAACTGCACTGGCAAAAACGCAACTGCCAGTGTGATGTAACTATTTTGGAATTCTAGTCTATTGAAGGCTTACAACTCCCAGGGGAAGTATTAGATGGCAAACTGTGGTTAATCCAGTAAATTTCAGTTCTTAGCACAGTAGCAGCTACCCAACTCCCACCCCTCTTAAGTGTTCCTAGAGCAGCTGGCACAAACCGGGGTGGAGTGGGGATGGGGGTGAGCAGCAAAAAACACCCTGTTCTCCAAACATAGGGAATCTGTGCTCTTACTGCTGTTTCTGATCATGAAGGTGCAAAGAGGCAGTGGCCATTGTTGCTGAACCTCCTCCAATTGATATAAATCTCTCCCTCTCTGACTGAAGTGACTCCCAGGAGATTTAAAGGGTAAGTGTCTCCTCCCACCATTTCATTTTCCTCTTTTTCCCCTTCTGAAAAGGCGAAAAGCCAGACATTGAAGATTAGAATATTCAAAAGCAACCACATATATGAGGGAAATTAGAAAATCACTGCGTATACCTGGGGAAGGTACAGGCATAGAAAAAATCTGCGAAGATCTGAAAGTTATACCATAGGCTGATTTTTAGCACAAAGATAGCCTACAGAAATCAAAAAAACAAAACACCCAGCAAACCCTAGGAAAGGGGAGAATCAGGTTTCCAGAGAAATCATAAGATTCAAACGTCCAATTTTCAACAACAAAAAAATCACAAGGCATGCAAAGAAACAGGAACATATGGTCCATTCAAAGGAGAGAGAGAGAAGAAAAAAGAAACTGTCTCTGAAAAAGAGCTGGCGGCATACCTATTAGACAAAGGATTTAAAAGAACCACCTTAAAGATATCCAAAGAACTAAAAGACAAGGTAGACAAAGTCAAGAAAATGATGTATGAACAAAATGGAGATAAGAGATAGAAAACCTAAAGAGAAACCAAAAGGAAATTCTGAAGCTGAAAAGTACAATAACTGAAATGAAAAATTCACTAGAGCAGACTGGAACACGCAGAAGAATCAGAAAACTTGAAGATAGGACAACGTAAATTATTAAGTCTGAAAACAGAGAGACTGAAGAAAAGTGACCAGAGTCTAAGAGACTTGTGGGCCATCATTAAGTGGACCAACACACACATTGTGGGAGTTCAAGAAAAAGAAGAGAGAGATCAAGGGGCAGAGAAAATATCTGAAGAAATAATGGCTAAAATATTCCCAAATTTGATGAAAGACACGAATATAAACATCCAAGAAGCTCAACAAACTCAAGGTAGGATTAACTCAAAGAGATTCACACTCAGACACATTATAATCAAACTCCTGAAAAGACAATGACAGGGAGAATTTTGAAAGCAGCATAAAAAAGTGACTCAATATACAAGGAATTCTCAATAATATTAATAGATTTTTCATCAGAATTCTGGAGGTCAGGAAGCAGTGGGTTGGTATATTCAAAGTGCTAACAGAAAAACACTGCCAACCAAGAACCTTGTATCTGGCAAAACTATCCTTCAAATATGAGGGAGAAATTAAGACATTCTCAGATAAACAAAAGCTGAAGGAGATCATTACCAATAGACTGGCCCTGAAAGAAATGCTAAAGGGAATCCTGCAGGTTGAAATGAAAGGACACAGGACAGCAACTTGAGGTGTTTGGAGAAATAAAGACCTTGGTAAGGATAAATACAAAAAAACTCTTATTATTTTAATAGCGTTTTGTAACATCACTTTTTGTTACCTACATGATTTAAGAGACTAATATTTTTTAAATTATATTTAAAAAATTAGTCTAAAAGCTACTTATTAGTACAGAAGTGAAGTCAACATCAGTAAATAACTAAAATCAATTACTAGTCCAGAAGCTAGTATCATAGTAACTTTGCTTTGAGATTCTACATTTGTTTTCTACATAATTTAAAAGATGAATGCATTTAAAAATTGTTGTTTTTGTACATACAATGTATAAAGTTGTAATTCTGTGATATCAACAACTGAAACAGGTGAGGATGGAACTGTTAAAAGGAGCAGAGTTTTTTTATATTATTGAAGTTAAGCTGGTTTAAATTCAAATTAGAGTGTTATAACTTTGGGATGTTAAATGTAATCCCCATGGTAACCACAGAGGAAATAGCTAAAGAATACACACAAAAGGAAATGGGAAAGGAATTTAAACATTTCACTACCAAAAAATCAACCAAACAAAAAATAAGACACTAATGCAGGAAATAAGGTACAAAAAACCTATAATGAATACAGAAAACAAATAGCAAAATGACAGAAGTCTCTCCTTATCAGTAATTACTTTAAATGTAAATTGATTAAACTCTCCAATTAACAAAAACAAAAACAGCAGAATGGATAAAAACACATAACCCAACTCTATGTTGTCTACAAGAGACTTGGTTGAGATCCAAAGACACAAACAGATTGAAAGTGAAAAGGTGGAAAAAGATATTCCATGCAAATAGTAACCAAAAGATAGTAGGAGTGACTATACTAACATTAGACAAAATAGAATTTAAATTTTAAAAAGTTACAAGAGACAAAGGACATTATATATTAATATAAGGTTCAAAACAGCAAGAAGATGTAACAATTACTAACATTTATGTACCTAATGACAGACCATCAGAATCTATGAAACAAAAAAATGACAGAATTAAAGAGAGTAGACAGTTCTACAATAATAGTTGAAGATTTCAATGCCCACTCAAAATAATGTGTAAAATAACCAGACAAAAGATAAGTATGGAAAAAGACGACTTAAACGACACAATAAAGCATCCTGACCTAACAGACATATTTAGAACATTCTGTCCAACAACAGGATACATTCTTCTCAAGTGCACTTGGGTCATTTTCCAGAATATACCATATATTAGGCCACAAATTAAGTCTCAGTAGATTTAGAAAGTCATCATACAAAGTATCTTTTATGGCCAAAATGGATGAAGATAGTAAGCAATAATAGAAGCAAACTAGAAAATTCACCAAGCTGTGGAAATTAAACAACATACTCTTAACCACTGAATCAAAGAAGTAGAAAAGCAAACTGGAAAAGACTTAAAGAGATGAATGAAAATGCAAATACAACATACCAAAGCTTATGAGACAGCAAAGCAGTGATAAGGGGGAAGTTTACAACTACACGTTTATCTTAAAAAACAAGAAAGACCTCAAGTCAACAAACCGAACTTTACAAATCAAGGAACTAGAAAAAGAACAAACTAAACCCAAAGTTAGTACAAGGAAGGAAATAATAAAAATTAGAGCAGAGATAAGTACAATAGAGAACAGAAAAATAATAGAGAAAAAAGACCAACAGTTGTTTTTTTGAAAAGATCAACAAACTGACAAACTTTTAGTTAGATGGACTAAGGAAAAAAGAGAGAAGACTAAATTACTAAAATCAGAAATGAAAGTGGGAACATTATTACTAATTCTACAGAAATAAAAAGGACTATAAGAGTGTTATGAGCAAATGTAAGCCAACAAATTGGATAACCTACACAAAATGGACAAACTCCTACCAAGGCTGAATCATGAAGAGAAAATTTAAATAGACTTTATAATTAATAAGGAGATTGAATCAGTAATCAAAAATCTCCTGACAAATAAAAGCCCCTGAAATCTGATTGCTTTCCTGGTGAATTCTACCAAACATCTGAAGAACTAACATCAATTTTTCTCAAACTGCCCAAAAATTGAAGAGGAAGGTACATTCCCTAACTCATCCTATGAGCCAGCATTACCCTGATACTAAGGTCAAAGGCAAGGACACTATAAGAAAACTGCAGACAAATATCCCTTATGAATATTGATCCAAAATTCTCAACAAAAACTGATTTCAGCAACATATTAAGAAGATTATATACCATGACCAAGTGGGATTTTTTCCTGGAATGCAAGGATGATTCAACATATGAAAACTGATCAATGTAATACACCACATCAACAGAATGAAGGAAAAAAACAACACGATCATCTCAATCAATGCAGGAAGTATCTGACAGTATGCAACATTCTTTCATGATAAAAACGTTTAACAAACTAAGAATATAAGGAAACCACCACAGCATAATAAAGGTCGTATATGAAAAACCTACAGCAAACATCATACTTTCATGGTGAAAGACTGAAAGCTTTCCCTCTAAGATCAGGAACAAGTCAAGCTGGCCCACTTTCACCACTTCTATCCAACACAGTATTAAAAATCAGTCAATTAGACAAATAAGAAAAATAAATGACATTCAAATGAGAAAGAAGGAAAATTATGTCTTCAGATAATATGATCATACATGTAGAAAACCCTAAAGAAACCACACAAAAACCTGTTCGAACTAATAAACTTAGCAAAGTAGCGGGATATGGTCTACACACAAAAATCAGTTGCATTCCTATACACAATCTGGAAAGAAAATTACAAAAACAATTCCATTTATAACAGCATCAAAAAGAATAAAATAATTTGGAATGAACTTAGCCAATGAGGTGAAAGATTTGTGCAATGAAAACTATAACGTTGCTGAAAGAAATTAAAGACAACAGAAATAAATGGAAACATATTCCCTGTTCATGACATCTTAATACTGTTAAGATGTCAATATTACCCAAAGCAATTTACAGATTTCATCCAATCCCAATCAAAATTCCAATGTTTTCTGCAGAAATAGAAAAATCCAACCTAAAATTCATATGGAATCTCAAGGGATCTGAATAGACAAAATAATTCTGAAAAGGACAAAGCTGGAGGACTCATACTTTCTCATTTCAAAACTTACTACAAAGCTACAGTACTCAAAAGTTTGGTACTGGCATAAAGACAGACATACACCGATGGAATTGAATAGACTGCAGAAATAAACCCTCACATATATAGTCAAATTGTTTTCAACAAGGGTGCTAAGACCATTCAATGGGGACAAGATAGTCTTTTTAACAAATGGTGCTGGGAAAACTGGATATCCAAATGCAAAAGACTGAATTTGGACCCTTACCTAACATCATATACAAAAATTAATTTAAAATGGACCCATGACCTAAATCAAAGACCTAAAAAACTATAAAACTATAAGAAGAAAACACAGGGTAAAAGCTTCAGGACACTACATTTGGTAGTGATTCAATGGATATAACACCAAATGCACAGGCAACAGAAGAAAATGTAGACAATTTGGACTTCCTAAAAATTAAAAGTTCTGTGCATTAAATGACACCATCCACAAATTAAAAAGGAAATCCACAGAATGGGAGAAAATATTTGCAAATCATATATCTGATAAGGAACTAATATCCAGAATATATAAAGAACTCCTAAAACTCTCAATTAAAAAAACTGCAATGCAATTCAAAAATGGGTAAAGGACTTCAATAGACATTTCTCCATAGAAGATATGCAAATGGCCAATAAACATATGAAAAGATGTTCAACATCACTAATCATTTGGGAGCTGCAAATCAAAACTACAATGAGATACCACCTCATACCCATCAGGCTGGCTACTATCATGAAAAGAGAATATAAGGAGTGTTGGTGAGGATGTGGAGAAATTGGAACCATTGTGTTCCACTGGTGGGAATATACAATGATATAACACTGTGGAAAATAGTATGATGGTTCCCCTAAAAATTAAAAATTAAGTTACAAAGTGATCTAGTTATTCCACTTTCAGGTATACACTCAAAAGAATTGAAAGCAGGGTCTTGAAGAGGTGTCTGTACACCTATGTTCACAGCAGCATTATTCACAAGAGCTAAAATGTGGAAGCAACTCAAGTTGTTCATTGACAGACGAATGGATAAGCAAAGTCTCATATATACATAAAATGGGATATTATTTAGCTTTCAAAAGAAGGGAAATTCTGATGCTACATATGCTACAACACAGTTAACCTTAAGGACATTATACTAAGTGAAATCAGCTAGCCACAAAAAGACAAATACTGTTATGATTTCACTTCCATGAGGTACTTGAGTCAAAACCATAGACACAGAAAGTAGAATGGTAGTTGCCAGGGCCTGGGGGCGGGGGGGAGGAATGGGGAATTAAGTGTTTAATAGGTATAGTGTTTCAGTTTTGCAAGATGAAACAAGTTCTGCAGATGGATGATGGTGATGTTTGCACAACAATATGAATGTACTTAATACCACTGAACTGTAAACTTAAAAAGTTAAGGTGGTAAATTTTACATTATGTGTATTTGATCACAATTAAAAAAATGGAAAACAAATATATGACCTCAATCTAATTATTAAAATGCATAAAACACAAACTGCGGGATATTCTACAAAACGACTAGCCTGTTCCCTTGTAAAAGGTCACACACATGAAAGACAGATTGTGTAGCTACTTCAGATTAAAGTAGACTCATGAAAACTAACTGTGGTCTTGGATGGGCCAAAGTACCTTTTTGTTTTTCATATAAAAAAACATTACTAGGGCAACTGGCAAAACAGAATTACAGTGGGTAGTATTATATTAATGTTAATTTTCTGGTTTAGCTCACTGCACTATGGTAATATTTTTGTTCTTTGGAAAAATATTTAGTATTGTAAAGTATTAATATTTAGCGGTAAGAGGGGCATGAATAAAATTCCTTTTAACTGGTTTACAAAAAATAATATTATACTCAATTACAGAAGAACAGAAATGATAAAGCAGATGTGGCAGGTAAAAATATTAACAATTGGGAGATGTGGGTCAAAGTATATGGAATTTCTTTGTACAATTCTTGCAACTTTCTGTAAGTCTGAAATGATTTGAAAATAATATAAAAACAAACAAACCAACATAAAACCAACAAAAAAACCCAAAACACAAATGGAACAGTGGCACTGCAGTCAGATATTAGTGTGTGGCTTAAAAAGGCTCATCAAGGCAATCCAAGTATACTATTCTATTTAAGATTACTAGTAAAATGAAAATGGATCAAACCATGCTTTAGATTATACTAATGATCAAATCATTTAAGAGTCAACATTCAGATGTTCTGTGGAACCTGAATTATCCAGAAGCAACAGGATGTTCTATACTGGTTATACCTCTAACGTTAACTACTCTCATGTCATGTGGGAGTTATTTCTTAAGTTATGATTTGCATAAACAGAAAGTAGGCTCCTAGAGGACAAGAACAATGTTACATTCATCTTAGTATCTACATGATTGGAACAATAACAAATAATTGAACAAAAACCAATCCCTCCAAAGCACCTGTTTGCGTGTGAACAGAGACTTTCATACAAACACACAAAATTAGCTCTAAAGCATTTTCAACAACACTTTAATTACCCGATAGCTCCTCACAACTGGTAAAAAAGGAGGTCTAAAGAATCTGGTTTTAAAGCAGAGTATTTATTCTGGGTGTATATTTAATAGGCCAGTATCATAGAGATTATATGATTTTATCTCCAGCAGGAAGAGCTAGCATCTGTTATACAACTACTATGTGCTCAGTTTCTATGTGGAGAAACTGAGGCTATGAGAAACTGAGTAATGTCCCCACCATCACACAACCAGGCAAGGGTGAGGCCAGGAAGTGGTAGGGTCAGGTGTCACCATAAAGTCCAGGTTCTCTCTGCAACTTCAAAAAGTCATTCAATGTATCCTTTTCTGTACCACTCTGAGTAATAAGCATGATAATTCCTACTGCAGAGGGTTTTCATAAAATTTAAATGACATGATCAATATAAAAGTACTGTGAAAGTTTAAAGTTCTACAAATAATCAAAGACATATTAAAAAAAATTATCATCTACCTAGCTATCTGTCCTCAAACTCACTTTGAAGTAGTCAGGGAGGCGTCAGCCACCCTTTTGAATAGATGATGGGAGTAGAAATTCAGAGAGGTTAAGTAACTTGTTTGAGTCACAAAGTAGGACTAGAATCTAAATCTTGTATCTTCTGTTTCTATTTCTATTACATCCTGATGCATCTAAAATATAAAGTAGATCTTTAGAAGAAAAATATCTATTTAAAATGTTAAAATCAGGTTGTGTATTAGGTGTGGATTTCAAAATTCAATTGGGGACAAATATTTTAATCACTTTTATTAATTTTATAATGCACGTTATACTCAATTACTCAGGCACACACTTACTTATTCTGGAAAATGAGGCACACCCACAGCCTTCTCACATAAACAACATCAATGGTTAAACTACTCTACTTTTGGACTTTTGTAAGTATATTTAAAACCTAAAATGAAGCTAGGTAGTATAAATAAGCCTCTTCTGTTCATCTGTTTTTTTAACTTGTTCCTTGGTTTACTGTCTCAAGGAAATATGAAACAACACTAATAACACAAATAGCCAAGATCATGTGCCAGCTGCACACACACACTCTTATTCTTTCAATCACTGTAAAACATTTCAAGTAAGTACTATCATCTTCAGTGTTACAGATGAGTAAAGAGAAGATCAGTGTTAAGTAAACTGCTCAGTTACACAGCCAGTTAAGTGGTAGGACTGGAATTCTAAACCAGATCAATCTGACTCTAAGTCCTTTATTTATAACTACATGGCTATGCAATGTCTCAACAATTTCCAAGTGTAGTGTGATGCTAAGTTAGGGACACTGGAGTAAATAAGTCAGAGAACTCTGAACTGGAAGGACTGGTTCCCTATTGAATATAAGAACAGAAACTACTACAAAATTTCAAAGGATTCTAGAAAACTATTTTAACATCAAAAGACAAATTGAGGTGACAAGAGTAAAATAAACTTTCAAACGTCCTACTTCAAAAAATATTGTACTACTAAATCCTAGTTACTTGGAAAGGTGTTACATTATTACAATAACGCTTTGGCTGCTTATGTAGAATTATATTTATAAATTCAATTTCTTCTCTGCAATACAGAGGAAATATCCAGCTGGACTTATCTATTCAATTCTTGGTAGTTTTACAATGATTTGACTTTTAATGATTTTCATAAAGGGTCAGAGATTATATAGAAGCAGTAACATAATAACATGGACTGAAGTTTTAGTGTAATACCTATAATTTCCCCTAGCATCCTATTTTGTATAATGTTCTTACTGATTTTCATTTTTAGGAGGGGGAAGGGCACTGAGATGTGAACAATCACAGCTGATAACCCATTTTTTCCCACAATAGGACTTACTTTGACACTGTGTTTTCACAGCAAAAACACCATTTTTACTAGATTTTATGCTATAGATCAATAACAATAAAAATACCTAAAGATGCATTTATTTACACTTTAAATGAGGTTGAGATCTTTCACACCAAAGATCACTATTATTATACATAATAATACTATCATTATTTTAACTTTGGATGACTCTGTTGGTTGGGTAGTTAATGTCTTAATAAACCATCCCTTGGAACTATTAAGTAAAGCTCTGAAAGCTAAAAATGTTCAGATTCTCTGACATTTGGCTATTGTTTCATTTTATTTTTTGACTGTTATACATTAACTTTAAAAAAATGAACTTAGGATTTTAGAATAGTTTTAGATTTACAGAAAAGTTGCAAAGATACCACGAAGAGTTCCCCACTTTATATAAATTAGCTATTGTTTTAAAATAATAAATGTGAAGTATGATACCCTACCAAGTGACAGAAAGATGAGTATTTCCAAAGATAAATATATACTAGAAAACAAAATGCTATATATAAAATGACACATCCAGTACAAGATCAGGAGGACAATTATTTTTATTATCTTTAGAAAATAAACAAAAGTTCCCAAAGCAAATAAATTAAAAAACTGTTTCGAACAGATTTACAAATATAAAAGGCATGATAACAAATCTAAGGCAGTTCAATATGATGAAGTTTAGAATGTATCTTATTTCACAGATAACCTAATAAAATGGCAAACATTAACCCATTTTATATTAAATCCCAGATATTTAACTCCCTAAAAATACCGTTTGAAGCCCAACGTGAATTACCAAATCTAACAAAGAAATAGTTAAAATGATTTGAAAAGAATACAAATGAAACATTAAAAACAAATGAAATTTTTATAAAGAAAAAAGAAAACTAATAAAAACCTGTGGTATGGTGGGTAGGATGACAGTATTCTCAGCAGGGACTGGCAGGACAGGGATCACAGGGACAGTGGGAGAAGAGGGAGGTACAGCTTCTGTTGGCTAAAAATCATCAACGACAAAAAATCAGGAAAAATATCAAATAAAAAGGAAACATAATAGAAAGTTTTGTCATAAAGATAAATTATAGTTTTCAGAAATAACTGAAATAGGTAAAATAATATATTACTTCAACTTAAATGAGAAAACGCTCAATTATACCACCAATAATAATTTTAATAACTCTGTAGTTAAAACGAGTGACTACTCTTTAGATGTTTAAATGAAAATAATAAAAGATAATGATTTAACAATACTCCTCCACTGGGAGGCAAGACACTCACTTCACAGACAGACTACAAAATATTTTTGTAGCATTCAGTATATATTTGACTACTTTCCTCCTTGCATTCAAAGAATCAAAAGTAATTTCATTAGCCCATGAGGTAGGCAATTGGGGCCTATAAACCCACAAACAGAAGATTCAAAGGACTTAAAAACTGAATTTATATCATTTTAAGGAATCTGTGCTGTTAACCTCTACTGTCAAGAACTGTAATAACCTGTCTTAAACCTGCCTGTAAAGTCATTAAGTGGGAACTCTAGTGACATAATTTAAACTAAGAAGTTTTGATATTTATACTCAATCAAGCTTAATTACTATTTTTAAAAAAGGTGTAACTGGAACACAAAAGAGGTGTCTTGTAACGAGTCCCAATCTCTATAAACTGGATTAATTAATAAATATTTGCTATACCAATGACATATACTACATATATAAGAAAAACATTAAAATCAAATCTATAAGAAAACAATGTACATTAGAAGACACTTAAAACAGGAAGAACCAATTGCCAAACTTGAAACTATGCTTTTCCTCATTGATAAATACAAAATAAAATTATAATGTTGACCTTTTGCTGTCAATCAAATGAATCAAGATTTATCAAAAATGTATGGCATCTCTTCAATAATGGTGCTGGGACAACCAGATAGCAACATGCAAAAGAATAAAGTTAAACCACTACCACACATCCTATATAAAAACTAACTGGAAATTAATCAATGACCTAAATATAAGCATTAAAACCATAAAACTTTTAGAAGAAAACATAGGGATAAATCTTCATGACCCTGGATTTGACAATGGATTCTTAAATATGATATCAAAAGCATGAGTAAAAAAAAAAAATCAATTAGACTTTATCAGAATTAAAACCTTTTGTGCACCAAATGGCATTATCAAGAAAGGGGAAAGACAACGCATGGAATGGGAGAAAATCTTGTAAATCATACATCTGATGATAGTTTAACATGAAGAATATATAAAGAACTCCTACAACTCACCACAGAAAGACAATTAAAAATTAGGCAAAGGACTTGAACAGACATTTCTCCAAAGAAGATACACAAATGACCAATAAGCACATGAAAGTATACTCAGCATCATCATTCATTAGGGAAATGTAAATCAAAGTTACAATGATATATCACTTCATACCTACTAGGATGCTGTAATAAAAAAGTGAAAACAAAAACAGAAAGTAACAAGTGTTGGCAAGGATGTGCAGAAACTGGAATCCTCAAAAACTGCTGGTGGGAATGCAAAATGGTGCAGTCACTGTGGAAAACAATTTGGTTTGGCAGTTCTTCAAAAAACTAACCCTAGGATTACCATATGACCCAGCAATTCTACTCCTAGGTAAATACTCAAAAGAACTAAAAAGAGGGACTTGAATACTTTTCCCCAGTGTTCAATGATGCATTATTCACAACAGCCAAAAGGTAAAAACAATCCAAGTGTCCATCAACAGATAAATAGCTACAAGATGTGGTATATTTATACAATGGATATAATTAATTCAGACATAAAAAGGGATGAAATTCTGATACATGCTACACATGGATGAATCTTGAAAACATTATACTAAGTGAAATTAACCAGACACAAAAGGTCAATATTGTGTGATTCCACTTATATGAAATATTTAGAATAGGTAAATTCATAAAAATAGACTAGAAGTTACCAGGGGCCAGGGAGAGAGGAGCATAAGGAGTTTACTGCTTAAGGGTTACAAAGTAAGTTTGAGATAATGAAAAGGTTTTGGAAATAGTAGATAGTGGTGATGGTTGGGCAACATTGGGAATGTAATTAATGCCACAGAATTGTGCAGTTAAAACTGGTTAAAATGGCAAATGTATTTTACCACAATTAAAAAACTCAAAAAAATTTTAATGCATGGAAACATGTCCTTTCACAGTGCTGCTGGATATATAACTTCATACAAACTTTACAAAAAGCAATCTAAGTAATTATCTGTAGCTTTAAAAATGTTCCAACTCTTTGACTTAGTATTTGTGGAAATCTATCCTAAGGGAATAATTCAAAAAGCAAATGTCTTAACAGTCACTATATTCTTTGTTTTTTTCTTTCTTTCTTTCTTTTTTTTTTTTGCGGTATGTGGGCCTCTCACTGTTGTGGCCTCTCCCGTTGCGGAGCACAGGCTCCGGACGCGCAGGCTCAGCAGCCATGGCTCACAGGCCAAGCCGCTCCGCGGTATGTGGGATCCCCCCTGACCGTGGCACAAACCTGTGCCACCTGCATTGGCAGGCGGACTCTCAACCACTGCGCTACCAGGGAAGCCCCCTCACTATATTCTTTTGAGCATTGTTTATACTTGGGGAAATGTAGGATATCCTAAATATAAGGTGTTGGAAGGGCTGAGCAAATAATGACAATTTTATAAGATTAAATATTATGCATCGGTTAACAAGAATCTGTAAGAACACCTGTAAGTCATAAAGGATATTGCCTATGACATGACATTAAGTAAAAAAGGGAAGATAAAGCTTTTATTCAAAAAATGGAAAGAAATGTTTGAAAAGTAAACCTCTGAGGGCAGAATTATGAATGGTTTTTCTCCCCTGCCTCTTTATTTCGAATTCTACTTTTCCAGTTGTCAACAATGAATACACAGTGATGCTATAATGCTGGGTGAGGGATGGAAGATCTATTCATATTAAGAGAAAAACAATTATTATGATCTTTTACCATCTCATTCTCTAGAAAATAAACTGAAAATGCGTTTCCCATTAATTGTTCTAAAAGGTGTTAACAAATTTCAATGATTTTACAAGACTATTAGAATTGAAGAAGCTAGGGATCAAGTTTAACCCTTCATTTTACAACTGAGCTAGGCTCACAAAAGGTAACCTGTAAGGAATTAGGAAAAGATATGCTAGATTATTGTTACCTGGATTTCTTATATCCTGTAGAAAGAGATTTTAAGCCATTAAATTTTGTTTCTTTTTTTCTTTCTTTTTAATGTTCCCAGTCTAAACCAGTTCCCTGTTTGGGATGACGGAAAAAATTATGGAGATGGACAACGGTGATGGCTGCACAACACTGTGAATGTATTTAATGACACTGAATTAATTGTACACTAAGAAAGGTTAAAATGGTAAAATTTTGTTATGTATATTTTACCACAATTTTTTAAAAAAAGGACATTAGGAATAAAGCCTCTGTGGGTCTTACTTGGGACTCCAGTCACCAATTATACATTGCTCCTATAGAAAAAGAAAATTCAAATTCCATAGTATGAGCTTAAAACAAATAATTTAAATGCTAACTAATTTTCAATGGAATACTTACAATTTTTTTAAAATGTTTGAAAAACCCAGAGATTCTAACTCCTAATTTATGACAAAGAGAAAAAGATAGTTTTAAAAGAATTTATGTTAAGTGAAATAATTCAGAGAAAGACAAATACCACATGATCTCACTACAAAACAAAACAAACAAAACAAAATGAAAAGAGACTCATAGATACAGAGAACAAATGTGTGGTTGTCAAAAGGGAGGGAAGCAGTGGGGCGGGGGTAGAGTGGACGAAAGAGGTGAAGGGAATTAAAAGGTATAAACCTCTAGTTATATAAGTCACAGGGATGTAATATACAGCACAAGAAATAAGGTCAATAATATTATAATAACTTTGTATGGGGAGAGATGGTTACTAGACTTACTGTGGTGATCATTTCACGATGTACGTAAATATCAAATCATTTAGTACACCCAAAACTAACATAATACTGTACAACAACTATATTTCAATAATTTTAGAAAACTGCTGCTAAATCAACTGGATATACATATGGAAAATGAAATGAACCCTCTTCACTCCTTTACACCATACTTAAAATTAATTCCAGATGGCTTACTGACATAATTAAGAGATGTACAAAAATTAGGTTTCTAAAAGATAGTATTGATAGAATATCAGGATCTTGGTGTAGGCAAAGACTTCTTGAATAGGAAAGTACAGGTTGTTGAAATCGAGCAGGGTGAGGAGAGCCTCTGCGCACAGGGAGTGGAAGGGTGGCAGCAGTCTGGAGCAGGGTGTTGCGGAGTCTGAGCAGGATGAGGAGGGTATCCCATGTGGGCAAGTAGTGGCAGCAGCCTGATGTGTTTTGCTGGATCCCAAGTGTGATGGAGTATCTATGTGGCAGTAGTAGTAGTCTGGCAAGAAGTACAGGGACCCCAGTGGAACAAGGTGGGGATATCTCTTGGATCTTGAGCTGGGTGGGAAGGATGTCTACCTAGAGCATCGACAGTGACAGGAGATTGCTTATATACAGGGCATTTTTGATCCAAGGATAAAGGAAGCAAGGTTCCTCACGTCAGAGAACAGAGTCACAAATATGGAAAGGGAGAAAATTAGCCTGAAATCTATGGTTTTAGACTAGATTTGGAGGTACCTGTATGACTGCATGGTTTTCAATATATATAAATACAGAAATAAATGCATGTGTTTATATGTACATATATACCCTAGCTCTGTCTACAGAGAAGACCTGGGAGCAGTAACACCTCAAGAGCATGAAAATACTTGGCATTCAGATCCTGGTTTATAAATACCCATTCTTTGATTCAAAAAAAAAACAACAAAAGAGGAATCTTTGGAGAAATGGCTGATTCCAGTGCTAGAGTCCAGCAAGTACAATATAAGCCTAGAATATTCTGCTGTTCCAGAAAATAAGGAGGTGCTCGAAGAATAACGAGGGCATGACAAAGGACACTGGCAGTCAGCTTGAAGGGCTCTTATCAGTCAGACTGAGAATAATTTGAGACTCAAAATAAATAACAATAATGATGACATAAATCCCACTGAATTAAACAGGACTCCAGGAGTCTACACTGATATAATTACATAAAAATTAAATGAACAGAGAGAAGAGAGAGCATTTCCTTACAGCAGAATGCCCATTAAGAAATGTAGAAGGAATGATGGAGTTACAAAATCATCATTTGGCAACCACCATAGTAATAATTCATTCAAGAAACATCAACAAATGTTAAAACTTCCATTGCTGCTGAATGAACCCTCCATTTCATTCTAGTGGAAGAAAGTTTGAATGTGAGACACACACACACATACACACACGTATCTCCCCTACAAAGATTTATTAATTACAGTGCAGAAATGTAGCAGACACTATCTTAAAGTTAACATCACTCACCAGGACAAATCAAAATCATATGCTACCTGATGGGATGTAATAAGAATACATCGTTTCTGTGACATTCTTATCAAAGATGCATAACTTGAACATTAAACATCAGACAAACCCAAATTGAGTGACAAACTACAAAATAACTGGCTGTAGTCATCCAAAATATCAAAGACAAGAAAGTCTAAAGTTTATCATTTTTTTATTTAATTTTTTTAAACAGCTGTGTTAAAGTATAACTGATATACAAAAACTGCACATATTTAATGTATACAATTTGATGAGTTTGGACATATGCATACACCTGTGACACAATCACCACAGTCAAAGTAGGAGACATATCTAACACCTATAAAAGTTTCTTTATGCCTCTTTAATAGGGTCAGCTATTAGCTAATTAATAATCCATTTTAACATAAAAAAGACAAAGCTGTATGCTTATATCATATTTCAAGGCCAAGCACAAAAATTTCCTCCATTAGGCAGTTGCTCTCCAAAACCCTTTATGATAAACTATAAATTCTTTAATATTACATTTAAACCTCACTGTAATACTGGCTCAGAGCCTATTCTAAATCTATTTCCTTTCGATACGATAATCTAAAGGATCTGAATGCCATTTTTTAAAAATCCTAAAAAAATGTACACCATCTGAATCCACCCCACTCTCTACAGGGCACTGAGCAAGTACTATGAAAAAGAACATATGCTCCTGCTTCTTCCTTAAGAAAGGCAAATACTGCTGAGAAAGTCTTCAAAACCAAATGGGTACCAACACACACAATTTCCTAGCCACAGCCAATAACCAGTTCAGGTAACACAGAATTACAGAACAAGTCATTTAGTTCATATGAAACAAAAATACCACGCTAAACAAATAATATCTAATCAAATGAACGTTGAGTGATGAGGAACAGCACAGATGTTAGATATGATAATACATATGAAGAGACAAGAGGCTATTTTCAGTGCAGGATTGAGAGCATGGTAAAATTCTGGGGAGTTGTATAACAAGATTCTAAATTGGAAAATGGCAAACTTAAGACTCTAATATAAATAATGAGGCAGCAATATACAGTAACCATTATATGTGGGTTATTACAGAAAAGAAGGAATTCACCATAAGCATTTTAAACTTGAAAAATCTTACATACATATTTTATTAGACAATATGACTTTTATGCCATCATCCTTCTCCTGCTCCATTTGTATATATCACTCAATAAGATCAGCTCCAACGAGTTTTAGTTGTTTTTTTTTTTTTTAATCTTGACCATGTGACTAACAACGGTCTCAGTTGTTTCTATCCATAGTAACACCACGGAATCATTAGCCTCGGAGGCTGCCTTCAGAGACTTGTTTCCATGACAACAGAGGCTATAATATTAACACTGTCTCAAAGAACACTGCAGAAAATTGTAAATTCCAGGAAAGTAACTGGATTGTACATATTTTTAAAGTACCTTTTTAATGCCAGTATCGAAATGACAGCTTTCTGAAAAATGTTTTAACTAATTTTTAGAGATTCTTGTTATTTATTCACAGCTTTACATTTTAAATTTCATTTACGATCTTAAAATTATGAAAGCAGCTTTTAAAAAAATTTTGATACAAAGTGGTCTGAAACCTCGTTAGGTATAGCCACATGCTTAATGTGTACTGCACATCTACATTTATGACTATGTACCTCCCTCTTTCACTTCCATTAATTCAACAATAAATGAAAAACAATATATAAATTGAGCGCCGTTACCTTTAATAAATCTCTATTTGCTTAAAATAGTTAAAGTGTTTTTTTTATATGTGCATCTGACTCCTGACTGATACAGAAAGAGACAGAAGGAACAATTAGGAGGCTGCTATAATAATCCAGCTGAGGTTATCAGTGGCTTTAACCAAATGATGGTGATGGTGAAAATGGACATGAGTAGTCAAATAAAGATAGATTTTGAATGTAGAATTGGTATATCTAGTGACTGATGGGAAGTTGGGAGGAAGGACTATTAAGAATAACACCAACAATGGCCACTAAAAAGTATCTTTTACATCATAGTTAGACCCAATCACAATAGATTTACAAGGCTTTCTGAACATATTTTTAAACTCTTTCTCACTTATTTTCTTTTTAATTTTTGGCTGCACCCCATGGCATGTGGGACCTTAGTTCCCTGACCAGGGATCAAACCCGCACCCCCTACACTGGAAGGCGGAGCCTTAACCACTGGACCACCGGAGAAGTCCCTCTCACTTATTTTCTTGCTTATTAAAATGGTCATCATAGCATAAGATCAAACTCTGAAGAAAGATAACTAATACCATACTACCAAGTAATTAATAATTGTTTACACCTTACATTAACATGTCACATGAATGGGGTAAACTGAGCTTAGAATACACACAAAGATTCAATAAGGTCAAAATAAATTTATACCACATTTACGGAAAATGAAATATATGAAATAGCAACTCTTTTGTTATCAATATCTTAGATAACAAGGAAAAAAATTACCCCTATGCCACTGTTGGTCAATAAGGATTTTATTTTGTTTTTGTATGGCACAGTTTAATATTCTTAATCCAAGTTCCTTTGCTTCAATATCTACTATGTGGTAATGAGACATGTTTCTCTGAATAAATGTCAAAGAAGCTATCTAAGAGGAAAAGAGAAACCAGGGGAAAAAACTTCAAGCCTTTTATATGTTTATAGAAGGATAAAATACAGCACAGCAGATTTATCAAAACTGTTTGGGAATCACTGTACTTAACAGGGGTCCAGTATCTTCAGAATAAAGGTGTTTTTCATTGCTTAGATCTGGTTCTTATTTGATTCAAATGCTCTTTTTGCCACAGTTACTCCAAATAAGTACCTTCAATATAAACTCCATGTTATTTGAACCAGCTGTATATGATACCTGTGTCATAATTATCTCAGAAGCAAATAGCAACGAAACCAGATACATTTTTTAACAAATACTAAGGGATTAAATATAAATTTTTGATTTTAAAATAACAAAGGGGGGGGGTAGGGAAATAGATGTAGTGATTAACAATCCTAGTATAGAAGCATGGGTACAAATTTGTTAGTTCACACACACAGAACATCTAGTTTACGGATCTATTTCTGCTTGCAAGATGCATGATAGTTAAGGTATGTCATCCCTTCATTATAAAAAGATGGTGTTCTATCAGCATTCAGCTGATTACTTTGTATTGGTAGAAGGATGAGCCAACAATCACTAAAAATTTCAAGTAGACAGAGATCCAAAAATTGGATTCAAAGATGTGGTTACATAATTAACAAATAGGTATGAAACTACCAACTGCAATATGCTGCCTGCTCCCCACCCCCCAATCTTATCAGACTATGGCTACAGAAACATACGCAACCGTGGAATCCATAATGACTAACCTAAAACGGGCCCTTAAATCTTCCTAGTAATAATATATTTACCCTATTCTATTCATTCTTGTACAAGTTCTAGTGATTCAGGCCGCTGTTACCTTTCTGAAGTCGTCTTCTACTATTCTCCTCCCACTCAGCGTTTCGGCCATATTGACCTCTCTGTGCTCCAAACACTCTAAACATGCTCTGGCCTCAGAGTTTTTATTCACTCTTCCTCTGCATAGAATGCTCTTGCCCCAGATATCCATATGGCTCAACTCCATAACTTCTCTTATGCCGTTGCTCAAATATCGCCCTCCAGCTGAAGACACTCTTATTCTACTAACCCCACCCCACCCCCACCACGCACACACAAACATACACATTCCTGTTGCCTTCTCTTTTTACCTTTCCTCCAGCATACTACGTATTTTAATTACATTTGCCATCTGTCTTCCCCCCCTTTAATATAAGCTCTAGAAGAGCGTGGATTCTTGTTTTATTTACTCCTATATGCCCAGTGCCTAGAATAGTATCTAGCACACAGTAAGTATTTAATACATTTGTTGGACGAATGAAACCATGTGATTGCCAAAAGAGATTGAGTTCATCAGCACTCTAAAGTGATAAAGTGACTCGGAATGGATTGTGTACATCCTCCCTCCCCATGCTATACACATAGCAGATATTGCTAAAAGATTCTGTGTGGTTGGGCGGTCACTACCAATCAGAAAGTGTTCAAGATGTTCTACCATTTGATAACCTTAGAAGTTTCAAAATACAAAAATGCCAAAAAATTGCCAGTTTCATGTTGTTCTCTATCTAGTAACAGCTAATTGCCTAATAATATCCCAACTGAAAATAAACATGTCTTGGTGAAGAACACTTGCCCCAAAGATTTTTACCTCTTTCCTTTTTAAGCTGTATTAGAAAGTAAATATTACTGACAGCTCATATTTAAAACCTGTGGTGCCCTTCCTCCAAACTTCTGGGTTCTACTAACCTTAACTTGGTCCCTAGGTCCCTCCTCAGAGGTTAGCTGCTTCTCTGTTTACCTTGGTGTTCCATGTTTCCTCTTCAGTTTCCTTTTTAACACTGACCCCCCCCCCCATATTACATTTTCCTTGTTAAAATAATTACTGTGGTTTCTCTTTTCCTGGCTGGACCCAGTCAAGGTTACCAATCCTCTTGTTAAAACATAATTCTTCATCATTCTGTAATGAGGTTGCTTCTCTGTATCTCCAGATTCCTCACTTTTTAAAAGGCCAGAATATTCTGTGGGACGAATAATGATGGTGGTTGTGAAAGTGGTGATAAAGATGATGATGATGATGATAGGTACTTTACTGATGTCAGATATTATAATAAGGGCTTCGCATGTTTGTCCCATTAATTTTCACTAGATCTTAATCCCTGTTTTCTGCAGGTGGGAGAAGGAGACTCAGAATTTAGGTTATTTGTCCAAGGTGCTACAGCTAATAAATACAATAGAAATTTAAACCCAGGCCATCATCCTCTAAAGACAGCATTCTCAACTACTATAGAACACTGTCTCTTCAAAATAGTTCAAAAAAAGAAAAAAGTTTGATTAGGTCATGAAAAGAACAGAATATAACTTCGAGACACCTACATTAGTTTTTACTAACTATAGTTGGTTTAATTCTCTTGTAGTGCTTAACCTATGATAATAAAAACAAGCAACTCCTCCCCCAAAAAAGGGAATGAGAGAATTAAAAAAACAATAAATAGATATGAATATTTCAAGTTTCATCTAGAGTTCTTTAAAATATTTTTACAAAAAAGGCCTATATAGTAAAGCTGTGTTCTTATAACTGAAAGAATTTAGGATCTATACTGTATGTAGCCTTTCAGTTTGGAAAAAATGATTAGAATGATACGATTTTTGCTCTATTTCCCCTCTCCAAAATTCTGCTATGGCATTTAGTATAGCTGAAACAATTAATTCCTAAGGTTGGTATTCATCTTTCTCTTTTTCTTAAAATTAATTAATTAATTTCTGGCTGCATTGGGTCTTCATTGCTGCACACGGGCTTTCCCTGGTTGTGGCGAGTGGGAGCTACTCTTCATTGCGGTGCGTGGGCTTCTCATTTTAGTGGCTTCTCTTGTTGCGAAGCACGGGCTCTAGGCACACGGGCTTCAGTAGTTGTGGCTCACGGGCTCCAGTAGTTGTGGCTCACGGGCTCTAGAGTGCAGGCTCAGTAGTTGTGGCACACGGGCTTAGTTGCTCTGCGGCATGTGGGATCTTCCCAGACCAGGGCTCGAACCCGTGTCCCCTGCACTGGCAGGCGGATTCTTAACCACTGCACCACCAGGGAAATCCCATTCTTTATCTTTCAAAATACTTACAAACTGATTATTTTTCAAATTTATAACGCTTTGATATATTAGATGGTTCTACCAAGATTAGTCAGAGTTAAATACAGAAAAATTACGCTGGGATATGTTTTGATTCAAATTGCAGATTATAATCTCCAGTTATTTTCCTCAGGACCAACAAAAATTCTGTAAGGCAATCAGCTGGTCCCATTTTGTCATAATAATAATTTCTTCACACTCCACAGCTGGCTGAGTCAATAGTCACAGATCAGATTTCAAAAATACTGAAAATACTGTTCAGAAACAGGACTAAATTGGGGTTTACTAATGGATAAAGAATGAATAGGCAGGGCTCCTGTTAAGAGGTGAGGGGGAAAACATCTTTTAAATAAATTTATCTAGGTGCAGAAGTTGTATTTAGGATTCTCCTAAAATTCCACTGCTTCCAGATGTGACACCAGTTGCTTTAAACTTGCACAAAATAGGTCCAGTCTTTGTTGATTGATTTGCATATGCC
This sequence comes from Aethalodelphis obliquidens, assembly GCF_003676395.1. Classification (NCBI taxonomy): domain Eukaryota; kingdom Metazoa; phylum Chordata; class Mammalia; order Artiodactyla; family Delphinidae; genus Aethalodelphis; species Aethalodelphis obliquidens. The sequence continues at coordinate 72,461,918 of NW_020837945.1, forward strand.
TGTAAAACTGCCACATCAGTTAGTTTATTTAAAGTTTGTAAAATAAGGTGATAATTGTAGGCTACTGTTCTCCACATGGTCTGCACAACTATTTTTAGCTTTATCAAAATTCTAAATTTTGATATGAAAATGGAGGATTGAAAAAGTTATCTAAATAACAGTGCCAGGAAGTACAAAGAATAACGCAGTGAGAGCTCTTTAAAGAAAACGATACTAAGTCAAATTTTGACAATAAGAATTTAAGTTCTTCATATATTAAGAAGATATACGCTTCAGTTTTTTCACAGAGGGCTTTGAATTACTTTAGAAATATACATGATTTTATAAAATCCTGTAATGGAGACTTGCTAATTTTAAAGCCATAGTTCTATATAAAAATGGCTTGGGAAATTTACAGTGGCCAAACCATATTTAGAAGTTCCAAATTTCCCTGTAGCCATCATCAGATTAAATGAAAACAGACACATATTAACATTTGTTTATTCATTCAACAAACAGTCAACACGGGCGTTCACTATGCTAGGCTCTGGGGATATAAGAGAAGAAAACATACATCTGTACTACCAGCTCTTGTGAAGCTTATGGTTTAGCAGCTGATATTAAACAAATCATTACCCAACTGATTACTGAAATGCAGCTGTGATAAGAGGTATGGAGTACAATTCTCAGGAAAACAAACACTGCTTGAAATAAGCAAAGGGAAAAAATGTTGTGCAGGCTGAATATCCTATTCTGACCTCAAAGCATATGGGCCAGTCATTCTTCAGCACTGTTATTAACACATTATTTTAAAAGTTAACTCTAAAACTATATATATATATATATATATAAAATACACATATACACATATATAATATACATACTAAAATACATAAATTGCAGCTTGTGAAATTTCTTTTTACCTATTTGTCCTTGACAAAAGGACAATCTAACAATCATGACACTCTATAGAAACTACAAAGATGAATGCAACACACTTCCTAATTATAAAGAGCTTATATAACAAATTTCACTTACTTAGTTCTTCAACTATAGCCAATCTAATCCACCTTAAGATACCAATGTTGCTATTTTAACAGACTTTATTTTTTAGAGCCGAAGGTACAGAGTTCCCATATAACCTCTGCCCACACACATGCACTGCCTCCCACTATCAATACTCCCCACCTGAGCTGTACATTGTACAGCTGATGAACCTACACTGACACACCATTATTATCCAAAGTTCATGGTTTACGCTAGGGTTCATTCTTGGTGTTGTACATTCTATGGGTTTGAACAAATTTATATATAATGTCATGTATCCACCATTATAGTACCCTACCTAATAGTTTCACTGGCCTAAAAATCCTCTGTGCTCTACCTATTCATCTCTCCCTCTTTCCTAACCATTGGCAACCACTAATCTTTTTACTGTCTCCATAGTTTTGCCTTTTCCAGAATGTCATATAGTTGGAAGCATACAGTATGTAGCCTTTTCAGATTGGTGTCTTTCACTTAGAAATATGCATTTAAAGTTCCTCCACATCTTTCCATTTGTTTTTAATGATTAATAACATTTCATTATCTGGCTGTACCACAGTTTATTTATCCATTTACCTACTGAAGGTCATCTTGGTTGCGTCCAAGTTTTGGCAATCATGAATAAAGCTGCTATAAACATCTGTGTGCAGGTTTTCATGTGGACATAAATGTTCAACTCATCTGGGTAAAAACTAAGGAATGCAACTGATGGATTGTATGGTCAATCTGTTTTTTTTTTAATTAATTTTTTTGCCTGTGTTGGGTCTTTGTTTCTGTGCGAGGGCTTTCTCTAGTTGCGGCGAGTGGGGGCCACTTTTCACCGCAGTGCGCGGGCCTTTCACTGTTGCGGCCTCTCTTGTTGCAGAGCACAGGCTCCAGACGCGCAGGCTCAGTAGTTGTGGCTCACGGGCCCAAGTTGCTCCGTGGCATGTGGGATCATCCCAGACCAGGGCTCGAACCCGTGTCCCCTGCATTGGCAGGCAGATGCTCAACCGTTGCGCCACCAGGGAAGCCCCAATCTGGTATTTTTTAAAAAAGCGAATACAACCATTGTAAACTTTTTGTTTAATCTTCATCTTTATGCTTTTCTAAAGTGTCCAACTATACAAATGACTGGGTCTCAAACACCATTTAAACATATTTTTGAGTAGATATTCTTTGGGTAAAAAGGGAAACAATTAATTTCCAAATCTGAGTAATGTTATTAATTTTACAAAATTACTGGCCTTTTGAGTAGGAAATTAAACTTTGCCAAGAGACAGCATTTCACAACCAAGTATAACAGAATTTTTATCCTAACTTTGACTGCTTGGTTAATCAATACTCAAAGAGACTATTTCTACCCATTCTCCTGGAAACTATTCCACTATCAGACTTGGCATTTCCAAAGTCGTTTAAGAGGATTATCTACTTACTCTCTATATATTTTAGTTTAATACAAAGGCATTATACTACTGAATATAAGCAATTTTATTCCTTAGAGATGAAGAAAAAAATATATATATATATATTTGATCTATCACTTCAAAACACAACTATTATTAGGCATGAGACCAAATGTTTGAAACATACATAGATAAGATTAGGCCAATCCGTGTTGGTCCAATGTGGAAATGTCTTGGTGTGAATATTTAGACCTGCTGCCTGGTAGAACTGTCAGAAGATAAATGGTTATAGATGATGACACCACATGCCTCTGTTTGCCTGGGAAGTTCCCTCTTTCCATAAAAGTACTCCAAGTTTGGTCGATGAATTATATACTCATCCTAGTTATAAGGAAACCGAATGTTTTTTCTCCTCTTCTCTCCCTGTCTCACCTCCTCAAGGGTATTTCTTTCCATAAGGGTAAATAACAAGAGAATCATCAGCTAGAGGATCAGTATAACACTAAAGTGTGATATGTTTCACAGAAGGTCTAAGAGAGAATTCAGACAGATTAAAAATATATAATAATAAAGAATCAAGTAGTATTAAGTGCTATGAAGAAAAATATTTAAAAAGGTAAGAAGTCAGGGACATTTGGAGTGAAGAAGTGCCTGCTACCTTAGACAAGAATCTAGGAAGACCCTCTGAGAAGGTAACAGATGAGCAGAAATCTGAAGGAAGTGAGGAAATGAACTATGAGAATATCTGAGGAAAGAATGTTCCAGGCAGAGGAAACAGCAAGATTAAGGTTCTGAGATGGCCACATGCTTGATATATTTGAGGAACAGGAACAAGGCCAATACAGCTGGAACAAAGTAATTGAGGGAGCAGTAGGAAATGGGATTAGAGATACTGCCAGGGGCTAGATAATAAAGGGCCTTTTGGACTATGGTAAAGAAGGATTTAGAATTTTATTATATATCGAATTGGAAGCCACGGGAGAGTAAAAAGCAAGGTACTGACAAGAACTGACATTCCGTAAAGATGACTCTGGCTGCTGGGTGAAGAACAGACTGGTGAGAGTAAAGAATGAAGCTAGGGAGACCAGATAGATATCTACTGCTATAGTTCAGGCAACAAATTAAATAATTTGAATTAGTAGTTGTAGAAGTGGTGAAAAGTGGTTAGATCATAATATATTCTAAACACAGAGCCCTCAGAATTTGCTATTAAGTTGCATGTGGAGCAAAGGGAAAAAGAACAGAAGATTATTCCAAGGGTTTTCATATTCAACATCTCAGTGACTGGTACACTGAATGAAGATGGGGGAGAACAATAAAATTAGAAACTCTGTTTTTGACATGTTAACTTTCAGATACTTAATCCAAGTGGAGATACTGAGTAGGAAAGCCAAACACACAAGTCTAGTGTACGGGGGATAGCTCTGGACTGAAGATATGAGTACTGATGTATTTAAAGGCACCTGGATGAGATCATCTGAAATATGAGTATAAAAAGAGAGAAGTTCAAGGACTAATGCCCTGAGTTACTCTAACTATTAGTGGTAAGAAGAGGAGGAGGATACTGCAAAGGAAACTGAGGTAGGGAGAGTATCAGGAGAATGGTGTTCAAGAGTCAAAGGAGAATTTAAAGGAGAGAGCAGTTAGTTGTGTAAAAAGCTGTTGTGGGGTCGAGTAAAATAAAGATTGAGAACTGATCACTGGATCTGACAGTCTACTCCTAGAGGGGTTCTGGCTGGTTGTTTTAATGAAAGGTATTTTAGCGGGTATGTACGCTGATCGGAATAATCCAGTATGGAGGGAAAGACGGACAATGCAATGAAGAGGAGAGAGAATTTCACAAGTCCCTGAACAGTCAAAAATGAAGATCTAGTACAGAAGTGAAGGGTGAGATTTAAGAACACAAGTGGATCATTTATTTTAACAGGATGGAATACAGAATAAGACCATCAATTGAGAATGAGGGCCAGGAAACAGGTATTGGAAGTTTAATGGGCAGCTTTGGAGCTGATGTGGAGGAGGCAGAGTTGCAATTAACCAAGGTTAGATCTTACCAATGAAGTGACAGAGGAGCAAGAGAGTTAAGATTATGAAAGGCAGTGTTTATAGTCATGGACCAAGGAATGTGAGCAAAGCAAGGAGGGAAGTGAGAGCATGAAAGAAATGATAGATAATAAAAAGTTGGGCTGGAAGTCTTTAAAGGGTAAAAACAAAATTGTTGTAGGGGAGGTGAGCTGAAAAGAAAGGAAGTGCTAGTCAGTTTGAAATGCTTGCAGCTGAGATTTTGTAAGTGGTTCAGTCAATGGTAATGAGGTCTTGAATATAACCATTTCAGCAGGTCACTCAAGTGAAAGAAAAAATAAAGACTCCTAGAGGCAAGGATATCAAAGAACTGAGAAGTCAAGATTTTGGAAGGATCATACCAGGATACTGAAAATCACTAAGAATGATTACATGAATAGTGGACAGAGAAAAGACAGTTCAAATCATCAATGAGTAGGAGTGATTGTGAAAGATGCAGATGACTAGACAAGGAGGGGAAGTAGAAAATACTGTCTGATGATATATACATTTTTAAAAGGGAGGAGGTACAATCATCCATAAATACCAATGATAAGCAAGGAAGACATCAACTCCACTTGTTGGTCCCAAGGTACATGGGACGTGACAGATAAAAATTCCACTTTTTGTGAGGGGTAAAGAAAAAACAGTACTCTCGGGGGAACACCAGTTTTCTATGAGAGAAAAAAAGGTGAGATGAACCATCACAGAAGAGTTTGAGGAAAAAGGAAATTTTGCTGATCACGAACTGGGAGTTCCAAAGGGCAGAGTGAAAGAAATTGGGAGGTCACAGATAAATGGGAGTTTAAAACATACTGGAGATATACCAGAGTCAAACAGAGATAAGGAAATTAAGTGAAGGTGATCTGAAAGGCTTCAACTTTTTTTTTTTTTTTTGCGGTACGCGGGCCTCTCACTGCTGTGGCCTCTCCCGTTGCGGAGCACAGGCTCCGGACGCGCAGGCTCAGCGGCCATGGCTCATGGGCCCAGCTGTTCCGTGGCATGTGGGATCTTCCCAGACTGGGGCACGAACCCGTGTCCCCTGCATCGGCAGGCAGACTCTCAACCACTGCGCCACCTGGGAAGCCCCAAGGCTTCAACTTTTTTTAGTGATTAAGATGTCCTGATGGTATGCTTGGTAAAAGGTGGATAATCAGTTAAATTTAGTTGTCTGCTTGTGACTGGTTTAGCATTTGCAGAAGGGGTGTTGGGCGGGAAAGCAAGGTCAGGAAATTGGTGTCTCACCAAGAATTTGAACTGCTCTTTGGGGTCCCTCCTTTATATCCTGCAATTGAAGGTGTTGAGATATGTGGTTCTTTAAAAACTGTACAGCCTGCACTCACAGGAACTTATTCAGTCAACACTATTTACTGAATGTCTGAATGAACTGCACCATCCTAGATACTGTAATTCCTAATTATCTAATTTGAATTTGTTGAAGACTATTAAAATTAAGCAATATAAAAATAAAATAACAATAATAATAATAGCTTCCAGGCACTCTTCTAAGTGTTACATGCATTTAATCATTTAATACAATTAACTCAATGAAGTTGATGCTATTACCTTCATTTGGGGACAATATAACCAATGCATAGCTCTAAAAATTAAATCCTTTCTACTCCAGAATGTACCTGTTTAGGACAAATCATATTCTTTTCATACAAATTAGCCTATTTATTTTTCTGGTATCTGAACAGTGGGCATCTATCTGAACAGCGTTTTCCTGTATTTTAATTTAGGACAGAGTTTCTTCCTCTAAAAAGCATATTATTCAATTCATGTGGCTAATATTCACTCTTGTTAAAATTTTATCGTTCTGCTTCAATTATAAGTCATTATGCCTGTTCCATTCACTCCTAGGAAGAGAATTTTGCTGTTTTCAGCTTAATTTGGCATGTCAATTATCTGGGGGAGGGTTGAAATTCTATTTGAATATTTATAATGACCCACAATAGGGATTTTGAAGTAATCCAAAACATGGGAACAATTGCCAAATATACATCCGAAGTGACCTACCACATTACAGCTGTTCAAAGTTTATATATGACTACTATTTTCGTTAATAAACATTGACATCACCAAGTAGATAAAAGCTTTTACTTAGGAGATAATCAAGTAGCAAAGTCTAGAAGTATTGTGCTAGAGTTTTTTAAAGCCCTGTTGAATATAAAAATTGGTCTTGGATTTAACAGAGCTGCATCACTAAACAGGACAGGGCAGATTGGCATCAAAGGATCATAAATACAAGAACAGGAAGAAGGCTGAAGTGAGGAACTGAGGAGGGCTTGACAATGAGTAGCCCACGTTTTCTATATTATAATGACTATTCAAAATTAAGAACATAAGTAGTATGAAGCTCAAAATAGAAAACCTTACACCAAAGTAAAATAATTCACAAGAAACTCATCTTAGTTTAACACTAAAAACAAACAAACAATAAAACCTCACATTGTAAACTTTTGGGATACAGCCAAATGACAAAAATTAGACATAGTCTTTAAGCTGTATGGTTATCATCATGGGTAAAGATTCAAAGGGGTGAGGAAATCAGGTACATGGGGAGTTTGTGCAGCTTGAAGAAAATCTGAAGAATGGAGGGGAAGAAAAGGGAAGTGGAGGAAGAGATGGGCTACTGTGAAGGATCAAAGGCACGTATGACGGCAATAGAGTGAATCCAATAAATATAGGTACCCAAGAGGTTTCAGGTTAGGTGCCACTATTTCGGAAGGCCATGAGCTAACAAGGTTTCAGGTGACTGAAATGGTAATTAATCAATCAATTCCATAAACATTTACTGAGCACCAACTACATGGCAAGTCCCATCCTAGAAGCTGGGGTCCTGCAGAAATTTATAACCACTTGGCTTCCCTAACATTTAAAAATATTAATGACTTCCTACTAAGTGCCACATATTACAGTAGAATCTGACACAAAATCTTAGTTGTGAACACAAATATCTTAAACAGATGAGCAATTTAAGTGAATCTGTAAAGTACATTTTATTTTTTATTTATAGAGGCTATTTGGTGGGATATGAAATCATATAATGACTTTCAAATTACTAAAACTGCATTTAATAACAACTCTCCAAACTGCTAAAAGTACCATGCATCATAGTTATAAGGAATTAGATTCAAAGTTAATCTTGCTATCCAATCTTAGAAAAGAATATTTCTGACAATAATGAAACAGGAGACCTGGTAATCACTTTTGCCATTTATCATTGACAGAACAAAACACTATCATACATATATATTCATAGGTATATAGCATATGCTCAATAAACTAAAATTTCATTAATCTACTTTGTTTTTAACAATATAAAAATCCTCTGTTACAAAATAAAACTGCTAGCCATGAGTCAGTAAATGAAACAGAAAAATGTATCCTAGCATCAACTAAAATTTAAATACGCCTAACATTCTTTCTCAGTCCTATTATATTTGATCCTGTAAAATGAATTCCAGTGAGTTACAACAAAAGACTTGGATATATAAAATATCCAACTCATTAGTGAGAAAAATAACATAGAATGCAAAATGATGTTGGTTCTCCAGAGCTGGGGAAATATAAGCTAAAACTCTGACCTAAAGTCTACATTTATAGATATGAAATACAAAGATAATGAAAAAGACAAAATAAGTAACAGAAAGAGGGCTGAAAGAAAGAAAAATAGTAATTTTTCAGTATACACAAGTGATCTGAACCAAACGGGAGGAAGATAAAATTTTAAATGGCTTTGTAGGATCAATTGCAAATAGAGTTTTTATTAAAATTGTGGCTATTTTAGTGCAATACAATAGCAACTTTTTGGCCCAACTCCTAAGTAACTATAATGTAATTCCATAGTTTCAGTAGTTTTATATGTAAACTATTTTGCTTGTCTTTCATTTGTATGCCTTTTACAAGATGAATTATATATCATTGGTTGTGTTTGTGTATATACATATAGTTGTGTGTATTTGAAGTTTTTAACAGATCTTTCTTAATGACAATGGAAAAATATCACTTAATACTAACATAGAATGAATAACAATGCTAAGCTTTAGTCTCTGTGTCCCTTTTTGGTATATGTAATTGTAGTCAAAATCAAGTTAGTTAAATTCTTGGGGCAGTATTCAATCTAAGAGTTAAATCAATCGTTGCCTCTGAGTAAGTTTTGATTATAAGTAATCTCACTGCCTACATAAAAACTATTAATGACTCTCCCTAGCCCAGTAATTCCATTCCTCTCAAACATCTAAGAAAAAACAAGAATATTTTTACTTAAGAAATATGACATTACTTAAAAATAAAAACTATTGAAAGAAAATTCTAGTAACCAAAAACAAGAAGAAGCTGTTGACAGTTACTTTATACTTACTGTGCTGCTTCTAATTACTAAAAAAAAAAAAAAAAAAAAAAAAAGATGGTTTTAAAGGAATTTATTTTTAAAAGGCCCTAAGGTATGTGTATATATTTAAATTTAAAGGACAAAAGCATTCTCACCTTGTTTTTTAAATTAGACTAATTTTTATGCTTTCATTTTTACTGAAGTTGAATATCTATTAAAAACATGTTTTAAAATGAAAATATTCCCCCAACCCTCCTTTAATACCAAATAATAGGTATTTCACTCAAATTATGATTAACTTTATATTTTCCTTATATTTTTAATACTCCTCAAAAAGAAGTGGTTTTATGTGATTTTTTTTTTTAATTTGAGGACTTTTAGTATTTGCTCAGCTCTTTACACTGTCAATTGAATATTTGATAAAATATTCCTATAATCATGTAATTACACAAGTTTACTGCTTTCCAATTAACCCTAGATAATATATTTATAGAAATGGAAGGATTCATTAAATCCCTTGAATAAACCATAATGTAATAATTTTAAGATATTAGTATATACAATAGCCAACTGTATTCAGTTTAATCTATACTCAAAACACTAGAAAATAAAAATATTTCAAATTATCTTCTGTTTCTTTACTATAACAACCTCCTGAGGTTATCTAATGACATATAAAAGCTATACAAACAGGTATTTTCTTTGGTCAAACATCATACTTTATAGCGTTTAACACAATCTGAAAATAAGGAGACAAGCATTATTAATTTACATTTTAATTTATGTACGAATGGCTTTATATTTTTAGAGAAGTCATTCAACAGAATCTGAGACTGTTTTGTTTGGCATTACATAAGAGCAAAAGGGAAAATATTTTTGTTTCCCCTTTCACGCTAAAGACCTGCATAGATGGACTGAAAACATATATTTCTGCGTATCCAAGGTTTCAGGGCATAAGACTGTGTTTTAATAATAAGAAATCTATACTAATACATTTTTGCAAAGCAACATGAACCGAAAATAATTTCAACAAGTGGTATGTTACCTGGGTGGAGCTGGTGGCTACCGAGATGCAGTCAATAAAGCTGTGTCTTCGAGTGAAAAATGCAACTATCTGCTGCCAGCGTGAAGGTTCTGGCTCAGCTTGCAGTTCATCTGATGAGCCCTTTTTCGCCCAGTGTTTCTGCTTTGGGCCTACTGAGCCATGGCTAGAGCTAGTATTGCCTCCTCGACTGGCGCGAGAGTACAGAAGTGTGTTGTTCCCGAAAATGTAATTCATCTCTGCAGCCCTGCAGGTGGTTGCCAAGCAGTCTTACTTCTCTACCAGCTGCTGAGTGGTGAATGATCGGTAAAAACTGCAGCTAGAATTACAGCAGCATCACTTGTAGATCAGGGAAAATAAAAACCTTGAGAAATGATGCTCATTTTCTCTGTAATTTCTTCCCATGAAAGAGCTTGTATCTTCCCTCTGTACCTGTTAGCTGTATGATGGCTGAGTTTATATTTCTAGACAAAAAAGACGACATAAGGTGGTTTTCTTTCTCATGATTATTTTTTCACCAGCGTCTGCAGGAAAAGCTGTTCTTTTGTTAGCTGATAACTAGACGGACTGAAATCCAGGAAGTGAGGTCGATTAGCAGGTAAAGAAGGATGTTATAAACACTGGACTACCAAGACCCTTTGGGGCTGCCTGATTTAATGCACTGGGTGGAGAAACCCTGGATTACCAAGTTTCAATCACAGTCTGAAGTAAAATCCAATGGCATCTTCGCTGCTTAAATAAATTATAAATATGAACTGAATTTAAAAATACAAGAGGATTCTCTCTGCCAACAGTTCTGATTGTTTAAAACAATTTTACTAAAGAAATCTTTCTATTCACATATAAATTTCTACATCAGGAAGGCACTTACATTAAATAGCACTAAGGTTTTAAAAGGTACTATCTACATTAAACTCTGAGGATCTAATGACAGAGAGAAATCCATTTGGAATGTAACTTGATAATTTTATTTAACATATTGGTTTTTTTGATTAACTGAGTCTGAAGACAGAAACAGAATAATTAGCTAAATAAGTATTTGGCTTCTGGGACTTTTGTGATAAAAAAGTGCTATTATCAGCATCATCTCTCTCATATGTTATAAACATTAAGATTACCAAGTTATGAATTTGTAAAAATGCAAAAGAATTAAACATAAATTTTTTGTTTTATAGCCAGTAAAACATATTTTATCCAACATGACATAAAATAATACTCTGGTTCAAAAAATAGTACTGTTTGATTGCTAAATAGATACTTTCTAACATCCAATATCTAGGTCTGTGTTTCTCAACACAGTAGTCCACCTCAGAATCACCTCGGGTGCTGGTTAAAAAAAATACAGACTGATATCCCCTTCCCATTAGAATTTTTAGGGGTTAGGGAGATCTGGGAATTTTCATTTTTGAAAAGCCCCCCTAAGAGACTCTTAAGCACCCTCAAGTTTGAGAACCACAGATTCCTAAGTCTGTCCCCTTAATACTATGCTACATTAGTATATAAAACAACATTTCGCCATTAAAAACAATATATGAATAAAAATGCTACTTGATAACTTACTAATAGTTGAGTAATTCAATTTTTAAGTTGATATAAGTACATCATAATCCCCAACCTCAGCCATGAATGAGGACCAACAAAATCTTGCTTGCTTTTGCTTACCAGCACCAACTAAATGCAGTCTATTGAAAAGTAGCATTGGCAAACTACAACCTCTAGGACTACTGCAAATCCTGATTTGGCAAGAAAAGATGCGAACACTGTCTCTATGATTCCGTCTCTAAGATACAAACACATGCCCAAGAAGGGTTGAGAGTCATGTGGGACTTCTGGAAGTAAGATGTTTTGTGACAGATTATAGCAAAGTTTGCTTCTTCCCAAGAACTGTACAGACAGTAGCTGGCAGCTTTATGGCCCTACACAGATTGATCTTATCTATTTGGGGGTAGGGGACTAGAGGAAAACACTAAGGGTAGACAGAGAACTAAGAATCCTCTCTAAAAGAAAAAAAGTAAAACCTCCTAAAAATAAATTTTACTATGGACCAGATACTTAATAAAGAACTGATTAGTGTGGTTTATACAAATGCTCTAGTAATTGGTTTGACCCCGAAATATGTGTCTTGATCTGTATATGATGGAAAGCCAGGGTGGGAGGGGGAACCTTAGAATTTATACAGATTCTGTTACTCTGGATTTGTAAGGATGAGGATATTTTAAAAATTTTGGCTGCACTGGGTCTTTGTTGCAGTGCGCAGGCTTCTCTCTAATTGCGGCATGCAGGCTCCAGCGCGTGAGGGCTCCAGAGGGCATGGGCTCAGTAGTTGTGGTGCACAGGCTTAGTTGCCCTGTGGCATGTGGGACCTTAGTTCCCCAATCAGGGATCAAACCCACGTCCCCTGCACTGGAAGGCAGATTCTTAACCACTGGACCACCAGGGAAGTCGTGGATAAGGATACTGAAAATGAATGTTGAATGCAAATATCCTACTCAAGTTGCAAACAGTACCAACACAGATGGAACAGTAAGGCATTCGTATACAATGATTTCTTATGCTAGAGAGCCAAAGAGCTTGGGAACAATCGAAAGTTGATGAACGCTCCATCCCATATATCCCGAGCACAGAGAAGAAATACTTCTCAATATATAAATTTCCTATTCAAATCGACTGACATCAAGAAAACAACTTTGAGTTTTGAGAAAGGCTTTTTTATGAAAATGTCCCATTACCTGAGCTACGGAAATCTAGGATCACCTCATCGACTGCACAACAGTCAATACACACATACAAAACCATATATGTACCTAAATCACAATTGGTTTCATATGATTTGATTGGGAAGCAGAGGCAACCAACTCCTCACTGATCTCTGCTTTAGAATAACCATACCCGTGTCACATATTGGAAATATAAGCTCTATTCCGTTAAACCAAAATTTAAATTCATTATAGAACCTGGAAAGTCTATTTAAAATAGTGAATTTTAAAAAATACTACACAACGTTTAAATCATCAAAAAGAACACTATTAAGATTTTAATATGATATATAAAGAATGGACATTTTTTTTCTGCAGTCAATTACTCTACCACTGAGCAATACTCTGCACCTAACATTCTTTTTTCTGTACAGTTTTTCTTTTTCACAGAATGATAATAATATTATCTATAGCAGAACTCTAAACAGTAAGAGAAAGCATAAGTAAACTAAGTACATCCATTTAGTGATTACATACTTTAAATATGATTATGAAAAATTTATGACTGTTAGAAATGTTTATTTTATAACATTAAATGGAAATAAAGACAGTTCAAAAATTTATATAGGATAGGCCCTCAATTATTTGTACCCTTTTCCAAACTTGCAAATAAACCCAGAAGTCTTCAGGTATAGTAACAAAGGCAATGATTAAGTAATTTTAGTGAAAATTTTTAAAAGGTTGAAGGATGAGAGGAAAAACAATATTGAAACTCTAAAATATTAGGAAAAAAATTACTAAGTAACCACAAAGCCAATGTACTGTAAATGCAACAAGCATTTTCCTTACCTTTTTATCTTTATAATAAGGCCTATTAAATTTCAAAACATGCAGCTGTACTAAGACAAGACTAAGAAGATTGATAACATAGATTTGTTATTTATCTAGAAAAAAGTGATCATATATATACAAATCGCTTCTGTATGAGCGCCATCTAGTGGTCAAATTGTATGCAAACTGTGTGCTCAACTTAGTACTCCAGGGTCATCCAAAAAAGATAAAATTCAAAAGTATTTTAATATATTCCAGAGTTGTAAAAACAAAGTTGACTTCAACAAAGCACTCAGTATGCACTCAAAATAGGAAAGATTCTCTTCCTGTAGCATTTAGTTCAACAGGCATATGTTTGCTTATAGCCATTCTTCTGCTACCTCCATTTCTCACAATATTTGAAAAACTACCGATTGCTGCTGGTGATTTCATTTGATAGTATTCTCAGTACTAGTGGATAAAATGTGTCCAGGCTAGAAGATACACTTATTTATAATAATTATCTGTTCACATACCCTGTTCTGTCTTCAATTTCAAGCCCCTTGTAACTACATTTACTTTGCACATATTAAACATAATTTTCCGTCATTGAAGACAAAAGCAAAATATGAACTCTTTTATTCAATGACCATTGCAATATCCCGCACTAAGCCATGTCACCCTTGTCATTTCATCTAGATTTAAATCTATTTTGAAAAAGGCTGAGGTTTTGTTTACTTGTTCAATTTACTGTTCTGACCATTTTTCCTAATTCTTAGATCATTTTCAGTTTTAGGAATCTTGACACTGTTCTTATTAGTACCATACTACTATATTTAGAACTGTTTAAAATTGAAGCTTACTTTTAAAGATTTTCATATACCACAAGAATTTACCCACTGTGTCTGTCCTTTTCTTCCACATTACAGTTTTTCACCATTATATCACCAATTTCTTTCTTGAAACTGTCTAGCACTGGCAAGAAACTTTCCCTTTTAGAGTCTTAAATCATAATTACTTTTTTAAAAAACTATTTTTTTTTTGGCTGTGCCACGTGGCATACAGAATCTTAGATCCCTGACCAGGGATCAAACCTGTGCCCCCTGCAGTGGAAGCACGGAGTCTTAACCACTGGATGCCAGGGAAGTCCAAATCATAGTTACTTTTACGTTTTATGCTAAGGCCTGAATAAAGTAACTTTCAATCACTATCTTATTTCATTCATTACTTCAGTAATGAGAATCAGCACTAGCACTACAAGATCCTGACAGATTATTTCACAGCATGTTTCATGGTGGCAAACCCTTCATAAGCCCACTCATCAGCTCAGGATCAAGGTCCTTCACACCTTGTCCTCATTTCCTAACAACCATCCTAAACATCAACTACAATATAATGAACTTTTCTGCATTTTTAGTCTCTTCAGACTATCACTCTCCTACTGTACTTATTTTCTCCAGTAACTGCCTTCTCCTCTGAATTAGCATATTGTATACATCCTTCAACACCTTGTCCAAATATCAACTTTGTTTTTTTACAATACTTCAAGAATTTAACTTCTCTTTATTTTTTCATGTTACATCATACCGTGTTATAACTATCTCTCCATAAAAAATACCGGTCACTGAAGCCTAACAAACTTACTAACATAGATGTTTAATAAATGCTAAATGCATGTTATTTGATAAACAAAACTAATATTATGTTGATTTTTAAAGCAATCATCTATTAATCTTATTTTTCTATTAGCTTTTATAAGAACTGTGAAGAACAAAGCAGTGCCTAATTTACATTCTACTCAGCAAACTGCTACTATTCAAAGATAATTTTTCAAATTACAAAAATAATAATTCATATACTGAGTTCTATGTATAGTACAACAGTTACTTGCTTCATTCCAAACCACAATACTATAAAAGTGGAAAAGTTCCTTATATTAGCTTTTTTGTTTCTAAAAAAAGACTGCTAATCTTATTTATATTTTAAATAACATATATTCCATTGTTGAGCTTCCTAAAACATTTGCAGTTATTTGAAAAAATTTTAAAAACATTAAAACTTGCCTTATGTCAAAACAAAGTTATTTTTTAAAAATCTGGTTCTCTAGCAGAAAGTTAAAGTAATCCTAACCATTCTGCTATTACACTACCCCAATCCTATGCTCACTCCTCAAATTTTAATCTATGCATGAGATAGGAGAAGCAGGAAGAAATACCCCAAATGGGGCAGCTTTAATAATTCTTAAATTACAATTGTATCAGAATATAGTTTGTCAAAAGTCCAGCCTATCAAGATTTCTGACCCAGTAATTTGACTTCTGGAAATCCATCCTAAGAAAACAACTAAACATACTTTTTATGCCCCAAGATGATTCACTAAAGCCTTCTTTACAAAACCTAGTAAAAATGGAAATAACAAATAGCGAAGACCAGAAGTGTTCAGCAAGTTAAGGTACCAATATACTATGTAATGTTACATATCAAGTTTTAAAAAAATTTAACATGGGAAAATGTGTAATACAAGTTTATAATAGGAAAAAATTCACATTTAAAAAAGATGTAAGGGCTTCCCTGGTGGCGCAGTGGTTGAGAGTCCGCCTGCCGATGCAGGGGACACGAGTTCGTGCCCCGGTCCGGGAAGATCCCACATGCCGCGGAGCGGCTGGGCCCGTGAGCCATGGCCGCTGAGCCTGCGCATCCGGAGCCTGTGCTCCACAACGGGAGAGGCCACAACAGTGAGAGGCCCGCGTACCGCAAAAAATAAATTAAAAAAAAAAGTCTCTCTTTTAAAAAAAAAAAAAAAAGATGTAAAGTATGATTTAGAAACAGATGAAGGAGTAGATAATTTCTTCTACTGGAAATGAAAATCCTAATCAGAGAGCCAGCAAGCCAAAGGGGGAATATGATGATGATACCCAACTGCTCTACCTATTTGCATCAGAAACTTATATTTATAACTGTTTCAGAGACTGATGCTGTTAATATCTAATAAAAGAAAACAAAATGAAAAGGAGCAAGAGAATGCCATGTAAGGATGGATAGATCCAGCTGCTTTTCACTGAGACCAGCTGAATTATTACCACAGTATACTAAGATGCTTTGAGGCTAGTACTTTCTTGATCTTAACCAAAATTTGTCAAAGATTTGCATACAAATACTCAAACTGCCACTGCACTAAGGCAATAGTATAACACCAGCAACTATAAGATGTATGTCAATTGCAGAAAAGATAAACTGAAAAAGATGTGTTTTATAACTGTTAGTAAAAGGATATTTTAATCTCAATAACATACTCCTTTAAATAAGCCTCCGTCAAATTTGTCTTTAAAAAGCCCTCGGGGGAAAAAATGCTATGGGAGACATAATCCTTTAACATGTAATAATTAACTGTATGCAAAGGACAAGAGCATTTTTAAAGCAGATACCAAAAGAATCAGGCAAAATTCACTTAATTCTCTTATGGTAAGAAAATCAAGGGAAAAAGAGTCAAATTAAGGAAGCAAGTGAGAATCTTCAAAAAGTAATAATGCTTTCTCACTCAATAACTAGAAACACTTAAGTCTCACTGCAGAGTGAGGATTAAATAAAGAGATGTCAGAAATTTACTTTAAAATACTTCAAGACAGACAGTAAAGAAATATGTGTATGGTGGTTCAATTAAGCTAGGTTCTAGTGCATTACTTCTCAACAGTGGCTATCCCCTAGAAACACCTGGAGAACCTGTAAAACTCTCCAAAGCCAGACTATACCCCAGACCAATTAAATCACAATCTCTGAGATGGCACTCAGATATAAATTTTAAAACCTTTTTAGGTGGTTCCGATATCCCACCACAACTGAGAACCATTACTATGGACAGTCAGTTGTCCTAATCAGGAATTAACATTCCTAGACTGGTCAGCTAACATTTAATTATAAAGTAAATGGCTGCTATAAGATTTTTGTTATGTTAATCTTTGATCAACACCAAAAGTTTGCCAATTATCATAATGAATGAAGTGGGCTTTCATTGGTGAAATCCATTGTATTTCAGTTATATGGATTGGCTAAATTAGACACAATCCACCCTTGCATAAGGGAAAGAAAGACTCTGAAGAGGCTTATACCCTTAGAGATGGCACCTTAAGGTTTAATACCTAAGATGTCTGGAAATTCTGGGTAACAAAATCTTGGTCTCTGGAATATTGTTTTATTTGCCTAGAGTGAGCATTTTATGCAACAAAAAAAAGTTGAGGCTTCATCACATTTAAAGAGGCTATATACAATATGTTATGTGGCTCACTGTCTGTTTAAATGTCTGCCTGTGTCAGAATCTGCATACACACAGAACTACCAATGACCACCAAAAGACTGAGGAGTTGGGTGTGTGCAAATTGGCTTTGGATAATTTGTAACAATCATAAACATCAAAAATTCAAAATATCAGAAACAAAAGAATTATACATACCCGGGAAGGTTTTTCGACTGAAGTAAGAAATAGGCTTTATTAATTCAGTCAAGAGAAAATAGGCATAGGCTGATAAGAACAGCATATAAAGCAGGAGGGAGTGCTTAGAATTCAAGTGTTCTAAGGTTCTTATGTTGTTCAAAATGAGGGTAAAAGATATATATTGAGTCTAAATTTTTGTAAGCGAAATATGTATATTAGAATTTCTAAAAAAAAAAAAAAAATTTCTAGGATAACCATTAAAGGAAGAGAAACAGAACAGCTTCCAAGCTAAGAAGAAGGAAAAATGAGATGAGAAAATAAAATCTAAAAGAAGACATGTTGGAATAAATGTCTCGTATGTTTAAAATTAAGAAACATACTTTTAAATAACTCATGGGGCAAAGAAAAAAATAATAATGAAAGTAAGAAAAAAAGTTTGAATTATGATAAACATTTCATATTAAACCTGTGGGTTACAGCTAAAGTGTATTTAAAGGAAAATTTACAAATTCAAATACCGTTAGAAAAGGCTGATAATGCAGTTAAGTAACCAACTTGAGAAACTAGGGGAAAAATCCCAAACAGAATAAACTCAAAGAAAGCAGAAGAAAATAAAATAATAATGATAAGAGGAGAAAGGGGAAAAGATAAAATGAAAACTGTCTCTGTCACTAATAGACAACTGATTTTTTTTCCCATGTGTATCTCTCATTTAGCGTCCCAAAGTAAGATCAGATTGCCTTGGCCAAATGCAATCTTTGATTGATATGTAGGCTATCCACACATTTACATATTGCATAAACGTGTATATATTCATGTTTATGTGTGTATGAGAGGGGATGGAGGTGACAGCACATGGGGGAGGGGCACAGGAGAGGTTTTTTTTAGACATTTTTTTTCTTATTTACTTAAGCATAGTTGATTTACAATGTTGTGTTAAATACTGCTGTACAGCAGAGTGATTCAGTTATATATATATACATTTTTAATACTCTTTTCCATTATGGTTTACCATAGGATATATAGTTCTCTGTGCTATACAGTGGGACCTTGTTGTTTATCCATTCTATATATAAAAGTTTACATCTGCTAATCCCAAACTCCCATTCCATCCCTCCGCCAACCCCCTCGCCCTTGGTAACCACCAGTCTGTTCTCTATTAAAAGACATGGTTCTTTGAAATTGATGATCCTTTGGCAAGAAGGATCAAGAGGATAAAAAGCACAAATAAACAATACTAGGAATGAAAAAGGGGCTACACCTAAACATAAAATAATAGGATGTTGAGAATATTTCGAAGTAAGTATGAAATGGGCAAATACCTAGAAAAACTATTAACTGAAATCTGACTGGTACTATATAATCCATTACAATTAACCAGTAATATGAAATCATCCCTCAAAGAGAATTACAAAACCCACTTCAAGGTTTACAAGTAAGAAATGATCCTTATACACGATACATACAACTAACAAAGGATTAGTATCCGGAATATATAAAGAACTTGCACAAATCAGTAAAAAGAACAACCCATTACAAAAATGAAAAAAAATCTTGAGAGGGTATGTCACAGAATAGGAAACCTGAATGATCAATATTATCAAACAGTGAAATGCACATTAAAATCACAGTAAGATACTACTTCAAACCCAAAACAATGGCAAAATAACAATACCAAATATTGATGAGAATATAGATCAATTAAAACTGTTACATACTGCTGCTGAAAATGTAAATTATAGAACCTTTTGAAAATAATCTGGTGTTATCCACAAAGATGTGTATACATAACCTATGATTTTAACAGCATTTTTAATACTAGTAATAATCCAAAAATAACTTAACATCCATCAAAAGTAAGGTAAATTATAGTATATTCATAAAATAGAAAACTCTAGAGCAGTGAAGATAATGAATCTCAGGCATATAATGTTGACCAAAAACTGGAAGTTGAGAGTAGACACAGTATAATGCCAATTATATAAAAACCAAAACAGGCAAAAGAAACAATATATTGTTTAGAAATCTAAATATGTGAAACCAGGACTGTGGTTATTTCTGAGGGGAGAGACAAGGTGATGGGGTCAGGTAAAGTCACACACTGGACTTCAAAGATACTGTTAATGCTCTTTTTCTGTACTTACTAATATATTTTTTTAAAGTTTAAAGATATTTTGATGTGGGTATTTGAAATATAATAGTTACTTCCTTCATGAGAACTTTTAGGCTTAAAGATCATTATCACTGAATAAAATTCATTTATAATATATATTTTTAAAAATGTTTTTAGAATGCTAACAAATACTATGAAATTCCTTATAATTACAAAACCAGAAACATCAAGGGGGGAAAATCCTACATGAAAAAATAGTTCTCTCTAAGCATGAGCTACATTAGTAACAAAAGTAATAAATAATTCATAGCAACAAAATAAAGTTACTATCTTACCTTTATTGGTGAAATATGAGAGTGAGAAACAAATCCATGGACATTTTCAATTTCTGACAGGTTCTTCTCTGAGACATGAACCAATTCCGGACCTATCACCTCATTAGTGATTTGTGGGGAAATGTGCTCTTGAGGAGGTGTATCTTCATCCTGATACCGGTATTTCTGTAACGTACAGCAAATTATTAAATATGAGGAAGCTCTGAAAAGCAACATGTGTTCAATCCAAATCATGATTTTCGTAACTACCCAAATCATAATATTTAACTAAATGAAAAGTGTCTTTTACAGTTTAATACATAAAGTCTGAGAGAAATGGTTCTCCATTTTAAAGTCATGCCAATATTTTAATAAACTTATCTGATTATTAAAAATAAGTCAGACTCTGGAAAGATGGCAGAGTAGGAAACACCAGGAATCTGTTGCCCCACCTAAACAATAATTACAGAGGCATAATCTGTCTGATGTAATTTTGGAACTCTGGAGTCTGTTGAAGGCTTGCAACTTCAGGGGAAAATTTGGATGTAAACTGTGTTTAATTTGGATCAGTTTTACCACCTCTGTTCAGCATGGTACCGGAAGTCGTAGCCAGAACAATTAGGCAAGAAGAAACAATAAAAGGTATCCACTTAGAAAGGAAGTAATATTATCTCTGTCTTATATCAATAAACACTCAGCAAAAAAGCTGTTAGAACTACTGAATGTAGCAAAGCAGTATGATATACTGCTTTGTATCCTACAAAAGCTGACACACAAAAATCAGTTGCATTTCTATACACAAACAGTTGCATTTTATACACAACCTGAAAATTACAAAAACAGTTCCATTTACAACAGCATCAAAAAAAATAAGGTGAAAGACTTGTGCAATGAAAACTACAAAGACTTGTGCAATAATTAAGGTGAAAGACTTGTGCAATGAAAAGACCTGCTGAAAAAAAAAGTTAAAGACAACAGAAATAAATGGAAACACATCCCATGTTCATAGGTTGAAGATTTAATATTGGTAAGATGTCAATACTACTTAAAGCAATTTACAGATTTAATCCGATTCCTATCAAAATCCCAATGACATTTTTTGCAAAACAGAAAAACCCATCCTAAAATTCATTTGGATCTCAAGGGATTCAAATAGTCAAAATCACCATGAAAAAAAAAAACAAAGCTGAAGGACTCACTCTTTCTCATTTCAAAACTTACTACAAAGCTACAGTAATCAAAACAGTTTGGTACTCGCATAAAGACAGAAATACAGACCAATAGAATGAAAGAGAGAGTCCAGAAATAAACCCTCACATACAAAAATTATTTTTCACAAGGGTGCCAAGACCATTCAATAGGGAAATACAGCTTTTACAACAAATCGTGCTGCAAAAACTGGATATCCACACATAAAAGAATGAAGTTGGACCCTTACCTAATACCATATACGAAAATTAACTCAAGGTGGATCAAGGACTTACATGTAAGACCTAAAACAATAAAACTCTTAGAGGAAAAGCTTTAAGACATTGCGTTTGGCTATGAGTTTTTGGATATGACACCAAAGGCAGAAGTAACAAAAGAAGGAACAAATTTGACTTCATAAAAATTGAAAAATTTTGTGCATCAAATGACTCTAATCACAGAGTAAAAAGGCAACCCACAGAATGGGAGAAAATATTTACAAATCACATATCTGATAAGGGATTAATACCCAGAATATACAGAAAATTCCTAAAATGCAACAAAAAACTAAACAACTCAATTCAAAAATGGGCAAAGAACTCCAAAGAATATATACAAATAGCCAGTAAGCACATGAAAAGATGCTCAACATCACTAATCATTACAGAAATGCAAATCAAAACTCGAGGTACCACCTCACAACCACTGGAATGGCTACTATTAAAAAAAGCCAAGGACCTACTGTATAACACAGAGAACTATATTCAATATCCTATGATAAACCATAATGGAAAAGAATATAAATAAAAAAGAATGTATACATATATACTTATAACTAAATCGCTTTGCTGTATAGCAGTAATTAACACAACACTGTAAATCAACTATACTTCAATAAAAAAATTATTAAAGAAAAGAAAGACTGGTTAAAAAAAAAAAGCAGAAAACAAGTGTTGGTAAGGATGTAGAGAAATTGGAACACTTGTGCACTATTGGTGGGAATGTAAAATAGTCCAGCCATTGCAGAAAATGGTATGGTGGTTCCTCAAAAATTGAAAATACAATTACCATATGATTCAAGAATTCCACTTCTGGACATATACCCAAAAGAACTGAAAGCAGGGTCTTGAAGAAATATTTGTACACCAGTGTTCATAGTAGCATTATTCACAGTAGGTAAAACATGGAAGAAACCCAAGTATCTATCAATGGATAGATAGATAAGCAAAATGAGGTGTATATATATGTGTGTATACACACACACACACACACACACACACACACACACACAAAATGGAATATTATTCAGCCTTTAAGGAAGGAAATTCTGCTATATGTTACAATATGGATGAACCTTGCAGACAGTACGCTAAGTGAAGTAAACCAGTCTCAAAAAGACAAATACTGTATGATTGAACTTACATGAGGTACTTAGAGTAGTCAAAATCATAAAGACAGAAAGTAGAATGGTGGCTATCATGGGCTGGTGGGAGGAGAGAATTCTGAGTTACTGTTCAATAGGCACAGAATTTCAGTTTTACTACACTAAACGTTATGGGGACGGATGGTGGTAATGGCTGCTCAACAATGTGGATGCATTTAATACCACTGAACTGCAAACTCAAAAATGGTTAAGGTGGTAAATTTTATGTTATGTGTATTTTTACCACAAAAAAAAAATAAATACAAATAAGACTTCAAAGCTAGGTGAAAAAGAAACCTGAATACTGATTTGTCCATTTTTTACCCAATGTTAGCTGAACACTGTGTCTCTAAAGATACAGCTGTTTAAGTGAAGTCAACATAAAAAGCCAAAGTTGTTCAGCTAATTAAGTCTGGTCTTCTTATTCAATTAACTTGTACCAAAAAAAAAAGTCAGCCTTTTCAAATTCTAATTGAAAATTAATTACTAGATAACAGTATTTTTCTTTTACCTATAAAAGAATACTTGTTTCTTTCTCTCTCTCTTGCATGCTCACGCACGTAGAAAACCAAATCTACCTCACACCATACATAAAAGTAAAGGAAATCCTAATTATAGGAACTGGGAGAAAATAAAAGTGCATGTTTCTCAAATCAGGCTGGGAATGTGTATGCACATACACAAAAACAAAACAAACTTAGATACTACACCCCCCCCAAATTAAACACACATATAATGAAAAGACACAAAAAAGGTACAATAGAAAACAAATGTTTCTAACAATAAACACGATTATTAGCCACTATAAGCTGGCTTTTAGAAATCATTGAAAAAAAGAGTCAGTAAAGATTAATAAAGGGATACTCATAAAAGGCATACAAATGGGTCAGTAAGCTTATAGGAAAAACATGCTCAACTTTTTTAGTAAGTAAGAATTACAGTGCCAACATTCAGAGAAATGGGCATAAATCATCACATTCCTGGCAGAGGTCTTTTTCTGGTGGGCAGTCTGGCGAAATGTTTCAAAAGTCCTGAAAATGTTTCTATTCCTCCAGTAATTCCACCTCTAGGAATTAATCTTAGAAGATATAGCATCAGTGAGGAGCATAAATATTTGTTGTATATAGACAAACATGTACATTGTAAAATATATTTTTAAAAACTTAGCTATGAATTTGCTGAAAGTTATTACACAACTTCCAGCATCACTTTTTAAACAACATCCTTCTGTGAAATGGTACAATTACATGGAAAACAACAATCAGGCCCACATCAACATCAGTTAATTTAACATGATATAAGAAACCTGGTTTTACATGTAGACTTCAATTATTTTCAAAACCAATGAAAAGAATTCACTAACTATATCCTGAGTAAGGCTGAAATTAACATAGACATACTTACAAAACTTAACAGGTTATATGCTCAATTGAGTGAAAGCAAAATTTAAGTATTCTTATACCTTAGTAGTAGATACACTATAAGGAAGGAAACTTGATACCATGTTTTCAAACTTTAAGGATACTCCACAACTTAGTATGTACTTTAAAGAGAGATACATGTGGAAGGATATTCCCTATAGTACAGTCTGGAATAAAGAAAAACTGGAAACAAGCTGCCTTTCAATAGATTTTTTTTAAAAATTATGGTACAGTCATCCTAGGAAATGTTATGTGGAAGTTAAATTGGGTAAAAAGCTACTTATTCTAACAGAAAAAGATGAAGACATAATTACTGAATGAGGAAAGCATGTTTCAAAGCTAACACACACAACTTGAACATTTTAAAACAAAGCAATAGTGTATTTATATATGTGTACGTATGAATTAACATCATATGCACATGCAATATGTGTATGTGAAGCGTATCCATGAAGCATATCCATATGCAATTTGGGGGGTATGAAAAGATTTAAAACAAGAAATGGTTCATTCTGAAAAGTAAAGAAAGAAACCACTAAAAATTTTATGTCTTTTATGTATCTTTAATGTATGTTGCCCCCTGATCCCTTTTTACTCCTTATAATTACTGAGAAACTCAAGGCATTTAACCTGTAGGGTCCCCAGTATAATCACTTCATATTCATGGGACCATTCAGTGTGCTCCCTTGGCTTCTGTACTTCCTGCAAATTGGCAGCTAAATGTAATAGCTTGATCAGTCTCACGTTCAATCCTTTGGCAAGACTATAGATGGTACTATGTTCTTCTATCAAGAAGCACATAATGTCTTGGTTACATCTTTTTGTGATGTTAGGAGCTCTTGATACTCAATGCCTGAATCAATTCATTCAATGATGGTTGCAAAGTGATGACAATCTAATTCTATTATTCCTTTTTATTTATTAAAAGATATATGTATAAAAAGAGTAAGTCTCTTCACTTACTATTTGTTTACCTATTGGTATGATTCACACATGAATAACATGTCATTTTATCTACTAGTTTTCAAGACAGATAAAAAACTGGTTCCCTATCATCCTCCTAAAGCAATTAGGAGGTTTTTATATATCAATCAATGCAATTCCGATCAAAATGCCATCTGGCTTTCTTCAGAAATTGACAAGCTGACCCTAATACTCATAAAGAGCTGGAAAGGACCCAGAATAGTCGAAACAGTTTTGAAACAGAAGAAGAAAATGGAGGACTCACACTTCCCGATTTCAAAACTTCCTTCAAAGCTACATGAATCAAGATTGTCATACTGGCATAAGGATAGACACAGAGCAATATAATAATAGAATTAAGAGTCCAAAAATGTATCCTTAGATTATGGTCAACTGATTTTCAACATGAGTGCCAAGAGAACTTAATGAGAAAAGAACATCTTTTCAACAAATGATGCTCAAACATCTGGATGCAAAG
The DNA here is from genome assembly GCF_003676395.1 of Aethalodelphis obliquidens. Taxonomy (NCBI): domain Eukaryota; kingdom Metazoa; phylum Chordata; class Mammalia; order Artiodactyla; family Delphinidae; genus Aethalodelphis; species Aethalodelphis obliquidens. The sequence continues at coordinate 72,487,599 of NW_020837945.1, forward strand.
GAGTTAAATTAGACCTCTTTTCTCAAAATGGATCAACACCTAAATATAAGAGCTAAAACTATAAACGTCTTAGAAGAAAACATAAGTGCAAATCTTTTGACCTTGTATTAGCCAATAAGCAACCAAAGTGGGGGGGGAAAAAACATAAATCTGCCTTCATACAAATGAAAAAAATTTTGATCATCAAAGGACATTATCAAAAAGGCAAAAAGATAACCCACAGAATGGGAGAAAATATTTGCAAATTATATATTTGATAAGGCTATTCACAAACAGTACATAAGGTAAGTATCTGATAAATACCCAGAATACATAAGAAAGTCTTTCAACTCAACAATAAAAAGACAACCCAATTTTAAAATGGGCAAAGGATTTACACAGACATTTCTCCAAAGACGATACACAATTGGCCAATAAGCACATGAAAAGATGTTCAACATCATTAGTCATTGCAAAAATGCAAATCAAAACCACAATGAGATATTACTTCACAGCTACCAGGATGGCTATAATCAAAAAGACGGGCAAAACATATGTTGGTAAGGATGTAAAGATATAGGAATCCTCAAACAGTGCTGGAAGGAATGTAAAATGGTACAGGCACCCTAGAAAGCAGTTTGGCAGTTCCTCAAAAGGTAAAAAGAGTTACCATATGACTGAGCAATTCCACTCCTAGGTATATATCCAACAGAACTGAAAACATGCATCCACACAAAAACCTGTACACAAATGTTCATAGCATCACACTTCATAAGAGCCCCAAAGTGGAAACAATCCAAATGTATATCAATTTATGAATGAATAAACAAAATGTGGTATATTCATATACTGAAATATTATTCAAATATAAAAAAGGAATTAAGTATTTATACATCCTACAACATGGAGCTTTGATTACATTATGCTAAGTGAAAGAAGCCAGATGCAAAAGGCCACATACTGTATAATTCCATTTATATGAACATATGTTCAGAATAGGCAAATTCACAGAACCAGAAGGTAGATTAGTGTTTTCCAAGGATGGGGTAGAGGGAAAATGGGAATCAAGTGCTGTGGGTATGGAGCTTCTTTGGGGTGTGACAAAAATGTTCTGGAATTAATTAGTGGTGATGGTTGCACAGCCTTGTATACAGAACTGTACAGCTTTAAAAGGTTAAGTGTTATGGTATGTGAATACTTTAATTTAAAAATTATTATAAAATGATGGACTACACATATATGATTGCTTTACATCCACTAAAAATGTCCTTTTTGATGCTGAAATTGTTTCATCTCTAGACAGTAGAAACTCTTAATTTTCTGAGTTCCCTTGTACTTGGCACCTTTAAGAAAGCCTAATAAAACAAAATACAGTTACCAAAAGGAAAATTCTATTACTTATTAGTGATTTAAAAAAGGGATTTCTTTGGTTACAATTATTATTTGAGAAAGCATTTCCAAGTAGCTTTCCAGGCCCTCTATTACATTGCACAGCAACATTCATTTGTATTTCTTACTACCTAAAGGTTGATCTCAACATATTTTCAAAATAATTTTAACATAAAATTTCATATAAACACTGTTAATAGTTAGAATGCATAAAACTAAGCCTCCTACTGTGGTCCAAGCATAACTTATCTAACACCTAAACTAGAAAATAATTACAAAATGGGAATGAGAAAGTAGGGATAAAGGAGGAAGGGGATTTTAAAATGACTGTAATAAGAGCATTTTAAAATGATTGTAATAAGAGCATTCTAAATACATTTCCCCATCTTTTTAATGTTTTTAAGGCTTGTATCCTTAGTATAAAGCCTTCTACTGTCTTTCATCTAGAAAATATAAAAAAGAACCAGTCAGACTGAAGAATAACTGAAACAAAAAACACACTAGAAGGAATTAACAGCAGACTAGGCGATACAGGAAAACAGATAAGTGATCTGGATGACAGAATAATGGAAATCACCCAATCAGAACAGCAAAAAGAAAAACAAAAAAAATGAGAACTGTTTAAGGGATCTCTAGGACAACACCAAGTGTACCAACATTCACATTACAGAAGGCACAGAAGGAGAAGCGGGAGAGAAGGGGGTCGAAAACGTATTTGATGAAATTATGACAGAAAATTTCCCAAACCTGAAGAAGGAAACAGATATCCAGGTATGAGGAGTACAGAGGGTCCTGAAAAGATGAACCCAAACAAACTCACATCAAGACATATCATAATTAAATTGGCAAAAATTAAAGAGAGAATTCTAAACGCAGCATAAAAAAACAAAGAATCAGGCTATCAGCTGATTTTTCTGCAGAAACCTCTCAGGCCAGAAGGGAAGGGCAATTATCTCTGATAAATATAGGTGCAAAAATCCTTAACAAAATATTAGCAAACCAATTTCAACAATATATAAAACGAATCATACAGCATGATCAAGTGGAATTTATTCCAGGGATGCAAGGGTGGTTCAATATTCGCAAATGAATCAGTGTGATACACCACATTAACAAAAGGAAGGATAAATTAAAAAATCACATGATCATCTCAATAATCGCAGAGAAAGCATCTGACAAAATTCAACGTCCATTTATGATAAAAACTCCCAACAAAGTGGATATAGAGAGAATATATCTCAACATAATAAAGGCCATTTATGATAAACCCACAGCTAAAATCATACTCAACAGTGAAAAGCTGAAAGCCTTTCCTCTAAAATCAGGAACAAGACAAGAATGTCCACTCTCATCACTGCTATTTAACATAGTACTGGAAGTCCTAGCCACAGCAACCAGACAAGAAAAAGAAATACCAGGCATCCAAATAGAAAGGGAAGAACTAAAACTGTCACTATCTGCAGATGGCATGAAACTATATACAGAAAACCCTAAAGTTTCCATGCAAAAACTATTAGGATAAATGAATTAAGTAAATTTGCAGGAATACAAGATTAATACACAGAAGTCTGTTGCTTTTCTATACACTAATAATGAACTATCAGAAAGAGAAAGAAAACAATACCACTTGAAATTGCATCAAAAAAATAAAATAAAATACCTAGGAATAAACTTAACCAAGGAGATGAAAGACCTATACTGTGAAAAGTGTAAAATACTGATGAAGGAAACTGAAGATGATACAAAGAAACAGAAAGATATTCCATGTTCTTGAATCAGAAAAATATTGTTAAAATGTCCACACCATCCAAAGCATTCTACGGAGTCAATACAATCCCTATCAAAATACCAACAGAACTAGAATACATAATCCTAAAATTTATATGGAACCACACAAAAGGCCCTGAAGTGCCAAGGCAAATTCTATATGATTCTTTACAGGAACATTTGCTGACCCCGGATTTAAACTAAAAGCAATCAATCAGATGCTATAATGAAATAAAAGACTACATTTACAACAGAAGCAAAAAAGGTATGCCTAGGAATTAATAAATCTAAAGTATCCAAATGTCCAACTTCACCAAATACAAAGGTATACCATGTTCTTGGCAAAGAAAGCTAAGACACCAACAGTAGTTAAATTAAAAGGGAGTACTTAAAAATATTCAAATAACCCAAAAGGAGACAAGGAGAACAAAGAAGCCTAAGAGAGAGGGTATAAAGATGAAAAAAAATTTTTTAATAAAAAATAAAAAGCAGATGTTAATCTAATCTTATTGATAATTATAGTAAATGTAAATAGACCTAAACACTAAGTAGAGTTTATCAGAATGGATAAAAAGGCAAGAGATGTACTTTATACATAAAGACAGAGATAGGGTGAAAGTATATGAATGAAAAAAGATATATCCTATAAATTGTAAGCATAAGAAAACTGGAGTGGCTACACTTATATCTGATAAAACAGACTTCGAGAAAAAGAGCATTACCTAAAGAAAAAGAGATTTCAAAATGATAAAAATTTAATTCACCAGGAGATAAAACAACCATAAATGTGTGCACCTAATCACAGAGCCTTAACATACACAAGCAAAAACAAAATAATTAAAGGGAGAAACAGACAATTCCACAATCTTGGTAAGAGATTTAAACTCCTTTATCATGAATTGATAGAACTATACAAATGTCAGTAAACAGACAATCTAAACTATCAACCATCTTGATCTAACTGATATTTATAGCTCGCTATGCTCAACAACTGAAGAAAATATATTCTTTTTGTTGTACATGATATGTTTGCCTAGATAGGACATGTGTTAGATCATAAAACAAGTCACAAATTTAAAAGGACTAAAATCATAAAGAATTATTCTCTGACCACTACAGAACTAACTTGGGAACAAACAATAAGACATCTAGCTAAAACTCTTAAATCTGAATAATAAACAACATACTCCTAAAACTCATGCATCAAAAATGAACTCAATAAGGAAATCAGAAATATTCTGAAACTGAATGATAATGAAAATAAAACAGTTTTAAAATTTGTAGAATGAAGCTAAAGCAGTACTGTGTAGTAAAGAATTTAACTTTGCCCAAAGAGAGGTTTGGCCTTTGTCCTCAGCTCCTGGAAGGTAATCTCTAAACCCTTGGAATGTCCTACCTGATATGAATGTCTTTGCCAATCTGGGGGCTTTGTGACACACCAGATAGTATAACCATGTAATTTATGGTGGAGAGTTTGGATCACATATTATCAGCTTAGCCTCTAAGATGGGCTGGAGATAGGTCAGCATCATGAGCAGGCACCCATATAGATGTGACTAGGTCCCAATAAAAACTCTGGACACCAAGGCTTGGGTGAGTTTCTCTGGTTAGAAATATTCAGTGTGTATTATCACACATTGCTGCCAGAAAAGTTAAAGTCGTCCATGACTCCACAGGGAGAACACCTGGAAACTCCTCATTTGTAACTCTCTCAGACTCTACCCCATGTAACTCTCCCTTTGCTGATTTTAATTTCCATCCTTCACTATAATAAACCATAACCATGAATATAACAGCTTTCAATGAGTTCTTTGAGTCTTCTATTGAATTACTGAACCAAAGAGTGGTTTCGGGAACCCCTAAACCTGCAACAGCTTTCAGTGAAATCTTTGAGTCTTCTACTGAATTACTGAAACTAAGAGTGGTTTTGGGAACCCCTACACCTGCAACTGGTGTCAAAAGTAAAAGTGGTCTTGTGATCTGTTCCTGAACTTTACAAGCACTTAGAAATAAATTTGTAGCTTCAAATGCTTATACTAGAGAAGGAAGTTTAAAATCAGTGACCTAAGGATTCACCTCAAGAGGCTACAAAAAGAAGACTAAAATAAACCAAAAATAAGAGAAAGAAGAAAATAATAAAGGACAGAAATCAATGAAGTTGAAAACAGACAATTGAGAATATTAACAAAGTCAAATGTTAACAAACTGAATAAACCCTTTTTCTAGACTGGTAGAGGAAAAAGAGAATGCAATCACCAATATCAAGAATGAAAGAGAAGTTATCACTACAAAAAAAAAACTACAAACTTTAAAAAGACAAGAAAATAATTACGAACAACTTGAGGCCAAATAATTCAACACGTTAGATGAAATCAAGAAATTCCTTGAAAAATACTATTTTCCACACACAATATCTTGACACAGCATGAAAACAGGTCTGAAGGGCCCCATATCTATTTTAAAAAACTGAATTTGTTATCAAAATTCTTCTACAGAGAAGTCCCAGATGGGAATTCTACCAAACATTTAAAACAGATGACATTTTTACACAAATTCTTTTAGAAAACAGAAACATTTCCCAACTATAAGACCAGCACAGCCTTAATATTAAACCCTGACAAAGACATTACAGAAGAAAATGATGAACCAATGTCCCTCACGAACACATGCAAGAAATCCTTTTTAAAATGTAGCAAATTCACCATGAAAATGATAATCCAAACAATAACACATCATGACTAATAATATTTATCACAAGACAAGGTTTATTTAACATCTAAAAAAAAAAGTGTAATTTTCCATATTAACATAATAAAGGAGAAAACCTACATGATCATTTCAACATATGGAAAACATATGACTCAATTTAAGCCAAATTCATGATAAAATTTTCAGCAAACTAAAAGTCCAGAAAAATCTCAATCCAGTAAAGGTCATATACAAAACCCCACCGCTAACCCGTCTAATGATGAAATGCTGAACATTATCCTCATTAAGATGGGGAACAAAACAAAGGATTCTCATGCTTCTTATTTCTATTTAACATGATGTTGAATGTCCTAACCATGGTTAGAGGGCAAGTAAAAGAAATAAAAAGCTTAAGAGCCAGTAAGGAAGAAGCAAAATTGTCTCTATTTACAAATGACATGATTGTTTATACTGAAAATTTACAAAGAATTTACAAAACTACTAAAACTAATAGTTAAATTTAATAAGGTTGCAGGATACTACATTAAGCAATCAAACTGTATTTTTTTCCTAGCAAAAGCAAATAATTGGAAACCAAAACTTTCAAAAAATTCCATTTACACCAACTCCAAAAAAGATAAAATATTTAGGACTAAACTGTAGTGAATGATATGCAAGACGTCTTCACTGCGAATTACAGAACATTGCTAAAAGAAATTAAAACCTGAAGAGAGACATAATATGTATGTGGGTTGGAAGACTCAATATTCTTAAGATGTTTGTTTTCTTCCAATGATTTATAGATTCAATGCAATCCCAATAATAATTCCAACACACTTTTTTAAAAAAATTTTATTTATTTTTGGCTGCGTTGGGTCTTCGTTGCTGCACGCGGGCTTTCTCTAGCTGCAGCGATGGGGGGCTACTCTTTGTTGTGGTGCGTAGGCTTCTCATTGCAGTGGCTTCTCTTGTTGCAGAGCATGGGCTCTAGGCACACGGGCTTCAGTAGTTGTGGCTCGCGTGGGCTCAGTACTTGTGGCGCACGGCCTTAGTTGCTCCACGGCATATGAGATCTTCCCGGACCAGGAATTAAACCCGTGTCCCCTGCATTGGTAGGCAGATTCTTAACCACTGCACTACCAGGGAAGTCCCTCCAACACACCTTTTGTAGAAACTGATAAACTGATTGCAAACTGTTAAAAATGCAAATGACCTAGATTAGCTAAATCAAATTTTTAAAAAGAATGATGTTGAAAGGCTTACGCTACTTGATGTCAACACAGTGTGGTATTGGTCAAAAGGTGGACAGACTTATCAATGGAACAGACAAAAGAGTTCAAAAATAAATGTACACATATATGGTTAATTGTTTTTTGACAAAGTGCAATACAAATTCAGTGAGGGAGGGAAAAAGGCTTTTCAACAAATAATGCTGTTAACTACTGGATATTCATAAAGACATTAACATTGACCCTTACCTTACCTCACATGCAAAACTGATTCAAAATGAATCACAGACCTAAAAGTAAAATCTAAAACTATAAAATTTCTAGAAGAAAATATAAGAAAAAAAATTGCCAACTTTGGGTAGGAAAAGATTTACTATACAGAACACACAAAACAATAATAAAAACATTTCACAACCTAGGCTTTATTAAAAATTTTGCTCTTTAAAATCACCACTAAGGAAAGTAAAAGGCAAATTACAAAATGAGAGAAAATATTTGCAATAAATAAATCTGACAAAGGACTCATATCTGAATATATAAAGGCCTTTTACAACTCAGTAACAGGAAGACAAACAATCCAGTTTTATAAACTGGGGAATAAATTTATATAACACTTCATGTATTAGTTTCCTAAGGCTACTGTAACAAAGTACCAAAAACTGGGTGGCTTAAACAGCTTAAACAACTGAAATTCATTACCTCACAGTTCTGGAGACTACAAGTCTGAGATCAAGATATTAGCAGAGCTGGTTCCTTCTTAGGACTGTGAGGAAGAATCTATTCCATGCCTCTCTCCTGGTGGCTTGCTGGCACTCTTTGGCATTCCATGGCTGTGGATGCAGCACCCAGATCTCTGCCTTTATCTTCACATGGCATTCTTGCCTGTCTCTTTGTCCAAATTTTTCCCTTGTTATAAGCACACCAGCCATAGTGGATTAATGCCCACTATAATGACCTCATTTCAAATTAATTATATCTGTAGAGACTCCATCTCCAAATAAGGTCACATTCTGAGGTACTAGGGGTTAGGACTCTAACATATCTGTTTTTTTGAGCGGATACAACTGAACATGTAACACTTTCCAAAAGAAGAGCTACTAATGTCAAACATGAAAGGATGCGCAACATCACAAGTCATAAGGAAATGTAAAATAAAACCAAAATGAGATACTACTGCATAGCAACCAAAAGGGCTAAAACTTTTTTAGAAAAGTCAAGTGTTGGTGAGAACGTAGAGAAAGTGGGATACTCATATACTGCTAGGATATGAAAATAACCATTCTCATACCTAGGATATGAAAACAACTGTTACATATCCAAAAGAAACAAAAACTGCTGTCCACAAAAAAACTTGTACATGAAGGTTCATAGAATCTTTATTCAAAATAGCCAGAAACTGTTAACCCAAATGTCCATCAAAAGATATGAATAAGGTTAAATATATCCATCTGTATAGAATATACCTCTGCAAAAAAAGAAGCAAACTACTGACACAAGCAACAACCTAAATGACTCTCAAAAGCCTTATGCTGAGTTAAAGAAGCCAGAAACAAAACAGTACTTACTATATGAATTCATTTATATAAAATTATTGAAAATGTAAAATTATTTATTGCAACAAAAGGCAGATCAGTGGTTATCTGGTAGGGAATGGAAAGTTGGATGGAATGCAAAGGAGCACAAAGAATACTTTTGGAGTGGAAAATTTGCACAAGCCTCTTAGATAGCCTCATCCACCAGTGGGCAGAGAGCAGAAGCAAGAAAAACAACAATTCTGCAGCCTGTGGAACAAAAAACACATTCACAGAAACACAGACAAGATGAAAAGGCAGAGGGCTATGTACCAGATGAAGGAACAAGATAAAACCCCAGAAAAACAACTAAATGAAGTGGAGATAGGAAACCTTCCAGAAAAAGAATTCAGAATAACGATAGTGAAGATGATCCAGGACCTCGGAAAAAGAATGGAGGCAAAGACGGAGAAGATGCAAGAAATGTTTAACAAAGACCTAGAAGAATTAAAGAACAAACAAACAGAGATGAACAATACAATAACTGAAATGAAAACTACACTAGAAGGAATCAATAGCAGAATAACTGAGGCAGAAGAACAGATAAGTGACCTGGAACACAGAATGGTGAAATTCACTGCCATGGAAGAGAATAAAGAAAAAAGAATGAAAAGAAATGAAGACCTCTGGGACATTAAATGCAACAACATTTGCATTATAGGGGTCCCAGAAGGAGAAGAGAGAAAGGACCAGAGAAAATATTTGAAGAGATTATAGTCGAAAACTTCCCTAACATGGGAAAGGAAATAGCCACCCAAGTCCAGGAAGTGCAGAGAGTCCCATACAGGATAAACCCAAGGAGAAACACGCTGAGACACACAGTAATCAAATTGGCAAAAATTAAAGAAAAAGAAAAACTCTTGAAAGCAGCAAGGGAGAAATGACAACATACAAGGGAACTCCCATAAAGTTAAAAGCAGATTTCTCAGCAGAAACTCTACAAGCCAGAAGGGAGTGGCATGATATACTTAAAGTGATGAAAGGGAAGAACCTACAACCAAGATGACTCTACCCAGCAAGGATCTCATTCAGATTCAATGGAGAATCAAAGGCTTTACAGACAAGCAAAAGCTAAGAGAATTCAGCACCACCAAACCAGCTCTACAACAAATGTTAAAGGAACTTCTCTAAGTGGGGAAACACAAGAGAAGAAAAGAATCTACAAACAAATGCAAAACAATTAAGAAAATGGTAATAGGAACATACATATTGGTAATTACCTTAAACATGAATGGGTTAAATGCTCCAACCAAAAGACACAGGCTTGCTGAATGGATACAAAAACAAGGCCCACATATATGCTGTCTACAAGAGACCCACTTCAGACCTAGGGACACATACAGACGGAAAGTGAGGGCATGGAAAAAGATATTCCATGCAAATGGAAATCAAAAGAAAGCTGAAGTAGCAATACTCATATCAGATAAAATAGACTTTAAAGAATGTTACAAGAGACAAGGAAGGACACTACATAATGATCAAGGGATCAATCCAACAAGAAGATATAACAATTATAAATATATATGCACCCAACACAGATGCACCTCAATACATAAAGCAACTGCTAACAGCTGTAAAAGAGGAAATCAACAGTAACACAATAATAGTGGGGGGCTTTAACACCTCACTTACACCAATGGACAGATCATCCAAACAGAAAATTAATAAGGAAACAGAAGCTTTAAATGACACAAAAGACCAGATAGATTTAATTGATATTTATAGGACATTCCAACCAAAAACAGCAGATTACACTTTCTTCTAAAGTGCACACGGAACATTCTCCAGGATAGATCACATCTTGGGTCACAAATCAAGCCTCAGTAAATTTAAGAAAACTGAAATCATATCAAGCATCTTTTCTGACCACAACACTATGAGATTAGAAATCAATTACAGGGAAAAAAACATAAAAAACACAAACACATGGAGGCTAAACAATAAATTACTAAATAACCAAGATATCACTGAAGAAATCAAAGAGGAAATCAAAAAATACCTAGAGACAAATGACAATGAAAACACGACGATCCAAAACTATGGGATGCAGCAAAAGCAGTTCTAAGAGGGAAGTTTATAGCTATACAAGCCTACCTCAAGAAACAAGAAAAATCTCAAATAAATAATCTAACCTTACACCTAAAGGAACTAGAGAAAGAAGAACAAACAAAACCCAAAGTTAGCAGAAGAAAAGATTTCATAAAGATCAGAGCAGAAGTAAATGAAATAGAAACAAGACAATAGCAAAGATCAATAAAACTAAAAGGTGGTTCTTTGAAAACATAAACAAAATTGATAAACCATTAGCCAGACTCATCAAGAAAAAGAGGGAGAGGATTCAAATCAATAAAAATGAAAAGGGAGAAATTACAACAGACACCGCAGAAGTACAAAGCATTCTAAGAGATTACTACAAGCAACTCTATGTCAATAAAATGGAAAACGTGGAAAAAATGAACAAATTCTTCGAAAAGTATTACCTTCCAAGACTGAACCAGGAAGAAATAGAAAATATGAACAGACCAATCACAAGTAATAAAATTGAAACTGTGATTAAAAATCTTCCAGCAAACAAAAGTCCAGGACCAGATGGCTTCACAGGTGAATTCTATCAAACATTTAGAGAAGAGCTAACACCCATCCTTCTCAAACTCTTCCGAAAAACTGTGAAGGAAGGAACACTCCCAAACTCATTCTATGAGGCCACCATCACCCTGATACCAAAACCAAACAAAGTTACTACAAGAAAACAAAATTACAGACCAATATCACTGATGAACATAGATGCAAAAATCCTCAACAAAATACTAGCAAACAGAATCCAACAACACATTAAAAGGATCACACACCATGATCAAGTGGGATTTATCCCAGGGACGCAAGGATTCTTCAATATACGCAAATCAATCAATGTGATATACCATAATAACAAATTGAAGGAGAAAAACCATATGGTCATCTCAATAGATGCAGAGAAAGCTTTTGACAAAATTCAACACCCATTTATGATAAAAACCCTCCAGAAAGTAGGCATAGAGGGAACTTTCCTCAACATAATAAAGGCCATATATGACAAACCCACAGCCAACATCGTCCTCAATGGTGAAAAACTGAAAGCCTTTCCACTAAGGTCAGGAACAAGACAAGGTTGCCCACTCTCACCACTCTTATTCAACATAGTTTTGGAAGTTTTAGCCACAGCAATCAGAGAAGAAAAGGAAATAAAAGGAATCCAAATCGGAAAAGAAAAAGTAAAGCTGTCACTCTTTGCAGATGACATGATACTATACATAGAGAATCCTAAAGATGCTACCAGAAAACTACTAGAGCTAATCAATGAATTTGGTAAAGTAGCAGGATACAAAATTAATGCAAAGAAATCTCTTGCATTCCTATACACTAATGATGAAAAATATGAAACTGAAATCAAGAAAACACTCCCATTTACCACTGCAACAAAAAGAATAAAATATCTAGGAATAAACCTACCTAAGGAGACAAAAGACCTGTATGCAGAAAATTATAAGACACTGATGAAAGAAATTAAACATGATACAAATAGATGGAGAGATATACCATGTTGCTGGATTGGAAGAATCAACATTGTGAAAATGACTCTACTGCCCAAAGCAATCTATAGATTCAATGCAATCCCTAACAAACTACCACTGGCATTTTTCACAGAACTAGAACAAAAAATTTCACAATTTGTATGGAAACACAAAAGACCCCAAAAAGCCAAAGCAATCTTGAGAAAAACGGAGCTGGAGAAATCAGGCTCCTTGACTTCAGACAATACTACAAAGCTAAAGTAATCAAGACAGTATGGTACTGGCACAAAAACAGAAATATAGATCAATGGACAAGGACAGAAAGCCCAGAGATAAACCCAGGCACATATAGTCACCTTATCTTTGATAAAGGAGGCAGGAATGTACAGTGGAGAAAGGAGAGAAAGGACAGCCTCTTCAATAAGTGGTTCTGGGAAAACTGGACAGGTACATGTAAAAGTATGAGATTAGATCACTCCCTAACACCATACACAAAAATAAGCTCAAAATGGATTAAAGACCTAAATGTAAGGCCAGAAACTATCAAACTCTTAGAGGAAAACATAGGCAGAACACTCTATGACATAAATCACAGCAAGATCCTTTTTGACCCACCTCCTAGAGAAATGGAAATAAAAACAAAAATAAACAAATGGGACCTAATGAAACTTGAAAGCTTTTGCACAGCAAAGGAGACCATAAACAAGACCAAAAGACAACCCTCAGAACGGGAGAAAATATTTGCAAATGAAGCAACAGACAAAGGATTAATCTCCAAAATTTATAAGCAGCTCATGCAGCTCAGTAACAAAAAAACAAACAACCCAATCCAAAAATGGGCAGAAGACCTAAATAGACATTTCTCCAAAAAAAGCATACAGACTGCCAACAAACACATGAAAGAATGCTCAACATCATTAATAATTAGAGAAATGCAAATCAAAACTACAATGAGATATCATCTCACACCAGTCAGAATGGCCATCATCAAAAACTCTAGAAACAATAAATGCTGGAGAGGGTGTGGAGAAAAGGGAACACTCTTCCACTGCTGGTGGGAATGTGAATTGGTACAGCCACTACGGAGAACAGTATGGAGGTTCCTTAAAAAACTACAAATAGAACTACCATATGACCCAGCAATCCCACTACTGGGCATATACCCTGAGAAAACCATAATCCAAAGAGTCATGTACCAAAATGTTCATTGCAGCTCTATTTACAATAGCCCGGAGATGGAAACAACCTAAGTGTCCATCATCAGACGAATGGATAAAGAAGATGTGGCACATATATACAATGGAATATTACTCAGCCATAAAAAGAAACGAAATTGAGCTATTTGTAATGAGGTGGATAGATCTAGAGTCTGTCATACAGAGTGAAGTAAGTCAGAAAGAGAAAGACAAATACCATATGCTAACACATATATATGGAATTTAAGAAAAAAAAATGTCATGAAGAACCTAGGGGTAAGACAGGAATAAAGACACAGACCTACTAGAGAATGGACTTGAGGATATGGGGAGGGGGAAGGGTGAGCTGTGACAAAGCGAGAGAGAGGCATGGACATATATACACTACCAAACGTAAGGTAGATAGCTAGTGGGAAGCAGCCGCATAGCACAGGGAGATCAGCTCGGTGCTTTGTGACTGCCTGGAGGGGTGGGATAGGGAGGGTGGGAGGGAGGGAGACGCAAGAGGGAAGAGATGTGGGAACATATGTATATGTATAACTGATTCACTTTGTTATAAAGCAGAAACTAACACACTATTGCAAAGCAATTATACCCCAATAAAGATGTTAAAAAGATAAAATAAAATAAAAATTTTTTTTAAAAATGGTAAATTTGTTTGCACTCTTGGAATGGCAAAGTCTAAGTAAGAAAGGACATCTAGAAACAAACAAAAAAACTAATAAATCTGAATACACAAAGTTTAAAACATCTATATCACTAACTTAACATTCTGACTGGTTGTGGGGCTGGGGTAGAATTATACTACAAAAAAGCCAGTTTTCTAATGTATAATAAAGTCTTATTACTCCATTTAAAAAATTAGTAAGAGGCATAAACCAGCAATTCATTTAAAAAGGAATTACAAACAGCCAATAAACAATATGAAAAGATGTAGGGACTTCCCTGGTGGTCCAGTGGTAAACAATCCGCCTTCTAATGCAGAGGATGCGGGTTTGATCCTTGGCTGGGGAACTAAGATCCCACATGCCGTGGGGTAACTAAGCCTGAGCGCCACAAGTACTGAGTTCATGGTGTTCAACAAGAGAGCCCGCGTGATGCAAACTACAGAGCCCATGCACTCTGGAGCCCGCACACCACAACTACAGAGCCCACGCACCCTGGAGCCTGTGCGCCCCAACTAGAGAGAGAAAAAACCTGCACGTCACAACTAGAGAGAAGCCCCACACACTGCAACAAAAGATCCTGCGTGCCTCAACTAAGACCCAACACAGCCCAAAAAAATAAAGAAAAAAAATATGAAAAGATGTTCACCCTTCCATTCATAAAGAAATACACTTATCTGGGCAGATCAACAAAAACATAAATGCCTAATGATACCTAGTGTTGATGAAGGTGTGGAAAAAATAGAAACTCTTAACATATAAGTGGAAATGTAAATAAGAACAGCTTTTTCTTGCCAGCAATTTAACACTATCTATCAAAATATAAAACACACATAACTCTTGACCCAGGAATTCATTTTTTATGATAGCAGCTAAGCTGTCAGTATTCACAAATGATATTACTGTTTGTATAGAAAATACAAAATAATATATAAGTAAACAATTAGAACATTTATAATTTTAAACGGGTAGTGATTAAGATAATGAGTATTGGGCTTCCCTGGTGGCGCAGTGGCTGAGAGTCTGCCTGCCGATGCAGGGGACAGGGGTTCATGCCCCAGTCCGGGAAGAACCCACATGCCGCTGAGCGGCTAGGCCCGTGAGCCATGGCCGCTGAGCCTGCGCGTCCGGAGTCTGTGCTCCGCAACGGGAGAGGCCACAACAGTGAGAGGCCCACGTACCGCAAAAAAAAAAAAAAAGGTAATGAGTATTGGCATAGGGTTAGATAAACCCTATGCGTGGAACAAAAGAAAGAATCTAGAAACAGACTCATATATGGGAATTTATGACACAATACAGATCACTGGGAGAATGGAAAAGAATCTGTCAATAAATGAGACTGGGAAAACTTGATAGCCATTAGAAAAAAATGAAATGGGACTCCTATATCTCATACCAAAACAAAAGTTAATTTCAGGCAGATGAGAAAGTCAAAACCATAAAACTTTTAGAATATAATATGAGATGTTACCTTTATGACTTCTGGCTCTGGAAGAAAATTCAAAACAAGACATGAAATGTATAAACCTTAACAGAAAAGACTGGTAGCTTGACATTAAAATTATGTGATTCTAATGATCAAAAGATATCAAAAAAGAGCTGGACAAAAAAACACCATAAGCCATAGAATGGGAGAAGGTATTTCTGACCCTTACAACCAACAACAAATTCAAATTCCGAATATATTTTAAAAACCTCCTACAAACCAGTAAGGAAAAGAAAAACAATCCAACAGAAAGAAAAGTAGGCAAAAAAATGAATAGTCACACCATTACCCAGTAGTCCAAAACTGTGCAAAACAATTGTTTAAAAATTATAAAGAAAAATAAGGAATTCTAAATACAGAATTATGATTATTGAATATGAAAGGAATGAGACTGGATCTGAGGTGGGCAAATGGGGTGCTTCTAAAGGACTAGGAAATATTCTTTGATTATTCTTAGTGTTATGTAGAGATTCTTTATATCTAACATGTTTCTTACATACTAGTTTGTATTTACTCAATATTTAATAAACGCAAATTTTAAATAGCATGCAACTGACTAAGAAACTACACTTTATTAAACCTTTTGTAGACCATCAGGATTTAATGAACCCAGTTCTAGTTTGTGTGTGTGTTTGTGTGTGTGTGTGTGTGTGTTTTAAGCAATTCTAACTATTTGTAAGGATTGCATGATACAAATGAACTTACTTACAAAAACAGAAACAGACTCACAGACTTAGAGAACGAATTTATGGTTACCAGGGGAGAAGGGTGGTGGGGAGGGATAGACTGGGAGTTTGGGATTGACATATACACACTGTTATATTTAAAATAGATAGCCAACAAGGACCTACTGTATAACACAGGGAACTCTGTTCAATACTTTGTAATAACCTAAGTAGGAAAAGAACTTGAAAATGAATAGATAAATGTATATGGAAAACTGAGTCACTTTGCTGTACACATGAAACTAACACCACATTTTTAATCAACTATACTCCAATATAAAATAAAAAGGATTGCTTTCCCATAATTTTTGTTCTTTCGTAAGGTCTTCCATTTAACAAAGAGGAAATTTACTTTTTATATATAGAATAAAAGTCATTCTATCTTGAAATAAGTCATCACTATTGCATCATCCTTCAGACATCACCTTTGTAGAAGGAAGTGTTATTCAGCATAAATCATACTGTTTGCACAAACAGTTTAGGCACAGTAACTTTTATCAGTTAGTGGTGGGCATCCTCTTGAAATCTAAGTTCCCAGACACCAGCCAAGGACCCAACCTTGCAAGCAGACCTTGTCAAGGATAGCAACTTAGGTTATGTTAATTCTTTTCTGCACACCATCAATGGGAAAGAGAAGAAAATTGACAAAGACATTTTCCAATTACTAGCTGATCAGAAGAATGAAATGAATTAATGAATGAAAATAGAGCACTGTACATTAATGATGATGGTGAATTTGGTTATATATGTGAAATCTGAGACTACAAGTCTTCAGATGACAATACTCTAAATAAATTTTCTCAAATTCAAGAACAGAAGAGTGAAAAACTAAGGATAAAAAGGAAATACAGCATTTTCATCCACTTAGTCAAGGACTTTATTATGCAACATTTTGTGACAATAACTTGGACCATACCACTATCCTAAAAGAAAGTGTGACAGCACACTCTTAAATTTTATATTTAAGCACCATAATTTTCTTCACGTAGTTCATAAGTAGACAACTGTTCAAGCTAGCTGTGTATATACAAAGGTGAATGGAAGGAAAGAGATGATGCAAAAATGAAAAAATTCACTGAGTCGATCATACTAATTGATGTTGATAATCTAAAAATGAAATGCTTTGCAATTATGGATCAAAGACAAATGAATGTCCTCTTTACTACAAAATTATGAGCTATCAAAACTTATAAAAGTATCATACTTTGATGTCAAGTGAAAAACCAGAAATTATTTGGTATTTTGAATCAGTATGTACCAAATGGATATATATTACATGCACATATATGTTAGTTGATGAGTGGTTAGTTATATTCAAAGGACACTGCACATTTTGGGTATAAATATCTTCAAAACCAAATGTGTTATATACATATAATGGAATACTACTCAGCAACTAAAAAGAAGGAATTACTGACAAATGGAATGATGTCAGTGAAACTCAAAATAATTAATCTGAAAGAAGCCAGGTTAAAAAATCGAATGTATTTTATTATTTCATTTATATAAAACTCTAGAAAATTCAAACTAATCTATAATGACAGAAATAAAACCAGCAATAGTCTGGGAGGACAAGAAAAAGGGATTGAAAGAAGGAAGCTCATGGGAGTGATGGATATGTTCACTATCTTAATTGTAGGGATGGTTTCAAAGGTGTATACATATGTCAAAACTCATAAAACTGTACCCTTTTAATATGTACAGTTTATTGTATGTCAATTATATCTTAGTAAAGCTAATTTTAAAAACTGGGTTTGTCATGTTTAGATTCTAATTAAAATTTCAAATGAAGTTTTTCATTATTCCTCTTATTTATAAAATGACTTAAAATATTCAAAAAATAAAAAGAATAGCAATAAAAAATAAAAGGCTCACAAAGAATGATGAATAATTTTCCAGGTACACTGAGGGTTAACTGATTGCTAGCTAAGAGGAATGATCAAGGCAGTCTGTATAGCAGACACCTACCTTCACGAGAATAATGAAAAGAACATAATGGAATTTACAAGAATCATAACTTACTTTACATTTGAGGTACAAACTACTAAGTATAAAATAAGCTACAAGGATATATAGTACAGTACAGGGAATTAGCCAATATTTTATAACAACTTTAAACTGAGTATAATCTATAAAAAATATTGACATACGTTGTATACCCAAAACTAACATAATATTGTGAATCAACTATACTTCAATTTTTATACTTCAATTAAAAATTTGTGAAATTTGTCAAACTTGAATTGCTTTTTTCCCCTCTAAAACCAACTGAGGATCCCTTTAAAAATTCTGCCAGGAGCTCCCACTGGTCTGGTGCACCACATTTCTTAATGGCTATGAAATTCAGGGTAAGATTTCCTTTACATGTATTTTAATTCCAGCAAATGCCAAGGATAGTTTAACATAGATTTGTTTTTCCTTTAAACAAAAAAACCCCACAGCTGTACTATCAGAACAAACCCACTCTTGGACCTTAAGTCCAGAAAAACATAGACAATTTGCTTCACTCCTCAAAACATAACTGTCAAACAGAAATTATCATTACTTTCTACTTCTGCAGGACAAATCAGGAACTACAACTTCTGCTGCTGCCCAATATGTTATTATAGACAGTTCCCAATTGATAAATAAGTTGTATTCCAAAAATCAGTACTTTTTGATTGTTTACAAACTTGAAATCCTTACAATATAAATTATGAATAGGTTCCCCCAAACATAGGTAGCCATCAAACACACATAGGTACACATATATAGAGATAATACTGTTTTGAAATTAAAACTCAGATTACCAAAACATTCTTTGTCTTCTTTCCTACCTTCCACTCCCAAATATAAGCTCAAGAAATTTCTTCTTTGGTAGTAGCAAATAGGAATAGGGTGGCCAAATTGAGAAGCAGAGGCTGCACTGACTTTCTTAATCTGAAAAATTCAAGTAATTTTTAAAATAAATATTTTAAAATCAGAGCACCCTTACTTATTCATTTGGCAATCACCACTGATAGAACATGTTCAAACCAGCTTTATGAATGCTCAGTAAACTTTATAATAAAATGTTTTCCAAGAATGTGATATATCATAAATGTCTCACATTCAAAACTTCCCTCACATGTTTGTGGAACTTTGAAGTCCTAATTCTTCCTTAATTAATAAGATCCTTGTTTTGGGTTGAACTGATCCCCCCAAATTCGTCTGTTGAAGCCCTAGAGTCCCAATACCTCAGAATCGGACTGTATTTCGAGATACAGCTTTTAACGAAATGATTATGTTAAAACGAAGTCATTAGGGTATAATAATCCAATCCGACTGGTCCTTAAGAAGAAGAAATGTGAACACTGAGAGACACACCAGGGGGCGCCTGTGCACAAAGGAAATAGGATGAGAAAAGGCAGCATGAGGACTGCCATCTGCAAGCAAAGGAGAGAGATCTAAGAAAAATCAACTCTGCCAGCATCTTGGACTTCAGCTTCCAAAAGAGAGAGAAAATAAAACTTTGTTGTTTAAGCCATTCAGTCTCTGATATTTTGTTATGACAGCCCTAGCAAACTAATATAGAGCTTAAAAAGCAATCACTAATTATGCACACTGCAGATTTTCCTACTCTGAGTTTTTATTCCAACATGCTTGTTGACAGAATTTCTAAATTAGAGCAGGATTTCCTCTGTTCACTGCTATATCCCCAGACACAGATGCTCAA
Organism: Aethalodelphis obliquidens; assembly: GCF_003676395.1. Classification (NCBI taxonomy): domain Eukaryota; kingdom Metazoa; phylum Chordata; class Mammalia; order Artiodactyla; family Delphinidae; genus Aethalodelphis; species Aethalodelphis obliquidens. The sequence goes on from NW_020837945.1 coordinate 72,507,539, forward strand.
TAAATAATTACTGAATGAAATGAGGAGAGAATGCATGAATCAATAAATGAGTCAATCAATTAATGACTATGATTTTCAATTAATGACTGATTTTCTTTGTAAAAATTATAAAAGACATATATCCTCTTCTAACTTCCTGAAATAATTCCACTGTTTCAATGTTATATAATCAAACAAGTGGCGTTTGTCTTAAAGTGAAATATTCTTTCAAAACTTGTCAAGTTTTCCATTCCTAACAATTGTGTAAAATAAAATTTCATCTATATATAAACAATACATTCTTAAAGGAACATAAGAAAAACTACATTCAAAAGTAATAGATTTTCAAATAAAGACATTAAAAGGCTAATTATTAATACAGCACCATAGTTCTAAATGGATATGAGGGAAAACAAATAAGCAACTATTTCTAGTTGTAGACTTATTATGGGCCCAGTGCTATCAACAAACTGTTACTAGAAACTATTTACTGGTACATGAAATAATTATTTACTTTAAACATTCACTTTATGGAAGGAATTTAATACAGCATACTGAAAGACTGAGGAATTAACTTAAGTCTGGAGTTACCGAAGAATACCTTTTCTCCCTTGAAGAAACCATGCAGTCAATAAAAAAGGATTCCAGGGAATTTCCTGGTGGTCCAGTGGTTAGCACTCTATGCTCTCACTGCTGAGGGCCTGGGTTCGATCCCTGGTGGGGGAACTAAGATCCCACAAGCAGCATGGCAAGGCCAAAAAAAAAAGGATTCCAAAACAGAACAGTACACTAAAGATATTGGTTTAATGTCAAAGTTTGGCAACAAAGCCAAGAAAAATGTATATTCAATCTTAGAAAAAAGAGAAGATATTAGAGGAAGCTTGTGCTTTAACATAAGGCATTTAACATTACTGTTAAAAATTATTCTTTGGGCTTCCCTGGTGGTGCAGTGGTTGAGAGTCCGCCTGCCGATGCAGTGGACACGGGTTCCTGCCCCTGTCCAGGAAGATCCCACATGCCGCCGAGTGGCTGGGCCCGTGAGCCATGGCCGCTGAGCCTGCGCGTCCAGAGCCTGTGCTCCGCAACAGGAGAGGCCACAACAGTGAGAGGCCCAAGTACAGCAAAAAAAAAAAAAAAAAAATTATTCTTATCCAATTAGAATGAATGGTCTGCTATTAGTCATTATCCCTTAAGTATTTCTCAATTTGTAATCTATTTTGAAACTGTATTCTTAAATAAGGATATTTTAAGTCACCTATTAATGTTTAGTAAACTGGTTTGAAGGAAGCCTTAGCTACTATATACCATAACCTAAGGCTAAAGGGGCATGCTCCTTATACTTCAGCATCTACAGAACTAATCCAAAGGTAGGTTTTTGCAAGTTTGCTTTTGCTTCTGAAGGTTGTGGCAAAGAAGTGAAAGAAGTGAAGAGAGCTCCAATTGGACTTTTCTACTTTATTTTCACTAAATGGACATACCACTTGATCAGCAACATCTACTAGCATGTCTGCAATCACTCACATTTCAGGAAAAAAATACTCCACTTATACATTAAGTCAGACTCTTAGGTTACTTCACCTAATACTACAATGTTTTCTTTGCTTTTCTCTAATATAGAGGCTATAAAGCTAAATACTAGGTTTCCTACCTTCCCTTACTACTATGACATTTGACAGTCTGTACGACACAGTTCTAATCAGGGAAATATAAGCAGATGCCTTCTAGCTTTATAAACCACCCTGTTTCCCCCTTTCTACTTCTTTCTCTTTTTAGGGGCTACAGATCCAACAGTCACCTTTTCAATGAGGCAAAGGCCGAGATGTCAGCAGCTGTAGCAGCTGCATACTTCCAAGCTGATTATAATTATGAAAAAAATAAAGGTCCACTTGTTTCAAGCCATTTTCAGCTTAGTATTTAATTATGTGCAAACACAATCTTTAAGCATGAGTGAACTAAGTGAAGTAAATGGGCCACATTGGTCAAATCTATGCTGTAAGACTTCTTCCCTCCAGGGAAGGGTGCGGTGGGAGGTGGTGAGAAGGGGAAGGCAATTATATAACAGAAAGACAGTGCTTCTCAAACTTTACCACCAAATGTCTTCTAACAGCAAAAAAAAAAAAACAAAAAACAAATCATCACTTCAAGGATAGGAGGAGATATAGCAAGGAATCCTAGCTATACATACAATATTTCTTAAAAGCCTTACCTTTTATGTTATGTGAACTCCACATATACAATTACACCTATACAAATTATCCATATAAATTATCCATTAACCTACTCAAACAATTTATCACAAGTTTCAATATGAAAATATTTTAAAGTCTCTTTTTATTTAAAAATACATTCAAGAAAAACTGATTATATATACACTTTTTGATCTCCATTAACACATCATGTTTGTTCCTGAAGCTACCTGTATTCTAGGCCAAGAACCATAGCTGTAAGGGAACTGCATCTCTTCTGATAAAATAGAACCACCAAAGCTTAGCATCTTGGGATATCTTCCTGTGAGAAGACACTGACAAGAACATTCCTGACTTTTTACTGGCTGTGTTGAGTTCTCTCTGGGATTCTCTCACTTTAATAACTGCTGCCAGCAAATACAATTTAATGTTCTATTACAAAAAGCTTTATAATGGCTTCCCTTAGGGACAGCTGGTAAAAGCAAGAACTTATAAGAGCTTCTACTCTTGTATTACAGAAGAGTAAAAAAAAGGTAATTTCTCCTTTACAAAATACAAGTTTTGATCTTATTAACACAGCTAATTTCCTCCCAAGGAATCTTAGGCTCTGGTCTTATTGCATCTACTATTTTGAAATAGCTAATTCTAATCTAGAGTGGGCACACCCTGGCACAATAAATCTGCTCAGTCTGTTAACATCCAGCCCTAAGGAAATGTACCCTAGACAGCTTTGTAACCTAGATTAGGAATCTGAGTACTCTCTGCATTTGCTCTACATTCTCCAGGGTCTTTACTCTGAGTTCTAATACTAGAGATGAAAGATAACCAAGCCTCTTTCTGGAGACTGACATTAGAAAGTAACTTACCTTTTGGTGATACTACTCCACCTACCTACCTACCAACCTAACTACCCACACACAGACGCTTTAACAGTTGACTCCTTCCTCATGATAACCAATTACTGTAATTGTCTTGGGTGGTTGTCTCATAAAGACTCATACAGTCAGAGGTACGCTCCCATCACACAGAAATCTGACTTTTAAAAAAATATTTCATTTCCAACAAAAAAGGTGGGGCTTTTATTACTTTTCAAAAGTTCACAGCCATAAATGAAAATACTAAGTTTATTTTAAAATATTATTTCGAATTTACATGCGTAGCTTACTTGCTATTTACCTATAAACTAAGTAAGCAAACAATAATTGATATTAAAAGTACTAGCAGTATTAGAAAATAAAGCTCATGCTCACGTACAGTACTGGTATTATGCTTATGCACTGGAAAGGAAGGTCTGTTTATCCTTATCACTGCAAGCTATTTTTAATATGTATTAACCAAAAGTTGCAGGGTAATTTCACCTTTTATTAGTATTTTCCCCTGTCCTCCCCAAAAGTGCTCTGCTTTGATTGCATATTAAAATTTTAAATCCAAATTTAGTTGTATTTAGATACAATGCTTTAAATGATGAATTCTGAATATATAAAAATACATTAATGAAACATGCAGCTAGGACACTTGCAGTCTTAGAAACTTTATTTCTGTACTCAGGTATTCCTCCATTTTTCGAAGTTCACTTTAGGCCCCTTCGCTTTTATGAAGACCTACATTATTACCTGTTTTCCCTAACTGAAAGAAATCCGAAGAAGATTTTGGTTTTTACGAACAAAGGCAAAAAGCAAAAATAGTGTTCATCACTTGTTTTGCATCTCGCAAGCAGGGAGAGCGGCACCGCCAAGCTCCTTCCCTGGGAACTACAAGTCAAGCTGCCACAGCTTTGAACTGTGTCTGTGAGTATCTGTGCTTTATCTCAATTTATTTCCTACATCCATTTAGTAAGATATGTCCTAAGGTAATTGCTTCCTTTGGCTTTCAGAAGGGTTTCATAGGAACGCTCTACTTTTGGATAGTGGGGGCAACCTGTACAGTCTTTTATCAATGCTATCTGCTGTATAATTCAAACAATTTCGAAAAAAGGCTTGAAAAATTCTACCCACAAAAGTTTAAGCAAAGAAAAAACATTCTTTTTTACTATACAAATTAAATTATCTAATGATTTCCTAAGTGGATAAGTATAATGAATTAGATGTCCTTTTAACTATCTTAAATCGCCAAGTATGAGCACAGCAAGACATTCTCAATAAAACATTTTCTCAATTTTCCCACCAGGGGGCAAACAAGAACCTCAAGTGGTATTCTGTGAACCACAGGATGAAAGTGGTTTAAGGGGTGGTGGGGGTGCTGGGGGTAGAGGTGAAGTTCACAGACATTATTAAACGAATTATGAGCAATGGTATACCAACTTCTTAAAACTGATTCTGTGATAAGGACAGCATTCTTAAAACATCTTATAATACCTCATAAGGTATTTAATTTGCCTAAATACAAAAGAAGGAAAAATTTTAGTATGGTTGACTTTGTAAAAATATTATTTAAAAAATTCAAAACCCTTCTCCTAAGACATCCTGTTGCGCATACCGTGTGAAAAAAGCAGGCTTGACACTCAGGGAAAAACAAAAATGTAGCCTGAGCTATTTAAACCATGCATATGAATTTCACACTGGTTCAGTTTAATGACCAATACAAATCTTAAACTCTTTAAAAACCTGTTCCCATAAGCAGCATATTTTTCTTGCACAATCTTTCCATGTTAAATGTTTCTGAAAATTTCTGAAATATCATTAGGAAAATAAGATTTCTCTGACATTGCAAAGAGTTTAAAGTGGGGAGAAATAAAAGCCTTAGGGGACCAGAAAAGCAATATATTCTCAAATAAATGGATAAAAAACATTCTCAGTATAATTTTTTTAGTCAATTAGCAACTTGGACACCTCTTCACATCATCAGTTGGGAAGTTTCAGTCCTACAAAAACTAAGAAAAAGGTTTCATTCAAAAACCATACTTCAGAATAAGTAATTATTCCCCAAATACTATATTCATTAGAAAGCTCTTCCTGCTTTCAACTTGGTTTTAAATCATACGCTATTTTCTTATTACAGAAATCGGTAAAAATACATCGGTTCCTTATGCCATTTAATATAAGGAAACCATTAATCTTTAAGGCAAACTTTACATTTATTTTCTTTCTATATATACATCATATCACAAATTAACATAACCACTGGTTATGTTAATAGGGTACGGGTAGGGTCATGTTTCTTTTGTTGTTTGTATTGTTTAAAAGCTTTTTTCCCCCCTACACAGTCTTAATACCAACCAACATTTGATTTAGTACCAAAATTACAAAGCCTGTGACGTTAAACACAAAACCTGCCACCAATAATTTCTTCCAACAAATGATACTAGAAGGCATTTCCAGTCCTCCACATCAACGTTGTTTCCTGTATATTTAATTTTCCACAGTAGCAAAACATAAAAAACAAGTCAATAATTAATCTTCATTAATGGATAATGACAACACTTTACATACAGCCTGTATGAAAACTGTCAAAAAACAATTTTTCCATTACACTTTCACTGTACACAAACCAATTCTTTACTTGTATCAGATACACAAAAAGGACAGGGAATTATATACCATGAATTAAAGTCAATTGAACTATCTAATCTGAATTATAATTATTTCTTTGCTGAAATACTACTGGATTTTAAAACTAAGCTTTTTTAGAAGTATTCAAACCCACCTTACACCCAAACAGTAAGGATACTGTGCTGTTGGTGCATGCTACTTTACAGTGGCATGACATCGGAGAAAAAGCAATCCAAGTTTTTAATGCCAGGAGACATTTTTTCAGACCCTGAGCACTTCAATCGATCCAAGACTGAAATTCCAGAAAAATGCCTTGGTACATGTTGCTTGCTGACTGTCTTGAACATGTAATACAGACCCAAAGCACTCTTTTAAAAAATTTATATGAGAATGTTGCATTCTTCGGCTATTTCCACCCCCACAGCAGAGATCAGGTTGGCATAATACGAATGGAATTAAGATGTTGTTTCTTTTTCCTATATGATAAAACTTTCAAATTCCCAGAATGAAACTACTCATTCAGCACCACTTTGTAAGAGCCCAAAGCCTTCTAATATCTTTAAAATTTAATCCAGGATTGGATTCATCCCAGAAGCTCCACCCGCTGCAATGTATAAGCATTGCTACCTCCTCCATGAGAATGAGATACAACAGGTGTAGAACCACTATGCTGAAAAATATATGCTGGCTACTTTGGGGGAGAGGCAAGAGGTTGCAGCAAGGGACTCATTACGTAGTTCGACAGATGAGCCCAGAACATATTGAGTATGATGCATTCTTACAACAACACTAAACATTCTACGCTAATTTACAATATAGTTTAATGTAAAAAGAGTGCCTCAATCACATATTTTGTGCCTTGATTCCTCGCTACACCATTCAATAAAAAAAAAAGGCAATTATCTGGTAAAATTAAAGAGAATAGGAACAGAATTAAACTCTGACATTGAAAAAGTTCAGTGAGATGTAAATATTTTTAATACATCAAAATAACTTAAATTTTTGGGAAATGTAATTGAACCAATTTTGATGTATATCCAAACCATGTAGAAGGTTTAAAAGCAAAAAGTCAAGCAATTTATTTCACTGATAGATAGATCACTGATTTATTCACTCTTCCAAAGATTATTTTCTATGCTTTGGCTTTTTTTTTTTTTGCTGTATGCGGGCCTCTCACTGTTGTGGTCCCTCCCGTTGCGGAGCACAGACCCCGGACGCGCAGGCTCAGCGGCCATGGCTCACGGGCCCAGCCGCTCCACGGCATGTGGGATCTTCCCGGACCGGGGCACGAACCCGCGTCTCCTGCATCGGCAAGTAGACTCTCAACCACTGCGCCACCAGGGAAGCCCAAGCAATATATTTTTGATTAAAATTTATGACACTTAAAACTGCAGAGAGAATGTGAGGAATATGAATTTGGGTCTTTACATGCAAAACGTAATTCTGACTGTTTTGAAAGTGAGTGAATCTGACAGATAAGCACTGAAGTATCTTGGGATTTTTTTGTTTGTTTGCTTTTAATGACACTGTTTAATAAATCAGTATCAGAAATACATTCTACAAATACTGATTTTCAAACTGCTTAAGGAACAAGATATTAGTAATAATAACAATAATAGTGGCATCATTGTTAGTAATAGCAGTTATTATTTAATAATTATCTACTACTTGTCAGGCATTGGGCAAAGTGCTTTACATGTGTAAGAAATATTAGTGTAAGAGGGCTTCCCTGGTGGCGCAGTGGTTGTGTAAGAGGGCTTCCCTGGTGGCGCAGTGGTTGAGAGTCTGCCTGCCGATGCAGGGGACACGGGTTCGTGCCCCAGTCTGGGAAGATCCCACATGCCGTGGAGTGGCTGGGTCCGTGAGCCATGGCCGCTGAGCCTGCGCATCCGGAGAGCTGTGCTCCACAACGGCAGAGGCCACAACAGTGAGAGGCCCGTGTACCGAAAAAAAAAAAAAAAAATTAGTGTAAGAAAAATTACCAAAAACTTAGAAAAAAGGGGAAAATTAGGCAGTATATTCTTACAATGTTATATGGGTACAAAGGCCACTTAAGATTATCTAGGGCGATGGTTCTCAACCAGACACAATTTTGCCCCCCAGGGAACATCTGACAATGTCTTGGAGACATTTTTGTTGCTACACTGGAGGAGGGAAGGTCTACAGACATCTAGTAAGGAGGAGTCAGGGATGCTACTAAAAGTCCTACGATGCACAAGACAACACCCCACCACAAAGAATTATCTAGCCCTAAATGTCAATAATGCTGAGGTTAAAAAAATCCTGATTTAGCGGAATGTACTTCAACTCACTACTTGCTATTGATTAAAAAATCCCAGATTTAGTGAAGTTATATGTTTACCTATAAATTTTTATCCAGTAGAGAAGTAAATAATTTCTGCCCAGTTGAAAAGGTGACTACAAAGATTAAGTTTATGGTCTTGTTGGATATTAACCAGTTTCTGTCTAACTCAGCAATCCTGTGTTAACACTGCCTATAAATAGCTAGATTCACAAATGCACTCTAGACTGGATTACCATCTTACTGGTTCCCTCATTTAATAAGTGGAATAAAAACTGTGATACGTGTTCATTCTCTGTTTGCTTAGTAGTAACTTCCCTTTTTTGAAAAGCATACTTTAACACAAGTATTTAGCTTATTTAATCCAAAAACTTCATGAGGTAAAAAATTACAATGTCTATGTGGTAAATGAGGAACCCAAGGCTTGGAGAGGTTAAAAAATTAATCCAACTTGTCATATAGCTAGCAGAAAAGAGAATCATGTTTGACTCCAAAGCCCTTTCCAACAATCAGGAAATGTAAATAATGGATATTTAGTGAGTCAACTTTGAAATTCAAAGTCCTTACTACTCTTTCTAGCTGCTAGAATGACAAATTAATATTATAAGGCAAGCTTCAAAACACTGTTATCAATTACTTATCTGTGTAAGGTGGCATTTTCTCAATACTGTACAACAAAATTAGAAAAAAAAATATGTTGAGTCTAATAATATTGAAATGTTTTATATTATCAAAACTGCTCGGGCTTCCCTGGTGGCGCAGTGGTTGAGAGTCCGCCTGCCGATGCAGGGGACACAGGTTCGTGCCCCGGTCCGGGAAGATCCTACGTGCCATGGAATGGCTGGGCCCGTGAGCCATGGCCGCTGAGCTTGTGCGTCCGGAGCCTGCGCTCCGCAACGAGAGAGGCCACAACAGTGAGAGGCCCGCATACCGCAAAAAAAAAAAACCAAACTGCTTACTGTTCACATTTATAATAAAATAAGCAAATGTTTTATAAATCTGAACTTATAAGCAAATATGTGGTAATGAATACTACCTGTATTACATATTACAGTTCCATGTATAAGATTTCACTTCCACTTAAAATCTTATAAAAAGGGTTGAGGGGTTAAAATACAAGAGTAATATCCAACCAAACTTTTAAACCTATCACATTAACAAGAGATCAGGGTTTAATACTGTGGAAAAATTACTTAGTAATAAAAATGATCCATCATATATAAACTGTGGTTACTAAAAAATGCTGAAGTTTTTATTAAGTTAGTATCATACAGCTAGGGTGAGCTAACAAATTTTTCTTAAGTCCTTAAGAAGAAGCTAAATTTGGAGACCAGCAGCCCTTAAAAATGAGCAGGGTTTTGCATTTTTTTTCAGACCCCTTGATGAAACTGACATGTCCCTGTCCCCTAACTCACTCACGTTGAAAACATTACAACAGAGCTATCAATAGATATTTGAATTCAGTACTGAGAACTTAGTACCTTCTATTTTTTTAAATAAAACAATTATAATTCCTGCAAAGAGATGTTACACCTAAAGACCAGAAATTTAAATCTTAAAGAATATCTGAATTTAGTTTTCACACTTGCCAAAAAAAACAATAAGACTGCTAAGTAATATCTGCTAATAAGATACAGCACTCGGGGCTTCCCTGGTGGCACAGTAGTTGAGAATCTGCCTGCTAATGCAGGGGACACGGGTTCGAGCCCTGGTCTGGGAGGATCCCACATGCCACAGAGCAACTAGGCCCGTGAGCCACAACTACTGAGCCTGCGCGTCTGGAGCCTGTGCTCTGCAATACGAGAGGCCGCAATAGTGAGAGGCCCACGCACCGTGATGAAGAGTGGCCCCCCGCTTGCCGCAACTAGAGAAAGCCCTTGCACAGAAACAAAGACCCAACACAGCAAAAATAAAATAAATTAATTAATAAAGTTATATAAAAAAAAAACATACAGCACTATTTGCCAGGACTCTTCCAGTTGCTTTATAATAGTAATTAATTTAATAATTTTAATGGTAAATTTAGGTAAATAAGTTATAGATTATAACTAACTGATGTAACATCCGAGTTTCCATGGTAATGATTCAATGAACAATTAACATTTACTGATCATTTCAACATTAGAAACTACACCAAACAGAAGTTCCTAATAATTCTTACAATGAAGAAAATGCAGTTAGATCACACTGCAAGAAGGCCATATGGAATTCAAATGGTTAATGGAGTTAGAGAAACACTATTCTTAAGTCACATGAATGAAGAATTAGTTAGGGTTTTGCTTATTTGCTTTTTTTTAAACAGTAAGAATACAGCAATAACATCATATACCTATGAATTTGCTATCAACTTTTCCAGCAAAGAGTAGCCCAAGATAACATGCACATTTCTGTTTTAAGTAGACTTAAAAAGCTGACTGAGCAAAGGTACCATAAAACTGATTAAATAGGTGGCCACGATGGTGGAGTAGAAAGATCCTAAGCTCATCTCCCCGCATGTGCACACCAAAATTACAATTATTTACAGAGAAACTATTGGTGAGAATGACCCGAAGGCTAGCAGAAAAGACTTTCCACAACTAAAGATATAAAGAAAGAAGCACAAGATGGGTAAGAGGGATGGAAATGCAATATAGTCAAGTTCCACACCTCTGGGTAGGCAACTCACAAACAGGAGGATAATCACAACTACAGAGGTTCTTCCCAAGAAGCAAAGCCCTGCATCAGGATCCAAAGTCTCAGGAATCTGCGCTGGGAAGATGAGTTCCCAGAATGTCTAGCTTTGAAGGCCAGTGGGGCTTGTGTATGGAAGAGCAGGAGGGCTGTAGGAAACAGACTCTGCTCTTCAAAGGCACACACAAAATCTCAATGCTTTGTGACCCAGCACAGAAGCAGTCATTTGAGAGGAACCTGGGTCAGGCCCACTTACTGATCTTGCAGAAGCCTCCCAGAGAGGCAGGAGGGACTCCCCATGGGGACACTGGTGGCAGCCATTTTGGGAGCTGGTTCTACCACTAGGACACTGATGCTGGCAAGCACCATTCTGAAGTCCTCCCTCTAACTATTGGTGCTGGGAACCAGCTTTGACAACCTGTGGGCTGGCCCCAGCCCCAGGCTCACTCAGGCCCCCCAGCAAGTCACTCAAGAACCAGCACCACCCACCAGCAGGCTGGGAGTAGCTCCAGGACTTTCAAGGCACCAGCCCTGCCCACAAGTGGGCCAGCACCAGCATAGGGATCCAGGTACCCTCAGCCAGCTGCCATGGGAGCTGCCAACACTCACCAGCTGACCAGAAACAGCACTCCCTGGCAGTGTAGCTACTGCATCAGTACGCAGCCTTGCCCAGGCCCTGCATGAGGTAGGGCCTGGTAATGAACCTACCTAATACATACAAGTAAACATGGAGAATTAAGCAAAGTGTAGTGACAAAAGAATATGTTCCAAATGAGGGAACACGATAAAACCCTAGAGGAACTAAGCAAAGAAGAGATAAGCAATCTATCCAATAAAGAGTTCAAAGAGTGATCATGAAGATCTCAACAAACTCAGAAGAATGGATGAACACGGTGAGAAGTTTAACAAGAGTTAGAAAATACAAAGAAGAACCAGAGCTGAAGAATATAATAACTGAAATAGAAAATACACTGGAAGGAATCAACAGTAGATTAGATGATACAGAGGAACAGATCAGTGACAATGTAAGACAGTGAAATGGAAATCACCCAAGCCAAACAGAAAAAAGGAAGAATTTTTAAAAAGGAGGACAGTTTAAGAGACCTTGGGAAAATTTCAAGCAAACCTTCAAATTACAGGGGTTCCAGAAGAGAAGAGAGTAAGAAAAGGGCAGAGAACTTATTTGAAAAGATAATAGCTGAAAAATTCCCTAACCCGTGAAAGGAAACAGACATCTAGGTCTAGGAAGCACAGAAAGTCCCAAACAAGATCAACCCAAAGAGGTCCACACCAAAGCACACTGTAATTACAATGGCAAAAATTAAAGATAAAGAGAGAATATTAAAAGCATCAAGGGAAAAGTAACTAGTTACATTCAAAAGAATTTCCATAAGGCTGTCAGCCAACTTTTCAACAGAAACTCTGCAGGCCATAAGGGAGTGGCATGATATATTATAAATGATGAAAGGAAAACACCTACAATCAACAATACTCTACTCAGCAACGCTATTATTTAGGTTTGAAAGAGAGAGTTTTACAGACAAGGATAAGCTAAAAGAGCTCAGTACCACTAAACCAGCTTTAAAAGAAATGTTAAAGGGACTTCTCTAAGTGGAAAAGAAAAAGCCACAACTAGAAATATGAAACCTACGAAAGGAAAAATCTCATTGGTAAAGGCAAGCATACAGTAAAGGTAGTAGATTAACCACTTAAAATCATCTATATTCACAATAAGTAGTTAAGGGATACACAAAACAAAGAGATGTAAAATATGTCAAAAACATTAAATGTGGGTGGGAAGGAGTAAAAATGCAGGGCTGTTAAAATGCATTCGAACTTAAGTGACCATCATCTTAAGAAACTGTATATATAAACCTCACAGTAACCACAAACCAAAAATCTGTAGTAGTGCCCACACACAAGAGAGAAAGAAATCCAAACGTAACACTAAAGATAGTGATCAAATCACAAGGGAAGAAAGGAAAAGAACAAAGGAACAAAGTGCAAAACAACCCCCAATTAACAAAATGACAATAAGTACATACCTATCAATAATTACCTTAAATGTAAATGGACTAAATGCTCCAATCATAAGACAGAGTGGCTGAAAGGATACAAAAACAAGACCAATATATATGCTTCCCACAAGAGGTTCACTTCAGATCTAAAGACACACACAGATGGAAAGTGAAGAAATGGAAAAGGGAATTCCATGCAAATGGAAATGAAAAGAAAGCTGGAACAGCAATACTTATATTAAACAAAATGGACTTTAAAACAAAGATTGTAACAAGAGACAAAGAAGAGAATTAAGAAGAGAAAAAAAAGAGCATTAGGTAATGATAATCTTCCCACAAGAAGATATAACAATTGTAACATACATGCACATAATAAAGGAGCACCTAAATACAGAAAGCAAGTATTAACAAACATAAAGAAAGAAATTGACAGTAACACAATAGTAGTAGGGGTTTTTACCACCCCACTTACATCAATGGACAGATCATCCAGACAGAAAATCAATAAGACAACACTGACTGGCCTTCACACATTAAATCAGGTGAACTTAATAGATATATAAAGAACATTCAACCCCAAAGCAGCAGAATACACATCCCTGGAACATTCTTCAGCATAGATCACATGCCAGGCCACAAAACAAGTCTCAATAAACTTAAGAAGACTGAAATAATACCAAGGATCTTTTCCAGCCACAGTGCTATGAGATTAGAAATCAACTATAAGAAAAAGAACTGCAAAACACACTAACATGTGGAAGCTAAAAATATGCTACTAGGGCTTCCCTGGTGGCGCAGTGGTTGAGAGTCCGCCTGCCAATGCGGGGGACGCGGGTTCATGCCCCCGTCCGGGAGGATCCCACATGCCGCAGAGCGGCTGGGCCCGTGAGCCATGGCCGCTGAGCCTGTGCATCCGGAGCCTGTGCGCTGCAGCGGGAGAGGCCACAGCAGTGAGAGGCCCGTGTACTGCAAAAAAAAAAAAAAGCTACTAAACAACCAACTGGTCACTGAAGAAATCAAAGAGGAAATAAAAATCCTGGAGACAAATGAAAATAGGAACACAACAATCCAAAATCTATGGGACACAACAAAAGCAGTTCTAAGAGGGAAGTTTATAGTGATACAAGCCTACCTCAGGAAACAAGAAAACCTCAAACAACCTATTCTTACATGTAAAAAAAAAAAAAAAAAAAAAAGACCAAAATTAGTAGAAGGAAAGAAATAATAAAGATTACAGCAGAAATAAATGAAGTAGACACTAAAAAAAAAAAAAAAAAGAGAAGATAAAGAAACTAAAAGCTGGCTCTTTGAAAAATAAACAAAATAGATAAAACTTAAGCCAGATTCATCAAGAGAGGATCCAAATAAATAAAATCAGAAATGAAAAGTTACAGTCAACACCACAGAAATATAAAGGATCATAAGAGACTACTATATTGGCATATTTTATATGTCAACAAAATGGACAACCTAGAAGAAATGATAAATTCACAGAAATGAACAATCTCCAAGACTGAATGAGGAAAAAAAAGATTATATGAACAGAATAATTACCAGTAATGAAACTGAATCAGTAATTTAAAAAAACCCAACAAACAAAAGTACAGGACCAGAGAGCTCACACATGAATTCTCCCAAATATTTACAGAGGAATTAATGCCTATCCTTCTCAAACTATTCCAAAAAATTGAAGACAAAGAAATGCTTCTGAACTCATTCTACGTGGCCAGCACCACCTTAACACCAAAACCAGGCAAAGACACAACAAAAAAAGAAAATTACAGGCCAATATCACTGATGAACATAGATACAAAACCCTCAACAAAATGTTAACTGAATTCAACATACATTAAAAGAATCATATATGATCAAGTGAGACTTATCCCAGAAAGGCAAGTACAGTTCAATATCTGCAAATCAGTCAATGTGATACACCACATTAACAAACTGAAGAATAAATTCATATGATCATCTCAATAGATACAGAGAATGCTTCTGACAAAATTCAACATCCATTTATGACAAAAACTCTCAACAAAGTGAGTACAGAGGTAACCATCACAACATGATAAAGGCTATATATGACAAGCCCACATGTAACATCATAATCAATGGCAAAAAGCTTTTCCTCTAAGATTGGGAACAAGACAAAAATGCCCACTCTTGCCACTTTTACCTAAGCCATAGCAATCAGACAATAAAAAAGAAATAAAAGGAATCCAAAGTGGAAAGGAAGAAGTAAAATTGTCCAAATTGGAAAGGAAGAAGTAAAACTGTAACTGTTTGCAGATGACATGGTATTATATACACCACCAAAAAAACTACTAGAGCTCATCAATGAATTTGGTAAAGTTTGAGGATACAAAATTAATATACAGACATCTGTTGTGTTTCTATATAACAATGAACTATCAGAAACAGAAATTAAGAAAACAATCCAGCTTACAATCACATCAAAAAGAATAAAATATCTAGTAATATATCTAACTAAGGATGCAAAAGACCTGTACTTGGAAAACTGTAACACACTGATGAAAGAAACTGAAGATGTCACAAAGAGATGGAAAGATATACCATGCTCATGGCCTGAAGAATTAATATTGTTAAAAGGACCATACTTCCCAAGGCAATCTACAAATTCAGTGCAATCCCTATCAAAATGCCATTTTTCAAAGAACTAGAATAATTTGAAAATTTTTATAGAAATATAAAAGACCCAAATAACCAAAGCCATCTTAAGAACAAAGGACAAATGTGGAGACGTTACACTCCCTGATTTCAAACTATACGACAAAGCTACAGTAATCAAAACAGTATGGTACTGGCACAAAAACAGACACAACAATCAATGAAACAGAATAGAGAGCCCAGAAATTATCCCACACTTATATGGTCAATACAACTATGACAAAGGAGGCAAGAATATACAGTGGGGAAGACACCCTTTTCAATAAATGGTGTTGGGAAAACTAGACGCTACTCACAAAAGAATCAAACTGGTCTACATTCTCACACCTTATACAAAATAAACCCAAAATGGATTGACGACTTAGACATTAAAACCTGAAACCATGAAGGCCCTAGAAGAAACCATAGGCAGTACACTCTCTGACGTCAGTCTCAGCAATATTTTTTTTGGATATGTCTCCTCAAGCAAGGGAAACAGAAGCAAAAATAAACAAATGGGACTACACCAAACTAAAAAGCTTTTGCAGAGCAAAGGAAACCAGCAACAAAACAAAAAGGCCATCTACTGAATGGGAGAAGATATTTGCAAATGATATATTCAATAATGGGTTAATATCCAAAATACACAAAAAATTCATATAACTCAACTTCAAAAAAACAAGCAACCTGATTAAAAAAGGGTAGAGAACTGGAAGAGACATTTTTCAAGGGAAGACACACAGATGGCCAACAAATACATGGAAAGATTCTATACAACAGGGAAATGTAAATCAAAACCACAATGAGTTATTACCTCACACCTGTAAAAATAGCTATTATTAAAAAGACAACGAACAAGTGTTGTCAAGGATGCAAAGAAAAGAGAACCCTCATACACTGCTGGTGGGGATGTAAATTGGTGCAGCCACTCCAGAAAACAGTATGGAGATGTCTCAAAAAATTAAAAACACAGCTACCATACAATCCAGCAATTCCATTTCTGGGTATTCTTCCAAAGAAAACAAAAACACTAATTTGAAAAGATATATGTGCTGCTACATTCATCATCACAGCATTATTCACAATAGCCAAGATATGGAAGTCACTTAAGTGCCCACTGACAGATGAATGGATAAAGGTAGGTAGGGGTGTGTGTGTGTGTGTGTGTGTGTGTGTGTGTGTGTGTGTGTGTGAGAGAGAGAGAGAGAGAGAGAGAGAGAGAGAGAGAGAGAGAGAGAGAGAGAAAGAGAGGGAGGGAGAGGGAGATAGATGGAATATTACTCAGCCATAAAAAAAGAATGAAATCTTGCCATTTGAAACAAGATGGATAGAACTAGAGAGGATTATGTTAGGTGATATAAGGCAGACAGAGAAAGACAAATACCATACAATTTCATTTATATGTGAAATGTAAAAAACAAATGAACAAACATAATAGAAACAGACTCATCGATACAGAGAACAAACAAGTGGTTGCCGGGGGAGGCTGCGGGGGGGAATGAGTGAAATAGGTAAGGGAGATTAAGAGGTACAAATTTTCAGTTACAAAATAAATGAGACACGGGGATGAAATGTACACAGTGGGGAATATAGTCAATAATAATGTACTGTCTTTGTATGGTGACAGATGATGATGAGACTTATTGTGGAGATCATTTTGTAACATATAGAAATATCAAATCACTATGTTGTATACCAAGAACTAACATAGGGTTGCAGATCAATTACACTTCAAAACAAACAAACTCATAGAAAAAGATCATATTTGTGGTTACCAGAGGGGGGGAGGAGGGAGGGGGGAATTAGTGGAACGCGGTCAAAAGGAACATACTTCCAGTTAAAGGATAAATAAGTACTAGGGATGTAATGTACAAAATGATTAATATAATTAACAGTGCTGTATATAATATATGAAAGTTGTTAAGAGAGTAAATCCTAAGAGTTCTTACCTCACAGAAAACATTTTTCTCTTTTATTTTGTAACTATACAACATGATGGATGTTCACTAACCTTACTGTGATAATCATTTCATGATGCATGTAAGTCAAATCACTATGCTATACACCTTAACTTATATAGTGTTGCATGTCAATTACATCTCAATAAAACTGGAAGAAAAAATTGATTACATTTTGCTGTAATTAAGAATATTAAAATGCTACTCTGTCAAATAAGATATTGAATAATTAAAATTAAAGCTAATGTTAAATCAAATCTATATTCATTATTAATCAAATTATACTACCTTGACTGATTTCAA
This sequence comes from Aethalodelphis obliquidens, assembly GCF_003676395.1. Taxonomy (NCBI): domain Eukaryota; kingdom Metazoa; phylum Chordata; class Mammalia; order Artiodactyla; family Delphinidae; genus Aethalodelphis; species Aethalodelphis obliquidens. The sequence goes on from NW_020837945.1 coordinate 72,525,110, forward strand.
TTAACTATAGAATTTCAGCTTTCACAGTTGGACAGAGCCAATCAAAAAAAAAAAAAGGCAGAAAAACAAAAAACCAAATTCAACTGTGACTATATACAATTTCAAATAATGGGGCAAATCTGTATGCTGCACACTGTACCATGAAACCTCACTGTATATGCCCAAAATAGAGACTACGATAGTCCAACTACAGGAGCATCAACAAATTAGTGTGATTTGCTTCGTCATATGGCTATTACCTATAAAGCGGTTCTAAAAGGAAATCTAGCACCATCTCAATCACCCCAATATGAATACAAGAAAGAAATGTAGCCCTGCTAAAATGATACTGCTCATGGTAATAACACCAACAAAAAAGCTATTATTTTAGGAAAAGTTAGAACTGGGCTCATTATTACTTAGGTTCTATAGCTATATATTTAGATGTTTAAAAACTGCTTTTAAAAATTTAGGGCTTCCCTGGTGGCGCAGTGGTTGAGAGTCCACCTGCCAATGCAGGGGACATGGGTTCGTGCCCCGGTCTGGGAAGATCCCACATGCCGCAGAGCGGCTGGGCCCACGAGCCATGGCTGCTGAGTCTGCGCATCCAGAGCCTGTGCTCCACAACGGGACAGGCCACAACAGTGAGAGGCCCGCGTACCGCAAAAAAAAAAAAAAAAAAAATTAAACTCATAGAATAAGCAAAACTTTGTTATGCATCTGAAACTCTAACCTAGTAAATCTATATCTTTAGTGTTCATCAGAATCTAGTGCTTTTTTAGAAACACAAATTGCAGGCATTTCATGAATATTTGTTGAATGAATGACAGCAAATCATCTTTCATGGTTCTCATTTAAATCCAAATGATACGCAATGCACCAATGATACTAAAATCACCACCTATGTTAAAAAACAACAACAACATGAAAACCTTTGTGTCAAATTAAACATCTTTTTAAGAAGTGTCTCAATAGACATATAAAAAGCATGTGACAAACTCCAACATCCATTCACAATAAAAATTCTCTCAACAAACTTGGAAAATAAAGAAAATTCCTCAACCTGATAAAGGGTGCCTATAGAAAACCTACATCTAACATCATACTTAATGGTGAAAGACTGAATGTTTTCTCCTTAAGATCCTTAAAACAAGGAAAAAATGTACAATTTAGTCACTCCTAATCAAAACTGTATTGGAGTTTCCAGCCAGTGCAATCAGGCAAGAAACAAAAGGTATCCAGATTGGAAAGGAAGAAGTAAAACTGCTTTATTTGCAAATGCCATGATTCTATATGTAGAAAATCCTAAGGAGTCCCCCCCATCCCCCCACACAAAACCTATTAGAACTAATAAAGTTCAGTAAGGATGTAGAATACATCAGCAATATACGAAAATTAATGTAACTTTATATACCGTGAACAATCTGAAAATGAAATTAAGAACATAATTCCTTTCACATTAACATAAAAAAGCACTAAATATTCAGAGAAAAATTTAATAAAAGTATAATACTCATACACTGACAATTACAAAACATTATTAATGTAAACTAAAGAAGATTTAAATAAATAGAGAAACATTCCATATTCACAGAATGGAAAAACTACCATGTATAGGTAGCAACTATGATTTTTTAACTTCTATTCAAAGATTTTAAGTATTGGATTAAAATAATTTATTAAAAATTTGTTCAATATACTCAACCATAAAGTAAAAATTATAACTTAAGAGTATGATATTTGGGAAACATCATATTTATATAACCATTTAAATAGTTTTTATAAGCTTTAACAAGCCATAACTCTTATGCAGTGACTTCTTTATATTTGAAGAGATAAACCCATCACACATCAGAGGCAGAGCTCTGATAAGCTATTACTGTGGTAAACACATTTCCTTTCCCATAAAACTTCTCTGAAACCATATCTTAGTTGGGTGCCCCCCCCGAAAAAAATAAATAAATAAAAGCAGAGAGGCTCTGGCTGAGGGTCAATGAGTTCCATCATATGTTCTTGTACATCCTCCTGAACCAATCAACGCACAGATCTTTAAGTAATCCTAGAGTACCAGAGATCATGTTTTGAATAGTGGTTCCCTAATGGTGACCTACCTGAATAAGATTCCCAGGTATTCAGTCTAATTCAAGCCTAAGAATCTTTATTTTTAACAAGCTCTCTATGCGATTCTAATATACAGATAGGCTTACAAATACAGGTGATCCAATTAATAAAAGAAAAGCACAGTTCTCAAAGTGAACCGAGTCCAAAATTTCAACAGAGAATACTTTCCTCAGAGAGGATGAAATGGATGAAACAAGGACAAAATATCCCCAAAAAAGTACAGAAGACAAAATTAGGAGTACAGTCTTTACTGACTAAAGATCTTACATTTGGAAATAATAAATGTTTAATCATAATCAATCCCATGTTGTCTGAATAAATGATAATACATTATTGTGATAAAAATCTTTAACTGCCATTACAACACACACAAATAGACACATACACTTTTAAAGAAAATGTAATGCCACAGAAAGCTATTCTAACCTGTATTTTCTAAAAGGAAAAAAATTGAAATTGGAGTAACAAAGAGGATTATGTGTTTATGTGCGCATGCCCCTCAATTATGTTTATAAGAAGTTACATATGCACCTAGAAAAATTAGTAGAACATACCAAAATGTTAACAGCGGTAGATACGGAGCCTGAATTTACAGATAAGGCTTATGTACATTGTTATCTATTTCTGTAGTTTTCAATGAAAATACATTACTTTTATATCTCCTTTACTGCCAAAGAGCAAGAATGTTATTTTTTTTTAAAGGCAACTATTGAAAAATAAGTTCATATTCCAGAGTAGGCCATCTTAAATCTATAAGTGAAATAGGATCTAAATAAATAAAATCGGAAAAACTGTGTCAGGCCACAAAGGAGTAACTGGTACAGAACTTACTCTTCTGCTTTAAAAAACTGGAAAACTAGGGGAAAAAATACATGCAGTAACAGTTTACAGACACTGGAACAACAAGCAGTACAGGATTGTGATACCTGAGAGAAAGAAAACAAATGAGATGAACAATACCATCTTTCTGGCTTTCTGCCTGGAGGCAAATTTGAGAACCTGGCACACAATGGGGAAATTCAAGCAAACACAGCCATCTCACGGAACTGAAGAGATCAAGACTGGTTGAAGACATCAACACTGGTTTTCAGGGAGTCTAAAGCAGTTGGTATTTGCAAAACAGATTATCAGAAAGGAGGAAGCTAAGCAGAGAAAGAGCTCCAGAAATCTGTAGAGGGAGTGCCCTTGAGATTCTGGTCTGAATGTTAATTTACTTGATAACGTGAAACTCCACAAGGCCAAGAACTGTCAGGGAGGTGTTTAGATCTATATAGTCAGAGAAGAGAGACCTCAATGAACACCTGGAGTAATCAGTATACACTCCTAGACAGTCAAGGCTTAGTAGTAAACCTAAGAAGAGGCTAGTGGAGACCCAACTTAAAAAAAGCCTAGGGCTTCCCTGGTGGCGCAGTGGTTGAGAGTCCGCCTGCCGATGCAGGGAACACGGGTTCGTGCTCTGGTCTGGGAAGATCCCACATGCCGTGAAGCGGCTGGGCCCGTGAGCCATGGCCGCTGAGCCTGCGGGTGCGGAGCCTGTGCTCCGCAGCAGGAGAGGCCACAACAGTGAGAGGCCGACGTACCGGAAAAAAAAAAAAAAAAGCCTAAAAAGAAGCCTTGAAAGTTATCAACCTTATTTGCAAAAGACCTAGCTGCCCATGAAAAAGTATGGACACTCTTTAGCGAAAACAATCTTATTCAGTGATAAAAAGAATGTGCCATCATGTGCCAAGCATGAAAAGACATGGAGAAACCTTAAATGCATGTTATAATGTGAAAGAAACCAAACTTAAAAGGCTATATACCACTATATACCAACTATATGACATTCTGGAAAAGGCAAAACTATGGAGGCGGAAAAAGATCGGTAGTTGCCAGGGGTGCACAGGGGGGAAGGGGAGATGAACAGGTGGAGCATTGGGGATTTTTAAGGAAATAAAACTATTCTGTATGATAATGTAATGGTAGATACACGTCATTATATATTTTCAAAACCCACAGAATATACAGCATACACAGTGAACCCTAATGCAAACAATGGACATTAGTTAATATTGTATCAATATTGGCTCATTAACTGGAACTCTGCATTTTCTCAATTTTTCTGTAAACATTAAACTGCTCTAAAATATTAAGTCTATTAATCTGAAAAGAAAAAGATAATTTTCTGTTTAAAGAAAAAATAAATAGCTTATAGGGTTTACGATACATGTAGAAGATGTATGATAACAGCAGCACAAATGAAAGGAGGAGGAAATGGAAGTGCATTGTTGCAAGATTTTAACATTGTATGTCAAGTGCTATAATATTTGAAGGTAAACTATGATAACTTAAAGATGCATATATTGTGTATCTTAGACTCTGGGGCCTGGAACAACAACTAAAACAATAAAGCAAAGAGGTATAGCTATTGTAATAAACCAATAGCTGAAGATAAAATGGAATCATAAAAGATACCCAATTACTACAAAGCAAGGTAGTAAAAGGAAAAAACAAAGAACAGATGGGACAAATATTAAACAAACAACAAGATGACAGATTTAAACCCAACTATATTGATAATTACATTAAATGTTAATTTTCTAAATGTGCCCATCAAATGGGGCATTCAAAGCCATGTGTCTGATCCCCAAATTATATTTTTAAAATATCAGGCTGCCAAAATTATAAATATTAGGTTTTTATTTACATATCACAAAATTTCTAATTCATTGAGTAATTTTATTTTCCACATAGATTTGTAAACTAAACAAAGTAAACAATTACAGAGTGATAAGCACTGAAAAGGAAACAGTGTGTGGTCAAGGGGGAACAGGGAAGATTTAAGTTAGTCAGAGAAGGCCTCTTTGAGATGTGTCATTTAGGCTGAACCCTAAAAGATTTGAAGAAGGTTGATATGTAAAAATCAAGAAGAGGGGCTTTCAGGCAGTAGGAGCACCTGATCCAAAAGTATTGGAATTTTAGGATCTGAAAGAAGGCTAGTATAACTAGAGAAGACTCAACCAGGAGAAGAGTAGCTTAAATCAACCAGGAGAAGAGTAGCTCAGAGTCCAGCTGAGGTAGGATCTAATATTCCAGAATGAGCGTATTCTAACTGGATTTTATTCTAACTGGAACTGTGAGCCATTCAGAGAATTTTAAACAAGGAAGAGATGAGACTCTGATTTAGATATTTTTTTCCCATTCTGGTTTATGTGGAGAATACGTTATATATCTAGGCAACAGAGGAAAGAGAGATCAACTACTAGGAACTTGGGTCCAAGTAAGAAATTACAATGAATTACAGAAGGATGCCAACAGTGTTGATAAGAAGAAGGGTTATGGTTCTATCTTGAAGATGCTGCAAGTTCTAGCCAGTGCAATAAGGCAAATGAAAGGAAATAAAAGCATAGAGATTAGAAAGTAAGAAATAAAAAACTCCCAATTTTCAGACAATCTACATTAAAAAATCTCAAGGAACCTACAAAGAAACTCCTACAACTAATAAGTGAGTTCAGCAAGGTCACAGGGTACAAGATAAAAATACAAAAGTAAACCGTATTTTTATACACTAGCAACAAACACATGACTGTCAAAAGATTTGCCACAAAAAGCATGACTCATGAAAGTATATATTAATAGACTGGACTTCATCAAAATTAAAAACCTTTGCTCCATGAAAGACCCTAATAAGAGGATGAAAAGACAAGCTACAGACTGAAAGAAAATATCTGCACATGACATATCTGACAAAGGACTAGTATACTAGATTATGTAAAGAACTCTCAAAATTCAACAACAACAAAAGTCAATTAGAATATGGGCAAAAGACATGAACAGGTATACAAGAAGGATATACAGATGGCAAATAAGGACATTAAAAGATATTCAACATCATTAGCCATTAGGAAAATGTAAATTAAAACCGCAATGAGATATCACTACATACCTATGAAAAGGGCTAAAATAAAAATTAGTGACAACACCAAATGTTGTCAAAGATGCAAAGAAATTGGATCAATCACACATTGCTGATGAGGATGTAAAAATGGTACAACCATTGTGGAAAGCAGTTTAGCAGTTTCTTAAAAAAATAAATATGCAACAACCATATGACCCAGCAATTTGCACTCCTGGGTGATTTATCCCAGAGAAATGAATACTTATGTTCACACAAAAACTGTACACAAATGTTTAATAGCAGCTTTACTTGTAATAGTCAAAAACTGGAAAACTCAGATGTCCTTCAACAGGTGAATGGTTATCAGTCGTACAGCCATATCATGGGAATAGTACCCAGCAACAGCAAAAAACCAAATTACTAATATAAACAACAATCATTTTTTGGATGAATCTCCAGAAAATTAGAGTTTAAAAAAAAAAAAGCCAATCCCAAAAGGTTACATACTTATGATTCCATTTATATAAAATAAATGACAAAATTACAGAAATGGAATATTGATTAGAAGTTCCTATGAATTAAGAGGGTGATGGGGTGGAAGGAAAGTAGGTGTGGCTAGAAAAAAGCAGTATAATGGATCTCTGTGGTGATGGAAATGTTCTGGATCTTGACTATATTAATGTTAATATCCTGGTTAGTGACACTGTACTACAGTTACCTTTGAAGGAAATTGGGTAAAGGGCACATGAGATCTCTATACTATTTTTTACATACATACATGAATCTACAGTTATCACAAAAAGCTTCATTTTAAAAAACGGAAATTTCTGAACACAAATTAATCTCAGGAATCCAAATTCCAAAGAGATGAACCTTTTCTAGAGAAGGCAGACACTTACCTAAACGGAGTACTTAGCAAGTTTTGACCCAGGTGGGCAAAGGACTGGGCATGATCTAGGTTAAGGAACTCTGCTGGGGTAAGCAGTGGAGTTTTTTGTTTGTTTGTTTGTTTGTTTTTTGCGGCACGCGGGCCTCTCACTGCTGTGGCCTCTCCCGTTGCAGAGCACAGGCTCCGGACGTGCAGGCTCAGCGGCCATGGCTCACGGGCCCAGCCGCTCCGCAGCATGTGGGATCTTCCCAGACCAGGGCACGAACCCGTGTCCCCTGCATCGGCAGGCGGACTCTCAACCACTGCGCCACCAGGGAAGCCCAGCAGTGGAGTTTTTAATCACATGTGGGTTGGCATGTCAAGTTGGAATGTGGAGGAACCTAAAATGGAGAGCTTGTTGTCCCCACACACTGGATCACCCTCATGGGACATTTACTGAGAGTACTGAAGTGTAGGAGGCTGAGAATTGGGCTGGAAAAGCAGTGAAACATTTCTACAGTGTCACAGTTCTTAGGTCTTAAAGTCCTACTGGTGGAAAGGGAAAGGCACAGAACTGATCTCATCCTTATGATATTTGAAAATTGAAGTGAGCTGAAAGTAACTAATGTAGCAACCTAGCTCTAAACAAACAACTCCTAATTGATTAGTTTCATTCTAGCTTCTTACAAGGAAAAGAACATTGGTTCAGTCTCAATAGTTCTTTCACACATTACTTAAAGCACACAACAAAAAACTTTCAAGATATGGAAAGAATCAGAAAAACATGAACAATAAGAGAACAACAATCAAAAGTAGACCCATAGCAGAACCACAGAAGACACAGATGTCAGAACTAGAAGAAAAGGAGTTTAAAATGGCAACTTTAAATATACAAAATATATTAAATACAAATGATCCCACTGTTCTGCCAGGTCCTCCAACTTTCTCCAATCTCTCAGTCACGACAAAGACTACTAAATGACGACAGCACTCTTTCCTTCAACCTGCTATTAGACTTCTTAGCAAAGACCTCTAAACACCCAACATCAACCAAAGTTGGCATCAGAAAAAGAAAACCTATTTGATTTAGTCAAAAGGTAGGTTGCCTTAGTCACAGGGTTCATGAAGAAATGTAAAGGTGTCACTTTGTAATGGAGAGGTGGACAAGTCAAACTTAGTAAGTAGGTGAAAATGTGTCTTTGATTCCACCCTCCCACCTTGTCCTATTAAACAAACACTTTCTGGTAAGGACTCTACAAGATGAATTTAAAACTCTAACTCCCAGGTATATATGCCCAAGAGTAATAAATGCTTATGTCCACAAAAGACTTCCACAAAAATGTTCAAAGCAGCTTTAGTCTTAACAGCCCCAAACTGGAAACAACCCAAATTCCAACAACAGCAGAATAAAGTTGTGGTGTAGTCATACAATGGAATACTACACATCAATAAAAAGGGACAAACTACTGACACACACAGAGACACACATGCTGAGTAAAAGAAACTGGAAATGACCATATACACTATATGACTACATTTGTAAGAAGTTCAAAGCTAATCTACAGTAATATAGGTCAGAAAAATGATTACTCCTGGGGAGGCCAAAATGTTTTAGGAAGAACAAAAGGGAGTATTCTGGGGTACTGAAAATGTTTTATATTTTTACATAGGTAGTGGTCACAGTTATAAAAAGACACTGAAGTGCCTACATAGATTTGTGCATTTTACAAAAAGAAAGTCATAATGGTAATGATGATAATGAGGTTGTGAAGCAGGATACTTGCTAATGTCTGATAAACAGGAATCTCTGGGAATTACTAGATGTTAGCACACTACTGAACTGGGAAGAACAGTGTTGATGATGAAAGCATATTTTCCTTTATTGCATGTTAACTTTATTTAAACTACTCCTGGCATTTTGTTTGTACGTCCTTTATAAATGCCCATTCTGAATTATCTTTTTAGATACTTATCTTCAACATCAGACCCCAAGTTCATCTGGGGCAAGGGTCAGAAAACATTCTCTATAAAGGGCCAGACAGTAAATATTTTCAGCTTTGCAGATCATATGGTCTCTGCTGCAACTGCTCAAACTCTGCCACTGTAGCATGAAAGCAGCCATGACATTAAGTAAATGACCACGGTCTGATTTGGCTAATTGGCTGACCCGATCTAGAGCAAGAACTATACTAACCATCTTTGTTTTTCCATTTCTATCTTATATACAGTAGATTACTTCATATACAATAGGTACTCAGTAAAACAAAGCTGAAGGTAATCTTAAAAATTATCTCTTCTAATCCTTTCATTTTACAGTGAAAAACCTGAAATCCAGAGGTTAAAATTTTGGTCAACATCACCACTGTTTAGGCAGGGCTTCCTTTTAGTAAACATATGAAGATCTTACATCCCTATTTAATATTGATTAGAATTTCAAATCAATTACATAAGATATTAAAACAATTTTTACTTTAGAAAAATACCTTTACCTGTAGAACTTTTTAGTTTGCTTATAAGCTATCAATACAAGCTCTGAATCTCACAACCATACAGAATCAATCAAGTGACCACCTAAAGTTCACCATGTAAAATAAGAAGCTAAGACTTTTGTTCCAAGATCCAAGTTTTTCTAAAAGTCAAAAAATGATGACAATGAACATATTTAATGGGAGTTAGCACTGAGTAATAAAAATAATTTAACAATTATGTTATCAGAATAATATTTTATATAGTTATACTCCAATCTAATAGTATACTCCAATCTAATACTTTAAAAAAAGTTATCCTAGTAGAGGTTACTGAACATTTTTACATGGCAGTAAAACAACTAGGCAACAGTAGAGGGCAGCATTTCTATGTATTATTAAAATTCAACTTCCTAAAATCTAAAAAACCTGAAATCTCTGTACTAGGATTTTCTTTAAAAAGGTCTCACACGCCTTTCAAAGCTGCTGGCTAATATACAATTTTAATACAACCCAGCACAACTAAAAGCGTCCTGACGTATAAATACAAACATTTAAATCAAAGACATTTCTATTCATAATTCTCAAACTGATAAGCCAAAACAATTCAACATTTCTCTGGTGATTTATTACCTACCATTATCAGTTATCTACTTGAATAGTTGTTGAGTATCCACTGGAATCACAAGTAAGTATCTTTTCCCACATATGGACAATCCTTTTTCTTTATCCATATAAGATGGTTACATACCAATCACCAAAAGAAGGATATATAGTCATAAGCTTTTGGCAATCAGAGATTCAGGGAGCTGTCTCCAAAGACAGGCATTAGCATAACTCTAAAATCCAAAATAAAAGCAGCAAAAGAAGACATAGATAAAGCAGAACCAGGCATGTGTAAAAGTATCTTTAAATCTCATCCTTTTTCATTTTCCTTTTATTCCTAATGCCAGTTTGCCTTAATATATAGCTGTACCTAAACCATCCACCACCCTTAATAAAGAAAGAGAACCAGTACACTAGTCATAAAAGGCAGGGAACAAGAATTATAAAAGAGGGAACACCAACAGTGTAAAGGCAGAGAGAATGATTCAGAAAAGATTGTTCTGTCCAACCAGAAGGCTATATATTTTATTACTATTTAATAAAAATTATTAAAAATATCTGCTAACATTATTATTAAAGTCTTTCTATGTGGTAGTCATCATTTCACACACTTGACAGTGTGTAATTATTAGCTCAATTAATCTTTAATAACCATGTAAAGTAGGTGCCATTATTTCCCCTATTTTAGAGATGAGGAAACAAAACACAGAAGGAATAAATGACTTGTCCAGGAATCAAGGGTTGAGACTAGAACCTCAAAGGTCTCCAGAGCTTGAGCTCTTAACAATTATTCTTTATTCTGTCCAGACTAATGCACAATTTCAGTTGAGTGACTGCTGCACAATGCAGACTATAAGGAATTTTAAAAAGTGAGAGACTGACAAAATAAGAGAAACAGAAGCCTTAGTTATCCTCATCCATTTGAAAGTCCAATTGTAAAAGGATAAGCAGAAATAGATAGTACTTGAAGCAACCTCTATTTTTCCAATGCAGTAGGTCCCAAATAAGGTAAACCCCGGATGAACACTGACTGGATATTAAAAGTTAACAAAAAGTGAAACAGTCGAGAAACTCAATCATTATAGATAAGATCAGAAACTATAATGAATCTTTCCACATGTAAAATGCAGGACCAGTTCAGTGAAAACACACTTAATATAAAATAGGGTACTTTAACTGGAAAAATAATCTGAAGGTAATTAAAGTTTAGAAATTGTGGCAATATTTATCAAAACATTAAAAATGTTCATATCGGGCTTCCCTGGTGGCGCAGCGGTTGAGAGTGCATCTGCCAATGCAAGGGACATGCGTTCAAGCCCTGGCCTGGGAAGATCCCACGGGCTGCAGAGCAGCTAAGCCCATGCGCCACAACTACTGAGCCTATGCTCTAGAGCCCGCAACCCACAACTGCTGAATCTCACACGCCTAGAGCCTGTGCTCCGCAACAAGAGAAGCCACCACAAAGAGAAGCCCGCGCACCACAGCAAAGACTGACTCCCGCCCGCCGCAACTAGAGAAGGCCCGCGCGCAGCAACAAAGACGCAACACAGCCATAAATAAATAATTAAATTTTTAAAAAATGTTCATACCTTCTATACTGAAATTCCTCACCTAAAGAATAATGGTTATGCTCAGAGACTAAGCATCAAGTACATCATTTTCAGAGAAAAAAACAGAAATAATCCAAATGCTGACTTAGTTATAAAACATCCAAACAGTAGAGTCATTTAAAATGCTATAAGGTGATAATGTGTAAGGATTTTCAAAACATTAAATACAAATGATCCCACTGCTCTACCAAGGCCCTCACCCTTCTCCAATCCCTCAGCCATGGCAAAGCCTATGAACTGACGACAGCACTTTTCCTTCAATCTGTTAGAATTCTCAACACAGCCCTCTAGGCATCCAACATAGACCGAAAATAAACCTATTTCACTTAGTCAAAAGGCAACTGGTAAACTTTGGCAATAAACAGGTAAAATGTGTCTTTGATTAAACAAAAATCAACTGGTAAGAACTGTTAAGAGATGAATTTAAAATCCTGTTCCCCAGGCTAGGGAATCAAAAAGACTATTGTCTACCCTTTTGTTGGCACTTTATACTATTAGTTGGGAAGGTATGTAAGAGAAAATTTTACCAAACGCTCCTGCCTCTCCTTACTGGGCAAAAAAACTTTCCTTAAGTTCTATTCAGTCGTCCCTTGGTATCCGGTGAGGGGACTGGTTCCAGGATCCCCACAGATACCAAAATCCACAGACGCTCAAGTCCCTTATATAAAATGATGTAGTACAGTCATTCCTCTGTATTCACAGATACAGCACGTGAGACTACAGAGGGCTGACTGTACTTATTTAGAGGTTGTTCCCAATACTGAAACACTTTCTCAGACTAGATAAGTTGATTGTAAAATCTATATGGATAAACAAACAAGAAAGAATCATCCTTTTTTCAATAAAAAACTCAAAAACAGAGAAGCAAAGAGAAACAATAATTATATTAGATGTTAAGGCATACTAAAAAGCTTCAGTAAGTAAAACGCCATCAAGTTGGTTCTTAAATGGACAAACCAATGAAACAGAATTCGATGTCCAGAACAGACCTAAATACATATGTCAAAAAGTGGCATCTCGGGCTTCCCTGGTGGCGTGGTGGTTGGGAGTCCGCCTGCCGATGCAGGGGACACAGGTTCGTGCCCCGGTCCGGGAGGATCCCGCATGCCGCGGAGCGGCTGCGCCCGTGAGCCATGTCTGCTGAGCCTGCGCGTCCGGAGCCTGTTGCTCCGCAGCAGGAGAGGCCACAGCGGTGAGAGGCCCGCGTACCACAAAAAAAAAAAAGTGGCATCTCAATCAAGTGGGGGTAAATATGAACTTTTAAATAAATGACGCTGGAACAAATGGGTAGCCATGTGGAAAAATATTACACCAGTTCCACAACTAACACTACAGATCAAGATAATCTTTAAATGGTCCTAAGACTTAAAAATGAAATCTTATATAAAGTACCAAAAGAATACTTGGGTGAATTTTTTATAACACCTGGGTGGAATTCCTTGTAACTCTGGAATATGAATGTGGAAGGTCTTGCTATGACCTCAAAATTCAGAAGAGAGAGAAGAGGGGAGGGGAGGGGAGGGGAGGGGAGGGGAAGGGAGGGGAGAACTAATAATAACACCATGACAAAGTGTGGGGAAAAAATCTGCAACTCATCACAGACAAAGGCTAAGCTCCCTGTTATTATATAAAGAGCTCCTAGAAACTGAGAAGAAAAAGACCAACTCAGAAGGGAAAAAGTATGAAATATAATAAACCTTGTTTAAATATATGAGAAATGCAAATTGAAACTACATTTATATACCATTTCTCACCCAGGAAATTGGCAAAAATACAAAAATTTGAAAATACATTCTGTCGACAAAATTTCAGGGAAACAATCACTCTCATACACTGCTGGTGGGAATGCAAAATGACACAACTCCAGTGGAGGAGAATCTGGCAATAGATACCTAAATTACAGCACATTTACTCTCTAAACCAGCAATCCTACATGATACAGATATACATGCACAAATATAAAATGACACACATACAAAGTTTTTTCACTGAAAAAAATTGTTTATAATAAGAGGTTAGAAAGAACTTTAGTGCTTAGCAAAAATATATTTATAACTTTTGAAAATTCGGAATTTTTCATGATATTCAGTACTAGGTACGTATCCAACTTTCATCTTTCTCCAATTAGAACCAGCTGTTACAGGTCATTTATTTAAAAGACCATGTTTGGTTAAGGAAACTGTTATCACACAACTAAACATTATACTTCTGAAAAATGAATGAGAAAAAGTTATGTATACTAAAATGGAGAGCCCTTCAGGATATTATAAGTAAAACCAGCAAGGGACAAAAGATTATATAAATATAAAACACATTATCTGTTGTATAGGGAAAGGGAGAAATAAAACATTCTTAATTCCTGTATATGCATAAACACTGGAAAAAATATAGAAACAAATAAAAATAGTTCCCTATGGGGACCAGGGTGAGAAGGGACAGAAGTGAGACATAACTATATAATTTTTTAAAGTGATTTTTGATTCCTGAGTTTATTTTGAATAATATGTAAGTTTATTACCCACTCAAAAAAATGTATAAAAAATTCAAGAATAAATACGTGAATGGTTGGCTGGTGTATGGAAATGGTTGCTACAATCAATAATCTAAGTCTACTTAAATTAATTAAAATTTAGTTCCTCTGTCAAACAGGCCATGTTTTATGTGTCAGTGGATAGGACAGCACAGATACACAACATTTCCATCACTGCATCAAGTTCTACTGGACAGTACTTAACTTGTTAGTCAACATTTTGCAGTCTAGAGACGGAAGTAAGCCCTGTAAAATGAAAAAGGATCTGACTCTCCCAAATTAAGTACAAGCAAGAAAAAAAATTATATATACAACCATTCAAAAAAAGTCAAATACTTAAGTGAATAGTAGACAAGTAAGTATCAAGACAAGATGATGTGGTCCAATATATACACTACCAAATGTAAAATAGATAGCTAGTGGGAAGCAGCCACCATAGCACAGGGAGATCAGCTCGGTGCTTTGTGACCACCTAGAGGGGTGGGATAGGGAGGGTGGGAGGGAGACACAAGAGGGAGGAGATATGGGGATAGATGTGTGTGTATAGCTGATTCACTCTGATATAAAGCAGAAACTAACACACCATTGCAAAGCAATTATACTCCAATAAAGATGTTAAAAAAAAAAAGATGATGTGGTCCATCCCCACCATAAACTAAGAAAGAGGTGGAAAACACTGGGAAGATGGGCCATTTTCTGGATCCTTTTGAATTCATAATAAATATAGAAAGATAAATAAATTTTAGTGACAATTTTCCAGGATGTCAACATACAACCATATTCAAAAGAGGGCTTAAATGCATTACAAAGTAAAAATATTCATTTATTTTTCTTAATCCACAGGTTTGGAACATCTGTGCCAAAGCCTCATTCATTCAACAATTATTTACTGAGTATCCACTATATGTAGATACTCAGACACTTGGTCAGGCCTCGGGAATACCATGAGAATAAAAGTCTTATTTTATAAAGTTTATAGTTCAGTGGAAGAAACATACACTAATAAAGAATCACACAAATACATGATACACTGTGTGCTAAAAGGAAAGTAAAGTATACTTACAGAAGTTATCAATAAAAGAACCTTATTTAATCTTGGGCCTCAAGGAAGGCTTCCCTGAGGAAATAATCTATAAACTGGAATCTGAAGGGTTAATAAGATTTGGGGGCAAGGACTTGCAAACAAAGGAAATCATTATGCATGAAGATCTCAAAGAACAAGGAACCACCTCACAAGAGCTGGGGGGAAAAAAAAAAGACCTGTTAATAAAAACAATGAAAACCTGGTCTGCAGCTCCTAATACATTTGTATTGGCAGTCCCTTAATTGGAAGAGACTCCCCAAGACTGCACAGACTTCAAATATTGCCCTAACAGAATTTAATATGGACTCCAAGTTTCGCCAAACAAGTTGAATAACAAAAATAATAACAACTGGTACTGAGTGCAAGAGAATCTCCTGAAATATGAACACTCCTTTCCACCTAATAAGCTTAATCAAGAACACACGAGAAAATTTTTTTCTTTTCAGGTCTTTCTCCTGCCACCTAAACTTCTGCTAAATGACCCTAAAATGAATAGAGAGAGAGAGAGAGAAAATATCCCTTTTCTACTTGATCAACAAATAGTATAACAAAAGATGGAGAAAGACATGATTCTACTGCAAGAAATTCTGATACGGAAGTTATGCAACTCCCTTTTCTCAGAAGTTAACAGACAGATGGGAAACCTCTATACTAAAGAATATGAATGCCTTTAGCTGAAGCTGCACAGCGCTTACCACTAAAAAAAGAAAACACACCGTATACAATACTCCCAAATCACTCTTGTTGGACTTCGTATACTTGGAGTTAATTTTCTCATAGTGATAATGAGTCTGACAAAACTACACATCTCTTCCTGGCCCTCTAACAATATTAATTCCACCTCAACTGACATACATTTACAAAGGAGCTAATTAAGAACAGAAGGATTTACAAACACAAAAACAAATATCTCTTAGACATTATGTGGAAAAGCACAAAATAAAATATTGTATCCAAGCTGATTAAATTACATAAAGATCTATGTATGTATACTAACAATAAAGAAATACTGCACAAGAGAAATGCTCACTAGGATCTTTTCCCCTGCAAAATACGTAAATTCAGAACAAGTATTTTTAAAAATTCAGACTGAAGAGGAAATACATTTTCATTTCCTACTAAGAGGCAAAACAAACATTACATGTGTTTAAAATGTATTAATCAGAAAAGGAACTAGAGCTATTTATGACTGCATTAATACTACTGTAAATGGAGGCCAAAATTTGGCTGTTCAGCAACAATGATGATTTAGTCATCACATCTCACAACCCAGTCATTTGCAAACATTTTAAAGTAACAGTCTTCATTGTGAAGAACATATAGTTATGGGGGGGGGAGCCCAGAAAACTAATCATCATTGCTTTAACTCAACCCACATGCCTGTTCTTAAGGGTATCCATGGTAGCAGTGATGCAACATGCCTACCTAGCTCACCATGCCTACACAAGTGGGAGAGAGGGGAGGCGGATGATGAAAAAAAATTCACTTGGAAAGGTGTTTTAGTATTAACATGATAGAATTACATCAACTATATTGTCAGACTTTAAAAATATATAAAAAACCATAAAGCTCTCTAAAGATCAGAAAAGCGAGAAGACTCAAGGGGGAGAAAACACTGCAGCACTTCAGTCGAAAAGAAAATTAAGATTTTTGCTCTTCCTGCTATAGCTATTGGTTAAATACGTTCAAAGGGTTTATTTCTAATAAAAGAAATCATTTTAATTTAGTTCTTTCAAAAGTAGTTACAAATAATATTTTAGGCTTCCTAATTTCCAACCTACATCTTTTCTATTTTTGCTTTAACAGTTACATAATAAAAACTTATTAAAACTTTAGATATTGATTCCATACAAATTTTTTTAACAATGGTAGCTCTCTTTTGCTTAAAAAGGATCAAATACAAAATATTTTAATGTATCAAAAAGGACAGGGGAGAGAGAAGATAGATCATTTCAAATAACCTTGCTATAATATTAGAAATAAAAATTAAAGTGAATGAAGTGATAAAAGGTAAATCACAGAGAGAACCAACCACCGACAACCATGAAAAGAACTTAGAGAAGGGAAAAAAAAAAACCCAAACCAAACTAACTAGACTAAACCTGTGTCCCAGGCTTACTGCCCTTTAAACATTCTGTAAGAATATTTTGATAAGACAGTTTTACACAGAGGTACATGGAAGACATCCCTGATAAACAGAATGGGACCAGATAATGGGTATGTTAGTATCTGATGAAAACTCTTACTGTCTGAATTATAATTTTAAACAAAAAGCAAACAAAACTAATTTAGATCAATTTTCTTGCTTTTCCTTTTGTGAAAAATAATTCACTACATAAAAATAGACTACTTTCAGAATTCACAAATTTACTGATTCTTTTATTACTGAACATAATTTAAAAATCTCAACAATTTTGTCTAACACTGTGTCATAAGTTTATAGAAATAAAACCCCCAAAATAAATTATTCCACATTTTACAAACCAATATATAAATTTTAAATGTAAGCATCTTGAATCTTACACAATCACACAATGTCCACAAACTGGTGCTCAGGAATAAAAGAAACCAAACTCAGAGCTTAAGTGAAGCATGTTGCACTTTGAAGATGAGCATAACAGACTTTAAAACAAATAACTTTAAGGAGTTCTTGCACAAGTTTAACCATTTTAAATCCAATCAACATCTTTCCAAAGGCAACACAATCAGAACTTCACTATTCTTCTTAAAACAAAAATTAACTATATTTGCAATAAATAAATGGGAGAGTCCAGAAAATGTTCTCAAAATGAGTTATACTTTCAACCAGCATGACATATGGGGACAGAAAATAAAGTAGAGGGGGAGAACTTTGAGAATATATTTAGAAGATTTAAATATAATCAGGGTCCTATAAACCTCTGCTGTTGGGAGAAATGCTTCCTGTAAATCTCAGGGAAAAAAAATATCCGTTCAATATACTATTTTTAGCTATCTGAAACACATTTCAGAATATTACCTTTCCTAAAGGATATAAACTAAGCATCAAATGGATTCAAATATCTATTTTCAAATATATAACAATGGTTACACTTTATTTTTTAAATATATTATAAACAAAAAGGTCTCTCACACTGTCACTAACAAAGGTAGAAAGCATACTATATCTTACCTTTGTGGTTACAATGCACAGGCAATCCATTACTCTACCATTACAATATTTAATACATAAAGCAGTTTACTGCAAACTATTTTAAGTTGCCTATATGAACAAAAAGTAAAAATAAAGTTGTGAGATAAAACCACTGATGAAAAGTTATAACTGTGACAAGATCTCTCCAGGATCCATTCTTAGAGGTAGCAATTTTTCTACTACCTGAAATACAGGAAACCAGAATGTGTCACGTGCCCTACAATCTTCTTTATGTAATCTGTATCTGAAGAACTTGAAATTATCCCACAAAACACTGTGGAAGAGGTCAGGGTTTATTCCGCAAGAGTTCACTGCTGCTTCAGATGCTGTTTCATTAATCCCTCTTTTAAAGATATGAGGTTGACAGGGAGGCATCTAATGAAATGTTCCACAAAGAGGTTTCCCCGATATAAATTTAAAACTCCTCCTTGTTTGCTACAGTTTGGATATTCAAAAAATAACTACCAAAAGAAAAAAAAATCACTAAAAAAAAAAAAAAAATGCAAGCAAACAGTTCTTCCACTAAACCATTTCAGCAACTGCAGCTTGCAAAGTAATGACTTTCTCAGACAGTAATGAATGGAATATTCCATGTGGTATTTTTGAGAAGGGGAGAGAGAAGAACAAAATGCAATAATTTAAAATATTATCTCTAAAACTTACCTTTTCTCCCTTTATTAAAAAATGGTAATAATAACATTTTACCAATTAAGTCAGATTTTAACTTTAGTGCCCTATTAAATCTATTTCACTTAATCCCTTAAAAAAAAAGAACACCACCACAAAAAGATAACTGTGACTATGTACCATTTCAAACTCTTCAAGAAGACTTCATTTTTAACCCAGAAGTAGCCTAACTTTGTGAATTCATGTCTTTTCCTCAAAAATCACTGAAAATAGAGCTAGACAGGCTGACAGGACAAGGCATAGGGCTACAACTGGCTTTCAGTCTCATAACCTTGCAGCCATGCTCCCCTGTAAAAATGTGTAATAAGGAAGAGCATTACCTGCAATTTCTGTCCACAAGGTTTCCTCATAGTCTACAGGTATTATAAACTGCCTCAAATTCAAACAAGTGAACTGTTCCCATTTTCTTCTTATACCTCACTCCTATAGTTGGTTTCTCCCTTAGTGTTCTGTGTTTATGTGTAATTTTTATTATCTAAAATAGTCTACCCTAGAGAGAGAAGGCATTCCTAAGTTTGGCAGACCTCATAACACTGGAGATTGAAAATCACTATAGCAAGAGTCAGAAATAGTGTTTCAGCCCATTAACAGAGTTGAAACTGTTTAACTTTTAAGTAGTCATATTCTTAGGTGAATACAGATGAAATAATCAAATATCTACTTTAAGCAGACTCAACATATATTTAACAACATATTATTAAAATAATATATCTAAAATATTACTTTATTCTACTCACATTCAGAAAACAATTATAGTCAAACTTCACATTCACCTTAAATGTTAGGGTCGTCATTATAACTACAGCCGCTTTTTGAATTAACTCGTATCTCAAACATCATTTTCATTTCCATCTAAGTTGTTTAGATGCTGTACTTTTTTTAATCCATCTATTAAAATATCACCTGAGTCCTTTCTCTCTCTCTTCTCCTTCTGGGACCCCTATAATGCGAATGTTGGTACATTTAATGTTGTCCCAGAGGTCTCTTAGGCTTTCATCAAAATACTAGAAAACAGAATCCAACAACACATTAAAAGGATCATTCACCATGATCAAGTGAGATTTATCCCAGGGATGCAAGGATTCTTCAATATACGCAAATCAATCAATGTGATACACCATATTAACAAATTTAAGAATAAAAACCATATGATCATCTCAATATATGCAGAAAAATAGCTTTTGACAAAATTTAACACCCATTTATGATAAATACTCTAATAGGCACAGAGGGAACCTACCTCAACATAATAAAGACCATATATGACAAACCCACAGGAAACATCATTTCCAAAGGTGAAAAACTGAAAGCATTTCTTCTAAGATCAGGAAAAAGACCAGGATGTCCACTCTTGCCAATATTATTCAACATAGTTTTGGAAGTCCTAGCCACAACAATCAGAGAAGAAAAAGAAATAAAAGGAATACAAATTGGAAAAGAAGAAATAACTGTCATTGTTTGCAAATAACATGACACTATACATAGATAATCCTAAAGATGCCACCAGAAAACTACTATAGCTAATCAATGAATCTGGTAAAGTTGCAGGATATGAAATTAATGCACAGAAATCTCTTGCATTCCTATACACTAAAAACGAAAGATCAGAAAGAGAAATTAAGGAAACAATCCAATTCACCATTGCAAAAAAAAGAAAAAAATACCTAGGAATAAACCTACCTAAGGAAAGAAAGGTAGGTTTTTGTACTCAAAGTTTCTGTACTCAGAAAACTACAAGACGCTGATGAAAGAAATCAAAGATGACACAAACAGATGGAGAGATATACCATGTTCTTGGATTGGAAGAATCAATATTGTGAAAATGAATGAACTACACTACCCAAAGCAATCTACAGATTTAATGCAATCCCTATCAAATTACCAATGGCATTTTTTACAGAACTAGAACAAGAAATCTTAAAATTTGTATGGAGACACAAAAGACCCCGACTAGCCAAAGCAATCTTGAGGGGAAAAAACAGAGCTGGAGGAATCAGACTCCATGACTTTAGACTATACTACAAAGCTACAGTAATCAAGACAATATGGTATTGGCACAAAAACAGAAAT
The DNA here is from genome assembly GCF_003676395.1 of Aethalodelphis obliquidens. Classification (NCBI taxonomy): domain Eukaryota; kingdom Metazoa; phylum Chordata; class Mammalia; order Artiodactyla; family Delphinidae; genus Aethalodelphis; species Aethalodelphis obliquidens. The sequence goes on from NW_020837945.1 coordinate 72,546,179, forward strand.
ATAGGTCAATGGAACAGGACAGAAGGCCCAGAGATAAACCCACACACCTATGGTCAACTAATCTATGACAAAGGAGGCAAGGATATACAATGGAAAAAAGACAGGGTCTTCAATAAGTGGTGCTGGGAAAACTGGACAGCTACACATAAAAGAATGAAATTAGAACACTCCCTAACACCATACACAAAAATAAACTCAAAATGGATTAAAGACCTAAATGTAAGACGGGACACTATAAAACTCTTAGAGGAGAACATAAAAAGAACACTCTTTGACATAAATCACAGCAAGATCTTTTCTGACTCACCTCCTAGAGTAATGGAAATAAAAACAAAAATAAACAAATGGTACATAATGAAACTTAAAAGCTTTTGCACAGCAAAGGAAACCATAAACAAGAGGAAAAGACAACCCTCAGAATGGGAGAAAATATTTGCAAGTGACTCAACGGACAAAGGATTAATCTCCAAAATATATAAACAGATCATGCAGCTCAGTATTAAAAAAACAAATAACCCAACCAAAAAATGGGCAGAAGACCTTAACAGACATTTCTCCAAAGAAGACATCTCCAAAGATGGCCAAGAAGTACATGAAAAGCTGCTCAACATCACTAATTATTAGAGAAATGCAAATCAAAACTACAATGAGGTATCACCTCACACCAGTCAGAATGACCATCATCACAAAATCTACAAACAACAAATGCTGGAGAAGGAGAACAGGGAACCCTCCTGCACTGCTGGTGGGAATGTAAATTGATACAACCACTATGGAGAACAGTATGGAAGTTCCTTAAAAAAATAAAAATAGAATTATCATATGACCCAGCAATCACACTATTGGGCATATACCCAGGGAAAACCATAATTTAAAAAGACATATGCACCCCCATGTTCATTGCAGCACTATTTACAATAGCCAGGTCACGGAAGCAACCTAAATGCCCATTGACAGGTGAATGGATAAAGAAGATGTGGTACATATATACAATGGAATATTACTCAGCCATAAAAAGGAATGAAATTGGGTCATTTGTAGAGATGTGGATGGATCTAGAGACTGTCATACAGAGTGAAGTAAGTCAGAAAGAGAAAAACAAATATTGTATATTAACGCATATATGTGGAATCTAGAAAAATGGTACAGATGAACCGGTTTGCAAGGCAGAAATAGAGACACAGACGTAGAGAACAAACATATGGATACCAAAGGGGGAAAAGAGGGGTAGGATGAATTGGGAGATTGGGATTGACATATATACACTAATATGGATAAAACAGATAACTAATAAGAACCTGCTGTATAAAAAATAAATAAAAATATTTTCACACACACCCCAAAAATAAATAAAATAAAATAAAATGTCACCTGACACTTTATCCCAAATCACTGCTAGTACCTATTCACATAACAGACAATTTTTCCCATTGGTTTTCTCAGTATATATTATAATCTCTACAACATAATCACTTACTATGTTACTCTTTAGTATACTTTTTAATCCAATGCCTATAGTTTTTAAGGCCATACTCAGGAATGATTATTTAATCTGCCTTAAATTCTACACTCATTGTATCTTTTATAAACATCCAACCTGGCACTGATTAAGGACATAACAAGTCAATGTATTCTTCTCAAATAGTCATTTGCTGTGCAAAATAACTTATAAATTACTCTGTAATATGAGCAAGTTTAGAGGTCTCAAATATAAGCCTTTTGGGATGGCGACATCTCACCTAATATTCAGGCACATAAGATATTTAACAGTATTTTAGAATACCTATGGCTTTCTATATACAGGCAATTGTTTCCAACCATGATAGAATAATAGGGAACAGACTAACTCTCCCACTTTAAAACAACTAAAAAAATAGGACAAATAAGAAACAATGATTTTCAGATGTTGGACAAAGTCCCATAAATGCCCAGGAAACTGCCTGGAAAAACTTTCCACGCTGCAGCAGAGGGAGGGGGAAACTAAACAAAGTCCAGCAATCTAAGATAAGGAGACAGAGTTGAGAATTCAGGAAGGCCAAGGTGTGTAAAATTCACAGGTAAGAGTACCAGAGAGGAGAGGTGCATAGTGAGAGCTCCACAGATCTGCAGAATTCCTCTTCAGTCTTCATTATTTCTTTTTTTTTTTTAATTTTTATTGCAGTATAGTTGCTTTACAATGTTGTGTTAGTTTCTACTGTCCAGCAAAGTGAATCAGCTATACATATACATATATCCTCTCTTTTTTGGATTCCCTTCCCACTTAGGTCATCACAGAGCACTGAGTAGAGTTCTCTGTGCTATACAGTAGGTTCTCATTAGTTATCTATTTTATACATAGTATCAATAGTGTATATATGTCAACCCCAATCTCCCAATTCATCCCACCCCCACCCCCTTCCCCCTTGGTATCCATACGTTTGTTCTTTAGTCTGTGTCTCTATTTCTGCTTTGTAAATAAGACTGTCTATACCATTTTTTTTTCAGATTCCACATATATGTGTTAATATACGATACTTGTTTTTCTCTTTCTGACTTACTTCATTCTGTATGATAGTCTCTAGGACCATCCATGCCTCTACAAGTGACCCAATTTCATTCCTTTTTATGGCTGAGTAATATTCCATTGTATATAGGTACCACATCTTATTTATCCATTCCTCTGTTGATTGACATTTAGATTGTTTCCATGTCCTGGCTACTGTAAACAGTGCTGCAATGAACATTGGGGTGCATGTGTCTTTTTATATTATGGTTTTCCCTGGGTATATGCCCAGTAGTGGGATTGCTGGGTCATATGGTAGTTCTATTTTTAGTTTTTTAAGGAACCTCCATACTGTTCTCCATAGTGGCTGTATCAATTTACATTCCCACCAACAGTGCAAGAGGGTTTCCTTTTCACCACACCCTCTCCAGCATTTAATGTTTGTAGATTTTGTGATGATGGCCATTCTGACTGGTGTGAGGTGATATCTTATTGTAGTTTTAATTTGCATTTCTCTAATAATTAGTGATGTTGAGCATTTTTTCATGTGTTTGTTGGCCATCGAGTATCTTCTTTGGAGAAATGTCTATTTAGGTCTTCTACCCATTTTTTGATTGGGTTGTTCCCTCAGAATAGGAAAAAATATTTGCAAACGAAGCAACTGACAAAAGATTAATCTCCAAAATATACTAATAGCTCATGGAGCTCAGAGTCTTCATTAGTTCTGATCAGTCATGCATATAAGGAAACTTGAGGCTGGGGAAAGAACCCTAGAAAGAAGCAGGTAGAACAATTCCCAGAACTCACACAGGACCAAGAATAATGGAAAAACTCATAATATACAGGCTCTGGGTGGAGTACCCAGAAGAGTACTGGGACAAAATTAACCCTATACTGAAGGCTGCTTGGTCCCACTAAAAAAAAGCTTTTTAAAAAGCAAGTTTCAAAAGGATCACGCTGTTTCCAAGTAAGTTAACTGCATCCCAAAACAAACCTCAAGAATATTTAAAGCAGGGCTTCCCTGGTGGCGCAGTGGTTGAGAATCTGCCTACCAATGCAGGGGACATGGGTTCGAGCCCTGGTCTGGGAAGATCCCACATGCCGCAGAGCAACTAGGCCCATGAGCCACAATTACTGAGCCTGCGTGTCTGGAAACTGTGCTCCGCAGCAAGAGAGGCCACAATAGTGAGAGGCCCGCACACCGCGATGAAGAGTGGCCCCCACTTGCCACAACTAGAGAAAGCCCTCACACAGAAACGAAGACCCAACACAGCCATAAATAAATAAATTTTAAAAAATAAAAAAATTTTAAAAAAAGAATATTTAAAGCAATAGAAAAATATTTAGGACCTTTCTGAAAAGGTAAAATTCATAATGTCTGCCAAATCTAACTAAAAAACTTCCAGGTATTTAAAAAAGAGGTACATATAACCCAGAGAAGAGAAAAAACAATCAATAAAAAAACCCAGAACCACAGAAACAGACCCACAGACATAGAAAACAAACTTATGGTTACCAAAGGGGGAGGCAGTGGGGAGGGACAAATTAGGGGTATGGGATTAACAGATACAAACTACTAAACATAAAATAGATAAGCAACAAGAATTTATCTGTATAGCACAGGACATTATACCCAATATTTTATAATAACCTATAATAAAATATAATCTGCAAAAAAACTGAATCACTATGCTGTACACCTGAAACACAATACTGTAAATCAACTATACTTCAATAAAAACAAACAAAAAAACCCACCCCAAAATGACAGATGATAGAAGTAGTACCCAAGGACATTTTAAAAATTGTTATAAATTTATCCCATATATCCATGAAAACAGAGAAAAGCATGAGCATGTTAATGAGACAGAAAATAAAAAAGGAACCAAATCAAACTTCTAGAGATAAAAATTTAAATGTCTGAAAAGAAAAACTGATTAAATGAGATTAACAGTAGATTCAATACTTCAGAAAATTAATGAACTGAATCAACACAGCAACAGAAACTGTCCAAAATATAACACATAGAGAAAGAAAGAAAAAAAATGAATCACATCAGTGAGCTATGGGACAAATTCAATCAACCCAATAAACATGTATTTAGGGTCCCTAAAACAAAGGAGAGGGAACAGAAAAAATATTACTGAAATAATGGAGAAAAAAATTTCCATATTTGGTGAAAATTATAAACCCACAGATCTAAGAAACTCAACAAATCCCAAAGGCATGAAGAAAATTGTAACAACGTAAAGTATATGGGAATGATAAGCACCAAACTCAGGACAGTGGTTAATTCTGGGGGATGAGGCAGAGAAGGAAATCAGGGTGGAAAATAAAGGATCTTCAACTATGTAACATTTTAAGTTACCTTAAGCTAGGTAATAGGTACATGGAGAGTCAAAATATTCTCTTTGGTTTCTGTATAACAAAGATCTTTTTTTTCTAATAATGCTTACACAAAAAGAAGACAATCCAACAAGACAGTTGCCAAGAAGACAAAAAAACTGCAAAAACAGAAAGCAGACTGTAGCAAATGACATGAAGAAAAATCAGGGAAGGTAAAGGGCTAAAATGACATGGAAAAGGGATTTATGTTCTTTATCCTTTACTACATTGATAAATTACTGAGTATGCAACATTTTAACATAAATAAAAAGATTATTTTATAAATCTACCATTTACTGAGCACTTAATATGTGTGTCAGACTCTGATGTAAGTTTTATATAAATTATCCCATTTCATACTTAAAGGCACCAAAGGAAGTGAGTTCTGTTTTCATTTCCACTTTACAGATGATGAAACTAAAAGAAGAGAAATTAAACAATCCGCCCTACATTATACAATATAATGCAACAGACCTAAATACAGATATGGAAAGAAAATTACAGAATGATACATATATGGCTTTCATTTTAAATATATATATGAGCTAAACAATATATTCATTAACATATAGGATTAACTGAATAAACACATACCAAATGGTTAATGGTGGTTGTCTCAGTGAAAGAATATTTAAAAAAAGACTAATTTTCAACAATGTACATTTCTCTGTATATGTATGTTTTAAGATATGCCTGAATTATCTTTGTAATCAGAGAGTTTTTTTCTTTTTAAGTAAATAACTGAAAAAGAGCAACTCCTGTGGAAAAGAAGCATCAGAAGCCAGGTTACATTATATTGGGAATGAGAGGGAAGGACAGAATAAATGTAAACTACTTTTTTCAAGAAGCTTAGCTAGGAAGAGAAGGAATACTATAGAGGTCCTACTGAGAAGAACTTTTTCCTGTTTGTCTGGTTTTCTTTTAATGGAATCTTTGAACATATTTATAGGATAAAGGGAAGAAGGGAACAAAGGTCCAAGAGAGAGGAAGAGGTTATAGCTATTACATGGGGAGTGCAGAGAATGAGATTCCAAAGATAAAAGGATCAAGAGCACAACAGAAGCTGTTAATATTTATTTGAGACAGTGACTTTCACATAATTGAAAACATATTTTTCTAAAAAGTTAGGAATTTTTGCAGTAAGTATGTATTACTTTGGTAATCCAAACAAAGAGGGAGGGTATTTTTTTTTAATTTCCATACATTTTACTGGGAAAAATTATATATGCATTCTATTCCAACTCAAGATCCCCATATTTTTCACATCTGAAGAAACAGAAAGGGGAGGGTTTAAGAGCATATGAGAAGACATCAATGCTCTAGTACTGAAGATAGTAACAGATGCAGATATGGATATATAACAATCAAAATTATTTAAATGAGTTACTGAAAATGCCTTATAATCAAAACTCGTAAGTTAAGATGCCTTCTAATCGGGATGCCTTCTTGCAGCACATAAATCTATAACCACTGTGGCATACTTAAACTTTAACAGAGATTTTTATTTTCTTAGTAACTATAACATTTTGCCAAGTTTTCTCCTAGATTAACAGCTTGGCATAATATGGTAGTTGTTTCACTTTTCTCATAACATTTTATTGTATTTCACTTCCATTTCAAAGTTATTGATTTAGGGGTATGTCCTTCAGTTCTAGAACTGGCAACTACCATTTAAACACTGCAATAAGACTGTCAGAGATATAAACATAAAAATATAAAAATTACGTAATAGTGAATGTAAAATAACAGCATAGTAGTCATCAAAATCACTTGCAGAAACATTTAATGTACAACTCACTTAGTACACAGACTTGTCAGTTTTGGTCTTGATGAAATTTTTCAATTACAGGGTTTTTGCATAAGGGTTGTGCATTATTTCAAATTTTGTACATTTTATTTTCTTCTTAAAAACTGGAATTAAATGAGACAGCACTGTAAATCTGGTGGTACAGAGAGGGAGTTCAAACTAGTGTCTCTGGGATGTATTATCTGAGAGATAGAGACATTCTGTTAGAGAAATAAACATTAGGGAGAAGGAGGAAAACCTTGAGAACACTGATAAAGGAAACAGGAAAAAGAACTGACCACCAATATAAAGGACTGTCAACTGCAATTCAAAACTGTGAAAAATTATGAAGCTGTGCTATAAAATTTGGTCAGCTGTCTTCTAAAGTCCATAGTAAGAACTGAAGTGGAGGTCTGCATTAGGGATATACAATTATAAGATAGATGGTACCAAAAGTACTGAATTTGAATATGGACTGATAATAGCACTGTGTAGATAATAGCATTGTATCAATTTTAAATTTTCTCAGTCTGATAATTGTATACTAGATGTTTTTAGAAATGTTCATATAAAATAAAATAAATATTTTAATGAAAATATCCTCGTTCATAGGAGATACGTGCTGAAGCATTTAAGGGTAAAATCATGATGTCTGCAATTTGCTCTCAAATGGGTCAGCAAGAATAAAATTAAAAAGTGTGTGTGTATGTGTACAGAGAGCAAGAAAATGTGACAAAATTTTGACACATTTGACACAAATGTGACAAAAATTGGCAATTTTACTATTCTTGTAAGTTTTCTGTAGATAAACATTTTTTTCAAAATAACAAATTTTTTACAAGAGAGAAATTGAAAAAAGGTCCAAAATAACAGTAAAATATAAGTCCTATAAGAAAAGTACAAAGTGCTATAGGCATTCAGAAGGGATTCATTTCGGAGAAAAGATGAGTGAAGACCTCACATGGAAGGTTTCTGAGCTGGGCCATGCAGGATAGGTAAAGTACAGACATTCCAGTTGGAATATATATACCAAACCATTTTCAGCAGCCACTGTTGCAGAGAGGGATTTCACTTTCTTATGTTAAATATCTCCTATTTTTTTCCTACAAACTTGCCTGTTATGTTTCTATCTCTATTAAAATTACTAGCTCTTTCTCTTATTTTATTAACTTTATTGTGGCATTTTCATTTGTCTAGGTAACAAATCCAATTACCAAGAAAGTTATTAAATAAAGTTAAGACAGAAACATCTGCCTTTGAAGCCTGAAGTTTTGAGTTCTAATCTCAGGTTTTCTACATGATAATAACGTAAGTTTGGGCAGTCACAACATCCCTGAACTACAGTTTGCTGAATTCTAAAGTTAGTATCAGCTCTAAGTACTAAAGACCAAAATCCAGCTTACCTCATATATATTAGGAGACTATACCAAGAATCCATGGTCCTATAACATCTCAAAATAAAATAATGTGTGTGAAGGTGCCCTTTAAAACTATGCAATTTGAAAATAATAAAATTATTCTTATAATCCTTTCCTACGGAACACGTGAACATTTTTTAAGAAAGGAAGAACATAATGTATCAGTTTTAAAAATTAATACAATAAGCCATTATTCCTGGCTGATTCTAGTTCTGGGGCAGTGAAACTTCAAAATGAACTTGGGAAAACTGTGCCAGCATGCAAGGACATGCTGAAAGACTAATGACCTCATGTCAAGAGGACATGGAGGGATCTCTTCAAGAGATCCCCCAAATTTGGAGTAATCTGAGTATCCAAAGAATAATAACTGAAATGGATTGTAAACACTAAATAAAATCCTTCAGTCCATAGTGACATTTTTTTTTTAAAGAGCAAGAAAAAGGGGGGAAACTTATCAGTCACTTTTGCAGGGGATCATCGTGCAAACAGAAAATATAAGCTTTACCCTATCTTTCTAGGAGAAACAAAGTTTCATCCCTAGCTGATGGAGATAAGTACTTTTTACAGAAGAATACCAACTAATAAATACAAATAGAATGATAAAATTAGAAGGGAAAAGCAACATTTTGAAACCTCTAATGGAATGTGATTCAGGCAAGGATCATTAATGGGTGAATCAGGTAAAATATTCACTCAATACAAGGTGCTAAAGTACTACCCCCATAGATTCTTAATAACTACAAAGAGAAAAACATAAGTATACAAGGAGGACTTGGAGGTCACCACCTTTAAGTAATCATACTTATCATCAAAAGCACAACAACTTGATATTGTGTGCTTCCTGCTGCGATGCAACATGAAGTGCCATATATCACTATGAAGTCTGCTTACCAAAAATGAGTCTTATCAACCTTGACATCTAACTTCCTGTTATCAGAAATATAAGACTTAGTGGAATGACTTAAACAACATGAACAGACTACTAAACAAATACACAATGGGTGTTATTCTATAAGACAACTGGCATGGTCTCTACAAAAAGTCAGTCATTTAAAGAGGGGGAAAAAAAAGATGGGGAGGCCATTCCTCTAGATTGTAAGAGAGTAAAGACAATGAACCAGATTTGATATGTGCCCTCCCGACTCATTCCAATGCCTGCTCCCAGATCTTCACATTTGCTTTCCACCCTGAGCAGCCCTAGCAACACCTTGTGCCTCTGGCCTGCTGCCCACATCTCATCCTCTCACCTCCTCATTTGGGGCTTTCCTGCAAAGCACAAAACCAAATACCATATGCCCTGCACCCACAAATCCACAACCCTGAAGTGCAGGGGAATTCTTGTTCACTAGAAGCCAGTAGATAAATTCTTGCCCTTTCCCTCCTTGGATGCAGTATATATGGCTTCTCATGGATGCAATACCCAGGATCCAGCAATCAGTCACACTTAGTGGCAGGAAGCATTCCTGTATTAGTTTTCCCTTATTTCCAGCTTATTCAACTTTTCCCTCACTTGTGCTTCCTAGCAGTGAATGAACTCCCTAAATAAAGTACATAATAGCACATTAGCCCTCTGCCTCAAGTTCTGTTAATAGGGAAATCCAGATAATAGCAGAGACTTAATGTTCAAATGCAGTACATGAATCTTAACTGGATTCTGACTTTTAAAAGTCCTAAAAGATAGATGAGAAATGACTGTATGGATTGGAGAGAAAATTTAATAATTATTAACTTTCTTAGGTGTGATAATAGTTCTAAGGTTACACAGGAGAATATCTGACTATTCTTACTCATAGGAGATATGTGATAAAGTTTCTACAGTTTAAGTGCATGATGTCTGCGCCTGATTTTCAAATAGTTTCCCCAAATACACATATAGAGAAAAGGCAAATACTAAAAAATATTAGTAGCTGTTGACTCTATATGGATGTTTGTTGGTCTATTCTTTCAATTTTACTGTACTTGGAAATGTTTTATGATAAAAAGAAAAAAATATAATCACCTTTAGCCTATTACTTAACTATAACATGGAAAGAACCACAGTTCTCACTTCATTCAAAAAACATTTACTGAACAACTACTACGTGCAAATACTAATATATTTCAGTAACTTCAGGTACTTACACTCAGGTAGAGAGACTAAAATACACACAAAATAATGTACATTGGAGCATTTAATTACGACAGTAATGAATACTATCAAGTAGAGGTAGAAAGTGCTATAATAGGAGCTCTGGCAATCTGAGAGGTAAAAGAAGCCTTCTATCAGGAAGTGACCTTGTAGTGATCCTTGACTCTCTTGTAGTGATCTCTGACTCTTACAACCCACTTCCAAACTGTCCTCGAATCCTTGAGATCTACACTCAAAATATCTCATAATTCAGCCGTTTAGCACCTCCGTTATCACACTTTGGTTCAAGCCTATATCCATCCTTAACTGGACTACTTAAACTGATTCCTAACAGGTCTCCTGCTTCTACCCTTACTACAGTATATTTTCAACAAAATAGCCTGAATGATCCTTTTAAAGGTTAGGTTAAATGATGTCACTCCTCTGCTCCAAAACTGCAAAAGCTTCACATGATCTGCCCCTGTCTTACCCTCTGACCTCATCTCCCATTACTCTCTCCCTTTCTCACTCTGCTCTAGCCATACTGGCCATCTTGCTATTTCTCATATATTCTAGCCTTCTTCTTGCCTTAGTCTTTGCAGTGGTTATCCCCCAAATAACTGTATCAACTTCCAATTCTTTGTACAAGTATCACTTCAACAAGGCCCATCATAAATACCCTACTTAAAACTGAAAAGCACACCCCCCATCTGGCATCCCTGCTCCCCTTAATCTGCTCTACCTTTTTTCCTCTCACATCACTTATCACCTTCTAGCACACTAGATAAATGCATGATATACAATAGGTGCTCAGTATTTGACATTTAAAATAAAATGCTAAAAATGAGCAGGAGTTGGCAAAAGAAATAAGAATCTTCTCGCAGAGGGAACATTATGTGGGGACCCCAAGCTAAGAGGATCCAGTGACCAAAGAAGGAAAGCACTCTAAAAGATGAGTGGAGAAACAGGCAGTGGCCAAATAACTCAGGATTTCTGAGTCTCATGAGGGATTTCCTACTTCACTCTGAGAGAAATGGAAAACCAATGAAAGGTAATAACATAATTTGCATTTTATAAAGATAATCTTGGAAGCAAACTGGCCATAAATTCAAAAGGGTAAAGTGTGAATGCAGACAGGCCAAAAATCTAGGCAAAAAATCAGGGTGGTTTAGACTAGAGTGGCAAGAATGGAGACACATTGGAATGCTGATTCATGTGAAATTTTGCAAACTGAAGCACAAATTAGATGTAAACGTGAAAAGCAAAATAAAAGCTTCTGACAAATAATATAGTAGAGTATCTTTATCACCTAGGAGTTGGAAAACACTCCAGTAGGCACAAAAAGCATTAAACACAAATTGGACTATATTAAATTTAAGAAATCTTGATCATTAAAAGATTTCACTAAGAAAAGCATGCTTCAGAGTGGGAAAAAATATACATTACACATATACCTGACAAAAGAATCATATCCAGATAGAGACCTCCTACAAATCAATAAGACAGAAGATGTAAAGCAACAAAAAAAGTGTTAAAAACTTGGACACTTCAAAAAGATAGCAAAATGAACAATAAATATATGAAATGGTGTTTGTTAATTGTTAATCTTGTTAATGATAAGGAAAGTACAAATACAACAATATGAAGTACCAGTACACACCTAATGGAATGGTTGAAATTATTAATAAAAAGACTGACAATAACAAGTGTTGACAATTATGCGAAACAAATGAAACTTGCACATACTGGTGGTAATTATAAAAACAGGCATAATCACTCTGCAAAACAGTTTCCATTGTGTTCTAAAACTAAATGTATCATTTTCATAATTGGGTATATACCCAACAGAAATGCATACACAGGTGCCCAAAAAACATACACACTCAGTTCTGCTATAATGTTGTTCTGAAAATGCAAATTTGTTCCAACACAACTGATATATTAGGAAACAGTATGAACAAAGCACAATTTTCATGTTTGCTTATGCTCAATCATATCTATGAGAAACACTAGGTAAGGGCAGAAAACTGAACCCCGAAGAAACGAGCCACATAGGAATACATAAAATGCACATATTTCAAGGCTTTAGTTTGAGTGTTACGAGTCACACTCATCCATATCTGGTGTTACAACTTTTCATCCACTTTCAGATAATTCTCCCTGCCAGCACTTCACAGTAACTCACAAGTTGCAACCCGAACACACACTCCCATAGCAAACAAGACTTTTTTCAAGGTAAAATGTCATATTTATTATAATATTATGCATTTCTTAGTCACTTATCATGTGTGAAACTGTGCTGCCATTTTTATTAGGTTCTTACCTTTTTTAAATGTGGCACTCACCAAGTTTTAAGTTTTGAGTCCCCTATTTTCTCAAGACATAAGCCCTGTGGGTTTCACTGCACACCTTTGCATAGTATGATGATTTTTAAGAACTTAAACATTATACTATGGCAGAAATAACTGTAAAAGAATATTCAAAAAGCAGCACTAACCCCAAACTGGAAACAAGTAAAATATCCACCATCAACAGAATGGATAAATATAGTGTGGTGTATCATACAATGGAATATTATACAGCAGTAATAATGAAAAAACTTCAAATCATGGAAGAAATTCACAAATGTAAGAAAAAAGCTAGACACAAGAAGTTAGAGTACATACTGTATAAATGTGTTAATATAGTTTTAAAAGAGGCAAAAAACACCAACACAATGGTGTTAGAAATCAGGATGGTCCTTTGAGGAAAAGGGATTAGGTAGTGAATAGGAAAGGTACAAGGGAGATTTTGGGGGTACTGGTACTTTTTTTTTTAATTGAGATTTAACGGACATACCATAAAATTCACCAAATTATAAGGTGTACTATTCACTGGTTTTTAGTATATTCGCAGAGCTGTGCAACGATCATCACTATTTAATTACAGAATCCGTTAGCAGTCATTTCATTTTTTTCCCATGGCCTGATGTATTCACAATGCAGTAATTCATCAAGCTGTACATTTATAATTTGTGGACCTTTATATATGAATATTACAAAGAACTTCAATAAATTTTTTAAAGTTAGTATTTAGAGGACTTCAGATTAAACCGTGCAGGCTGAATATACACTTCAACTCTGTCTCCTAACTCTACTTAAATTAAAGCAGATGGATTACTTTAAAGCATTAAATACAAGGTCAAAGAGAAGGGGAAAAGAGATATCCTCCCTATACCACTGAGTCAGATAATTTCCCTCCCGTAAAGATGAACTCAGAAGGAGTTCCATCAGTCCCCATCTGATACAGGAGACCTAGAGATAGCAGGGACAACTGAAAACGAGAGTACGTTACTGAAAGTGGGTATTCTTCTTAACCTACCTAAATTAATACTTTCTTTTTTCACAGAATCATACTGTATCTTCTGATCTGCAACCTGCTTTCAATCATTTAATAACATATAGTAGATACAGAGACTATATTTTTATGCCTGCTATTTTATATTACATTAAGTGGCTGTATGATATTATGTTTATCCAGTTTCTTACTGATAATCATTTAGATTGTTTTGGTTTTTATTAATATTACAAATAATACTGCAATGAGCAGGCATATATTTTTTAATATATATTAATAATTTTTGAGAGTACATCTGTGACATATACTGGATTCAAAGGATATGAATATATACTGTCAGGCTGTCTTTCAAAATTGCTGCACCACTGTATTCTCCTACCAATAGAGTAAGAGTTTCTGCTTCCTCACGTTTAATTAATCTTTGACAATCAAGTTAGTTAAAAATATTCTGTCAATTTAATTTGCATTTTTTAAAGTTACATTGAACATCTCTTCATAGGCTTATTGGCCCATTTGTATCTCTTTTTCTCCAAACTGTCCGTTCATGTCCTTTGGTCACTTCCCTATTGAATTTGGCTTTTTCCTTCTTATTGATCGGTAAGAGGTTTCTTGAGTTTAAAGGGTTAGAAATTAGTTCCTTTTCATAAATGTGACAAAATTTTTTCCCAGTGTAACATTTCTTATTTGCTCATTGTATCTTTTAAGATACAGAAATTCTATAATCAAAGTTCAAACAAACTTTGTAAAATCCACAAAGAAATTCTACAGTCAGTATTCTTAACCTTTTCTTCGAATTTTTCAAGGTTTTCTTTGTTGTGCTTAAAAAAGCTTTCCCTCTATCCAAAAAAGACTGAAAAGTTTATTTTTATGGTTTCATTTTTTTTTTAACCTTTTGATCCATTTGAAACGTACTGTATCATCAGGAATAGGACTGCCACAGACTAAATGTTTGTGTCCCCCTCCAAATTCACAGGTTGAAATTCTAACCCCCAACGTGACAGTACTGGAGTGGCCAAAAAGTTCCTTCGGTTTTAAGTAAAAATGAAAGACATATTTTTCATTTTCACCAAGAATTTTATTGAACAATGTACTCACTGTTTTGTTCCACTACCTTCTGCCATTTTTCAGGCAACTACATAATTCCATCTTCCCAAAACATTTTATCTTTTTGAGCAAAGAACTCTTCCAGGTGCCTTTTACAGTCTTCCAGGGAACTGAAATTTTTTCCATTAAGAGAATTTTGTAAAGACTGAAATAAATGGAAATCCTAAGGTGCAATGCCTGGTGAATACGGCAGATGAATCAGATCTTCCCAGCCAAGCTGTAACAATTTTTGCCTGGTCATCAAAGAAACATGCGATCATCCTGATGGAAGATTATGCGTTTTCTGTTGACTAATTCCGGAAGCTTTTCATCGAGTGCTGCTTTCAGTTAGTCTAACTGGGAGCAGTACTTGTTGGAATTAAACGTTTGGTTTTCCAGAAGGACCTCATAATAGAGGACTCCCTTCCAATCCCACCATATATACGACACCTCCTTTGCATGAAGACCGGCCTTTGGTGTGGTTGGTGGTGGTTCATTTTGCTTGCCCCACCATCTCTTCCGTTCCACATTATTGTACAGTATCCACTTTTCATTGCCCGTCACAATTTGTTTTAAAAATGGAACATTTCATTACGTTTAAATAGAGAATCACATGCAGGAACACTGTTAAGAAGGTTTTTTTCACTTAACTTACGTGCAACCCAAACATCAAAGCAATGAACATAACCAAGCTGGTGCAAATGATTTTCAATGCTTCATTTGGATATTTCAAGTATGTCAGCTATCTCCCACGTGGTATAATGTTGATTGTTCTCACTTAATCTCTCAATTTGATGGCTATCAACTTCAACTAGTCTACCCAGCTGTGGAGAACTGTCCAGCGAGAAATCTCTAGCACAGAACTTTGCAAATTACTTTTGACACATTCAATTAGTCACAGCACCTTCTCCATACACTGCACAAATCTTTTTTTGTGTTTCAGTTGTGTTTTTACCTTTCTTGAAATAATAAAGCATAATATGCCAAAAATGTTGCTTTTTTCTTCCATCTTCGATATTAAAATGGCTACACAAAAATTCACCAATTCTGATAAGTTTTTTTTTAAATATATGCTGATATGACAGCTGTCACAATACAATCTAACAAAATTTTTTTCAAATGAAGTTAAAGGCAACTAAGCACTAATAGAGCCATCTTACAGACAAAACTGAGTGAACTTTTTGGCCAACCCAGTATTAACAAATGGGGCCTTTGGGAAGTGATTAGGTCTTGAGAGTGGAGCTTTTGTGAATGGCATTAATGCCTTTATAAAAGAGATCCCAGAAAGCTTCCTCACACCTTCCTCAATGATAAGGACATAGCAAGAAGATGGCCATCAATGAACCAGGAAGTGAGATCTCACTAGACAGTGAATCTATTAGTGACCTGATCTTAGACTTCCCAGCCTCCAGAACCATGAGGAATAAATCTGTGTTGTTTATAAGCCACTTAGTCTATGGTATTCTGTTATAGCAGCCCCAAAGAACTAAGATAGAATAGTGCATCCTTCTTTGTTGGAATTTCTCCTTAAATCAAACAATTTCTCCTACTCTTGCATTTTGCTTCCTTTCATATATTCTTCTTTACAATCTCTAAAAGTAATTGTTCTTATTTTAGAATAGATTTGTTTTTATAAAAATGACACATGCTCATTATTTTTAAAAAGTAACAGAAAAGTACTAAAAAAAACAAAATCCCCATTACCCACAATCATTAATATTAAGCAAACATATGCAAACATCTCACTAGACATATGTTCAAAGTAAAAGGCATACCAAAACCAAAAAAAGTTATAACTAAATGGAATACTAATTATGTCACTTTAAAAATAAATGGTATTGGGCTTCCCTGCTGGCGCAGTGGTTGAGAGTCCACCTGCCGATGCAGGGGACACGGGTTCGTGCCCTGGTCTGGGAAGATCCCACATGCCGCGGAGCGGCTGGGCCCGTGAGCCATGGCCGCTGAGCCTGCACATCCGGAGCCTGTGCTCCGCAATGGGAGAGCCCACAACAGTGAGAGGCCCGCGTACCACAAAAAAAAAAAAAAAAAAAAAGTATTAATTTTCATTTTACTACATCAGAAGAAATAGAAGAAACACAGTCACGAGGCCACATATTAACTGACAAATGGGAATCTGGCAAGAGTTAGATCAGTTACCAACTGTTAAAATAAAAAAAAGACAAGAAAGAAAAGTGGATAGATGCTTTACAAGACAAAGATTTTTTACTTTAAGAGAATAAGAGAGGCAAGCCCTGGTGGAAATTGATCAATCGCAAATAATTTCTGCAACAACAACTCTCTTTAAGATAGTCCTGCAAAAGTGAACATAAAGTGAAAGAGACAAGATCATGTTGCATGCAATTTTGTCAGAAAAAGATTACCTTACTTTTTAATCCAAAAATTAGTGCACAGTGTAATAATAATCTAATTTTTTTGTACAAGACAAAATATTTTCATGATTTTAATTTTTTTCAAGTTATAGTCCAATAAAAACTTTTTTTGCATTTGTTTTGAGTCAGTGGATTCTCTTCAACTGTAAAACACTTGAGGTGAATTAAATTATCCAACTCTCTTTTCAGTCCCAAACACTGTGCCCCTAAGAGTTTAAAGTAGGAATTGAAATGAGAGATCAAGTTAAAGGTCACTTAGCCAAGCTTTCTGTCCAAATGAAGCATAAATGAATGGGTAATAGGGGAACATACTTTCCTTCTTTCCCTCAAAAGAAATCAAATCTCCAAATATTCCAAGCTTTTTTTTTAAGTCTTATGACTGTCATCCACCAGTGTGTTTCAAAACTATTTGCATTTTCAGACTATCATCTTCAGGGTATCCTGTCCTCTCTGAAAAACAGTACTTCCCCTTAACTGACCTTAGCTCACAGATATTTCTCTTTTTAAGAATCTAGGACTTGATGGATATATCCCCATGTTCCCTTTACTAAGTCTACCCATGAATGGGTACAGATTTCAAACATTACTACAGGATCTTCCATGCAACAAGCCCTAAACAACATTTTGTAACCATACTCCCTTCTCCTCCACATTCCTAATTAATAAGATCTGATATTTCAGTCTGAAAGGCCTTATTCTCCTCTTAATTTTAGATACCTTTATTATGTCCATAATATACCTTTCAGGACATGCAGAAACCAGCAATGCAAAAAGCATTCTAGGTACCAGTGCCTCATAATTTTATAAAAGTTGAAATGTTTCCAATACCATTCTTAATGGAATTCAATGCACAGTTGATCTTTCAGACTGAAATCTATATGGAAATTAACTTGCAGCTTGCAGAACTGTCCACTTATTTAACCTTAAAGAACATTTACTGGTTACAATGATCAGGTCATTATCTAAACAATCACCTATAAAAACAGACAAATCAACTTCAAGAACTCTATGCTTTATAATCATAGCTGACAATAGAAAAATAATTAAGTTATTAAATAAGAAGCCAATTCCCTTAAAATTTAACATGTTTCTTAAAATTTTTTAACCTAGGACCACAGTAAATGTGAAATAGAAACTGTATTACTGATTAACATTTTAAAAATCTATCTGAAATGGACTAACATAAGTACAAATGATATATCAATTAAAGGGAATGGAAACTGAAACTATCTAAGAGAAAATGATGATGAAAATAAGAGAAGAGAAAAATAAAGATACATAGGCAATACAACACTACATTCTCTAACCAAAGAGAAAAATACAAGGACATACTATGATTAGTAAAGAGAACTGTGAAATGGGTATTAAGATGCCTAAAATCGAAAGGTAAACTTGCCCAAATTAGCCAAATAAGCTGGGTCAAGTCATTCCTTTTCTTCTGGATCTCAGTTTCCTCATCTTCAAGATGAAGGGGAGGGATCAGATGTTCTCTGATTCTTCCTGCTCTAAAATTCTATAGTTCTACGTTATTTAATATAAGAGAAAACTGAGAATCTGTTTCATTACCAAAGGGCTGTCTGGTTGCTGCCTACCACTACTTTTCCCTGATTCAATTTTCCAGGCACTTCTCCAGCAGTAAGATACTAGAATCAAAGTCAGTCAGACAACCACCTTCAAATG
This sequence comes from Aethalodelphis obliquidens, assembly GCF_003676395.1. Classification (NCBI taxonomy): domain Eukaryota; kingdom Metazoa; phylum Chordata; class Mammalia; order Artiodactyla; family Delphinidae; genus Aethalodelphis; species Aethalodelphis obliquidens. The sequence continues at coordinate 72,564,846 of NW_020837945.1, forward strand.
ACTAATGTTCCTCAGACAGAATCCTCATTACAAAATGCTTCATATCTCTGTTATGTCATATCTACCAGCAACAGTAGATCACAACAAAAAAAGAACATTACTAAAACAGTTATGAAAACTCAAAGAAATAATTAGCTACAAAAAAAATAGAGAAACCAATGCTGTCCTTAAGATTTCTTGATCAGTCTCTAGTGAGATTTAACAATGCAATCCTTCAAGCCAATAAACAGAGAATCTGTGTAGCAACTGCTTTCTGAGAAAAAATACCAGAGCAAAACCATCTTTTCAAAGTAGTTTCCATCTAATTATTACACAGATGGGGCCTCACTAAGGTCTAGCATGCAAAGTAATTTTTAATAAAGTAATATACTTTAAGTAATATTAATAAGCCTGAAGCATTGATAATACTAAGTAAGACTAAAGTAGTACTTTAATAGTCAAGTATTTCAGACCTTGAACCATTCACAACATTTTAAGACAGGGGTACCAGAAATTCTGAGCTTATCCTTTCAAAAGTATTTTTAATCCCATCCTTTTTATTCTATTATAAATGATACTTCCACAAAATATCCATTTTAATAAAATGAGAAAACTTAGGAGCCCCAATTAACTGATCACTGAAAAACAGCTTAAAGAAAAGTTTTTTTATCTTACCTCTACACTAGGGCTAAGGCTACTTGGTAGTGTTTCTGAAGTCACAGTAGTGCTTGGAAGGCTGGAAATTTCCCAAGTATTCACAGGCTGTATTGGTTCAGACTGCTTTGAACGATCTATACATTTTGGATTATCCAGTAAGGTCACTTCATAAAATTCTTGAATATCTAGATGTGAGGAAAGGAAAAGAAAAATTCAAAAGTATTTAAATTTTCTAATTAAACTATGTATTGCTGAAACAACATAACTCAAAAGCAAAATTTTTACTCTAGATTAGTAAAATAAATCCAATCTTATAATGTACTTATACAGTGAATATTTTCTCATTTTATTATGTCACATATCAGAACCTGCAGGGTACAGTGTAAAAGTCATAGGCTTTTTATACTTCGAAGTCAGTGCTGAGTTCAAATCCCTATTCCATCATCAATTAGCTACATGTATAGGCAAGTTACTTAATCTCTGATAACTTGCTTCTTATCACTGTGAATTGTTTCAAGTATTCAGCGCAATACATGTAAAGTGCACACGGGCACACACTCGGCTCCTAACAGACAGCAGTTAATACTATTATTGTGAATTCTGCAGACATAAGTCATCACTGATATTTTATGTTTTTGTATCACCAATATCCAGGCTGGGAATGTAAACCCCTCAAGTGGTTTCAACTGCCCTTGTAACCAAAGTAAAACAAAAGAAGAATAATACATTAAAATAAAATCAAAGAACTAGGAAGTATTTTTTAGATAGCCTCGAATTTGAATATTTGAAATAGTAAGTTAAAATATTTTGTTATTTTAGAAATAATCAGTTAAAAGTATGACAAAACTCTGAAAGAAATGATAAATGTACTTATAGCAACACAGGATAATCTGGAAGATCAAGTTACTCTGCTATCAGCTGGAATTACATGAACTTAGTATATTAACACTGGTTATTCATGCTGCTCAGAAGCTCTGAGTGGTAGTTATATCATGTTTAACTACCCCACTACTAGTTTTTTATCCACCTCCTGGTATAATTTTGAGTTGATTTTTTTTAAAGGAGGGAAATTATTATTTAGCAGTAAAGATGGGGTATTATCTTGTATAGAATCAAATAAAATAACTGTAAATAATATTTAGAAAGAATAACTTTTATTTCTTGTTTTCTCAATATGATTAAAAGATTAGTATCTCCCTTAAAAAACAACATCAGGGCTTCCCTAGTGTCGCAGTGGTTGAGAGTCCACCTGCTGATTCAGGGGACACGGGTTCGTGCCCCGGTCCGGGAAGATCCCACATGCCCTGGAGTGGCTGGGCCCGTGAGCCATGGCCGCTGAGCCTGCGCGTCTGGAGCCTGTGCTCCGCAATGGGAGAGGCCACAACAGTGAGAGGCCCGTGTACCGCAAAGAAAAAAAAAAAAATCATAAGATACTAGAGACAAAGTAACTCCCTTTTTAGTTTTGATAACCAGTGGAATTGTAGAACTTTCTAGATAAAAGGCTAATAAAAACTCAGGTCTGACAGTGAGAATAATATCGGCCTACTTCCCAGGATGTTAATATTGCTGCAGAAAATTGTATGTGAAAGCATTTTATAAACCATGAATCACTATATAAAACTGTTCACATAACCATCATGGAAAAAATTAAAAACTCAAATTCAGAGCATTAGCTACAAATGGTTCTTACCAAACAAAAATTGTTTAATCTGAACCTAAATCAAGTCTTTAGAACCAACTTCTAGTTCAGAGGGAATACAGGGGACAGAAGAACAAGTTAAATGACACCAGAAAAGAAATCAAAACTGATTCAGAGGGAGACATTCTACAAGACAAATGGCCTGGTATCTTTAGAAAGCAATGTCACGAAAGGGAAAATAAATTGTTTGAAAGTAAGAATTTCTGTATAAAGGAAACAAAAAAGACACACCAACTAACTGCAATGTCAGAGCCTTAACTGGTGTGTGTGTGTGTGTGTGTGTGTGTTTGTTTGGGGAAGGCTGGGGAGGGGGGACGAACTATAAAAGACATTGTGACAAGAACAGGGAAACTTAAATACAGACTATCTTCCAGAAAATATTAGGGGAAAAAGTTTTTTTCTAGAAGATATATATGTGTGTGAGAGTATGTATATATTTATGTAGCAGGACATGTATTTCTACATATGTAAGAGGTATATTTTTTATATATGTAGGAGATAAATATTTGTAGATCTATCTACCTACCTGTCTATAGAGATCTCCTACCCCCCAAATCAAACAAACAAAAAACAGAGCTCCTAGTACAGTATTATGCCTCCCAAGAGCACTAAATCAGTGTTGATCAATCGGTTAGTTACCAGTCTCAAAATAAATAGCCCACATCACTACATAAAATTTTTATTATATTATCCAATACTGTAAGTCAAGTTTCAAATCTTAAATTTCTATGTGACCTTTCATTCTATAATTAGCAGAAATACTGATATATTGTCCTTTAATAACATCTCTTAAAATTTTAGGCCAGTGCTGTCCAAAATAACTATCTGCAGTGATAAATGTTCTATAGCTATACTGTCCAATACGGTAGCCACTAGCTATATATGCCTCTTGAGCATTTAAAATGTGACTAGTGTGACTGAGGAACTGAATTTATTATTTTATTTAGGTTTAATTAATTTAGGTACCTACTATGGTAGAGGACAATAGAGATCTAGACTAATATAATTCAGAGTAACACTTTACTATCTAGTATGGTCAAGGAATAAAGTGTTCCCTACACTTTATTATGAATTTTTCAAAAGTTCACTTGCAACTTGCTACTATTAATTGAAATACCTCATTTCTAGGTCTTACATTAATCTATCAAACAGTCCTTTCTAAGTTGCTGTATATGAGCTCCTATGGACTAGAGAACCAAATATCCACATTATTAACTATATCACATTTAAGAAAAAACAAGCTGAGTAAACACCCACTAGGATGGTTATTATCAACAAAACAGTAAATAACAAGTGTCAATAAGGATATGGAGAAATTAAACCCTCGTGCATTGCTGGTAGGAATATAAAATGATGCAGCCACGTTGAAAACAGTATGGTGGTTTCTCAAAATATTAAAACACAGACTCACCATTTGATCCAGCAATTCCACTTCTGGGTATATTCCCAAAAGAATTGAAAGGACTCAAATAGATATTTATATACCCATGTTCATAGCAGCATTATTCACAATATCCAAAAGGTGAAAACAACCCAAATGTTCAACAACAGATGAATGATTAATAAACAAAATGTGTTATATACAAACAACGTACTATTATTCAGCCTTTAAAAGCAATGAAATTCTGATACAATCTACAACATGGATGGATGAATCTTGAAGACACGATGCTAAGTGGAGTAAGCCAAACACAAAAAGACAAATATTGTATGATTCCACTTATATGAGGTACCTAGCATAGTCAAATTCATAGACAGAAAGAGAAGTTATTCCCAGGGACTGGGATAAGAAGAGAATGGGGAGTTACTGTTTAATGGGTAAAGAAATTCAATTTGAGATGGTGAAAAAGTTCCAGAGATGAATAGTGGTGATAGCTACTGAATGTGAAGGTACTTAATGCCACTGAACTGCACACTTATTTTAAAAATGGTAAATTTTATGCTATACATATTTTATCACAATTTTAAAAATGAGCTGAATTGAGAGTCTAGGTGAGTTTAAATGAGTAAAGTGCATGGGATACAATATGTGGTTTTATAATATTTTAGCTATTTAGATATCTGTTTCTTACTAGGGTCAAGATAATTGATATTGCCAGATAAGACCCAACTTAAAAAGAGATTAGTTACCATACTTGGCTAACTAAAACCATAAGCAAAAGTACTGAAATATTTATTAACATATGTACAGTGTGGTGACATTTCTGATGACAGTCTGTCACAGTAGTTATCACTTTCCTTAAAAAAATATATTTATATACACACACACATCTTTAATCTTAACCCATATTCCACCTCGACTAACATTCCAAAGTTTATACACTTTATTTCATTTGTCCACCACATTTCTTCATCTTTAGGGTGTTCCGAGACAATGGAGGTGAGCAACATAATAACACTCCTTCAGAAACTATTTCTCAATTACAATTCCTTCAGTTGTATCAGTGAAGCTTTTTCAAAGGTGCACCCAATCAAAAAAGGCACCCTCTGGAAAAACTGCACACAGAGATTGAGCTTTTCTTAGTAGTCCCAAGTATTAATATTTTATATTTCCCATGCAGTTCCTGTTCTTTATAGTTAATCAACATTTTATATGTCAGAAGTGAATTATTATAACTGTTCATAACTATAAAGATTTAGGAAAAAAGGTTAGATTATCATTATGACAAGATTAGCATTTCTACAAAGTAACATTCTAGAATTCAAAATGTTATCTTCTACATTTTCTTTAGTTTTCTAAACTCAGGAGTATAACATGGAGTACCATAAGATATCTAGTCTAAAGTAAAACAGAAGTTACTACACAAATATAAGACAAAAACAAACATGGTAAATTCTAGTATAATCCCAATTTCTCCTATTTCCTAAAAGTCTGTTCAACATGCCAATGTCTGAAAATCCAAGTTATTCTCAAAAGACCAACTTCATGAAAATAAAGAATTAAATTAATGAGCTTACTCTGAACACTTAAGACATTCAGCCAATAAATATTAATGGAGTGAGGGACTTCCCGGTGGCACAGTGGTCAAGAATCCACCTGCCAATGCAGGGGACACGGGTTTGATCCCTGGTCCAGGAAGATCCCACATGCCGCGGAGAAGCCCGTGAGCCACAACTACTGAGCCTGTGCTCTAGAACCCACGAGCCACAACTACTGAGCCCACGTGCCACAACTACTGAAGCCCGCATACCTAGAGCCTGTGGCTCTGCAACAAGAGAAGCCACCGCAATGAAAAGCCTGCGTACCACAACGAAGAGTAGCCCCCACTCGCTGCAACTAGAGAAAAGCCCATGAGCAGCAACAAAGACCCAACGCAGCCAAAAATAAATTAATTAATTTTAAAATATATATATTAATGGAGTGAATACCTTCTGGAAGAGAAATAAGAGAATTAAAATACGAGATACAACCATAATGTCTTTGGGAGATTGAGATAACTGAGGAAAAAAATTATACAACACCTAAAGTTTTCCAATTTAAAGCACCTAAAAAAGGCAGAATTCTATACAAGTTTGACAGCTATATTTTAAAGCATAGTAAATCAAAGTGTAAAGAAAATGAGAGAATGCAGTTAAAATGACTGCCATGAAATAGACAAGAGTGATCCCATACTCATCCAAAAATACATACAGCTCACCCAGATATATACCAGACATATAATTTAAATGTCTGATACATTTTTATCACCTTGAAAAAAGTTATTTACTTTGAAAATAATGATGCACTAAAGCAAGCAAGAAGAGAAAACAAGAAAATGCAGGAATGTTAAAACATGCGTTAGAGGGAAACTACCCTTTAGTTGACTCCCAGTTGAAAATATTAATTTTGTCAAGCCTACAGATCAGTATTATCACAGTCTATTCCTCATTTTCCATTTATAGTCTGCAAGTGCTTTCACTGTTTTGGACTAAATTGGGTCCCCACAAGTGCAGTTCCCGAACAAAGATCTAAATTATAAGGTCACAAAGCTATAACACATACAATAGAAAAATTCTCAAAAATTAAACTTAAACACAACTAATTAGGCCAACAGAACTGAGAAGAATCATTCCTATTACAAAAAATTTTTTATTTGGAAATCCCTAAGATTACATGTATTTCATAAGTCTCCAAATCTAAGTAAAAATTTCTTTATTATTTTCTTGCTAAAATTCAAAGTTTGCAAACACTAGGAGTAAGGGAAGTACAGAATTCCAGAAATTCCCTCAAAGGAGGTTGAGAAAAAGTTTTCTAGCTTTTAGTGATAACTTACATCATCCTAAACAGAGAAACTCACAAACCATAAAACATTTCTCAAACTAAAGAAATAAGGCAGTACTAACTCAGGATCAGAATAGGAAGTCTAAACACAGGCTCAAGAATGTGTAATAATTTAATATAATATAGGTAATATCTCTAATCTATGAGTAATATTTTAGTTAATGGAAAAAATATTAAGACCTTAACAGACACCTCAGCAAAGAAGATATACAGACAGCCAATAAGCATATGGAAAGATGCTCCACCATATATCATCAGGGAAATGCACATTAAAACAAAAAGATCCCACTACACATCTATTAGAAAGGCCAAAATACAGAACTGACAACAACAAATGCTGGCAAAAATATGAAACAATGGGAACTCTCATTCACCGCTGGTGGGGATGCAAAATGATACAGCCACTTTGGAAAGCTATTTGGTGGTTTTTTACAAAACTAAACATACTCATCATACAATCCAGCAGTCATGTTCCTCAGTATTTACCCAAATGAGTTGAAAACTTATGTCCACACAAAAACCTGCACACAGATGTTTACAGCAGCTTTATTCATAAATGCCAAAAGTTGGAAGCAACCCAGATATTCGATAGGTGAATGAATAAACTGCAGTACATCCAGACAACAGAATATTATTCACACTCAAAAACAAAAATTAAACAAAAAACAAAAACTATGAAGCCATAAAAATATGTGGAGGAACCTTAAATGCATATTACTACGTGAAAGAGGCCAACATGAAAAGGCTACATGCTGTGTGATTCCAAGTATATGACATTCTGGAAAAGGCAGAACTATGGAGACAGTAAAAAGATTAGTGATTGCCAGGGGCTGGAGGTAGAAGAGACATGAATAGGTAGAGTACAAAGGATTTTTAGGGCAGTAAAACTATTCTGTATAGTGTGGTGGATATATACAAATATAAATCTATAACGGTAGACATATGTCATGATACATTTGTCCAAACCTATAGAATGTACAACCCCAAGGGTGAATACTAAGGTAAAACTATAGACTTTGGGTGATAATGATGTGCTCATGTAGGTTCATCAATTGTGACAAATGCACCAATCTGGTGGAGATGCTGATAATAAGACAATCTATGTATGTGTGGGGACAGGGGGTATATGGGAAATCTCTGTACCTTCCTCTCAATTTTGCTGTGAATCTACAACTGTTCTAAAAAATAAAGTCTTTAAAAACTTAAATTGAAACAGATATGAGCTATCAAGTCATGAAAAGACATGGAGAAACCTTAAATGCATATTGCTAAGTGAAAGAAACAATCTGAAAGGGCACACACTTGTGATTCCAACTATATAACATTCTGGAAAAGGCAAAACTACAAAGACAATAAAAAGATCACTGGTTGCCAGGGAATCGGGAGGAGGGAGAAAGAGATGAACAGGTGGAGCAAGAGACAGCAGAAAGATCAGTGGTTGCCAGGGGTTTGGGGGTAGGGAGGGAAGGGATGATTATGTGGAACACAGATTTTTAGGAGAGTGTAACTATTCTGTATGATACTGTAATAGTGGATACATTTGTCAAAGCAACAAATGTATATGTCAAGTTTATCGATGTATAATGCAAAGAGTGAACCCTAGTAAACTATGGACTTTAGTTAATAACAATATATTAATACTGGCTTATCAACTAACAAATATACCACACTAATGAAGACATCAATAAGAGGAGAAACAGGAGTGTGGGGTGGTAAGGATATGGGAACTCTCTGCTTTCCACTCAATTTTCTGTAAACCTGAAACTGCTGAAAAAGTTAAAAGTCTAATAATTTTTTTAAATGTTTAAGGGAGCATAATAATGAATTTATATTACAGAAACAAGCAATCGCATACTGTATTTCAAAATTATTTCCAAATGTATTAAGGATTTAAATGTTAAAAAAAGAAGCCATGACAGAATTTGAATATAGTAAAGATTTTTTATAATCTCAGGGATAGGAAAGGCTTTCTAAGCATAATACCAAGGGTAAAAGCACAACAAAATTGATAAATCTAACCATATATGTGTCTTTTTAATTAAATTTTAAAAACAAATGACAAACAATGGAAGCTATTTGCAACTTGCAAGGCAGACAGAATTGGTATCTCTAATGTAGATTTTATACCTCTAAGAAAAAAATGAAAAAAAAAAGTGAGGATTAAAATATTTGACAAATTCCTCATGTTTTTCTAACTATAACACTTATATAAATGGTGATTATTGATATTAGTGTTTCATTTTTATGTATTTTATTAATTTGTTTTTGTTATTAAACTCATAAAACAAACAAACAAAAAGTGGTTGGAGGGGCAAATGACATGAACAAATAATTCATAGAAATTAAAATAAACAACAATGTAAGAAAATCTTACATCGTTGGCTATTTATTTATTCAAAGAAATACATAATAAAACATCAAAATGACTGAAGGTGTATTCCACATATCAGAATAGAAAATATTAAAAAGATAGATAATACTCCATAGCTTAAGGTATAGTAAATTAGTCATTCTTCCACATAATATCTAAAAAATTAAATTGATATAACATTTCTGACAGTAATTTTAAAAACTACATCAAAAGCCTTTTTAAATTGCACATCCCCTTTTACTAAGCAATTCAATTCTAGGAACTTACCCAAAGGACATCATCAAGGATGCAGAACAAAGAGGCATATACAAATGCAATGTTGTTTATAATTCAGAAAAATTATATACCTAAATGCTCCTAGGAAATCATTAATAAAACTACAATAAATCTATACAGTGAAATACAGTTTTTAAATGGTACAAATCCATTGATACGGAAAGGTACATAATGATAAATTTTGTGGGATAAAAATAGTTAAAATGTATAGCACAGAGAAGTCACACTGTATACACTTAAGCAAATTCAACCATAGCACCTCTTTCCACCAAAAAAAAGGGCAATTCTACCTATCAGTCCACCTAGTAAGTTAATGTCAGCAAATAAAAAATGAGAAGGGAGGAGACTGTTCCCTCAGGTAGTCTCCATTTTCATAGCATCTCTCTATATCTCACTGTGCTGAATGTGATTTTAGAATTATGTGCTTTTAATACAAGAGGTCACTTAAACACAAGCCAACTACTTCATCTGTTGATCAACTGAAGAAACAATGATTTCAGGACTTCCCTGGTGGTCCAGTGGTTAAGAATTCACCTTCCCATGCAGGGGACGTGGGATGGATCCCTGGTCGGGGAGCTAAGAACCCACATGGCGGCGGGGCAACTAAGCCCGCGCACCACAATTATGGAGCACATGTGCCTCAACTAGAGAGAAGCCCGCACACCACAAACGAAAGATCACGCCTGCCGCAATGAAGACCTGACGGCAGCCAAAAAAAGATTTTTCTTGGCTGAAATCAATGATTTCTTTCCACTACAGGGAAAAACAACTGTATTGTAGTTAATGAGAGACAGTGTTAAACTCCTGAAGGATTTTTAAGGATAATTTTAATTTGATATTTTTCACTTTATACACTGATTTTAAGTATCAATTCCCACTGAATTGTAGAAACAATTATACTATGTTTTGTGTAGGGAGTTTGTTTTGTAAAATGAAAGTGTGTATACATACATAAGAATAGCATTCAAGAAGGATATTCACCCTATGGAAGAAGTAGCAGGTGTTGGTATGATAATTTTCTTGCTTATAATATTTTATATAAAGTACATGTATCTGACCTTAAATGTTTATAAATTCCATTTTGGAGAGTTAGAGAGAAGGCAACTAGAAAACTAAAAAACAATGAAATATAACTGTGCCATTTCAGAGGGAAAAATTTTATCAGTTAATTAACTAAAAGTACAATGTTTTTATAAACTAAAATACACAATAGTCAAACCTACTGAGGCACAGATACGCTGCTTTCATCTAAACCAACATGGATTTAAAAAGCCATTTTGACTCCCAAAGAGAAAAATATATAAAATTTTAAAGTATGTATTATAATTTGTTGTTTCACATACTAGAAAGAGAAAAAATGTCAAGCCAGTATCCAAAATAAATTATTCCAACACTTTAAATACTATATGACTAACAGCCACACGGTATTCCTTAAAACAAGGTATGTATCAAAAGGAAACAGAGCTTCTCAAAGAAATGGTTGATCCTAAGGCTGGGGCAGGATATGTACAAGATGAACCTGGAACATCTTGTTATGCCAAAAAGCAAGAAAGTGCTAAAAAAAAAAAAAATGAGGGCATGTCATAAGAGCAAGCTTGAGAAGCCTCCTACTAGGCAAATCTGAGACAATCTGAACACCAAAATCATTAAGGATGGTAATAAATTATCCACCACTGAAAGAAATATGATAGCTAGGTAGCTAGCTAGGTAAGTAGCTAGACAGATAAATGGGAGAGGAGTGCTCTTAATTACAGTAAAATGCCAAGTGTTAGCTGGTAACTGTAGAAAAGTGCTGCTGTTAAAAATATATATATAATTATTCAACTGTCATTTTCAACATAGTAAAAACGGATTCAGGCAAGCATCATCAATGGATGCTAAGTCTAGATGGAAATTTTGCTAAAGAACAGGGTACATGCAAGGTGTTAGTGTCTCCCCCACATATTGCTTGTAAGTTGCAAAGGGGAAAAAAGTAACTACAGAGAAATCAGACAACACCTTAACTGGGTGATTAAAATTAACATTACCAATGAAGGGCAGAAGACATCATGTACCTCTGGATGTACAGAACCATACAGAATACATAACCTGAGTCTAATCACAAGCAAATATCAGACAAACCTAAAATGAGGAACATTATATATAAAAAAATAAGAGCAGAGGGGAACTGTATTCTTCAAATACGTCAATGTCATAAAAAGCAAAGGTTGTGGAAATGTGCCCAGATTAAAGGAGACTAAAGAGACATAACTAAATGCAGTACCTGGATAGCGTACTGGAAAAATAATTTGAAAAGGAAAATTTTAGTAGGAAAAAATTTATCCCTACATAGATGAAATAGTTTAGACTAGAATATTTACAGATGCTTTTACAGCTCTGTGATTGCAAGGTTCTAAAGAGAATTCAACCAGATTCAGCATAATCAAAGCACTGCTTCAAAGCAGGAGTAAGTAAAACTATTAACAAATAAATAACAATCCAATTCAATCAAAACCACCAACAGAAAAGTTAATAAAATTTTCCTCAAATTCCATAATTTTTAGTCAACAGTCTGATCCATATCCTGTTATAAATGCTTTCCTTTCGCAAACCTAGCCTACAAAGTTACACACACACACACACACACACACACACACACACGCAGGTGCACAAAGTTACCAACAGACTAAAAAATAACATCACTGGGACCAATAATAAACAAAAAAGCTAAGGAACTTTGACATTTTACCATTATAGCTGGAAGTTTGTAAACCTCGATAACTATGTAAATACCTTTCAAAGTGTGTAAATTCCATCATTATAAACATTCTCCTTCAAAGTAAAAACTATTTTAAAAACCACGTTTTAAAAACACTGACCAGGCTTCCCTGGTGCCGCGGCGGTTGAGAGTCCACCTGCCGATGCAGGGGACACGGGTTCATGCCCTGGTCCGGGAAGATCCCACATGCCGCGGAGCGGCTGGGCCCGTGAGCCATGGCCACTGAGCCTGCGCGTCCGGAGCCTGTGCTCCGCAGCGGGAGAGGCCACAACAGTGATAGGCCCGTGTACCGCAAGGAAAAAAAAAAAACACTGACCCTACAGATCAAGATCTATGTTAAACATATTGTCAGTGTTCTTTATCACTCTATTTAAGAACAATGTTCTTATAAATTAAAATACACAATAGTCAAACCTACTCAGGCTTTTGTCTAAACCAACGTACATTTAAAAAGCCATTTCGGGAGCTTCCCTGGTGGTGCAGTGGTTAAGAGTCCGCCTGCCGATGCAGGGGACATGGGTTCATGCCCCAGTCCGGCAAGATCCCACATGCCGCGGAGGGCTGGGCCCGTGAGCCATGGCCGCTGAGCCTGCGCGTCCAGAGCCTGTGCTCCGCAAAAGGAGAGGCCACAACAGTGAGAGGCCCGCGTACCGCAAAAAATAAAATAAAATAAAAAGCCATTTCGATTCCCAAAGAGAAAGTACATAAAATTTTAAAGTATGTATTATAATTTGATTGTCTTACAATTTATTGTTTCACACACTAGAAAGAGAAAAAAATGTCAGGCCAGTGTCCAAAATAAATTATTCCAATGCTTTAAATACTATATGACTAACAGTCATAGGCTATTCATATTAAAATACTCAACTTATGATAAAGAACACCCTAATGGTTGAAGGTGAAAAGAGGCTCTGGACTCAGATTAGTTGAGTCCAATTTCTGGCTCCACAATTTACTATGTGAGAGTCCTTGGGCAAGCTGCATAATCTCTCATTTCCTCTTTTTTCTAATCTATAAAATAGTATAATCACCTCATAAGTGAATATATGCCTCACAGGATTATGATGACTAAACGAGATACTTTTATTAGCACAGAGAAAGTGTTCAATAAATGTTAGCCATTATTACTTCTTACATACTTAAAAAGGAGTCATACTCTCACATCCATTAGTATGGCTACTATCAAAAAAACTGAAAATAACAAGTGTTGACAAGGCTGTGGAGAAATTAGAACCCTTCTGCACCATTGGTGGGATTATAAAATGGTGCAATCTCTACAGAAAACATTATGGTGGTTCTTTAAACATTTTACATGTAACTGTCATATGATCCCACAATCCCACTTCTGGGTGTACATTCAAAGGAACTGAAATGAAAGCAGGTTCTCAGAGACACTTGCACACTCACATTCAGAGCCACACTGTTCACAATAGTCAAGACGTAGAACGCAAATGTCTATCAATGGAGGAATGGATAAACAAAACTTTGACACACACACACATTTATATACATATACCCCAACACACAAGAATATAACTCAGCCTTAATAAGCAAGGGAGTCCTATCACATGCTACAACATGAATGAACCTTGAGGACATTATGCTAAGTAAATAAACCAGTCACAAAAAGACAAATACTTTATGATTTCCCTTATATGAGGTATTTACAGTAGTCAAAATCATAGATACAGAAAGTGGAATGGTGGTTACCAAGGGCTGGAGGGAGGAGGAAAAGGGGAGTTGTTGTTTCATAGGTATCGAGTTTCAGTTTTGCAAGATGAAAAAGTTCTGAATTGTTTCACAACAATATGACTGTACTTAACACTACTGACTGGTACATTTAAAAATGGTTAAGATGATAGATTTTATGTTTTTTTACAATTAAAATAAAAAAGTCACACTTGATACTCAGTATCTCCAAACTTAAAATGTCCTTCACCATGTTTACAAGGGCAAGTGAAACTGTTAGTTAATAAAGCAGCAATAAATGAATTAGATGCTAAAAAAATCTCAGAAATGGACAGTTTTATTACATAATCACCTTCATTCTGAATATCTGCAGAAATAAAATAGTGCATTAAAATAAGCTTGCTATTTATCGCAGACAAAATACAAATCAAATGACTCACTCACTAAAGTCTCTAAAGCCAGCCTGTTCTTGAGACCAGGTTTTGCTCCTGTGCACAAGGAAAGTAGATGAATTCTCTTATTCCGTAAGTAAACCCAAGGGTCTAGACTGGTACGAAATCTTTGAGGACTACCGAGGTCCTCTCAGATCCCAGACAAACGCAAGAATCAGAAATGACCTCAAACCACTATGGACCTGGAGAGCAGAGCTTTGACTGTTATCAAACCATATCCAGTCTATTTTACTCACAAAATTTTCAAATATAAGTACACAAAATGAGAATACAAAAATCAAATATATTTAGTTTTCAACCTGCTCACCTAAATCAGGGATTAAAATTAGGCAGACTTTATCTCCCATTTATACAAAAATAATCACCAGATGTTTTGGGAATAAATTTTAAACAAATGTATAGTTCATGGACTTTTTTTTAAGCTATAATTTAAATATTCACCTTTAAAGAAACAACTTAGCTGAAACTCAGAAGTTAATAAAAACTTTTCTGTTTTCAATAATTTTTAAATCTTCAAGCCATCCTTCAAGGATGCTACCAAGCATCAGGGCAAGAACAATGATTGCCATATTTCACTGAATTGAGGATATTGATATGGAGGATATCAACTGTAAAATGCACCATTATTTCACATGCCACTAAGAATGTAAAACCAATGCCAATATATATCTGTTAAAAAATGCACCCCAAATTCAGAGATACCAAAATTTTTAAAAACTGGTATCTTAGAACAGATGTAGTGCAATATGTGCATGCTGTTCCTCTGAATAACCCAAAGGTACCAGAAACCTAATCTTAATAATGTATCAACTACAGAGGGAGGGGGGAAAAAAATCAACACTTCTATAACACCAAACCCCCAGGGCCTCACACTAAGTTTTTTTTAATGCATGAAAACAGCCGATACAAACTACCAATTCAAGAAATCAATCAATAAATAACCGCTGCAGAGTGCAAGTCCAAAGAAGTAACTAGATAATTCACTATAGCCTAAGGAAATGATTTCCAAACTCTAGAAGTCAAAAACCTAAGCACCATAGGACTTTCAAACAATTAGAGGTCAAGACCCCATGTCTCCTTTAATCCAATGGTCCACAGGTATCACCTTACAGAATAGAGTGCTACCTACTAAAGGAAAACAGTTAACACAGAATTTTTCAGTACACACTATGAACACAGTGGACTCTAGTTTAGCTTAGGGTAATTTACAGGATTAAAGTACATTACCACACTGTTTCAAAACCAATGGTACAGCTGCAAAGCAAAAAAAATCTTACTGACCTAAAAATTTTCAAAAAAAGGAATAAAGATTAATACATTAACCCAACTTAAGCATGCACCAAAAAATGCATTTATTAACTTAGCAGTGTCAACAATTAATTCAACTACAGTATGGAAACACAAAAAATCTCTACTAAATTTACCCATTTCAAAATTCCTAATTATTACTTTTCTTACACCAAAATCTGATCCCACATTCTATAAAATCTTAAAATATAAGCAAATCTAAATATCAAAGTAAATTCACAACCAATAAACTTATGCAGGACAAAGAAGATTCACAAATATAACTCACAATTAGAAAATTAACTATCAGAATTCAATTATGCATAAGAATAAATACATTCAAAATAGGCGAGGCAGAATACATTAAAAAAAAAAAACCTTAAACATAGTAAATCTACCTCCAATCTATGGAGAAATCTAAGTGTAGGTTCTGTTTGGTTACTTCACTAACCATTTAATTTTCTTAAGTCGCAGATTCCACACAGAGGACTCCATCTATGTCCAAATGTACAAGAAGACATAGAAGTCATACTATTTTTCTCTAAACAGTGACCCTACTAAATAAAACACTCCTAGGTTTAATGGTGATTTAGAAAACCAAACAACTAAAACTGATTTTTCCCTTCTTTTTTTGTTTTTTCAGAGGAATCCAATTTCATCATCCATTTGGACCTTAAACCTCAGAGCTTAGAAATCCAAATGTAAAAAATGTCCATCAGTTTAAACAAAAAAGGCAAAATGCTGGTAATCTTTGAAGATGGGTGACAGATGCATACTAGTTCATTATACTGCTCTCTCTTTTGTTGTATATATTTTCAAAAGTCTATAATAATGCTAAATTTAAAAAAATTATTCAGATGTATTGAGTGATCTTCTTCAAAATCTTCTTTAATTCTAAAACTAATTTAGTATAGTATCAATTTACCAATTAGTTATTTGACAGGATACATTAACTTGAAAGTAGCCCTCAAGCCACATCAAAAGTTACTCCATCAATAGATAGATATAAGGCTGTAACTACTTTGAAGTTACTGAGGAAAAAGTTGTAATACAATGAAATATATGTCTTACTTTAATACGTTATATAGCCAATGACAAATAAAAACACATTTTATTCTTAGAATTGAAAGGGACAATTTTTCTAGTTCACTGGTTTGTATACTTTTCAAGATACCTAGAGAAGAGGGCCAGAGACAGAGCATCCTGTTTTATATACTGGGGATTATGTACAAAATATAAGATTTTGCATTAAAAAGGGGCCTAGCTACTTTTTAGAAAAAGGCTTAAAAACCACTGTTCCATTGCACCCACATGCTACAGCTAATAGTGACTTAGAAAAGATTAAATGACTTGTACCATATCATTCAATCAATGGCACTGTCAGGAGTAGAATTCAGCACTCTTGACTATGTATGTGTTCAATTCTCCTTTAAAACAATGCACCACATCAAATTTAAGTTACAGTTAAGAATAAAATTGTTTCAATATTCTTGTCTGTAAAATAAGATTAGACAAGATCATCTGTAAAATCATTTTCCAGGTCTAAAATTCTGACTTCACAAATGCCAAGTTTAAACAGAGGTCTATATTAAGGGAATGAATGTTCTTAAACATAGCAGAAATCCTCAAACATTTTCAGGGATTCCAGAGAAATAGCAAGTCAAATACAGAAACAAGCTAACAGTTATTCAGTCATTACTTTTTGGATCCTGAAACATTTTTGCAACTTCTTCATCTTTTAATGTTAGGATGTTAAACTCTGTTATCAAAGACCACTGAAATAATCATACTGAAAGTTTTTTTGGTTATTAGATACTTTTGGAAAGAATATTGGCCTAAGTATCAAAATACACCACTCACTGGATGTTCAAGTTATTGAATGCCTCACAGAGAACCAAGTATATCACTCTCTGAAGTTTAAATTAAATGAATTTAGAGCAGCATTACGCCTATCTGACACATAATGGTCACAAATAAAGTTTTAATTCCCACCTATTAAAGCCTGAAAGAGGTTGCTCTGAAATATGTTAATAACCCGTTCTATGGAACTTCTGAGCTGTCTGTCTTCTGTTTGGCTTAGTTTCGAACGATAACCTTCCAAAAGGTGCAATGCTCTCTGGGTATCTGAAAAGAAAAAAGAGTCTGATTAGGGACTTCCCTGGCGGCACAGTGGTTAAGAATCCGCCTGCCAATGCAGGGGACACGGGTTCGATACCTGGTCCGGGAAGATCCCACATGCTGCAGTGCAACTAAGTCCGTGCACCACAACTACTGAGCCTGCGCTCTAGAGCCCACAAGCCACAACCAGTGAGCCTGCGTGCCACAACTACTGAAGCCTGCACGCCTAGAGCCCATGCAACTCAACAAGAGAAGCCACCGCAATGAGCAGCCCCCCGTCTCTGCAACTAGAGAAAGCCCGCCCACAGGAATGAAGACCCAAACAGCCAAAAGAATAAAAAGTTTTTTAAAAATTATATATTTACAAGAAAGTATTACAAATTATCTATGCAGCAAATGATTCTGCAAGGCACCTGAACAATTCCCAACATCCTCCAAGTCAATCCATGCCACTATGTTCATGTACACATATATATATTCCCTAGAATGATCCAAAAAATGTTCAACATGTTACAATAAAGGAAGGTGAGCAGTTTGTAATAAATGTGTACTAGTGATCATCTGATCAAAGTATTAGTAACACTGTTTCAGCTGATCTGACATACAAAAGCAGAATATCTACAATTTGTCATTATAATTCAAATATTACGTGCTTCAAAACTACTAGTTCTTAGCCAGTATCCCACATTCGCTCACAAAAGTGTTTGGTAAGAATGATAAAATGAAATATTAAAACACCAATACAGAATTTTTAAAAAGACATTTCAGAGGGAAAATGTTAATTGCCTCTCCAGTCACCAGAGAGATGTCAAGGAAAAAAGCTTGACAAACATTTAGGTGTTTCCATCGTCTGAATGATATGAGGCTTAGATTCCCTAAGTAGTAAGGTTAGGGCTGTGCTGTCTCATCAGAGTTACACAAACATCTTTAAAACATAGCAATCACAAAACAGACATACAGAAAAGCAAGAGACACCCACAGAAGAGTTCCGACATAAATTCTCACCTTGCTTCCGGACCGGCATTTTTCTCCAGAATCAGGAAGAGGGCACACACCTTTAAGAACACAAAACATAAAGGAAACTAAATTTAGAATAGAATCGAGGTTAAACTAGCATTTCCCCCTAACTCTCAAATCGAAAAACTCCTAGCCCTATTTGAAAAGCCCCCCTGGCAAAGTTTTCCCAAGTGAAAGGAAGAGCCGCACAATCCAGCAGTGTCAATCCAGAAAGCTTTTACCTAAGGTTGGGTTGCCCTGCAAATGTTAAGAGCAAACAGAAGCAAGATGCCAAATTCTCCTCGAAAGCTGCCCCCTCTCCAAAGGGCACTAAATGCCTGGACATGGGACCAGCCTCCCCCGGCATAAGTGTACATACCCCCCACCTACTACTGGGGGGCTGCAGAGGCTCTCCGACCCTTGGCCCCCAAGCCAGCAGAGGCTGTAGCGCACTGGGAGAAGGGATCAGCTGGACTGATCACCCCGCCCTGCTCGGGCCCCCTCCTCTCGCTTGCCTGTCTCCTTGCTCGCTTCCTCCGAGCTACTCCAGCGAGGGCCGGACAGGGCAGCGGCCGCTCTCCGCGACGCCCTCGCGCCCCACATGCACACCTCCGCGGGCCCCCACACCTGCGGCGCGGCCACAAAGTTCCAACGAGTGCCGTGCGCTCTGAGCTGGGGTGCGCCCCGGGCGGTCTCGGGGCGGCTCCCCAGCCCTGCCCCGCTCCACGTCCCCCCGCCCCGCCCGGGGCTCGCGGAGCTGAGCAGAGGGGGGTGAGGGAACGGGGGAGGAGCTCCCCTCAGCGGCCGCACCCCCGTTGCCTCTTCCTCCTCCTCGGCCGCCGCCGCCGCCGCCTCTACATTCGCCGCTGCCCGCTAGCCCGCTCGCCCTCTCCGCTCTTAGCCGCCCCACCCCCAGAACCTCGCCTCCTTCCGCGCCCCCAACCGCTCTCCCCCCAAACTTTCCGCCAAGATGGCGGCCCTGGATCTGGACTGCCGCGCTCCCACGTGACCGCTTTCCCGGCGCTCGCAGCCAATGGGAAGTGAGGAGGCGGCTTGCGCCGAGCCCCGGGCTCCCAGCGCTGCTACCTTTGGTTGGGGGGGAGGAAGGCCAGGAGGGAGCTGGGGAAAGCAAAAGGGGACCTGGGGAGCATCTAAGTGCACTTCCTCACTTAAAGGGGCGGCCACCGAAGTGACTCTGAGGACAAAGGAGTTGACACACAGACTCTACAGGTGGCCCGGGGGGGCCCTGGAAGAGCCCGCGTTTACCTCGCCCTAGCCCACCGGTGTGTCCCGCGATTCTGAGGGAGTAACGCACCAGGCCGGGAAGGGTGAGGGTGTCGGAAGAGAGACGTGACTTCACCTACGCCAGATCCAGGACACACATTCCGAGACACCCTTTAACCTCACTAAACACGTGCCTGGCGCCCCCGAGGGTGGATCCCCAACCTGGAAAAGCGTTCTCCGGGAGGAATCATCAGCACCACCCAAAATAGGGGGCGGGAAAGGGCGGAGCCTGGGAGGAGGGAAAAGGGAGGCGTTTGGGCGGGTGGGGGGAGGGGTGCCGTCTCTGCACTCTTACACTTTGTACTAATATTTTAAAAGTTACTATTAGCCCCTCAGTAAAAAGTTTTGGGGGGATTGAATTAAAGAATGGTAGGTAAAATAGGGAGATGAGTTAATTTGATAAGAGTTTGAGGGTTTCACTAGAGAATTTTTTAAGTCTAAGTGATTAATTCCAAGTATGAATGCATTTAAGGATGGGAAGAGAAAGTTGGTTCCCTCTTTTACTCACTCATTCATTCCCCCTTGCCTGCAACCCCCGCCCAGTCAACAGCTCCAGGTATTACCCAAGCTCTGGCTGCTCCTTTAAGAACTCACCTGTAGCTACCGCCTCCCAAGCCGCAAGTCAGCTGCCGCGGCTAGTTTAAGTTTCGTTTGCAACTGGAAGCGGGACTACGGGCCGGCCTGGACCCCGCTCTGGGGCTGAGCCTCCCAGGTTGTAGAAAGAGAATCGGGAAAAGCTCTCCAAGTCACTCCCAGGTCTTCGAGCCTCTTCTGTGTAGCAGGGACCTCACTGCTCTGAGGTCCAGAGAGGATTTGCCTAAGATCACACAGAGTTAGTGACAAAACTGGAACCACGGTGATCATGTCTTTCAACACTGGAAGGCTCTTGCCAGTAAATCAGATAGCCTTTCACCGAGGCAGTATCCTTGGGCTAATGAAGGCAAGTCCGGGGAACCTTGTACTGTAATCATAACAGTTGCTCAGAGGTATGCGGGTTTCACTTTTCGATTGCACCTTTGAATCCTAACTTGTTAAGAGAACCCAGCGATTTAAGAGTTCATCTAGACCTACTGTCTCAGTTTAAGATAAACTGATGTGCAGAGAGGGGAAGCAACTTGCCCAAGGACACATAGGCTAATCAGTGACAGCAGCCCAGAATTAACTCTCATAGCCCCAGTCCAAGGTTCCTAACACTGTGATTTTGGACAACTTGACCGTAGTATGTTGCTGGTATATTGGTAGCAAATCTCTTTATGCTCTCCTGCCTCATGGGAGCTTGAGTAACAGTTAAAGCAGCATTTCAGAGAAGAAATGGGATGGAAAAGTGAAAGGAAGCTCAAAACCAAGGAGCTGAAATAGAAGGATTTTTAAAATAGTGAAAATGGCTGATGGCATGCATGCTATTATTATTAAGACTTCATTGATGAACTGTGAATGAAATGGTTCCACTTAAAGGGACCATTCTAAGAATGGAATCTCTGCAGAATTCAGAAGGAGGGAGGGATTTCACCTACCCCCTTAATTTCAACTATTGTTCATGTATGTTCACTTGCCAGGCAACGGGGATAGAAATAAAGATCTAAGCCCTGCTCTCAAGGACCCGCAACCTAGTAACAAATGGATTAAGACCAACACAGGTTTTCTCAGGGACCACTGAAAAGTCAAAACCAAAATTTGTGTGAGCTCTCAATGTCTTCCTAGTCCTCTCCTAAAAACAAAAAAGAGGGGGAGGAAGAAGAAGAGATAAGAGGGCACGAAGCCCTTCCTTCTTGTCATCTTCTAGCCCTATGTGGTCAGCAGTGTCCAAAATGGACATGAATGAATGAAGCTAGTACCTGTTCCACCCTTGGGGGCCAGGACAAGTCCAGGCCTTGAATGAGAGGTCTTTACTCTTCATTCCTCCCTTCTATCCATCTGTATTATTTACCTATAGCTGCATAACAAATTCCTCAAAGCTTAGTAGCTTAAAACTCAGTAGCATAGTAACTAAAACAGCAATAAATATTATCTCACATTTTCTGTGCATCAGAAATTCAGGAGGACCTTAGCTGGATGGTTCTGGCTTGTAATCTCAAGAGATTGTACTCAAGATGTCTACCAGGGCTGCAATCATCTGAAGGCTTAACTGGGATTAAAGGAGGCTCTTCCGATATGGCTCCCTCACAAGGCCTCTGATTGTCAGCAGGAGGCCTCAGTTTCTCACCAAGAAACTCTGTCTATAGGGCTGCTCCACTGGCTTCATGACATGGTAGATGATTTCCTCCAGAGCAAGTGTTCCGAGAGAGCAAGGCAACAGCCACGACATCTTTCCTGACCTAATCTCAGAAGTAACATTCCATCATTTCCACAAGCTCCTATTTGTTATTTAGATCAGCCTCAAGGGTATGAATACCAGGAGGTAAGAATCATTAGAGGCTGGCTACCACATCATCACAACATACAAAGCAATGACATCTGGATTTTTCCAAACAACTTTTATTTCCTTGAAGTTCTCCTTACTTTATGCAGGTAGCAGCTGCCATCAACTAAGACCCGATACAGGATCTGATTACTTTTCCAACCTCCTCATTAAAAAAATAATAATAATAATGAAAAAAATGTATGTAGCAATATAAACTTTCCAGCTCCAAGTTAACTTTCCTTTCAAATAGCTTCAAAGCCTTAGGGAGTCAAAGGATACAGGGAAAGGCTCAAATCCCCCATTCTTCTATTGAGATGTCAGAGATTTGATTCTCAAAAAAATTGTTTCTCAGTTTTAAACTTCCCCTTCCCAATAATCCTTCTACCCAAGCCACCCTTGTAGCTCCACATCTCTATGTTTGTCCTCTCCCCTATCCAGGTCCCCAGCCCATCTTCTGTAAAAGTACTCAGGTCCTGCCAGACTCTACTGCGTCTTTTGCTCTCACTCCAGCAAGTGGTAGTGTGCTGCCGGTGCCACGGAAATCAATAAAAGGAAAGGACTTGATGCTGTCAAAACACTTAGGCCAGCTTAGGCTACAAGAAGAGGAACAATGTTGAGAATGGTAAAAGTGACCATGCTGGTTTAGACCTCCAGGAAAAGCTCAGCAGGCATTTCCTGGCAGCACACTTTAAGAGGGATCTAGACAACCAGCATCTGGAAAGAAAAGAGTAACCAGAGCAATCAGGGATGTGAAACCTTACCCCAAGGGGAACAACTGTAGAATCTAGGGTCAGTTTTTTCAGAAACGAGAGGGCTTTAGGGAGCTTGACTTTAATCTTCAAACGAGCTTATTCTGTGTAGCCAGGGGACAGTACTAAAACTAATGGATGAAAGTTACAGGGCCACAAGAAGTTCTTCTTTAATGTAATTTGTCATAACTGTCCAAAATTCCAAAGACCTGCCCCAAGGTGGTAGGAGTTTCCCATCAAGAAGAGTCTGAAAGAATCCAACAATGCTTCCTTGTCAGAGAGAGGTAGGTACCCAGGACAGAGGATTGGACTAAGTGACCTTTGCGATGAGAGTTCTAAGCGCTTGAAACTTCTGTCCCTGCTGTGGTATTAGTACCATTTTATCTACATCAAGAATCCATTCTACCCATTTTTAGTGGTACTGAGACTGACTTTCTTCTGCAAAGATAACTCTTACCAGAACAGAAGGTACAAGTTGAAATCAATTCACTTTAAAATGTGGACAGTTGCCCACCTCCATGACAATTAGGCACTGAAAGTGGAGATAGTTTTAATGGAAATAGGAATGTCGCCTCTGACCACAAAGGAATAAATATCCACACCCTAATTATATGTTATGACTAAATAAGTTTTTTTTAAATGCAAAGTTGTTTATCTAAAACACTCTGTAGCTTCCTTCTTTCCTTCCTTTACCCTGACAAGTACCCTTGAGGATTAATGAAAGGTTTCATAAATGTATGGGACATCTGGCCTGGAAGGGCCCTTATACATCATCTAGGGCCATCCTCTCATTTCACAGACAGAAATGCTCCCAGACAGTATCAGCACACAATTATCAAAAGGCTTTTCCCTGATAGCAGAATGCTACTGGCATTTCAGGAATAATCAGTCTTCCTCTGGGCGGGGAGAGGGAGTGGGAACTAGTAATATTTTCTAAAAATACATTTCTAAGTTTAACCAGATTTGCCTTTCTGCCTGTGAAGAACTTGGGGTATTGACAGAAACTCTAGGATCCCATATTGAAATCCTTAGGATTATACTCAAATCTCTTTGAGACAGCCTCCTCACCCCACTTCCTGCCAAAAGGATTACCAGTGTCTATTCAAAGAAGGCTCTGGGTAGGGCCCCCTGGTCAGATTATCCTTTCATAGGAAACTTAGTTGGAATTTGAAGAAACACTACTAGAATTTTAGGAAATCATTTGTATTCCATTTCTGAGATGTGGCTTGGCTAATAGAATTCTGATAAGCAAAAGAATCCAAAAGATTCTTCATAATTGGACATGGATTGAGTCCCAGTGACCAATCTCCTTTAGCACAAAAAACTGCCACAGTATTCCAGAAGCTTTCTGTGCCAGTCTTTCATTTTTGGGAAATGACACTGGCTAGAGCTGTAATTTTCCTGTTCCTCATGTTGTATAACCCCAATATTCTTTTATTATTTCCTTTTATTTTAAGCTCACCAGAACAGTAACAACAAAGAATCATTTAAATCTTACTTTCTATTTAAATTTCCTTTATGTTAGATTAATTTCTTCCAAAAGATAGTTTTTTATCAACTGAGATTAATTACCTATTATTAATAAATTGGGCTACAGTTCAGGAAACTTCCAGATATGCTTTTTAAAAACTCTGCAAAAATTCCACAAGTTGGAAATCATTTCAAATTGCAAATTAGTTTGTGAATAAATAAAGCCAAGCCCAAAGTGGGTGGAGGACAACAAAATAATACTTACAAAAACAAAAATTAAAAGGAGGGGACATTATCAATTGCTAATGAAGGTGATTAAAGTCTTTAAAGAAAAGGAAGGAGCAGATATTTGATAAGAAATGCTACCATAGTAATTTAGAGAAGCCTGGATTCAGGGGAGCAGAATAAAGCTATATCTCTATTCTCTTTTCTCTCAGAAAATCACTCCCAAAATATTAGAACAAAAACGAACTCGTTTCTTCATCCTCAATGAAAATAAGAGTGCTTAGTAACCTCAAAAAAGTAGTTAGAGAATTGGTCAAATTCAAGTGCCTGGGATAGGGGTTGAGGGAGTAAAAAATAAATAAAAATTTAAAAACCAAGTAGGGAAAAATGTGTGTGTGTGTGTGTGTGTGTGTGTGTGTGTGTGTGTGTGTGAGAGAGAGAGAGAGAGAGAGAGAGAGAGAGAGAGAGAGACGTATTAACATATTGATTAACGTAACAAGACTGTTCCACTTATTGTCTGTATTTTTGAAATATTTCTCAATTAAAATTTTATATCTAAAAAAAAGCAGGTACACTTGTCTTGAAGAACCCTAAAAGAGCTTAGGAAATAGAGGCTCCAGATACCAGTGAAGATGAGGTACAGCTAGGCATGGTGGGGCAGGGTTGTGGGGGAAGCTGAAAAAGGAGAATGGTTATATACCTGCATAAGGAGAAGTTAGATGCTAGGTTCCGACACACTCAGACATGTAACCACCTTCCCCTACTACTCCAAAAGACAAGAGTTTTATTTACCGGGTAAAAAGAGAGGTTTTAGATTTGGGGACACTAGACACAGAAGGTGGTGGTGAGTTACAGCAGTAAAAATAGGAGACTGAAAGAAAATTTGCACACTGAACCCAGTGATTCTCCCTCACCAGCCCACTTCCTCCCCCTAGATCCAGGAGCCATAGCTGGGCACATAGACTCCAGACAAAACAAAACAAAACAAACAAACAAAAATGGAACTGCCTGAGGAAAAAAGACCAATAGATATAGTTGGGAGGTTCACAACAAAAGTTAGTCTGAGCCATTAGGAAAATGCAAATCAAAACCACAATGAGGGGGCTTCCCTGGTGGCGCAGTGGTTAAGAATCCGCCTGCCAATGCAGGGGACGCGGGTTCGAGCCCTGGTCCGGGAAGATCCCACATGCCACGGAGCAACTAAGCCCGTGCGCCACAACTACTGAGCCTGTGTGCCACAGCTACTGAAGCCCACACTCCTAGAGCCTGTGCTCCGCAACAAGAGAAGCCACCGCAGTGAGAAGCCGGCACACTGCAATGAAGAGTAGCGCCCGCTCACCGCAACTAGAGAAAGCCCGTGCACAGCAACAAAGACCCAACACAGCCGTAAATTAATTAATTAAAAAAAAAAAAAACCACAATGAGGGGGCTTCCCTGGTGGCGCAGTGGTTGAGAGTCCGCCTGCCGATGCAGGGGACATGGGTTCGTGCCCCGGTTTGGGAAGATCCCACATGCCGCGAAGCAGCTGGCCCGTGAGCCATGGCTGCTGAGCCTGCGCGTCTGGAGACTGTGCTCCGCAACGGGAGAGGCCACAACAGTGAGAGGCCCGTGTACCGAAAAAAAAAAAAAATTGAAAACAAAACATAAAACTCAACAAAAGTTTGGAAGATAAGGTCAAGGAAATTTCCAGAAAGAAAAAGAGAGGGAGGGAGGGAGGGAAGGAGGGAAAAAGAGAAAGAGAGAGAGAGAGAGTGAGAGAGAGAGAGAGAGAGAGAGAAAGGAAGAAAGAAAGGAAGGAAGAAAAGGAAGGAAGGAAGAAAAAGAGAGCAATGAGAAAGAAAATATAGGAAAATGAGAGGTTTGGTAAACAAAGATTATCAAATAGTAAATATTCTGGAAGAGAGATCAAGGGAGAAAACTAAGTAAATAATACTAGAAATTAACAAAATAAGGGGAGGAAGTGAATAAATAAATAATGCAAGAAATTTATCAGAACTGAAAGACAAGAGTCTACAAATCAAAAAAGGCCCACTGACCATCAAGCTTAATGGATGTAAAAAGACCCACACCAAAATACATCATTGTGATATTTTAGAACAATAAAAATGCAGTGTAGATCCTCAATGCTTCCAGAAAGAAAAAACAGTCCATATACTAAGAATTGGAAATCAGAATGGCATCAGAATTCTCAATAACTTTGGAAGTTAGAAGATAGTTAAACAATGTATTTAAAATTCTAAGGAAAAATTGCTTTTCCCAGGATCATATGCTAAACAGATTGCCAATCTGGGTACAATTAAAAAAAAATTTTTTTCACTCTCTCAAAAAAATTATCTCCCATGCATGCTTTTTCAGGAGGCTTCTAGATGGATGTATTGCAGCAAAACAAGAGCATAAACCAAAATAGGAAATGTGGGATCCAAGAAACAGGATCCAACTTGGAATAGGTGAAGGGAATTCCAGGATGCTGGTTTAAGACCATTTCAGTACTACAGCTGTGGAGCAGGACTTTGAGAGGAAGCAGTACAGATTGGAAGGTGGGAGGACTTTAGGATCAATGTTTCCAAGACAGACATGGAATTGGTAAACTAGTTGATAGTTTTGATCACATGGAAAATTTGATCAAGGAGCGTTTCTCAGAGCTGTTGGAGGGGGTGGAAAAACTTAAGAAGATGTTGAAAGAAATCTAAACAAATGAAAAACATCTGTTAACTCCAGGAAAATAAATTGTGTAAGAAAGAAAATATCACTATATACTATTTGGCTCAAAAGTACAATATTTTTGTAGTCCTAATAATGAAAACATAATATAGTAATGAAAAATAATTTAACAACAAAAAAGAGAGATACAATTGTAAAAGCAGGATGAGAATCAATAAATTAACGGTTTCAGATAAATCATACACAGGTAACAGAAAGTCAATTGATAATTTCAACTGCTGAATAAAAGTATCAATCTTCTATATTATTTAATAATATGGAAGTAAATTCCAGAAGAAACAGCTAAAAGAATTGAAGATTTTTCTCCAGAGTGGGATGGTCACATTGGAGAGGTGGGTAGAGGGCAAGGACCTTGTATTCTTTTATTATTACTATAGGACTTTTAGCACTCTTTGACCTTTAAAAACTATTTGCACAAAAAATTTGACTAGGGATAAAGATTATTTTAAAATTTATATAGGGAATTCCCTGGCAGTCCAGTGGTTAGGACTCCACGCTCTCACTGCCGAGGGCCCAAGTTCAATCCCTGGTCGGGGAACTAAGATCCTACAAGCTGCGCGGTGCAGCAAAAAAAAAAAAAAAGTATATTGAAAGTATCTTATAAAATTTATATAAAGAGAAGTTAGGTGATGCACAGTGACTTCCATGCACATTGACTCCTTAAGCGGCATTCCATTGCTAAATGTAAATGGAAAGAATCTGATAATTCCAGTTGCTGCTGCAGGAACCATCCCTCCTGGAGACTGAGACGGCTGAAGGAAGTGGACATTACAGGGCCAGAATGACAAGACTGCAGAATCTCCTTTTCTAAGGGGTGTCATATTTTTTCCAGAAAGGTTCAGATGTGGTTCTGTTTGTAGACAGTTTTACATACTTCTCAGAACCTTTCCAACTTGATATGTGCGTGAGTCTCTAAGATTTCTAGAAACAAATAGAAGACCCTTTGAAAGTGAAATGTCATGTCTCCCCCACCTAAATCATAAACACTCTAAGAAAAAAATCACTCTTTATTAGCATCTAGTATTAAAAGTTTAGTATGCCTTAAAGCAATTATACTCCAATAAAGATGTTAAAATAAAAGTAGAAAAATAAAATAAAATTTTAGTATGCCTTAACTTATATTCTAATGCTTTTTTTTTTTTTTCGGTACGCGGGCCTCTCACTGTTGTGGCCTCTCCCATTGCGGAGCACAGGCTCCGGACCCGCAGGCTCAGCGGCCATGGCTCACGGGCCCAGCCACTCCGCGGCATGTGGGATCTTCCCGGACCGGGGCACGAACCCGTGTCCCCTACATCGGCAGGTGGACTCTCAATCACTGCGCCACCAGGGAAGCCCTGATGCTTTCTTTAAGGATGTATTTTTAAACAAATACACAATTTAAAAAACTATGTAGCTAAGATCTGTTTATGGTTAAAAAAGAAAACTGCAAACAGTAGAAGCATGTATACTTAAAAGTAAAAGTATGCATTCCCATCTTTGGCCCCCTGCTCTGACTCACTCTTTAAGAGTGGATTTTAACAGCTTGGTAAATCACTTTGTGGGTCACTACCTTTTGATTTTTCAAAGTGGAAGGAGGTGAGAAAGCAACTCAAGAAACTGACTGCTATATATGATGAGAGACTGAACATATACACAGGTGTCGGCTAGACTCCACAGGACAATAGATCTCTGATCCACAACCTCTGCAGCGACCAGCCCAGGGAGCCAACCACAACCTCTGTAGCAACTGGCGCAGAATGATCAGGACTCTGTGAATGACTGCCAGCTTCCCTATGTTTTGCCCTTGCTTCTAACTCAGGACTAACCAGAGAAAACCAAATATGCTCTCCAAATGTCCTGCTGGTTATCCCACCTCCAACTTTCCTGTGTCAACAACCTCCAATCAGAGCATACCTGATGCCTTTTTTTTAAAAAAAAAAACTATAAGCTTTCTCACTCCCCTGTCTGCCTTTGAGTCTCTGCCGGACACAAGAGATGGTAGCTGATCCCACACTATAGTAAGCTTTGAATAAATAGCCACTGTTCTTATTCAGGTGTTCATCGTTTATTTCCACAATGACAAGAAAACGTTCCTACAAGGAGCAAAAATGATATCAGAATAACTGTTCAGTCTGCTGCTTCACTGGAAGCTTCATTTATTAGCCTCAACTAATATGTATTATGCTAGTATAAGCCAGCCACTAAAATAAACTGTATTTCCCTAGGACAAACTTAAACTTGTTTAAGAAGGAAACTACTGAGCTGAAGCCTTTAGGAGTTGGAACTTTGAATCTGAAACTATTTATTTCAAACTTCTCAAAGTTCCTTGGTTAAACATGAATGGAGAGAAGGCCTCAGCAATTAACATAATAGCATAAAAGGAATTAATAATAATGTTTCTCATGCCAGTCTTCTTATTTTTAAAAAATCTCTTATTTCCCCTGAAGATTTGTAACACTATTATTAGAGTTGGGTTTTTTTTTAATTATATAAATAATTACTTGTCTAAGGATAATTGTTCCTCTCTCGCTCTCA
Organism: Aethalodelphis obliquidens; assembly: GCF_003676395.1. Taxonomy (NCBI): domain Eukaryota; kingdom Metazoa; phylum Chordata; class Mammalia; order Artiodactyla; family Delphinidae; genus Aethalodelphis; species Aethalodelphis obliquidens. Next base: position 72,594,753 of record NW_020837945.1, read on the forward strand.
ATTATGTTCAATTTACTAAACCAGACTACAAAGTTTTTCTTTAGTAAAGTTGGGAAACAGAGCATCTGAAAACATTTTACTTCAGGGAATGATATTCTGGTAAGTTTTCCTGAAGATGACATTTTCATTAGCACTGCTAATGAACTATGCTTATTCCTTTGGGAAGCCATGATTTATTAAAAGAATTAAAAGTTTGAAAAAACACTAAAAGAATTGAACTCATTCATTTTGATGACTACGGTATTTGCAATAGAAAAATTAGTGAGTATTCCCTAAAGTTGTGGTGGCTTTTAAACACTGCATAATTCTGGGTATTGCCATCAGGAAAGCATTGCACCGATGCTCATTAGAAGGATAATGTCATTATAATAGCTTTACTCTGAGGCATAAACTAGTTAAATGAAGCACCAGAAAAAGAAAGGCAAAGTTTGTTTAGTGAATCAATCTTGTTTTAAAGTTTGGTGACTCTACATCAGGCCAGAAAGAAATGCAGCTAGTGGCTTAATTTGAAGAATCTTCCAAGGAAATGCTGCAAGAGCATACAACTCTTATAATTGGTCCCTAGGCTTCATTATGTCTTGTTCATGAAGCTGTCTGTTCACACTTAGCTTTGCAAGTTAATTGTGAACAAATCAGGAGAGAATAAAAACTCAAACAATACAGCATTGAGGAAGATCTTTTTGGATCAGTGCTTTTGATTCCCTTCTTTACATTGTGACCTTATACTGGAAACTTGGGTGTGACTGGTGCTCTTCTGGTCCAAAGTACCAGGAGGTTCAGATCAGGTTAAGGTCAAGCTCAGTGCAGGCTGACTCTGAGGTCAGCTTACTGACATGTCCTCTTTTAGGCTGGTGTTGCTTGAGGAACACAGGTTACTGGAGGTGAGTAGAGCTATTCTCCAAAGCCAAACCAGTTGGCTAGTCAGCAAAATTGTGCTGTTTGTTTGATCTGGGTTCTGAGCACAGAATCCTGTTGAATGCCGTTTAAATTTGGTCATGGAGAGAAGATGGTGCAGGAGTGAGCAAGGGAAACTCCTCTTCAGAGAAAGCTCTTACCCCAGAATCTTCTATACTCAAGGAGGAGACTGCTTCAAAATTTATAACTATGGTCTTCTTAAATGTGAAAGATAGGTTTCTGAAGAAGTGATGAGGTCAGGGGGGTTTATTTTAAGACTTCAGCCAGCCCTGAGCTAGTGCTGGTAGCAAGAGAACTGCATTGGTCCTTCTGCCCCTCCTGTCCAAGGAACCTGGTACAGGATGCTCTTGGGGATGGTGCCAGTGGATAGTGCCTTTGGTGGCTCTAGAAGGAGGCTGGATCTCAGGAGGTCCTAGAGCTTGGTCAATGCATCAAACTCAGTTGTCAGTGAAAAGGTTGCTCACCTTCAAGTAGGAAATGTGAAAGCCTTAGCAACAAGAAAGCCTTAATTCTTCAATAGGTCAATTCAGTTCAAGCAATATTTAATCGTGCCTATTATGTACCAGGCACTGTGACCACACAGATGAAAATGACGGAGTTCTTACCCTCAAGGAACTTTTGGTTAAATGAAAGAAGTCAATATAGATACCTTAGGTATACTGTGATATATAGTAAGAAAGCAAACCCTGTGCTGAGCCCTGAAGGATAAATTAGCTGAAGGAAGAAAGGTGGCAGTAGTTTCCAGGATGGAAAGAGGAGGATGAAAGTCAGCAACAAGGCATGGGAAATTCAGAGGCAAGCTAGGTACAGGGAGGGTCCTTCCTATTATCACAGATTTAGATTCCTCTGTTTTCTGAGAAGAGAAGTCTGAGTCCCTTTAGGCACAAGTGGTCGGGTGATGACCTGCACAGTCAGAAGCTGTATTCAGCACCTCACTGAAGTTGCTGCTGAAGCGTGTACTATGTCCTCCTGCACAGAGGGCTGGGATTTGGCCTTCACCCTTTCCTCCTTCCTCCCCCATGAGCTTCTCACATCTTCTGACATTTCTCTGTCAATCTTATATCCCTCCCTTTTCTTTGCTTTCCCCTTGAACTTCTCGAAAATGACCTCATTTCGTAAGGCAGGGAATTCTGAGCTGAATTCAGGTCTATAACATGGTCCCACTGGTGAGATACCTTGGAGTTCCCAACATCCTTTGCTCCCGGGGTACATAAGCACCCTGCTATCAGGCTAGTATTTGGGAAGTGATCCCATCAAGTGGGTGTTCTAGGAAGACAGCCTAATTGAGAAGCAGACTGAAAGGGGTGGAAGGCACAGGGAGGATGGGAGGAAGGGAGAGAAGGGGGCTCTGAGGGCCTGATCTTCCTCGGTGAGCAACTGCTCTCTCACAGTCCTGCTCTTTCTGCAGATCCAAGCTGACCTGCAGAGGGATTATTAACTTCTGGACTCGGAAGAATAGACTGACACGGTTACCAAAGTAGTCTTGAAAAATTTGCCATCGGATGGAGTGAACCTTAGAATTACTTTTTCTCCATTAACATTTTCTTCTAGTTTATGTGCTCACTAAGAAACATTAGAAAACAGAAAAGTACCAGGAAAAAGACAAAAATTAACCCAATTTGCACACCCCAAAGATAACTACTAACATTTGCTCTAGATATTTCCAGTCTTTTCCATGCATATATATTTTTCTCACAGAAATAGTATCCTACATGTTGTTTTGTAGCCTCTTTATTTAAAGGGAATTTACATTTATTTTTCAGCTTCAAAGGGGCTTAACGATAATGACAGAAAATTAAGGATCTGTATGAGTGATATGTACTTCTTGGAAAATGGGTGGTACAATTCAATTAATGGGTTAAACATTAGACATTGCAGTATTAGCCTTTTATAAAGATGTTTACTGGTTTAAGATGATCACTAAACATACATCATATGTCTACACAAACACACATCCTCTCACCAGGAAATCAGGAGATCTGAGTGATACTGTCAATATTCTGCCCTCAACTCAATAAGCAGTCTTAAGCAAATCAACTCAATATTGCTTTTCTAGATAAAGTCCAAATTCTTAAACATCGTGTATGAGGTCCTCTAGTGTCTGGTCCATCCAGCTATATGGAATCCCATGTAGTTCCCAGAATATACCATGCTTTCCTGTGCTTGTTGTTTTGTTTTTTTGCCTGAAACTTTCTTTCCATATGCCTTATTAATTCCTCCTTGCCTTTGAAAAAAATTTAATTATGGTAAAGTACATATAACATTAAAATTACCATCTCAATCATTTTAAAGTGTATAGTCCAATCTCCAGAATCCTTTTCCTCTTGCAAAACTGAAACTCTATGCCCAATGAACGACAACTCTTCCTTCCCTCCTCCCCCCAGCTCTTGGCAACCATCATTCTACTTTCTGTCTCTATGAATTTGACTACCTTAAGTGCCTCTTGTAAATGGAATCATACAGTATTTGTCTTTTTGTGACTGGCTTATTTCATTTAGCATAATGTTCTCAGGTTCATTTATATTGTAGCATACGTCAGGATTGCCTTCCTTTTTAAGGTTGAATAATATTTCATTGTATGCATATACCACATTTTATTTATCTATTCATCTGCCAGTGGACACTTGGGTGGCTTCTACTTTTTGGCTGTTGTGAGTAAAGCTGCTGTGAACGTGGGTGTACAAATATCTCTTCAAGATTCTGCTTTCAGTTTTGCGGGGTATATATCCAGATGTGGAATTGCTGGATTACATGGTAATTGTTTTTGTAGCCTCCTTTTTAAACTTTGCTTTTTTATACTTCTTTTCCCCACATTAATAATAAGCCACACTTTTCCAAAATGGCTTTTATTATCCCTGGAGGATTTTTTTTCAAATGACATGCTTATTTAAAGCGTTGCTTCCAATTTTCCATTATTAATAACAATGCTAGATGAATAAATATTCATTCATACGATGAATTCCTAGAAGTGGAATTGTTAGGTTAAGGAGCACACATTTTTAATTTAAGGTTTTGATGCATAGTGTTACAGCACATGCACAAGCTTCTAAAGGCTTCTTTTTATGTTACATCAGCCTCTATTGCCAGTACCCTGTGTCAGCAGGGCAAGGGCCCCAGCTTGAAGATCCTATGGTATCTTTAAACTTTACTCCTAAAGAAAACAAATCTCTATATCAAAATTCTTATTCAGAAGTGAAAGTGTTGCATAAGTCATCAGTCACAAGAAACAAAATGAACGATCAGATCTTGCTGCTTAAATTTTCAATTAATATAAGTGATATCAATTCCATTTTAAAATGGCCCTTCTAAATAAACATGAAAAGTCCCTTCAAGTTTGTATATACTACTTTTCAGTTTATATACCACTTCCAGTTACAGTCTTTATAATTAGTTATCATTTTCCCTGGATTACACATGAAGAAATTAAAAAGAAAGAAAGAAAGAAAGGCACCATGAGAAAGACCCAGCAGAAACAGATGGCAGAAGGAGATGTTCAGACGTAAGTTACAACTAAACAACAAAAAGTTGATTAACATGTTTAAGGAAATGAAGATTTTAAAGAAATAAAATAAATTTAGCAAAAAAATTAAATTAATAAATTTTAAAAAAGAAATTGAGGCCCAGAGACATAACTTGCCTGAGGTCACAGAACTGATAATCTGTGTCTTCTGGTTCCAAGTTCATTGCTGTTCCAATTACAAATGATTTATTTCCAGTCCTTGAGATCTGATCACAATGAGTAAACATAGTATGGACTTTTCTAAGACTTTTTTTTTTCCCCCCAAACTGGAAAGTTGGTAATGGTTTGGGGAAGGTCGCTGAAAGCTGTGATTTAATAAGAAGACATTTTGTGGCTGGTACATAGTACAGAAATACAAATAGTATTTCTTCCTTCCCTAGGATTGGGTGATGCCCTTCATTGTGGTGGTACAGTGTGGTGTTGAGCATGGTGGGCTCCGGGGTCAGCCTGCTTGGATTTGAACCTTGGCTCCACAGCACAAGTTATGTGATCTGAACAAGTTAACCTCTCTGTGCTTTTGTTTCTTCATTTATAAAATGGACATGAACAGCTCCCACCTCACTAGATTATTGTCAAGATTAGACGAGGTAATGTGAGTGCCTGGCACATGCTAATTGCCTGATACATAACAACTGGTATTACTAGTGATGAGGACCTAGGTGATAATGTTCTTTTGTTTTATCCTGGGGAGGAAGGTACGTGGAAGGGGCTGGTGCAGAACAAGGTAAGAGTGAAAATAGCCTTCTCAGATGCTGGCTGATTAAAAAACATATTAAAGGGCTCCTCTGGTAGACTATCACCGGTTTTCAGAAATTTGATTACAATATGGTCTAATGTAGTTTAATTTGTGTTTGTTCTGTCTTGTGGTTTGTTGAGCTTCTTATATCTGTGGGCTTATAGTTTTTGTCAAATTTGAGGTATATTTGGCCATTATTTCTTCAATGATTTTCTGCCTTCCCTTCTGGGACTCTAATTACAAGAAGGTTTAACAGTTTGATATTATCTGACAGATCACTAAGACCTGGTTCAATTTTTCCCCTGCCTTTTTTTCTCTCTTCAGTTTGGAAATGTGCTTCAGTTTGGAAATCTTGCATCGTTATGTTTCTAAGTTTACGGGCCCTTTATTCTGCAGCATGTAATCTGCTATTAATCAAATGAAATCATAATCATTTCAGATGTTGTATTTTTCAACTTCACAAAGCTCCATTTTGGTTCTCTATATCTTCCATTTCTCTCCACGAGATATTCATTTTCCATTAAATCTTTGAGCATTAAAGGAGGAGCGACACTGGCTTCTGTCAGAGAAAGATCCAGAACAAGATTCTGCCCACGCAGAAACAACGGCAATAGCGCCTTTCATTTACATAGCACACTGAGGTTCACAAAGCACTTTCACTTCTGTTATCCTCCATAACTTACACAACATCCTTTCCTGGCAACTGGGACAGGTACTACTATCACCAGGTTACAGATGAGAAAACTGATGCTCAGACATATTTAAGTGGCTTGGCCAGAGTCCTATTCGCTCAGAAGTCTAAGAGCCATTGTTAACGTTCTTACTGACCTCTGACATTTTCCGTTCAGGTGTTTAGAAAACAAGCTTAGATTCTCTGCCTCAAGAAATTCTGATGCACACACGACACTGATAGACTCTCAGAGTTCTTTAACCTGCCTCCATCCCTTTGTAAATTTTTTTATGTAAGACTAAAAGATATTTGCTACCACTACCAATTTGTTAGTCCCTCCCAGAGTATAAAAGGCATTGTGCAGTGGATTGGGAGGAGTCAGTAGTGCATTCCTCATAAACTTATTGGCATTTATTAGCAGGGAGTCCACTGATGTCCTATGATGATCCTGGGACATCTAACTCACCTTCAGTCACTAATTAGCCCTTGCATCACTCTATATTGTAGCCTTCATTTTCAACTTTGGAGAGCCTAGTCTGAAAATCATTGAATGATTTATACCTAGTGTAGTATAAATTGGACTAAGATTCATTTCTCTTTTTCCTTTTTCAAGAAATTACATCAGCAAATCAGTATCTATATCAGTAGTTTTAAAACTTCTTCTTTTCAGCAGAAGCATACCTTTAAAAAAACAAAATCTTTTTTTTTTTCGGCTGCACACGTGACTTGCAGGACCCCAACCAGGGATGGAACCCGGGCCCCCTGCAGTGGAAGCGTGGAGTCCTAACTACTGGACCACCAGGGAATTCCCATAAAAATAAAATCTCAAGTGGACCCCAACTACATAACACAGATAAAAGTGGAACTGATCTGCTTGAAGAGGGGCGGGGCTGGCAGAGGCGGTGCCACCAGAGTCCTGCCCTTAGATCCCACGTGGGAAACCTGAGGCCCTTCTGCTGAGCCCTAGAGCTCCAAAGAACTGGAAAAACACTGACCTGCATAATAAAATTAAAACATCCATTCATCCGTCCATTTATCCTTCCTTCTATCCAAACAACATTTGCTGAGTCCCCATAGTGTGAGATACTGTATTAGACCTTGGAGAAGCAGTAGTGAGAGATAGTGCCTTAGCACAGGGTCAGGCACCAGGCAGGTGTTTGACAAATAGTATAGAGAATGAGGAAAAAGAAGCCCGAGGATCTGAGGCTGGATACGACAAGAATAATTCTAAGACTAAAACGAAAAAGGGGATCAAGAATGCAGGTGGAGTAGGCAGGGATAAAACGTTCCCTCAGGTAGTCTCTCTTCAAGGAAGACATTTTGTTGACCTCATCTTTTGCCAAGATCTGTTGCCACCTCACTTCCTGGGTTCCTACAACTCTATTTCTCTTCACTTCACAAAGTGGGGTCAAATTAGTTAGGGCTATTTTGCTTTAAAGAAACAGAAGCTTAATTTGTGAATTAAAATATAAAATAAAACCAGAGTGGGGGAGAACTTTTTTTGGAGGGAGGCTTGGGAAACTCTTAAAACTTAATAATGAGAAAACAAACATCTCAATTTAAAAAGGGCAAATACCGGAATAGACACTTCACCAAAGAAGATCTACAGATGGCAAATAAGCACATGAAAAGATGCTCAAAATCAGTAGTCATTAGGGAAATGGAAATTAAAACCACAATGAAATACCACACCTACTGAGATGTCTACAATTAAAAAGACTGACTAGACCAAGTATTGACGAAGATATATCAATAGAACAAGTGGAGCTCTCATACACTTCTAGGGGCAAGTGAAAATGATACCGTGACTTTGAAAAACGGTTTGGCAGCTTCCTACGAAGTTAAATGCACATCTACCACATAACCCAACTGTTAGGCATTTACACTAGAGAAATAAAACATACGCCTATAAATAGACTTTTCACATCAATGTTCATAACAGTTTTGCTTGTAATGTCCAAAACTGTAAACCACCCAAATTTTCATCAACAGAGGAATGGATAAACAAATTGAGGTATATCCATGGACTGGAATACTACTTGGCAATAAAAAGGAATTAATTATTGATACACATGCATGAATATCAAAATAATTATGCTGAGCAAAGGAAGCCAGACACCTCCTGAAAAGAGCATGATCTCATTTATATAAAAGTCTAGAAAATGAAAACTGATCTATCATGATGGATAGCTGATCAGTGGTTACCTTGGGATGGGTTGAGGGGGCATGTAGGGCAGGAGAAAGGGATTACCAGGGGCCATGAGGAAACTTTTGGGGGGTAAAGGATGCATTTATTGTGGTGATGGTTTTAGGTTATACACTTCTTATTTATTTATTTATTTACTTACTTATTTATTTATATATGGCTGCGTTGGGTCCTCGTTGCTGTGTGCAGGCTTTCTCTAGTTGAGGCAAGTGGGGGCTACTCTTAGTTGCGGTGCACAGGCTTCTCATTGCGGTGGCTACTCTTGTTGCGGAGCACAGGCTCTAGGCACGTGGGCTTCAGTAGTTGTGGCATGCAGGCTCAGTAGTTGTGGCTTGCAGGCTCTAGAGTGCAGGCTTAGCAGTTGTGGCGCACGGGCTTAGCTGCTCCATGGCATGTGGGATCCTCCCAGACCAGGGATCAAACCCGTGTCCCCTGCACTGGCAGGCAGATTCTCAACCACTGTGCCACCAGGGAAGCTCCCTCAGGTTATATACTTTTGTGAAAACATAAAATCGCACAATTTCAATACATGCAGCTTATTGTACGTTGATTATACTTCAGTAAAGCTTTTTCTTTTTCCTTTAAAGCTAACAAACAAGGAATTTCTCTTAAAAGTAAACCTGCAGTTACCATACCCAGCAATTTCACTCTTGGGCATTTAGGCCAGAAAAATGAAAACTTATGTTTACACAAAAAAACTGTAGGAGTGTTCACAGAAGCTTTATTCATATTAGTAAAAACAAACAAAAAAAAACTGGAAACAATACAAATATTCTTTAATGGGTGAATGGCTAAACAAATTCTGGTACATTCATACAATGGCGTACTACTCAGCAATAAAAAGGAACAAATTATTGATACATGTAACAGCTTGGAGGATCTGAAGTCTATTATCTTAGTGATGAAAGGCAATCTGCAAAGGTTACACACTGTATGATTCCACTTATAATCATCCTCAAATTACAAAACTATAGAGATGCAGAGCAGATTCGTGGTTGCCCAGGGCCAGGGATGGGTCAAGGAGGTGTGACCCTAAGAGGTTGCTTAAGGAGCGCCTTTGTGGTGATGGAACTGTTCTGTATCCTGATTGTTCTGGTGGTTACATAATTTATGTGCGGTCAAATTGCATAGAAATACACACACACATTCATACACAACAGATGAGTGCATGTGAAAACTGAATGAGGTCTGTAGTCTACCTAACGTCAATTTCTTGGTTTTGATATTGTACCAAAGTCATATAAGATGTCACTATTGGGAGATGTTAATAGCTCATAACTCTATGAGCTATTTTTGCAACTTCCTGTGATCTATAATGATTTCAAAATAAAAAGTGTACAAACACGCATAATGGACAATTAAAAAAAACCTCTTCAGGAGATGGCAGTTTGGGCTGGTAAGGTGAATGCTCTCTAAGACATACTTGCCCCCCAAAGCTCTACCTAAATGCCTTTAATTAAGTAGCCAGTATGAGACAAAGAACAAAGGAATTCGTATTCCTCCTCATTTTAAACAGAGGCAAAACCCCCAAAATGTTGAACAAGCCTATGAACAAGTAGTCTTGATTGGTCTTATTTCTTCAAAGCAGGAGGCACAAGAATGTGAGTTTATAGAGGGCAGGGACAGTGTCTTTATGATTCTAGCACCTAGTCCAGGGCTTGGCTCATAGGAGAAGCCCAGAAAAGGATTTTGGAAGGAAGGAAGATAGGGAGGGAGGGAAAAAGAAAGGTAAGGAAAGGGAAGAGACCTCCGGTAGAACTTGAACCATCTTCTCTTTTGTGTCAGTTCAGAAAGGTCGTGTTAGTTAATGACAGACCAGTGTACAGGACCCATTCCACATATGGGGAGGAGTGTGGACAAGGAAGGATAAGGTCCACTGTGTGGACCTCCTCATCCTTAGAACGTGAAAATCATAACTCCTGATGGACTTCGCTTTCATCAGGGGTCAGGGTGCCCTGTATAGATGAGGCTGCATCTAAATAGGCTAGAGCCAGGCTGGGAATGGGAGGGTCTGAAAGAGTCACTGAATCAGTCTGTAGTGGAAGACTTTAAGGATGAATATGAACTGAGGTCTTGACAGAGAGCTCAGATTCAGCCAAAGATGAACGAATTCCAAACCCAGTTCAGAAGTCCGGAGTGAATCCCAAGGGGAACCTATAATTAGGAGTCAGATGGCGCAGGACTGACACAATCAGAGACAAGCATGGATGTCTAAGCAGGGGCTGGGGTGGGGGCATTCCTTGCCCTCATCTGTCCTGGGGCCCACCTGATGACAGAGTTACAGACACAGCCAGAACTGATGACTTCATTGTGACTTATTTCATAAAGGAGTTACCGGGATATGAAGCTTTCTAGAATATCTTGAACTCCTCAAAATGTTAGGAAAATAGTTCATATTTATTCAGATTCTCAGGGTTCTTTTCTCAACATTATCATGAAGATTCTGTAATTCAGCTTTTGTAGATTGTCTGGGTTCAATGTCATATAACCAAATTGTCCCCTTGTTCTAGTTCATACAACCTTCTCCCCCTGGATTCCAAGGTTTTGTGTTTTCAAAAGGGTCAGGCTGTTTGGGGCCTGTTTGCACTTCATTATTTGCTTATACTGCCTCCCCCTATACTTATGTGACTTCAAATTCCACATTTTCTCTTACAATCCTTTACACTATGGCATAGCTACTCAAGTTTACAGGGCTCAAGGATATGGATTTAGCAGAAATATGGATAGCTTGTTTTATTAAGAAATACACTGAACATAATACCGTGGGGCTACATTTTCCCTCGTGACAGCTCTGGACTTACATTTCTCATCCATCTTCTTAACCTTTCACATCATTTCCTGAAGCCATTTCATCTTCCTTCTAAAATGCCAACCTAAAAATAAGTAATCACACTGAAAAGGATCCAGATGGAAACAAAAACATGGACACACTCATTCGGTACGCAAAACATTTTCTATATTTGTCAGTAGACAAGTTTGCTTCTCATCTTCATGTTTGCCTCATTACAGGGGTGTATGAGAGATTAAAAGAAATGTTTTGGACCATTGGAACATAATTCATTCTACATGGCTTTTGACTTCAGGTGGTAATAGTTTATTTGGGCACTGTAAAAGCCTAAGAAAATTCTCTGGAAATAAATATGACTAATTTATATTTTTTTATTTAATCAAACTAAGACTTCAGATTATTGTATGCATTCTTAAGAAGTATATTTTTGTTTCTATCAGTTGGGGAAAGAAGGCTGTGTCAGGCTCAGAACTTGGCAAATCCTGTCGTTTTTCTTGGTGTAGGAATATGGAACACTTTGTAAGGCATGTTTTTAGCTTCTTAGACACAATTACGACATGAGAGTCATGAAAACCAGAGGAATGCTGTAGATTACATGTAAAGGCATAAATGTAAAATAGACTAATCAGAATCCCCAGTGAGCTATTATTTTTCGAATGTTCTCATTTTATTCTCTTTTTAGAAGAAAGAAGAGCAACAAACACACTTTCATCAGAGGGGATTTTGTAACTTTTTTTCAAAGGAATCTTCCCGTGTCAGTACACATTCATCTAAAACACTATGTTTTCTGTATCTACAGTCTTGTTCAATGGCAACTGGCGTTCAGAATGAGAAAGCTGAGAGGCCACAAGATATTGAATCACCTAAGAAAAAATTAACATTCATCGTCAAAGTAAACAATCTTTCGACACCATATCAGAACAATTTTCAGAATAAAGAGTTGAAACAAAAAGTGTTTACTGAATAACTATCTTTCAGACAGGAGAGGCCTTGTTCCCTAGGCAGGGTGATGAATCTTTGTGAGATTGTATTAAAGAGTTATAAATTTTAGGACCAAGTTAACGATCTAAGCCACGGAAGTCTGCAAATTATTCCCCCACAACTTGAAAAAACATTAGCCCTTAAATTGTGTGGCTTTAGAAAATGGCCCACGTGTGCGACTTAGACTTTCTATCGTTAAGTTTAACTCTATGTGAATTGTCAGTCATGATTTGATTATCTTTTAGGCTCCAAAAATGCTGTTAAATTTCAAAGTACAGGTGCTGCAAAGGCAACCCAATGGTTGGTATGCACAGTTCCCTGAAAAAGATGTCGAGCCTCAAAACCAAGGGAGCACATTTTAAAATATTTTCAAGGCGACAAAAGTATAGCCACTCTATGCTGCACACTTACACATCCAAATCCCACCATGTAGGTCCTGTGTAGACACAGCCCTGGCCCAAACCTGGATGTGGTCTCTCCCCTTTCAAACTCTCTGAAATGTGAAAGTACTAGCCTGTGATTCCAGGATATCTGTTCATTCCCCGGTCAGGAACTTGATTTTTCTTGTGACATGTACTAAATTGTACTCTGTACATGCTTCATCTCCCCTACTAGATTATAAACTATTCGAGTGCAAGGACCGTCTCTGTTTTATCTTCTTTGACATAACATAGATGAACATGGTAAATTATAAATTACTCTCGCAGGTCTAACTTTCTATTCTTGTGGCATTCTTTGCATCTATTAGTATGTTACACATCATAGGTGCCTAAGAAAGATTTGTTGACTGACTGACATACTGAATAAGTGAACGCCTTCAATTATGTCCAGAATTATTACCAGAATTCCACATGGTATCTAGTAAAGAAAGGCCCAGCAAACAGAAGGTCAGCTCTCTAAAGGGCATTTGTTGGAATGGAGCCTGGCAGGCTGACCTGCCACCCTCAGTTCACAGACCATCAGACACCAGTGCCACCACCAATCCTTCCAGTTCACACTACAGGATTCAGTTGCACCCTGTAGCATACTGGCAAGGGGTCCTCAGGGACATGTGGCTGTCTGACCCCATGCTAAAAAGGTATTTCAGGACTGGTGAGTGCAGAGGTTGCCAAAAACCACCTCCACCCTTTGGATGTGCAAATAGCAAGCATTAGCACAACTCTCCTCCCTCCAGAAGCAAGGGAAATTAAAAACAACCAAACCCACGTGAGGGTCTAATTAAAAGAAACCAAACCAGGCACTTTGCTTTGTTGCCCTTTCTATGCCAAATGTCTAGGACTGAATCCGTGCAGAAAACTGTCCCGTTTTCCAAATGCTTCCAAATTTTGCAAGGCTTTCTAGACTTTTTATCAATTGTAATCTGTCCTGGAACAGAGACGTCATCTTTAGGGGAAAAAGCACCACCTCATTTGAGTAGTATATGTGGGAAAACTCTCAATAAATCACTTTCTCATTACTAAATACTTCTCCTGTTTTAAAATCCAGAAGGGAAAAAATTAAGAAGGAAAAAGCTGAGATTTCAGAATGGTCACTTTCTGTGTTGAATTGGTAATCTAGAGGCCCACTGGCCACCTCCTCATCCTTCATCCTTAGCCAACCACAGGTGAAGTCAGGAGCACCCAGCTTCTCTGACGTTTGCAATGCCTCCCTTAGAACATTTACCAACTGCTGTAGTTTTTTCCACAGAGTCTCACTATTCGCTATAAATACTAAAAGAACAGGCCCCTTGTTCTCAGGCAAGAAAACACAGAAGCTTCATTTGTTGACTATTTGTAGCCACTATGCATTTTGTGTGCTTTATAGCTTCTTGAATGATTGTTTAATTGTGAATATATTGGCGTGTGATTTGAGGTCAGCTGTTTGTTCCCTGGGTGGTACAGTCAATCCATAATCCTGACAGGGAGAAATCTCATTAAAGTTCAAGCTTCAGATTCTAGGCTATCAACATATAATCTCTAGCTCTTCAAATCCTATACGTCTCATGAAAACTTTCTCAAACTGTTTAATTTTCCTTGGATATAGTTTTTGCGGTACGCGGGCCTCTCACTGTTGTGGCCTCTCCCGTTGCGGAGCACAGGTTCCAGACGCGCAGGCTCAGCGGCCATGGCTCACGGGCGCAGCTGCTCCGCGGCATGTGGGATCTTCCCAGACCGGGGCACGAACCCGTGTCCCCTGCATCGGCAGGCGGACTCTCAACCACTGTGCCACCGGGGAAGCCCAATTTTCCTTGGATATAGTTTTAAAGCAGTTTCCCTTTTCTTCATTGCTCTAAAAAAAATGCAGATTGGCAAACAGAAAAGAAGATTGGTTCCAGTTTCTCCACCCAAAGATACAATTAATATTTCGATACATAGTCTTCTCAGCTGGTTGACAGAGTTCTTTGAACTAGCACCAAAACAAACTCAAAATAAGCTTCACCAGGGCTTTAAGTGTTGCCACATTCTTCAAAATCTTTTTTTAAAGCCAAAACCACATAAAGTAAGATTTTCTTTGATTTAACGTTTTCAGTTTGCCACCAGTATACAGCTCAAGTGGGCCTTCAGTCTCTGGGTAAACGGTGTTTTTAAGAAAAAGGTGGATTTCTGCTGTTTCAAAGCCCATTACAAGAATGACTTAACTGATCACTGATGTCCTGCTCCTCCCAGATTACCTGCCACCCCATCCCAGTACTTCTCAAACACCTGCTCGGGGATCCCTACTTGGGGATCTTTGGCCTCCAATTTTGCCTCTGAGGGGTGAGAGAAGGGTCAAAGGAATAATATTGGAAGCAAATAAAACAATACTATAGTGGTCAACTCTGGAAAATTGGAACACAGGTGTTGGTTGTATTAGTTTCTATATTCTTACAGATATTTTTAAAGTTCTAAATATCAATAAAACTAAGCAAAAGATATGGTCCTTGTATTCAAGGAGTTCAGGGTCTGGTGCAATGCTCAATTACAGGACATACAAGATTTGCAAACAGATCATCTGTCTAGAGAGCCTTCTAACAGAGGCTAGTACAAAGTGCTAGACTCTAGCAGCTAGAGGAACATAGAGCAGGGAGCACCCGACCCCTCCTCAGCAATGTCTTCTTAGAGAATGTAGGAAGGCTTCTGTAAGGTGGAAAGCTTGACTTGAGGCTGGGAGGATGAGTAGTTCTCTGTGGTTTCAAGTGTGAGTAAGAGTGCACTGCAGAAATAAAACCATGACGTGTGAAATCAGACTCTGAGACCATACTGTGTGCTTGGAGAAGAGGGCATATTTTCACCACGACTGGGGTTGTTCTGTGTCAGCTGATGAGCTTGGAGAGGTGGGCATTTACTAGGTGGTGAAGAGTCCCACATGACAAGTTACCCAGTGGTTGATAAAGAACCAGTGAAGCAAGTGAAGGGCATAATGCAAATTTTGGCCAACTCCTTCAGGGGGCAGTGTGGAAGACAGATGGGAGGGAGGTGGAAGGGAGGCAGAGAAACCAACTAGGAGGCTCCTGCAATGATCTAGGTGAGAGATGATGAAGGTCTATAATAGGCCAATGGCAGAGGGGGAGCAGAGGACAAATGGGAGATCTTTAGAAGATAGAATCCACACTTCATTGGATGTGAAGGGAGGGAGAGGACAGAATTGAGAGTGATTGCAGGTCTTCTGACTTGCAGGTGGGTTGGATGATTGCGTAAATTCACTGAGACTGGGTGGAGAAGGAATGGAGAAGGACACATGAGTAAAATTTGCAACATGCTGAGTTTGGGGAACCTGTGATACATCTTGGAGTTGCCCAAGAGACCACGAGGTACAGAGACTTGAGGTGAGTGTAGCAAGTGTGGTCTCTAGGCTAGAAGTAGACTCATCCATGCTGAACCATGGGGCTGAGGCCATGACTCTGCTGAAAGTGTTCTGGGAAGAATGAGGGAGAGAGAACAGAGGCTGCAACTCTGGGGATGCTCAGCGATTAAGAGGCTGAGGGGTGGTCCAAGGGGAAGAAGACTCGAAGAGAGTGATGATGTCAGCCAATGTTGCATCTGTTAAAGGAGGAGATCACTTCAAGAAGGAAGGAACAGTCTCTAGGTTAGAGCTGGCAGACAAGCCATGTAAGAGTTGGTGTTGCCAGATAAAATACAGAGTGCCCTATATGATCATCCATGCCAGTAAATAAAGCCAAAACTAATAATAAAAAAAAGAGTGCCCAATTAAATTGGTATTTCAGATTGAAACAAAGTTTTTTTAGTATAAGTAAATCCTCTACTTTTATTTGCTAAATACAGCAACCCTAGTAAGATAAAGACTAAAATGTGCTTGTCAGTGTGGTAGCTAAAGCAGGGTCAGAGGATGGCAGGGAGCAGAAGCAGGAGGAGACTTAGAGGCAGTGCATGTGAACCAACCTTTCCAGAAATCAGGCTGTGAAGCAATAGGGTCAGGGCGGGGTTAAGACACAGAGGATTCTCCTAAGGGGAGCAGGCACTGTATGCTTCATCCCTAGCCACCCCCACCAGCCAGAAACCACAAGGTTCAAGGCCATGTCTTACCTGTCTTTGTAATCAAAATGCTGATCTTCCCAGACCCTTTCTCTTGTGCATCAGAAACTCAATAAGAGGTTGCTAACTTAAATCCTTAGACTGGGTTTTTCCATACCTGTAGTAAAGAACTAACGTAATCCAGGAGATACCTCACTTTTGCCTCTAGCTGAAAATTATGACCCAATATATTTGGGGCAAATATCGTTCATGTTTATCAGAATGACCTGAGAAACTGCCTCAGCTCCCCATTTCTACTTACCAGCAAACGCACTTCTGAGAGGCCAATTGTCCCCTCTCTCTGCCTGCGAATACACAGTAGCAACAGGAGCAGCTGGGAATCTCTTAATTGCCTTGTGCTCGTCAAGATGATGCAACTTTCCAGGTGAGTGAAACAGATTCTGAGTATCTGGCTGAGGGGAAAACAAAATAAAACAAATCTTGCACCAAACCAGAAGAGTAAGTTTCTCAAGAGGCTTTCTGAGGCCAGTGGGAAACTTCAGTATCCTTCAGCTCGAGCTGACGTCCGCTGCACCGCGTGGCTCACACACTGCCTTTCCTCCTTTACACAGCTAAGTGAAATCCACTCACCCTGTCGGAGGAATAAACCGAACACAAAAACATACCTATTAAAGGGCCGCTCAGCCCTGCCTTAAGTGATCGGAAGCAAGCAAGCAAATGCACAGGTGCTTCTCAAGACAGGTCTTTGCCATTTCTGCTCCTAACGCACCGTTGAGTCAACACTGGAGATGCCCTGGACTCTGCTCGGGAGGGAGGAAGGAGGCCCTGGCGCTGAAGTGAGGGCTCTGGGGCTTTGCACCTGCTGTGGCACAGAAAGGAGGCCCCAGGGTATGTCTGGAGGGGACAGGGTCTGGGGGTGCTTTCTGTTGGTGGAACGAAAAAGAAAAATGGCTTAATGGAAAAGCTTGGATTTTGAGGTTGGATTAGACCTGGGTTCAATCCCTTACTCTAGTTTTGTAGTACTGGGGTCTATAACATGGTAGTTGAGAGCTAAGCTTTAGAGTTGGACACTTTTGGATTTAATTTCTAGTGCTACAAGTGGAACGACGGTAACACTTTTCAAAATACCTTCCTTATGTATTCTTCTTGCAGTCATTCTGCCTTTATGGCTCTAAGAAAGAGAATAAGATGGACGGCACCGCAAGAAGGAGGAGGATGCGACATAGGCACCATGCCTGTCAAACAGTTGGAGGGAAAGGAACAAGGAGACAAGGAGTGGGAGGCAGAAAGGAAAGGAAGAAGTGCCCAGAAGGTGAGGATTAGAAACCGTCAGTTCAGTTGAGGAAGATTCCAGAGCAAAAGGCTGTGCTCCTCTTCCTGCCTGAGAGACTCTGGGAGGAGACTGCCTTAGAGGATCCCACACTGACCAGGGGTCAGCTCACAGCACAGGCCTGAGGCAGGACTGCCCCCCAGCTTGGTGCTTCCCAGCCTAAGCCAGAAGCTCCTGGAGGCCCCCAGTGGGGAATGCAAAAGGTCACCAAGAGCTGAGGCCAGCAGGCCCGCCACAGGGGGAAGTGACCCAAAGCAGAGTCTGTGAGGAGGAGCGCCCACACCGCAAGGGACTGCTGTATTGGTGAGAGCCGGGGTGCCGCTGAGCCAGCAGCAGGGAGGAGTGAGGGAGGGGAAGTCCATCGCGTCAGCTGGGCCAGAGAACAGGCCACGTGCTTGTGCGGCATGGACTTTGGCTGCAGGTGTGAATAGGGCCCTGTGAGCAGGCATAGTAGGGACTTAGGGTGGTGAGAACCTACAGAAGCGAACAAGGACCAGCATTCTCAAGGGGCAGAGGGGAAGAGCAATAGCCTGGAGAGGGAGAGATAGCCTGGGAAGAAGTTTGAGCCTTGAATTATTTAAATACTTGTTCAAAAGAAACTGAGAAAACCGGGAAAAAATAAACACAAAAAAATAACATCTCAAAAAAAAAAAATCTCTTTTACTCCCATTCTTCCTCAAAAAAACCACCCTGAGATCTTTGACTTGACAAATTTTGATATGGTTTTCCCGCTCCTCAGTGAGATTTGGGGCTCTAGAGGTCAAAATCATCAGTTATGGACAATAAAGGACCCCACCAGGTATGCACATTTGAGGTACAGTGTATAAACTTACAGCACTCCCCTCTACTAGAGGAGCTTTGTAAACTTGGGTTATCTTAACTTCTTTGGGCCTCAGCTTCCTCATCTACAAAATGGGAATAATACTACTTCATAAGTGTTGTTGGGTGTATTAAATGAAATGCATGTGAAGCACTGTACAGTACTCAGCACATAATTGTGCGTGTTCATGGTTATATAACATTATTACTTAGCTTCCACCAGCTTCATTTTCTACCGCTGTAAACTGGGATTGCAATATTCATCTCACACAATAGGTTTGCAAATAGCATTACTTTCCCTTTCTCCTCTATTTCCTTTTCTAAAGAGCTACCGGTTATCTTATCTCGTCTTCTACCTCAAATAAAGACATCTCTATTCATTTATTCAATCAAGACTGTTTTCTGGGTTTCCGCTTCGTGCAGATCACTCTCATGAGGGTTTCTGAGATGATACATGTACAGTATTTATCATTCATGGTCTGCTGGTTGAGGGGGGAGGGGGCAATATTTTTACATCTTTATCGTAGAAGGGAAAAATGATGAGTGGATAGCAAAAGCACTGCAGTAATTCAGAGGAGGCAGTGTTGATTTCTAGTTAGAAGTCAGGGAATGCTTCCTGCATAACCTGGAATTTGAACCAGACCTTGAAGAATGAGAAATACTTAGGCAAGTGAAGATTGGGGAGGGCACAAGGATGTGTGTTGAGATGGGTGGGTAGTTCTGTGTGACCAGTTCAGAGAAGATGAAAGGTTGGGGAGAAGATAGGCTGGAGAGCTGGGTACAGGCCTGATATGATGAGCCCACGATGCTATTAAGCTAACAGTCGTCAACTTTTCACTTTCTCATATTTCATGAAAGGAAGGAGAAGGAGAAGGAACTAAAATGTATTGAGCTCCAGATACACGTGAGCCACTGCACAGGGACTATTGTTCTATGTATAGTATCTCTAAACCTCATGGCCATGCTGGAAGGTAGGTATTCACAGAGGAGGACACTGAGGTTCAGGGAGGTTAAGTAACTTACCTAAGATCACACAGCTAGACAGTAATCCACTGAGAATAAAATCTGGGCTTGCCTGATCCAAAACTAGTGCTGAGACAAGGCCTTTAGGCCTTACCTGTTCTACCTGTTTCCTTGTGAAAGCATCACTTCTTTCCAGCTCCTGTGTTTAAGGAAGTGCTGTCACCAATAAATTAGCAGTCAGGGTGAGCTGGAAGCATTCTGAGGGACTGAAACCCAATGGGGCGATGTTTTTGATTCCAGGATTCAGGGTCATGGAAAACTGCCAGAAGGATATGGGTCTTCTCCTCCTGCAAATGGCCCCATGAGTATCCTGGCAATTTGAGCCACCTAAGGAGAGCAGTTTCGGGGATGAGACTCAGCTTTGGAAGGTAATGGGAGCCTAAATGAGGGACACCCAAGATACTTTCATCTTCTGTGTATCTGTGCTCCATTTAAGTCCCAGGGGATTACATTTTGAGGTGGATCTTAAGGCAGGATATATGACAGACTAATGTTTATTTGAGAAGGCTCAGAAATATGTGTCTCCCCAGCTGGAACCAACACAGCGAGACCCAGGACAGTTTTGGTTTTGTACCATAAATCTTCTCTCTGGAGAATGAGAAACCAGATCTGACCTTGTGAGCCCTGGGGTAGTGACTGAGGCTCAGAGAGATAGGTTGACTTCTCCAAGCTCACACAGATGGGAAGAGGCAGAGTCAAGATGAGAGCCCGAGGACTGTGATCCTGGCTTCATGACTGTGCTGCTCACAGGAATAAACTCACCTAATCAGAGGACTAGAAAACAGTTTTACAATCTCAATGGCCTGTGGCTGGTTTTAAGAGAATCATAGAATTTTTACAATTAGAAGAGACAGTAAAGATCATTTCATCCAATTAACTCATTGTATAGATGAGAACACTGAGGTTCAGAATAGGAAATTGACTCGCCCAAGGTCACAACACTTAGTGGTGGGACTTGGCCTAGGTCACAGACACTGCCTGTGGTCAGTGCTCTTTCCACTGATGCTGAATAATATGTTCCACGGACTATTAACCACACCAACTCCCAGGCCCCCATCCTGCCCACTCACATGTGGAGAGTCAAGAGGTCATCAATCACTACTTCCATTTAGACAGGCATACCTTTCTAATTTTATGAAGGAGATAAAAACATGTCCTAATTTCAAATCAGCCAGAGAAAGCAATTCCCCAAACATCTGGTACTTTTCTGGTTTGAAAGCCCCTACATTTTTTTCCGGCATAAGTCTTAGAAAGTCAAAGCAGAGAGTTGGCTCCCATGCTCCAGCTCATTTTTCACGAAGCTCCCCAAATGCTAAACAGATTTCCTGTACCCTCGGTGACAAGAACCTCCTCTCTGGCCAAAATCCTGCCCCATTTTCCCACCCCAGTAATATGCATGGCCTCATAGCCATCTCCTGCAGGGGCAGCCAGCAAGCATCCCAGGCTGTCTCATGCTCTGTAACAGAATGCCTGGAGCCCACCTCTTTCCTAGTCTCCTTTTTCTAGGAGGGGGCCATGACTTGCTCCCAGGAACCCAGGCAGGGGCTGTTTCCCATCACTTGTTGCAATGAGGTATTTCATGGGGCCTGAGAGAGGAAATCAGGTCTCTGCTCCCCCTGGGATTAGTGCCATTCTCTGGTCTGTTCTCCCAGAAGGCCCTTTCTCTAGGTCTGACATAACTTTCTCCTCCAAGACAGGATCAGCGAGAATCCATTTGTGTTCCTGCCCTGCATTCCAGCAGAATCCCTCGGGCACTGTGGCTGGAAATGATTTGTGTAGGGAAGTTGGCCAGCTTCTCTTTTAATCACTCACATACTCACAGATACAGGGAATCCTGCCACGCTCACCTGGGGGATGGAAGAAACCTTCCTCACTTTGCCAGGGTCTCCCTAAGTGGTGCAATAAACGGCGAGTCTAGTCTCCAGGAAAGGTGTTCTAAACAGCCTCCTTCTCCGAGGGTTAATTGTAAAATCAGTATCTTCAGGAACCCCTCCCCTTTCCTGGGAGCTTCTGCAAAGCAGACACTTCTCAGATAATATCCAAACATCCATTCACCCTGCAGCGCTTCCTGAACACTACTCTGACTGGGGAGGAGGGTAGGGTGGAGCTGGGCCTGGAAGAAAGGGCAAGATTTGCTGAGAACATTTAGGCAGGGGGATGGTAGAAGCCAAGGCCTGGGAGAATGAATGATCGGGGTGGGTGAGGAAGGGGGAGTCAGGGGGCAACTGGAGGGGAACAGAAGTCTTGTTGGGGAGGAGGGAGTGATGACTAGTTAGGGTCCCAACAGGAAACAGAGGGCACACCCAAGATGGGATCATTTGAAAAGGGTTTATTTGCAAACGTGTGGGTGTAGGAGAGCCATAAAGAATAGCCCAGTAAACCAGGCTCAGTAAGAGCCAAGGCATTACACCTCTAGGCACAGAGAGACTGTGACTAGAACAGAGAGAGAGCGTGCAATACAACAGCTGCCTTAGAAGAACAGAGGCCTCAGTCAAAGATGCAGCCAGTTCCAGGCAACCTTGCGGGGAGAGGTCCAGGCAGAGGCGGATTTACAATGAAACTGGTCAAGTTCAAGCTGTAGGGTTCAGAGTTGCACAGGCCCCTTCCCAGGCCTGGGAAGGAACCCTAGCAAAGTTCATATGTTCTATGTTTTTATAAATTTAGGGGGGGTAAATTTTGTAAAAGTAAGATATTTTTGATCCTAGTTTCCCTCTGCCACACACATCCTATGTTGGGTGGCTTTGGAGGCGTCATGGGCATTTTTAGGATCTGGTTAAGGAGAAGATGAGTTTGGGTTTGGTGTGATATATTTAAGTTGCTCACAGTCACTCTGTATATATTTAATTCACCGCTAGCTGTCCTCATGAAGGAATGGCTTCCAGGAATACTCTTACCGCCAACTCATCTGATGTCATGACTTGAAGGTACAGAGAGGTCAGTTGTAATAAGAATGTGTCCTTTGGTGCCCAGCATGGATGTATGTGGGTAGTGAAGAGAACAGAGGTTTGTGTGAGGAACCAGGGCTGGTCTGTGGCCCATCATCAGACATAAAATTTTAAGTCTAGAATTCAGTTCTCATTGTCAGTAGTATAACGCAGCACCTGCAACTATAAACACACCATACTATTTCTTTTTAAATGGAATTTCACATATTAGTTCTCAGATTCCTGTGTTTATAGCCTATAGGCATAAAAAAATTTCACATCATATCAAAATTAGCAACTTATTAAGACGAAGAAAGAAAATGCAAATAGAATTAAAGGACCTTGGATTATTCGATAATCTTATTGATGGAGGAGTAAAGCATATGAACTCATTGGCAGAAGATTTACATTTCTTACTGCTTTGATACACGATCCTGACATCTATGAAGATGTCCTAGATGGGGTTCCCTAGAAATGGCCTATGAAATGGAAAGTTGCATGTAACTTTTTTACCGTGGAGAGCTCTCAGGAGTTCTACTTGTAAGGAAATGAGGATGGCAGGACTGGGAAAAGCCGACCAGAATGTGGCCCCAGCAGATCCTATATTCCAGCAGCTGAGGGATGGCTGCACTGACCCCATGAGGGAATCTGGGCAAAACCACACAGCACCCTCTATAAAAGATAACATAAAACTCATGGTATGCCACCACTATAATGGGGCCCAAAGGCAAGCTGGTTTATAGGTCTGAGCAATTCAAAGAGTATTTAAGATTAATTCCTGAACAAGAAAATTTGAAATGCTCTAAGTCTTAGTTATATATGGAAGAAAATGATAGAGGTCTTCCCAAATGGGACAGCAATCTCAGAATTTGACATGACATTACAAATGATGAGTTGTGAAACTGAAATTGTTCTACGTTACCAATATAAAAAGAATCCAATTCCAATCAAACCCACTAGGGGAAAGGATGGATTATATTTCCGTTCTTTCTCTAGAAAAATTGATTACAAAGTTGTCAGATGAAGAGGCAAAGAGTATGCTGCTGAAAACAGAACAATATTGCTATTTTTCTGCATTTGGTGATATTTTTGGTTTTTGTGGACCAATAAAATTGCAAGCTTCAGTCTCATAAAGCCAGCATCACACTTAGACCCAGAAGAATAAATACACTGTCATCACCCGCCCACACCACTCAGGTATCCCTCTGGAGCTCCCCAACAGCTGAATCCAACAGACGCCAGAGGCTACTGTAGGATAGCCCCTGGGGCAGGGAGCAGGATGGAGAAGGGTAGCACGTATTGAAGACACCAGCCACAGCTAAGTATTATGGAACCAGGTTATGGTAGCCTTGACTGTCAAACTGAGCTTGCATTTTATTCATAGAAAGATGAAATCTGAAAGACATAAACATAAACTCATATGGAAGGAGCGTTTAATCTGGGGTTGTAAAACATGCCTGCCACTCACCACTCACCAGCAGCCCACTAAGATAAAGTCCTGAACCCACATACAGGCGGGAGGACGTGTGTGCTCCTTGTCTCCTCTCTGAGGCCTGGGGAGAGTGGGCTCCCAAGCTAGCCGTAGGGGAGGAGCCAGTGGAGAACACCATGAAGGCGAGATGCAGAGCACCGTCACCTTGGACATGACCCCTAATCAGAGGATGTGGTTACTCCTTTCACTATTTAGCAGTTCTTATATCCTGAATGTCCAGTGTATACCCCTCCCTCCTCCAAGCTGTAAGCGAGGCCCTCTCTTCTTGTCTCTGCCTCACCTGGTCAGCTCCCAGCTGCAGCTCTGTGCAGCCAGTGCCAGATGCACACACAGAGTCAGATGGGCCACCACCCTTGGAGGGTAGGAGCCCAAGTTTGAGGTGGAAATGTCAGAACCCAATTCCTCTGTTGGCTCCTTTGTAACCTTCCTGGGTAACTGAAGTCCTGGCATCTTTCCCTAGATCTTTCCCTGTTTTGCTGAGATCCCAGGAGATTCCATAATGACCCTCTCCTTTCCTGGTCCCACACCAAGTGCTCTCCTTGACGGATCCTTCCCATGCTTTGTCCTCCACCCAGAAACAAGGACTCCTGAATCTGCTATCTCAAGCCAGCTGGCCTTCCCAAGGTCTTTTTTTTTCTTTTAATTTTTATTTGATATCGGAGCATAGTTGATTAACAAAGTTGTGTTATTTTCAGGTACACAGCAAAATGTATTTATTGTTTGCCCCAGACAACCTCTCCCCTCTCCCACCATTAGGCAGTGAAATTCGTTGGCACTCAGGAAGCATTAGATAAATAAATGAACGCTTTTGCCTTGGTTTCCCTTTCTAGCTGTATCATTTACTATTCTGCCCTACTTCCCCTCCCCCCTCAGGCTAGTCAAACTCAAGTGCTTACCGTTATCACTCATCTCCTCCCAAATTCTCCCCTCATCTCCTCCCAAATTCTCTCCTCATCTGCTCTTGCACATACGGTTCTCCACGGGGCGTCTTCCTATTTCACTTACTGGTTTACACGTCTTATCTCCTCTACCAGACAGAGAATGCCTCCAGGACTCAGCTACGTATGAGTCATTTCTTCTCCCCAGCAGCTACTGACCTACAGTGGGCATTTATGAATGGATTAATAGACGTATCTGCCCTTCAAAGCATGAAGGTCTTTCTTCTTGTTATGGGTTAAGTATATATTTAAATTACACACATGTGATTCATGATTACATTCCTACGGTAAAACACTCAAACAATATAGATAAAACTAAACTCCCCTTTGCTTACCTCCAATCCCAGTTCCCTCCCCATTTATATATCTATGCAACGAAGGTGTAATATAATTTTGTGGGATTTTTTTTTTTACAATAGAGGTATATTATATAAATTATTTTGCAGCCTGCTTCTTTCACATTACAGTAAGTCAAAAGTATCTTCTTGTCTTTCTATACACAAATGGATTCTCGCTGATCCTGTCTTGGAGGAGAAAGTTATGTCAGACCTAGAGAAAGGGCCTTCTGGGAGAACAGACCAGAGAATGGCACTAATCCCAGGGGGAGCAGAGACCCGATTTCCTCTCTCAGGCCCCATGAAATACCTCATTGCAAGAAGTGATGGGAAACAGCCCCTGCCTGGGTTCCTGAGAGCAAGTCATGGCCCCCTCCTAGAAAAAGGAGACTAGGAAAGAGGTGGGCTCCAGGCATTCTGTTACAGAGCATGAGACAGCCTGGGATGCTTGCTGGCTGCCCCTGCAGGAGATGGCTGTGAGGCCTTGCATATTACTGGGGTGGGAAAATGGGGCAGGATTTTGGCCAGAGAGGAGGTTCTTGTCACCGAGGGTACAGGAAATCTGTTTAGCATTTGGGGAGCTTCGTGAAAAATGAGCTGGAGCATGGGAGCCAACTCTCTGCTTTGACTTTCTAAGATTTATGCCATTGAGCTATTGAGAATACTTCTACTTCCCCCATTTTCTTCTCCTTATCCCAAGAGCCTCTCGGATGCTTTTACTCTGTACGCCCTGCCCCCAACACCTAGGTTTTGCTGAAGTAGCATGGTACTTTTCTTTCTAGATCTCATTAGAATATCCTTTGCAGTATTTCACCTCTATTTTAAGAATTCTTATTCAGCATTACACATTTCCAGTCTATCACTATCCATTTATACTGTATATATGTGTATAAATCTATGCACATGTATACATGTATACAAATATGTGTGTGTATATATATAGGTAAGCATGTATATATACATGTGTGTATATGTATATATAAGGAAACATGATTTATTGCTCACCCGTTTCCTCTCTTCTCTAACCCATTTGATTTTAGTCAGAGTCTTTTTTTTTTTTTGTGGTACGCAGGCCTCTCACTGTTGTGGCCTCTCCCGTTGCAGAGCACAGGCTCCGGACGCGCAGGCTCAGCGGCCATGGCTCACGGGCCCAGCCGCTCCGTGGCATGTGGGATCTTCCCGGACCGGGGCGTGAACCCACGTCCCCTGCATCGGCAGGCGGACTCTCAACCACTGCACCACCAGGGAAGCCCGGTCTTTTTGAAACGATTTTCTTCAGAGAATGCTATGATTGTTGGATCCTTGCATATCTGTAAAAACAAACAAAACAAAACAAAAAATATATATATATATATATCTCAACTTCTGTGGGTGAATAATGTCTTCAAAGTTCATCCACGTTGTAGCATGTGTCAGGATTGCCTTCCTTTTCAAAGTTAAATAATAGTCCATTTGTATGTATATACCACATTTTGTTTGTCTATTCCTCTGTTGATGGACACTAGGGTTGTTTTCACCTGTTGGCTATTGTGAATAATGCCATCACCCAGCTTTAACAATGATCAACTCAGAGGCAATCCTGTTTCATCTGTAACCCCACTGCTTTCCCCTTCCATATTATTTTGAAGCAAATCTGAATGGGGTATTTTACAAATTATATTTTCTATTTGGTTGAAGATCATTCCCAGGGAGAATCAAAGTCTGGAAACCAACAATATTTCACCCCAAATAAGTTAAATCTGTTTGGCATAAAGATGAAGTGCAGATGAGGTGGGAAAGCTGCCACAGAAATGGTAGATGAGGAAGGAGAAGTAGGTCAGAGAGTGGCTAAGGCTGATCATATGTACTTGAGCTGCTCTCCCTACTGTCACCTCCTTCCCTCTCAAACCTCTACTCTCCACATCCCAGAAGCAGGAAAGACTCCAAAGCTCACAGACCGCTGCAACCATCCTGGCTTTGGGGACCTCAAAAAAGGCTCTATAAATCTCTGTCCACTTGTCTACGGCCAGGGCATTTTGCTTTGGCAATGCTAGGGCTCAAGTCAAGCTATGCCTTGAGCTCACTGACACTGCCTTGGGAGCCAAGGTCTATTCCTGGAGAAGAGATTAGTGGAAATTCCTCCGGAAGAAATTGGCTGCCTGTGAATGCCAAGAGATGTCACTAGATAAACTACCCAGAAACAAGAGTTCGTATGTTCATTATCACTTTAAAATTATGCTGAGCACCTAAGTATGGTACAATTTAAGTAAATTAACTTGGCCTCTGTTGAGCCATCCTCCAGAGCACAAGGAGGCTCTCTTCTGGAACTCATCTTGGAGCTATGTTGTCCCTTGCCTTTGTTGCCTTGAGAAATGAAAACTTGTGCTAAGGGAACATGGCAGTAGCTGTTGTGGAAGGGCCCGAATTTATCTTCCAAGTGGCCTTGGAGAAAAACACAGTCATTCTCACCCTCCCTTAAAGGTCCCTTTACTGATGGTGCCAAGTTTTCTCTTCCTAACCCCATCAGTATCATAAATATCCCCTTAATATTCCGCAGGGACAGCTCAAACCCGGGATACATTCAAAGGAAATCATTGCAAGCAGAAAATCTTTTGGTCTCTTCCCCCAGGTCAGTAGCCCTGTCCTCTCCTCTCTTTTCTACTCTGCTGGTCTGAGATTTCTCTCCATCCTCAAGAGGAGCATCAGTGAGTGTGTGTTAGCCCAGAGTTTGACATGAACATTGTCCAACAGGAGCTGAAGCATCTGGGGCCTGTTTGTACCTCAGTCAGTAGGCGTGTGTCTTGAGCTGGTAACATGAAGTTGCTCTTGGGTGTCAGAGAGGCAGCATTACGTACTGCAGACTCGGAACATGCATCTACCACGTCTACTCCATTGGGCTTTACCCCATCTTTCTACCATCTCTCTGATAAACATGGACCTATCACTTCTCTTCCCTCAGCCTCTGTTTTTTGATAAAATCAGGGGATTGAACTGGATGGTCCCCAAGTCCCCTTCTAGCTCTGAGTCTGTGACTAAACTCACAAACCCTGGAAATTAGAAGCACCTCTTTGGCTCCAGGCCCTAACTCCAGAGGCCACCTGGGCCAAAGATCGAGCTGGGAGGGAAGTGGGAGCTCCAGGTGGGGTTTCCCAAGGTGGACTCTTGGAGGTGCCTTGGCATGTATGAAAAAGAGACTGGAGAACACGGAGCAGCAAACGAGCCGATCCAGCCTGGGGTGGGCTGGGGGGGCTACTTGGGTTAGAAAGGCTCATTCCTGACAGCGTTCCTGGAACACCACTGCATCTAGGTGGCTGTGGATCTGAGGCCCAAAGCTGGACTTGGGGCCAAAACAGCAAAGAATCCCTTGTCTTCCTGCACTAAGGCAGCTGCAGAGATCAACCAGGATCTAGGATCAAAAAAGGACTCCAAGATTTAGAACCCAAGGAGGAGCCCGATGGGAGCTGCAATAAGGAATGTCCAGGAGAGGACAATGGAGGCTCCTCACATATTCCAAAGAGGGCTTCGCAAGCTTTAACACACATTGGAATCCCCTTTAGGGCTTGTTGAAACACAGAGTGCTGGTCCCACATCCTAGATTCTGATTCTGTAGGTCTGGGGTGGGGACAGGGAATTTGCATGTCTAACAAGTTCCCAGGGGATGCCAATGCTGCAGGTCTGGGGGCCACTCCTTGAGAATGACTTTATTAAAGAGACAGAGAGGAGACGTCATAGGTGAGTGGCGAAGAGCTCAGCTAGCAGCTCTGCCCTTTACGTGTGCAAGCGACATAGCCTCTCCAAACCTGCTTCTTCATCTGTAGTTTGGGACTGATAATAAGTGAGGAGTGGAGAGGAGATACACCTGAATAACTCGGAAAAGTTTCTGGCACAAAGTGAATGCTCCGAAACTGTTAGCTCTCTGTGTCTCTCAGCATGGTGACTGATGAATGCAAAGCCTCCAGCATGTGGAAAGTGGTCAGTAGTGGTTGTTTTATACATATTATTAGGCTTGTGCTCAGGCACAAGTAAAAGAAACCAACTAGAGTGGCTTGAATAATTATTTTAGCTTTCCAGACTCTGTGGTAGAGATGGCAAGAAAAAGGAGGGGATCTCTCCCTCCTGTCAGAGGAGTCCAGCGGTGAGCAGTCCAGGGCAGGAGTGGCACTGCTTCAGGGACCTCTCAGAACCCAGGTTCCTACCACCTCCCTGCCTGACTTGTTTTTGTCCTCATGGTTGCAGAATGGCTGCTGTACCTCCAGTCCTCATTCCAGGCAGGAAGTGGGGCTACGTGAAGGACACCAAGGCAGACACTTTCTCCTTGTGATGTTTGCCTTTATATTCTCAAAGGGAAGTCCTCCCAGGGACTTCTGCCAACATCTCACTGGCCTCATCTCATCCGGCTAGGGATGACCACCTCACGTGGCCATGCTTAGCTGCCGAGGAGGCTGGGAAGTTAAGTATTTTAGCTTTTCTGACTCTATGGTAGAGATGGCAAGAAGAAAAGAGGTTGAAGTGGGTGTTGAGAGAGCCACTCAAGGTATTTGCAATTTGATTGTTCAAAGCTATGAAAACTATGGCTAGTTCAGTGAGCCATGGGAGTATGAAGCCCACAATTCATCCTATGCCCTTAATTGACTCTGCGTGTGTGTGTGTGTGTGTGTGTGTGTGTGTGAGAGAGAGAGAGAGAGAGAGAGAGAGAGAGAGAGAGATTTTGCTATTTCTTTTAGAAAACTTATGTCGCGGGCTTCCCTGGTGGCACAGTGGTTGAGAGTCCACCTGCCGATGCAGGGGACGTGGGTTCGTGCCCTGGTCCGGGAAGATCCCACATGCCGCGGAGCGGCTGGGCCCGTGAGCCATGGCCGCTGAGCCTGCGCGTCCGGAGCCTGTGCTCCACAACGGGAGAGGCCACAACAGTGAGAGGCCCGTGTACCGCAAAAAAAAAAAAAAAGAAAGAAAGAAAACTTATGTCGCTCTGTCTTGTAGGATAATTTGTGAGCAGGCCTCCTGTTCCTCATCCCTTCTCCATCTCACATCCACCCCTGCAGGCCAGGAGCTTCCCCAGGTTCATGCTTTCCTAGACTACTCACTAGACCAGACACCATCTCAGCATTGGAGACAAACCGTGCACAAGGCACATCTCCAGCCCAGCCGCCATGAAGCTTAAAGCCTAGCAGGAAACACATTAAAAATTAAAATGAAAAAGCATTAACATTATTTTTTAAAGTCCCTAAATAATAGGGACTTGCTCGTGAAATTAAATTGAGTGTGGTTTGTTTGATCAAAAAAGGGAGTCAAATTTGCCATCAGACTTCCTCCAAAAAGCTTTTTTAAGGAATCCCTCATTCTGAATGCCTGGCACCTAGTAGGCCCTCAAAAAACATTTGTTGACTGTTGAACGCCCCTCCCTCTTTGAGTACCTATTTGATCTCCCTTCCTAGAGTGAATAAGCTCTTCTGGGTCAGAGCTCTGTGTCTAGTTCAGCACTGGCACACAACAGGAACTAAGGGAATATTTGTGGAATGGAATGGAATCAAGTTTATGTCAAATGAAGACTGCCAAATTAGCAACTGGGCCCAAATCCACTTTGGGTGTATATTCTCTGGGTCACTATTGTATTATTAATGAATTCTTTTAAACCTCATGAACTTTTTCTGTGGGTGAAGCCACAGCCTTATCCTGGCACCAGACATACACAGCTTGTCCCCGTGAGGTCATTGCAGGGAGAGATCAACTCCAAGAGCCTCAGCAGGTTTAAACATCCCCGAGTGGGTGTGGCGTGTTGCGCTGCCTGGCTGCCTTTCAAGCCACCCTTTTCTCCCCTCTTGTTCGCAGAAACAATGGCTATGAATGGGACTCTTCTCTCCACTGAAAGAAGGAAGGAAGAGTCTACAGATAGATGGACCAAATGTCTTTTTTTTTTAACCTTTTTGTTTCTGAAGTTCTCTCTGACCTGAGAAGTGTAAGGCACACGCACTCCTCCTAATCACTGCTGATCAGAGGAGCAGCTACATTTGGGAGAAGGTCCCCCGGGAGCCCTTCCTTCCCTTCTTAGACCTTCGGGTCAAATCTAGTGAACAAAGTATCCTGCCACAATAATGAGAATGATGTCAGTTTTATCCCAATTCAAAGAAAAGAAAAAAATACTAGAATTTTATCAATCGCAAATTTTTCTTCCATACCTTTTTCTTAAGCTTTTAATATCTGGTTTTTGTTTTTGTTTTGACCACTGGTAAGATGCAGCAAATGGAGTGTTTCCTGAAGCTCCACAGACATCACTGTGGGCCTTTGCTACCTAGACTGATCGGAACAGCACTGCTCCCGGACATGCTGAGAATCCACATGCTGCCTGGAAGGCAGGGAGGAGAGGTGAGCTTGACCAGGTGCTTCATTGTCTCCAAATATTCCTATCAATATATTCTGATCCACTCACAGAAAGGACACTCAGGTATGAAAAGAACCATTTCCACGTGACTAAAAATTTTTCTTCAGGGTGACAATGGGGCAAGCATGCAGCCTGGAATCTGATGGTCCTAGATTCTAATCTCAGCTCTTCTACTCACTAGTTGTATAACTTTAGGCAAGTTACTTAACCTCTCTGAGCCTCAGTTTCTCCATCTGTAAAATGGAGAGAGGACTACTTACCTAGGATTTTTGGTAGGATTGACCAAGATATTATAATATACAAAGAGTGGCTGATAGTACCCCGACCCAAGAGAAATGGCCCTTATTATTACTCTGATTCATATATTGGTTGCTGGGTGGCAATCTTTTCGCGGTGGTGGTCGCGGTGGGGAGTGGGGGATGAACTGGCCACAGGTGTGTACAGTCAGAAGCCCTGGACTCAGCTGTCCTTTCAAGCCTTTCAAGTTATGGGGCTCTGCATTGCTGTACCTATTATATCTTCAGTAATTCTTTACCTATCCCTCAGCCCCAGCCCCACTCCCTCCAGCTCACTTAGAAAAAGCAGAAACCTGTGGTTTTCCAGCTGGCATTTTGTTCAGACACTGGTTTCTAAAGGTCCTTCCTGCCACTTGGAAGGACCAAAGAACACAGAGAATGAGAACACTGGCTCCCTGGGAGGGAGACACAGGGCTTCACGGATTCGCGGACACAGCATGTAATCACCTTTCCTCTGTGTCTCCCAGGATGAGCGGAGCCGCCCAACACTGTTGCTTATTTTTCTTGTTGTTGTTAGCATTTCTTTTTTTAACACCTTTATTGGAGTATAATTGCTTTACAAATGGTGTGTTAGTTTCTGCTGAATAAGCAAAGTAAATCAGCTATAAGTGAATGCCTCAGAGCCTGCTGTGCATGCCCAGAATGCCCTGGTGCCAGAGACAGTCTTCACGTGGCCAGAGGGCAAGTTCCAGCAAAACCGTTGTGCCCACCTGACACATGGGCCTGGCCCAGTGTCCACCTTGCTCTGTTCTGTGGGGCCTCTGGGAGGCCCTCGGTCCTGCTGGAGGTACAGTCTGGGCAGCTTTATTCAAGGATGAGAGAGAGACAGAGACAGCAAGAGCTGATCAGAGAGAGGCCAAGAGAGACTGAGGATGAAAGAGACAAAGACTGAAAGGGAGGCACAGAGAGAGACAGAGGGACAAGGAGATAGGAGAGGCAGAGAGAGACAGGGACAGAGAGGCACAGAGAGAGAGGCAGGGAGAGAGACAGAGAGGCACAGAGAGACAGGGAGAAACAGACACACACAGAGACACCTAGACATATGCAGAGGGGCGGAGAGAGACAGAACTGTAGAGAGGCAGCTACAGACACAGAAAAAGAGACCTTCAGAGGGAGAGGGAGAGAAACTCCGTTTTGAGGGAGATGAGGCTGGAGAGAGAAGCCAGACTTGGGGGTAAGCAGGACCAGCGGGGCTCCCTGGGGAGATGTGTGCACTTTGCACCCAGGAGTCCTCGTACTGAAGTGGTTTCTTAGTTCTCAGCAGCCAGCTGAGTGTCATGTCATGTTCAGAGGATACGCTTCAGAAGCGGCCTGGGCAGACGTACAGGAACAGCTGGCCTTTGGCTGCGGTTTACAGCTGCCAGCCCTTCACTCCACGGGCTGGTGGCCACAGGCAAGGCCTAGGAGCTCAGGGTAGGCTCTCCCCACGGCTCCCCCCGGGACCATGACATAGACCTGCAGCCCCAGGCAGCCAGGGCTGACTGAGCTGAGGGAGAGGAGTGGCCTCCTGCACAGCTGGGCATCCATCATTCAGGAGCCTGCGGGGCCAATGGGGCTGTAGCCTGCAGCAGCCGGCCGGGCCTGGGAGCCCTGGCTCTGGGTGCGGGCCTCTGCTGTCATCTCAGGAATGGGGGAAGCAGCCAGTCCACTTCCTAAGCAAACCCCTCCCCCTCGGGCATGCATGTGTCCCGGTAGATTTAAACATTTTCCAGTCTGCTGGGGGAATGGCATCTCTTAAGCAGAGAGGACTTAGTAATTGAAGTCAGCTGTTGCAGAATTTCCCCATTTCCCAACACAAGTGGGGCAACGTGCTTCACCTAGGAAATCCTGGCTGCTTTCAGCATGGAACCTCCTGGAGGCCCCAAAGGCAGGGACCCTGGGCAGGGGAATCACTCTCAAACATCTGAAATGCTAAGAGATCATTTTGGGGCCCCTGTTCCCAGAGCCTCTCCCTCGCTCCTTCCAAGTTCTCACTCCCCGACCTGTCCTGTGTTCCCTAACCCCTGCCTGTTCCCCTTGTGCTCTGAGGACCACGGAGGCTTCTCTTCCTCTACCCTTGCTCTCCTGGCCTCACAGGCTCTTTGGGAGCTTGTCTTTGTCCCTGGGACCCTACTTCGGGTGACTGGCTCTCTTGTGGGCCAGACCCAAACGTGGATAGGGGCATGAGGCATTGTCCCGAGGCTCCAGGAGATGTACTACCATCTCCCTGTTAGAAAGGAAGGTGATACCCTTTGACCCGGGGTCCTCAAAGTAGAAGTTGCAATACAAACAAACTTATCAGAGAAATCAAAGCCCATCTATGGATTATGAAACTGGGCCCAGGTAAACGTACAAGATGATTGCATTCCTGTGCCTGTTCTTAGGGCATTTGAAGCAGCCAGTGTCGTCAGTTTACCAAGCAGGAGGCCTGTATGGGACCTCGGTGTAGTGTTATAGCTGGGTCAGATGCACCTTGGGGACCTGGGGACCAGCCAGAGAGCTGGCACAGCACGTGGCTCTGTCAGCAGGCCAGCTCAGAGCCCTCATCAATACTAGCAGTCTTACTTTCTGTTTCCATTGTACTTTAGTTGGTAAAGTACTTTCCTGTTCATTATCATATTGCATTCTCCCCCACAATCCTTAGGAGGTAGGCAATCCCCTTTTTGCTCCACAGGTAAAGAAAGTGGGGATTGGATAGGTGCATAGCTGCCTCAAATGAATAGTGCCCAAGCCATGACCCAGCCTGGATCGTCAGGATTCAAAAAGCAGGGGTGCTCTCCGTTCTGGCCGCTTTCATGGTGAGACACTGTCCAGCCCCTGCCAGCATCCTATCTCCTGTCCTTTATTTTTCTCTGCAGAGGAAAAGCCAAAGTGGCAGGAGAGGTCTTGCCTTTCATTCCCCAGGGTGTTAGACAGTCCTAGACCCATGCAGAAAACTTCCAGCCTGAAGGCTCCTTTTGCAGCTGTCTGACTCGCAGTCCTCCCC
Organism: Aethalodelphis obliquidens; assembly: GCF_003676395.1. Taxonomy (NCBI): domain Eukaryota; kingdom Metazoa; phylum Chordata; class Mammalia; order Artiodactyla; family Delphinidae; genus Aethalodelphis; species Aethalodelphis obliquidens. The sequence continues at coordinate 72,629,500 of NW_020837945.1, forward strand.
GCCCCCCCTCCAAACATTCAGGCACCCTGCCCTGCACGTGGGCCAGAAAAAAGGCACAAATCCTTGGCCACAGAATGAGCACAGGCCACTGGCTCCAGGGTGACACAAGGGGACTGGGGGATGAAGGAGATATGTTGTACCTTGTTGCTGGTTACTGCTGAACTGTAAGAAAGCTACTGCTCTGAGGTGTGTAGCTCAGATCCACCCCTTTGCTGAAATCTCATTAATACTGGTAAGTGTTTCCAGCTGATTCTCTGGGAGTTTCTGATGATAATTTTCTCTCCTTTCCAAGAATTCTACTTCTTATCTCTGTATCTTCATTGTTGATTTCAATGAGATTATGTCTAATGCTTTACAGTTAAATATTATGTTTGCTACAGTCATGAGTAGCATGGGTTGCATTTGATTGTGTTGAGGAAGTATTTTTCTATTCCTAGTTTCAAAAAAATGTTTTTAACAAGTCAGTGTTAAATTTCTCACAAAGATTTAGCAGCTGCAAAATGCCTTGAGCCAAAGGGCTGGATCAAGAAGAATGTCTGTTGGAGCACGTTGTGGTTGGCAGTGCAACCGTGGAGGTCTGACAGCCTTTGCCAAGAAGACCTGGAGAGACATGGCTCTGCTACTTGTCACCTGAGAGACTTGGGAGGTCACTTAACCTCTCTGGGTCTTAATCACCTCATCTGTAAAAGGGGATAAATAATGGCCTCCACCTGCTCGTTTTATGAGGCTGAAGCAAGATGGTATGTGTGAAGCACTGAGATGGCCTGTCTCCAAGATGCGCCTAATAATCTCTGCCTCCTGATGCTGATACTGTATGTAATCTCCTCCTTTAGAGCATTAGAAGTGGTCTGTGTGACCAGCAGAATACCGCAGATGTAATGGTGTGTCACTTCTAAGGCAGGGTCGTGAAAGGGCATTCAGGTTCCCTACTTGGTCATGCTCCTTCTGGGTCACTTATTCCTGAGGGAAGATCACATGTTGTGAGCAGCGCTATGGAGAGGCCCACAAGGTAAGGAACTGAGACCTGCTGCCAACAACCATGTGCGTAAGCCGCTTTAGGACTAGATCCTCCAGCCCCAGGCAAGCCTTCAGAGACAGCAGCTCCAGCTGACATGTTCACTGCAACCTCAGACCCTGAGCCAGGACCATGCAGCCAAGTCACTCCTTGATTATTGACCCTTGGAAATTAATAAATGACATAATAAATGTTCTTTGTTTTAAGCTGCTGAGCTTGGGGGTATTTTGCTACACAGCAATAGAGAACTAATACAAGTTACTAGCCTATAGTCAGTGCTCAGTCAAGGTTATCAATTTCATCAGAATTAGTATTAATGAGCATTCGAGTTACTACAAAATAATCCAGTTGACCCTAACATTGAAAACCAATGTAAAAGTTTAGCAAAAACCTCCATTCTTCAAAAGATCTTTCTTGTTATTCAGGCCTTAAATTCTAGCCACGTCAGGATTTCTATTAAGCACACCTGGCCTCAATTACACAAAAAGTTACATGAAAATGGAAAAGAGTTGCACGAAAATCAGTTCATATTTTAGGGAAAAGAATTTTGCTGAGAAAGTCGCTTTGTTGGTTTCCTCACATGTGAATTGAAGAGGTTGGAATAGATCTGTCCTGTCCAAAATGGTAGCTACTGGCCTTGTGTGGCTATTTACACTTATATTTAAATTAATTAAATTTAAATAAAGTTACATATCAGTTTCCCAGTTGTACTAGCCACATTTCATGTGCTCAGTAGTCACATGGGGCTAGTAGCCACAGTATTGGCACAGAGGATGTTTTCATCATCACAGAAAGTGCTATTGGACAGCTCTGGTCTAGATGTCTAGTGAGGGTGGGTATGTGGCTTGCGTGGAGCACCGGCACAATTCCTAGGCCATACTAGGTTCTCTTTCTTTCCTTCTGCCTCTTCACAACTCTGAGGCAGGTGCAGCTAGGCCTTTGTCTTGAGGTAGCAACTCACCTTGGGAAGAACTTTCGCACCCTCACTTGCTCACCGTCATTTCAGATTTCTATGTTACTATTACAGTTGTCTTATCAAATTGGGTCCCGTATCTCCAATACCAGTTCTACAATTCCAACTTGATGTCTAGTTGGCACCTCAAAAATGCACAAAACCAAAGTCACTCATTATCAGCTCCAGTCAGCCTGTCCTCTGGACATCCATGTTTCATCCACGGGACCTCCACCCTCCCTTGGAGGACTTCTCTTTGATTCTCTCCCCTTGCCACGTTAGGTCTCTACCGACCACTTAACCCAGATCAAGTTCTTTTAATTCACCTTTCAAACTACTTTTTGTTCCTGTTTCCTCCTCTCCTCTCCTGCCAACACCCTATTTTGGGCCCCCATCATCATTGCTGCATGACTAGCCTTCCAAGTGTCTTGCTTTGTTAAAGACCCAGCGGAAAATCAGGAATGCAGCTTGGAAAGAAATGCAGACTGGTCATGTGGGGCCAGAAATAGGGAGTCTGCAAAGAAGTCAGACACAGGAGAATGACTTGGGGGAACAGTGAGTGGGCCACCATGATGGTCATTTCTAATGACAAGCTATCTGAGTAGTTGCCAGGGGAAAAGTGAGCCCCTGAGAATTTCTAAAACACAGAGAGGTGAGGCCATGCACATGTGTATCAGTGACCCTCTCATCCCTCTCTACTGTTCAACTGCTCCCCTCTCACCCTTTAGCAATCAAATCCTACTCTTTTATCACTGACTCATTCATTCATCCATTCAGGTAACACTTCCTGAACCTCTAACCTGGCTAGGGCTCTGAGTTGGACTTTGCTGTTCAGGACCCAGAGAAAAATAAGAGGTGTATTCTGCCCTCTGGGAGCTCACAATCCATTTGAGAAAAGTAGGTGGGTAGTTGGAGGGCCAAGGGATCCCAGAGAAGAAGTTCTCATTTTCTCCTGCCTATATCTTGCCCCCTCAAAAGGGACTCCGTGAACTTAGCAAGGACTTAAGAGAATAGAGTCTAGAGGCTGACGTGCAGCTGAGCAGTGCACAACCTGCGCAACTGCTCATGGAGGCCCTGGTGCTGATCTAGGTAAAGTATATACCATAAGCTGCCTGGAGGAGCAGAATCAAAGGGGTGGGTGGGAAGTCAGGAACCAGTGCTTAAGGGGGATGAGGTCCAAGTGACTTTTGCCAGCCTATAATCAGGAAACCAGCCCAGGAGTGTGGAGACAAGAATAGCAACAGGACAAAGAATGGCACATTACATGGACAATGGGCAAAGTTTTGGCTGGGAGTATTGAGGGCTATTTCTCAGGAGGTTTGACTTCCTGGTGCAGAGACATATGAGTGAGGGGGTAAAAGAGAATTTTTTGTTTGTTTTGTGGAGGGGTGTCATTTTTTCTCTTTCTTTTCTTCTTACCTACAAATCTGTATGGCAACGAAGGAGAGAACCAGAACTAACAGTGGAAGTTACAGGGGTCGAATTGCAGCAGAACAAAAAGAGGAGACTGCTAATACAGCCCAGAGTTCACTCACAATGGGAGGGGCCATCTGGGGCTGGTGAGCTCTAAGTCATTTAAAATGCTCAGACAGAGAAAGGCTGGGTGGCCTCTGTCGGGGATGGTGTGTGTAGGGGGTCGTGGGGTGGGTGGGGAGTGATTTCTGCTGACTAGGGACTCTGAGGTGCTTCCAACTCTTACAGTGTATGAAGTGTCGAGTGCCGTGTTTGCCAAGTGCACCGGGATAGCCAGGGATCTGTTTAACAGTCTGAGGACAGGCCTCGACTCAGTAGGGACTTAGAGCATGTGCGTGGATACTTCTCAGTCGTTGGCATATTTGAGCAAAGATTTTCTTCTGCCCTTTCTCAGATCTCCGGCCTCACAGGACAGAAAAGGAGCCAGGGGTCCAGTGGGAGAGTTGGGTGGCTGAGAGTCATCGCCATGCTGGCACCTGGCCCAGGGCATCAGGCTGGAAGTGTTTCCATGTCCCAGGTGGAAGATGGGGGGCCATGAAGCGGGGGGCAGGCAGGGAGGGTAAGGCTGGAGAGGATTATATAGAGAAGCTGTTTGGCCATATCCCTGTCAGAGCCACAAGCCCATAAAACACATTTGTGTGGATAAGAAAAAGGCACTCCCTGCTGCAGGAAGACAGCAACCCACAGTCTTTTGACTTGACAAGAGGAGGAGTTCTGGATTTTAGCTCCCACTTACTCTCTCTTGTGCAGTGGTTAACATGAACCACCATACTCAGTGGCCCTCATGCCTATCCCCTGCCTTCTCCAAGCTGTGTCTCCCGGGTGCTGTGAGCTCAGGACTGGGATGTAGAAGAGAACTGGATCAATCAATGAGAATGAGTGGAAACTCAAGGAACAGTTCCATGTAAGAAATCAGCCATCTGGAACACAAAGCCACACAAAGCCAACGTCTAATATGAGGACTGATGTCAGCTCTTCTAGGCCTTTCCCAGAGCTGCAGAGCACAGGGGAGGCTGAGGACAGAGGGAGACCTTGCGGGAACAAGTCCCCAGACTCCTTCTTCCCTCACCGGTTCATTAAATGCACTTATTCCTTTACTTGCACTTAAATACTTATGTGTTAAATAGTTTTTGATTTATGTATATGTTTAATCTATGCCTTCAATATATGTCCCTAATTTCATTCTCTGTCTTGAATTCCAAGTTCCTAGAAAGTACACTGCCTTACATGATTAATATTGCTCAGTAAAATGCTGGGCACATTGCTACCTGGTGCTATGCGATGATAACAATGATAATAAGTTCAAATCCCACATTCCAGACTTCCTATCATCTGACCCTCCCCCAACCTACTCCCCTCCCCACACCCCACTGTTTGGTTTTAGCATCTGGTACAACAGCCAAACTGGCTTACGTTCCTTGGGCATCCTATTTCCACGACTCATCTCAAGCTAGTTCCTTCATTTGCCTACCCTTATCCCCCTTCTCCTATCCCTGACTGTCCAAATGCAACCCATCTCTGGAAGATCTACTCTAATACTATTCCTTATGATGTACTATTCCTTATGCAGGAGTGATCTCGCATCTTCGCTCTCCCATGATACTTCACGTCAACTTTTTATGGATCTAACTACATACTACCTTGTATCATTGCTCTCTGAACAAATGACTGCTTCCCCTGATAATCTGGGACTCCTCGAGGGCAGAGGCTGTGTCTTACCCATCGTGACCTCCACAGGGCTAACTCCAGGTCTGGCCACCTGGTTTTTATCTCTGTGACCTGGACAAGTCCTGTCCCTACTCTGAGTCTTGATTTGCTCATCAGTAAGCAAATGGGAGGAGATGATCTCTAAGGAGTGTGGTAGCTCCGAGGCCCCCAAAAGGCTCGTTGAATGACTAGAAGGTTGTGAAGAGGGCATTCCCCACCAGAAGAGGGAGAGCTTTGGAGACTTATTTACGGAGGCCTAAAAATTCCTGGATTGCCAAGAAGCTGGAAAGTCAAACTGGTTAGTCGTATGCACCAGACTTCTCTCTTCCCGTGAATGGGAATGACATTAAGTGACTCAGAGAATAGTTGGCACAGAGACGCAATCTCTGTTCTTCGAAGTTGGTGCTAGGGCTTCTCCTGCAGCTCCCATCCGTCCCCTCAAGAAGCATAGGCAAGGTCCATGATACTCCCCCCGTGGCAGCTGGGGGTGCTGCCCTCACGGAAATCCAGCCACTCCCGTGGTGGCGATCAGGCTGCGCATGTGGTGTCCTGGCCCCTTATCAAAGGAGCTGCCTACGTCAGCCCCGGAGACCCTGAACCAATACCTATTCCTGGCAATAATTATCAAGCCTTTTGTAAGAGCCTGAGTACGCGAGCAGATCTTTTAAAAACAGGCTGATATTGCCTCCCCAGGTTCCTGGTGGTGACTCAGGGCAGCGTACAGTAGCTGTGATTCACGGAGTGTGTGGGCACCGAAGGCCTGTGGGTGTCCTGGCAGCCGTTCAGCTCTCCCTACTAGAACCCATAGGGTCACAGCCAAGGAGACGAGGTATGCACACCCCACAGCCTCTGTCTTCCAGAATGCCACTGTCACCACCAAGACACAGGCTTCTCTGCCATATAGACACGGCCAACCGCCATGGCCAAGAGCATTAGGTAGGACAGCTCCAGAGCTGGGACAGGGTAGGGAAGGAGATACCGTGGGACTCTGACAGCCCAACGTAGGGGCAGATGTCTACCTATGGCCTGGGGGAAATGAGGAGAAGGGGGTCCCTAGGAGGGGACAGGGAATGCCCTGGCTGATAGAGGCTCAGCCAGGAGTTTGGGGCTTGGGGCCCAGCTGGGCTGCTGACTCACTGTGGGCTCTTAATCTCCTGTGGGAGGCAGGCCCAGCTCCTAGAAGCCTAGAGGGCTTAGTGGTATTTATGCAGCTACAGAAGTGGGGCCTGCGGGCTGGCATGTAGCCCTGCCTGGCCATGCACAGGAGGGCAGGGGAGCAGAGTGGGGCAGGAAAGAGCAGTGAGAGGCAGGATGAGGCGTTTGGAGAGAGAGAGGTGAGCCTGCAATGACCTGCGACAGGAGTGTTTGCAGGGGGACTGACATGGAGACAGACATGTGGGAGGGGTGGGAGTGAGGGAAAGTCAGGTAAACCTACACCCATGGAGGCGGTCCAGACTGTACACCCAGGTTTACGTAGAGATGGCTTTCGCATTTCCCAGTTTTCACAGTCGAGTCAAAGACTTCACTTTTCTCAATAAAATATATTAGACCTACTCAGAGGTTTAAGAATCCCAAGAATTTCAGTACATTAACAGAAACTCAAGACCCACTTCAGAGCTCTCGTTTCTCTCCTTCTGGCCCCTCTACTCCACCCCTGCCCTCTGAGGGCCCCAGTGTTCACTGAAGTCTCTCCCCTGTCTCCTTGTGCAAATATGAGATGGGAATGAAAATGCCCCCCTTCTATCTGCCTCCTCAAATGCTCCGACAGGGGTGACAGGAGATCCAGGAAGAGGCCTGTGCATCCCAAGGCTCTGTGTAAAATGCTGAATCTTGGCACAGAAATGTGGAGATCATGTTATTTTGAAATATTTTTAGAAGTGTTTCTGTAACCTATACATCTTTTTGCTCTGGGGCCTCCCATTCTGTGTAGCAGGGAGTGTCAGTGCTTCAGGGAAGGGCAGTCTCTGCCTTTGCTGAGGTTTCACTGTCAAATCAGATTTCCATGAGTTGCACGAATGACAATAGGCTTGAAAGTCAAGTGCTAGGGAGAGAGGATTTTCTAAAGGCCTGGAGGATCCCATCATAATAGTTTATCCGTCCCTCCAAGGCAGGAAGAGGAAGTGGGGAGCTTATCCCTCTATTTCCAACAGATCATGGGAAAAGGAAGACAGAGGGGGGTCAGATAGGCATGTGTCTCCAACTCCCTTCGGGGAGACATGTTTGCTAAGTTGAGGAGAATACTTTGTCTTCTTTTCAGAGTCTGCAGGGACGACCAAACACATTCCCTGCACCAGGGAACATGCAGGTGTCTGTGGCCACATCAAAGAAGACGCAGCACAGCGTGGGAATCTCTGTGGCTCCTAGAGGCTGTTAAGGAACTTAGTTGAAAGTCTGACTGCAGAGCTGGTTGTAGAGGTGCTTGGCACTGTAGCCGAGATCAGAACCTGGATGTCCCACAGGGCCTTGGGCCTTGTGGGACCCAGAGAAAGTCCTGAGGGAGCCAAGTCATCGCAGGGACAACTGGCCAAATTGCAGCAGACATCAGCAGAACATCCATCCATTACCTGTGGCCCATGTGAGCCCTCAGACCAGCAACTCTCCACCATGGCTGCACGGCAGACTCACCTGCGATGAGTGAGCCCAGGGTCCATACCCAAAGGTTCTGATTTAATTGGTCTGGGATGAAGCACTGATAGTTTTTTAAAAACCATCCTGGAGGGGCTTCTCTGGTGGTGCAGTGGTTAAGAATCTGCCTGCCAATGCAGGGGACACAGGTTCGAGCCCTGGTCCTGGAAGATCCCACATGCCGCGGAGCAACTAAGCCCGTGCGCCATAACTACTGAGCCTGCGCTCTACAGCCTGTGAGGCACAACTACTGAGCCCGTGTGCCACAACTACTGAAGCCTGCGCACCTAGAGCCGGTGATCCAAAACAAAAGAAGCCACCGCCGTGAGACGCCCGCACACCGCAATGAAGAGTAGCCCCTGCTCACCACAACTAGGGAAAGCCCATGCGCAGCAACGAAGACCCAACACAGCCACAAATAAATAAATTTTTAAAAAAAGCATCCTGGAAAGCTTTTGCACAGCAAAGGAAACCATAAACAACACGAAAGACAACTTACAGAATGGGAGAAAATATTTGCAAACGATGTGACCGACAGGGGATTATTTTCCAAAATATACAAACAGCTCATACAGCTCAATATCAAAAAAAACAAAACAAAACAAAAAACAACAACAACACACATCAAAAAATGGGCAGAAGACCTAAATAGACATTTCTCCAAAGAAGACATACAGATGACCAACAGGCACAGGAAAAGATGCTCAACATTGCTAATTATTAGAGAAATGCAAATCAAAACTACAATGAGGTATCATCTTCCGTGGTCAGAACTGCCATCATCAAAAAGTCTATGAATAATAAATGCTGGAGAGGGTGTGGAGGAAAGGGAACCCTCTTGCACTGTTGGTGGGAATGTAAATTGGTGCAGCCACTATGGAGAACAGTATGCAGGTTCCTTAAAAAACTAAAATAGAGTTGCCATATGACCCAGCAATCTCACTCCTGGGCATATTTCTGGAGAAAACTCTAATTTGAAAAGATACATGCATCCCAGTGTTCACAGCAGCACTATTTACAATAGCCAAGACATGGAAGCAACCTAAATGCCCATGGACAGATGAATGGATAAAGAAGATGTGGTACATATCTACAATGGAATATTACTCAGTCATAGAAAAGAATGAAATAATGCCATTTGCAGCAACATGGATGGACCTAGAGATTATCATACTAAGTGAAGTAAGCCAGACAAAGACAAATATATGATATTGCTTATATGTGGAATCTTAAAAAAAGATACAAATGAACTTAATTTACTAAACAGAAATAGACCCACAGACATAGAAAACAAACTATGGTTACCAAAGGGGAGAGTGGCGGAAAGGGATAAATTAGGAGGTTGGGTTTAACATACACACACTACTATATATAAAATAGATAAATAACAAGGATCTACTATATAGCACAGGGAACTATACCCAATATTTTGTAATAACCTATAAGGGAAAAGAATCTGAAAAAGAATATATATATATAACTGAATCACTGTGCTGTGCACCTGAAACTAACACAATATTGTAAATCAACTATATTTTAATTTAAAAAAAGCATCCTGGGCTTGTGACCAGGAAGGTGCTTCCTTCAGAGTTAGAAATATCCTCCATGGGACCTCCCTGGTGGTACAGTGGTTAAGAATCCACTTGCCAATGCAGGGGACATGGGCTCGAGCCCTGGTCGGGAAGATCCCACATGCCATGGAGCAACTAAGCCTGTGCGCCACAACTACTGAGCCTGCACTCTAGAGCCCACGAGCCACAACTACTGAAGCCCACACGCCTAGAGCCCCTGCTCCGCAATAAGAGAAGCCACTGCAATGAGAAGCCTGCGCAAAGCAATGAAGAGTAGCCCCCGCTCAATGCAACTAGAGAAAGCCCACGCACAACAACAAAGACCCAACACAGCCAAAAATAAATAAATAAATAAATTAATTAATCAGTTAATTTAAAAAAGAAAAGAAATATCCTCCACACCAAGGCTAGGACTAGGGTGAGGCAAGTGAGGCACCGAGGATGCACAGTTTAGGGAGGCGCTCACTCAACGCCATGTAAGTGCAGATAGGCACCTGAGAGTGCCTCCATCCATGTGTGCCACAGGTGCTACCCTGCCTCACCTAGCCCTGCTCCACCTCCTCTCCAGGTAAGCTCCTTCCCTGGTCCGATTTGAGGAGGTAAGCCAGGCCATGAGTCCCTCTCCTTTAGAAGGCACCGGAAAGTTGCTGATGAAAGTGTCACAGGGCCAAGAGACCTCTGGGGAATGGGGGGAAGAGAGTGGGCAGAAAATCAAAGAATGGACAGACTAAATCATTACCTTACATGCTTTGTCAGTTTCTGGGATGGGAATGACCTGCCATGACCATGGGCTGCAAAATACAGCTTAGTCATTTCCACCAAGCCTCTGAAGCCAGGACACTTTGATTTAACTCACTATGGGGGAGGGTGGACAAGTCCCAGGGTTCTTCAGGAAGGGATACAAGTTGCACAAACTAAAGTGTGCTCATGTTCTGTCACTGTCAGAGACAAAGTAGGCACGTCTGCCTGCAACAGTGTGTGGGCAAGCTTGGGGGACCCTGCCCGGCTCTTGGTTGCTCATCATTTGTCTCACCCAGAAATCCGTCCCCGTGGCAATGAATCAGAAATTGGCACCATGGAAGGTGGACTTCTGAGAAGCATTTGGAGCTGATTAGTTGGTTAGTATGAGCTCAGGGCTCCAGTGAATGGCTCAGGACTGTGTGAAAGCTCGGGGCTTTACACGCTGGGACAAATGAGTTCTTTGTCAGTAATAAGTGACCTTTGTTTCCCTTTGCCCTGCCTCCCCACCTCCCTGCTTCATCCTGGCCTCAGCCCAGATCCTGGGTCCTCCAGAAGAAAACCTGACCTGGCCTTGCCAATGGTGTTGGGTACCCTGAGCCTCCATACAAGGGGGGTGGGGTGTCACTCTGTGTTTTAAGCCAAAGTTGCTCTTACAAGGGGTCAGACAAGGGCCCTGGCCTTTAGGAGCAGAGCTGTGTTATGAGCTGTGTCAGAGCACTGTTTAAAACCCGGTTTTGTCAAAAAATTTCACAATTTGTATGGAAACACAAAAGACCCCGAATGGCCAAAGCAATCTTGAGAAAGAAAAACGGAGCTGGAGGAATCAGGCTCCCTGACTTCAGACTATACTACAAAGCTATAGTAATCAAGACAGTATGGTACTGGCACAAAAACAGAACTATAGATCAATGGAACAGGATAGAAAGCCCAGAGATAAACCCATGCACATATGGTCACCTTATCTTTGATAAAGGAGGTAAGAATATACAGTGGAGAAAAGACAGCCTCTTCAATAAGTGGTGCTGGGAAAACTGGACAGTTACATGTAAAAGAATGAAATGAGGACACTCCCTAATACCATACACAAAAATAAACTCAAAATGGATTAAAGACCTAAGTGTAAGGCCAGACACTATCAAACTCTTAGAGGAAAACATAGGCAGAACACTCTATGACATGAATCACAGCAAGATCCTTTTTGACACGCCTCCTAGAGAAATGGAAATAAAAACAAAAATAAACAAATGGGATCTTATGAAACTTAAAAGCTTTTGCACAGCAAAGGAAACCATAAATAAGATGAAAAGACAACCCTCAGAATGGGAGAAAATATTTGCAAATGAAGCAACAGACAAAGGATTAATCTCCAAAATTTACAAGCAGCTCATGCAGCTCAATATCAAAAAAACAAACTACCCAATCCAAAAATGGGCAGAAGACCTAAACAGACATTTCTCCAAAGAAGATATACAGATTGCCGACAAACACATGAAAGGATGCTCAACATCACTAATCATTAGAGAAATGCATATCAAAACTACAATGAGGTATCACCTCACACCGGTCAGAATGGCCATTATCAAAAAAATCTACAAACAATAAATGCTGGAAAGGGTGTGGAGAAAAGGGAACCCTCTTGCACTGTTGGTGGGAATGTAAATTGATACAGCCACTATGGAGAACAGTATGGAGGTTCCTTAGAAAACTAAAAATAGAACTACCATACAACCCAGCAATCCCACTACTGGGCATATACCCTGAAAAAACCATAATTCAAAAAGAGTCATGTTCCACAGTGTTCATTGCAGCTCTATTTACAGTAGCCAGGACATGGAAGCAACCTAAGTGTCCATCAACAGATGAATGGATAAAGAAGATGTGGCACATATATACAATGGAATATTACTTAGCCATAAAAAGAAATGAAATTGAGTTATTTGTAGTGAGATGGATGGATCTAGAGTCTGTCATACAGAGTGGAGTAAGTCAGAAAGAGAAAAACAAATACTGTATGCTAACACATATATATGGAATCTAAAAAAAAAAAAAGTGGTTCTGAAGAACCTAGGGGCAAGACAGGAATAGAGACACAGATGTAGAGAGTGGACTTGAGGACACGGGAAGGGGGAAGGGTAAGCTAGGACGAAGTGAGAGAGTAGTATGGACTTATATATACTACCAAATGTAAAATAGCTAGCTAGTGGGAAGTAGCTATATAGCACAGGGAGATCAGCTCGGTGCTTTGTGACCACCTAGAGGGGTGGGATAGGGAGGGTGAGAGGGAGACGCAAGAGGGAGGAGATAAAGAAGTTAAAATAAATAAATAAATAAAAATAAAAAAATTACACTGTAAAAACAAAAATCTGGTTTGGTCATCTCCTTTTTCTCAGTTTTTTTTTTAATAGAATTTTATTGGCGTATAATTGCTTCACAATACTGTGTTAGTTTCTATTGTACAACAAAGCAAATCAGCCATATGCATGCACATGTCCCCATATCCCCTCCCTCTTGCATCTCCCTCCCACCCCTCTAGGTGGTCACAAAGCACCGAGCTGATCTCCCTGTGCTATGCTGCCGCTTCCCACCAGCCAACTATTTTATATTTTATATAGTGTATGTATGTCGCTGCTACTCTCACTTCGCGCCCCCCCGCCCCCCGCCACGTCCTTTTTCTGTTTTGACAGCAGTGGGGAGAGTTAGTGTCAGCAGGGGAAGATTGGGGGCAGGAGAGCAGCTCCCATCAGATGGCTGACTCCTGATCGCCGCACAGGGCCCTGTCAGCAGCCTCTGGTCCCAGGTCGCACACCTCCAGTCCCGAACCAATTTCCCGTAGCACGAGAATTTGAGGTCTGACTTCTTTCAGATCTGATGGCTTGGCCAGATCTGCTGGCAGAGGGGATCTGCCTGCTCTCAGGGCTCTGGAGATGGTTAACATGTGAGCAGCCACTGAGGCTTCCTAAGGAACTAGGCCACTTCTTTCTCTCTCAATCTTGATTTCTGCTGAGAGAAGCAGCATCAATGACCCATAAAACTTGAGAGCTTTCCCCTTACCCATTTGCTAGGATCTGTTAATCTCTTCCAAGAGCCAGAAGCTAACCCATCTGCGAGACACCTGGTCTTGATTTAATTAATGTGCAAAGCAAAAGAACATCAGGCAGGTAAAAATCTGTAATTAGCAATAGTCTCTCAAGATTTTCTTTGTTGGTTCCCCCCTCCTCCTCTTTCCAGGCAGTGAGAGGGGATGAAAAGGAGCCAAAGGTAGTTTGGCTTAATTCCATCTTGAGTTAATTCCATCTTGAGTAATTACTCTGGAAAGCCCTCTGAAAAACTGCTGGCTGTTTCATTCAGCAATTTGAACTTGCATTTGGGAACATCATCAAACTGTAAATGCTTTGATCTCTTTTATGCTTCTGTGCATAAGGAAAACCAAGTACACCTAATTCTTATGCCGTGTTGTCATAAGCATTAGAGACTCTTGGCACATGGCCACAAGTAGGAGGCTCGAGAGGTGCTGGCTTTGTCTGAGGAGGAAACAGCTGGATGCCTTGGAGCGAACATCATAAGAGAAGCCAAGAAGCCGGAGCTCTGATCCCTGTTCCCAGTGGCTCACGAGATGACACTGGGCAGGACATGCCCCCTCCTGACTTCCACTGTCTAGTCTTAAAATAAGGGGTAAGGTCAGCTGATTTCTAAATTGCAAAGTCCTCTCTCCCCCAACCCCCCAAGCTCTGCTATACTTCGCTTCTAGGAAACACATTCCTTTCTTACATCACAAACCCAGAGGTGAGGAAGGTTAAGCAGAAGCAAAGGTAACTAGGTCCAGAATCTTGCTCTGCAGGCTTATCAACATGTTTAAGGAAAAGATAACCAACTGTGGATTTTGAGATTCCTTTCAACAGTGGGACACCTTGGATGCAGTGTAGAGCCTGTAGCCACAGAGGAGAAAAAAATTAACTGGCCTCCAGGGGGTTTGTGGGGCACCTGTGACCTCAGCCTTAAGCAGCATCTCATGCTCTCCTACCTACAACACTAGAAAACCACGTGGGTTTTAGGCAATCACCCAAATTAAACCAATGCCATTGCCTTCCATGCTATCACAAGCTCCTCTTCTATGAAGGAAGAAAAGCAGAACTCGGACAACAGGGGCAGAGGTCTATTCATTCATATCTTCACTCAGGCATTTATTCAACAGATGCTAAGCACCTGTGATACATGAGGTCCTGGGCAGGTGTTAGGAACTGGATGAAGCCAACCCAGAGGCTGCCAGTGGTTCTTTGAGCACCTATATTCACATCTTTGGCAATTTCAGATTATATAGTAGATCTGTAACAAGAGAAAGTCATTCACAAGCAGACGTATCTTCTAGTTCTTAATGAGCCCCTGGATGGACACAGGTCCTTAACTAAGAATACCCACCTCTGTCTGGAAGGCAGTGCTAACTAACCACTGTACCACCACCAACTCTCCCACCTCTGTCGAGTTCCTAGTCTTCCTTCAAGGCCTGATTCCATGCCGTCTCCCCTGGGAAGCCTCTCCTGCTATCCCTAGGCAGATGTGATCTCTTCGTCTTCTGGTCATCCATGGCATTTGGTTGGTCCCACTCTGTTGGTTATCTTGTATCCAAAACTGCACTATCTTTGATTCTGCACGTCTCTTATTCTCCTTTATGCTGGTAGCTCCTCAAGGGCAGGGGCTTCTGAGGCACAGGAAGGACAGACTTTGTTGGAATAGTCAATATCCTGATTGTGAGATTGTACTAGAGTCTTATAAGTCTTACCATTGAGAGAAACTGGGTAAAGGGCGCACCGGATCTCTCTGTATTGTATCTTATAACAGCATATGCGTCTACAATTATGTCCAAATAAAAATTTTAATTAAAAACAAAGCACACAGAATCATAAGACCTGAAAGATGGAAGAAACTCAAGAGGTCCTCTAGTCCTGTCTTTACCCAATGGATGAATTTCTGCCACAGCAGCCCACGTACAGACTTACCAGCCTTTTCCAAACCCCAGCAATGGAGAATTCACTGTTTCATGGGGGAGAGCATTCCATTTTCAGACAATTCCAGTTCTATTCTGAAACAAATGGGCCAGGCTATAACTTCTCCTTGGAGCCCACACAGAAAAAGCTGTTTCCTTATCCCCATGACAACCCTTCAGGGACATGAAGCTGGTCGTTATGTTCACCTGAGTCTCCTGTAGGCTGCAGAGTTTCTGTTCTCTTAACTTAACTCCATGTTTCAAGTTCTTATACCATTCTGGAACCTTTTCTCTGATTGTAACTCATATGTTACTCTGATCTGAAACAGGATTAACAGCCTCCTTTGTTCTGGACACTCCATTGGCTCCAAAGCTGTTAAGGACTACATTAGCATCTCTATGCCACCTGCATACCATTGGCTCATGTTAAATGTAGAGTCCACAATAACCCTTCAATCTTTTTGTTACACCAGCTACAGTCAAGATCCCCACCCCTGACACTGGCAATTATTGTCTTGTTTTGACTCAAAAGTAGGACTTTACATTTCTCTATACCTGGCTGCAGTTCACTTGACAACTTGAAGGAGGTCTGAGTCTGTGGTGGGATGTGGGTGGCCGGGAGCGGGAGGATGTGTGCATTCGAGCATGCTGTCATGGATTGGCCTTCATCCTGCCGCACTGTGCCCAGAGATGTCAGTACTTCCAGCGTTGGCAACCCTAGGGTATTGCTCATTGCTGTTGAATAGCAGGATAGGTTTATTTTTATGACACGTATTTACTGCAGAACGTCCTAGCAGAACCTCCTGGGTTTCACAAGTCTTCTGGCTCTATTACGTATGCAGAATGATGCCAGCCCGGCTCCCATCCTCATTCCCCATCCCCACAGAGACGCCGACTGGGAACCAGAGCATCGGGGTAAGCCTTAGTGTCAAGCATCCGTGCCCGCAGCTCAGGGAGATAGGGAGGATGCCTCTGCGGGACATTAGAGGGCGGGGCCGTCCTACCCCTAACAAAATGAGAAGAAAAAGCAAGGCTTCCAGGCTCTTTAGGGCAGGGTGGGACAGAGTACCTGCTTATGTAAATTCAGTGAGGTCCAATTCTTTTTGGGGTGGTATAAACACAGTCTAGAGCCCTATGCCCCAAAACTTCAGGCTATCCTGTGTTCTCTTCCTTTGCCTGTCTTGGCATCAAGCATTGTTGCTTTGGCCCCTGAGAGGCCAGCGGAAACATATCCCCATCTCTCCCCCTGTTCAAACATCGTCAGTGGCTCCTGTTAACTTGGATTCCATTCCTGCCGCTCTCGCCACATGATTGACATGTCTTCTTGGTATGTCCTTCCTCTCCATCTATTGTCAAATAGATGGGACTCCACTCAAATGCACACTTACGTGAAGATTTCCTTAGTTCTTCCAAGGATTGTAATCTCACTCTTCTCTGTGCTTCTCTCTTCTCAGTATCCAAGGGGACACATCCTGGCAGGTTTCACAGAGGAGCTGCTGTGCTTGGTATCTGTACTGGCATTACATGGACCCTATTTTGCCTTGTTTGCATCTAGTGTATGCCTGTGGCAGAGACTGCTTGGTGTCCCCCAATACCTACTCTTCCTTCTTCCATGGCAGAAGACACTTTAGCAGAGCACATGGGCACCCAGAATAAAGACAATGATCCCCATTCTCATTTGTAGCTGGGCATTGCCACGTGACCAAGTTCTGGCCAATGGGATGGGAGTGCAAATGGCAAGAGCAATCTCTCTGCCTTTAAAGGGAAGGAGGCTCCTCCTCCCACCATGGCTCCTCCCCCCTTTCCATAGGGTGGAGTGTGGAGGTGGTGGTGAGCCTCGTTGGGCCATGCAAATGAGAACAACAACTTAGAGATGACCTGATGGAGCAAGAAAAGAAACGGAGCCTAAGCCTCTGATGATTCACTGCGCAGAACCATTTTACTAGCTCAGACTTTACTCGCGAAACACACTTCTGTCTTGTTTAAACCACAGTTCCTCTGGGTCTCTGTCCCACGTAGCTACACCTGCATCCTAACTAATAGAGGGTCCCACCCCACTTCATTCTTGGCTTCCTTTTCTGCTTCTGCCCTCTCCCCCCCTCTCTAACTATTAGTTCACTGCTTCATCTCCCAGCTTTTGTCTTGTCCCTTCCCGCTTGACCTACCCTGACCTCTCAAGGCAGCTTTGGATCCTTTCTCTGGCACCTGTCCTGACAGGCAAGCATGGGGGAAAGGGTGGCATTTTCAGATTCTGTTTGCTCTCTGGTTCCAACCTCTGCTACGTGGGTGTCAGACACCAGGCACTTAGTGCCTCCTGAGCCCTTACCTTCTCCACTTGCCTTAGTGAGTCCATGCCTTATTCCCCTGTGACCAGACTGTGAGCTCCCTGAGGGCAGGCATTGTACCTGCCTCCTCTTGAAAGGTTCCCCAGTAACTTGTCCATAGCAGGCCCTTAATCAATATGTAGATTCGCATCTTAGGATTCCTAGAGCAGCACACTGAGTCCTGGACAGTGCAGAGAGCTGTGTGCTTGTCACTAGCTTTTCCCAGTTATTGAAGCCTTCCCAGGTGGGAAAGGCAATTGGATCAATAAATCCATTCACCAGCTGCTTCTCAATTGGGTTCTTCCCAGAAGTTCTCCTCTCCACACAAAGAAGAAGAGGGTTCAGCCCGACTCCATCCCCCAGCACTTCAGCTTTCTGAGATGAGCTATGCCCACTCACTGTTGACCTTTAAGCATTAAGCCACAAACCCAGAGCAGGCTAAATTTTAGTCACTGAGTTAAGAAGAAAGGATTGGTCTGTACTGTACTTCCCATAACACCCAAAAATAACTTCTCCCCATGAGCCTGAGTGTAGAACAGTAGAACCCCTTAATTAAGTAGCTGATGACAGTACACCCTCTGTACCAGCCTTTCCAGGGCTGGAGGAGCTAGAAGATGCACGCCTACGTGCTGAGGGCATGGTGCCCCTGAGGAGTAGATGAAATGTGGGGGAAAGGAGGCACACTGCACTGGGGCTTTACCACGTCCACTTCCAGCAACTAGTGTGGAGAGGGTTCCAAGGGAAATCGGAAGCTGCTGGATGCAGAAGACAGAGCTCCAGCTTAGAAATGAGAAAACTGTCCCAAGTACCAGCTCTGCCACTTCCTGCTTCCCCCAGTGACCGGTCCTGAACAAGTGCCCGAGGCTTTCTGGACTCACTTTCCTCATCCTCTGATGGGAAGAGTGGACCAGATGCTCTCCAAGTCCTTCCTGGCCACAGCATCCTGGGAGTCTGGCTGTTCCTCCTGGTCATCTGCTTCATAGCTTCCTTCAGTCCCTGTCTGCCTTCACCCCGCCTGGCCACACTCACACACTGATGCCTTTCCTCACTCATCCCTCCCTGCTGCCTGCTCCTCGCAACGCTGGACTAAAGAAACAGGCAAATCAGAGTCTCCAATAAACACAGACTCCCGTGAGCACCAAACAGAGAGGGTCTAGGAGGGCAAGGCTGTGCACGAGCCAGGCCCTGTGCACCCGGCTCCTTGGGTGACTGAGGCATTTGGTTACTGACTGCCTGCTCTGTGCGCAGCCAGGGGCAGAAAGGAGGCGGGAAAGGGCGGCTTGGAGCCCTCGGCACACGTTAGTGATTTCTTTAGGGCTCTGACTCCGTTTTATTTTATTTTACTTGTCTGGCCGGTTCCAAAGTCTTACCATACATCCTTATCACCTCATTCGCTCATCAACATGAGCCTCCTTTTAGCCTCTCTTGTTTCCTACCCAGATGAATAACCATAAGCTGCAACTGGCTCCCAAAGGTAAGCGTACCAAGAGTCAATATGTGGATCCCGCTCGCTCTCCCAGCGCAGTTTCTCAAAAACCATGTTCTACTGCAACAGCTTGGCCTTGTTCAGTTAAATGCCTGTCCACCCGTACAGCAGATGGCAAAACGGCCACATTAGTTTGTAGCTCCTCTCGCTAATAGGGGAGCCAAGTTCCCCACTCCTTTGTTTATGGTGGTAAGATACACATAAACAGAAAGCTTACCGTTTTAACCATTTAAAAATGTACAGTTCTGTGGCATTAAGTACATTCACACTGTTGTGCAGCCATCACCACCATCCATCTCCAGAACGTTTTCATCTTCCCCAGCTGAAACGCTGCACCCGTCAGACACTAACTCCCCAGTCCCTCCTCTCTCCAGCTCCTGGAAACCACCATTCTACTTTCTGTCTCTATTAATTTGACTACTCTAAGAAGTCCATATACGTGGACTCACACAGTAGTTTTCTTTTTTTTGCCGTACGCGGGCCTCTCACTGTTGTGGCCTCTCCCGTTGCGGAGCACAGGCTCCGGACGCGCAGGCTCAGCGGCCATGGCTCACGGGCCCAGCCGCTCCGCGGCATGTGGGATCTTCCCAGACCGGGGCACGAACCCGTGTCCCCTGCATCGGCAGGCGGACTCTCAACCACTACGCCAACAGGGAAGCCCCAGTATTTTTCTTTTTGATTAGCTTATTTCAATTACCAAAATGTCTTCCAGGTTCATCCATGTTGTAGCACGTGACAGGATTTCCTTCCTTTATAAGACTGAATAATAATTCCATTGTACACAGAAACCACATTTTGTTTATCCATTCACACTTGGATTAACCATTAGACACTTTCACCTTTTGGCTATTGTGAATAATGCTGCTATGTACAGGGGTGTACAAATATCTGTTGAAGTCCCTGCTTTCAATTCTTTTGGGTATATACCCAGAACTGGAATTGCTGGATCATACAGTAATTTTGTGTTTACTTTTTTGAGGAATCGCCATAATGTTTCCCACAGTGGCTGCACCATTTTACATTCCCACCAGCAATACACAAATGTTCCAATTCCTCCACATTCTCTAACACTTGTTATTTTCTGTTTTTTGGATAACAGCCTTCCTAAAGAGTATGAAGTGGCATCTCACTGTGGCTTTGATTTGCATTTTCCTAATTATTAGTGATGTTGCACATCTTTTCGTGTGTTTATTGGTCATTTTATATCTTCTTTGGAGAAAGGTCAAGTTCCCCATTCTTTGCACCTGGGCTGGCCATTAGAGTGACCAACTGTCCTGGTTTGTTCAGAACTCTCCCAATTTTTATACTGAAAGTCCTGTGTCCTGGGAAACCCCTCAGCGCTGGGCAAACTAGGACAGTTGGTCACTCTAGCTGGCCTTTGATCAACAGAATGCATTGGAAGTGAAGATGTGCAGCTTTCAGCCTAGGCCTCAAGGGGCTTTGCCGCTGCCTCTCACGCAGCTCCTGGAAATCCGCTGCCCCATAAACAAACCCGTGTTAGCCCACAGGATGAGGAGAGGCGTGTGGCCGGGTCACATAACTCTTACTAACAGCCTACTGGCCACCAGACCTGTGAGTGATGCCACCCTCAGTCACTCAACTGCCAGCCGATTTGCCCGCTGATGGCAGGTGCGCAGCCCGGCGGAGCTCAGCCAAGCTGGCCCAGACCAAAGAACGGCCCAGCCAGCCCGCAGAGCCGTCATTTCAGTAAGCGGTTGTTGCTTTAAGCCACTGAGGTTGGGGATGATTTGTTACTCGGTGCAAAATAATTCATACAGCTCCACATAAAGTCTGCTATGTTCAGGGCTCCTCTAAGACCTCTGCTGCAGACAGGACCCTCCTGTCCTTCCCGTGCCCCTGTTCTTAGTGAGAAGAGCTTCACTTACTCTTTTGTTGCAGCATGGCCACTGAAGCAGTCAAGGGCCCTTTCATTCTCTCTGCCAAAAATAGACAAAAGCTTTCCCCTCGTCCCATCCCTTTGTCCTCCCCTCACTATTCACTTCTCACTGCACAAAGAGAGATGCACTCATTAGACTTATATGCTGAAGTAGACTTAAGGGCCCCTTCCGTATACCACAGCCAGCTAATTTTCCTTACTCGGTTCCCATTTTTCTCTCACCAATCTTTTTCTTCTCGATCACAGCACATCTGAAAGAGCTCTGACTTGCTTCAAATGCTGTTTCTCCAGTTGGCTGAAGCTTCTGTGACGCCAGCCCTGCTCCACTTGCTTGGTTCTCTGGGCAGTCGCAGCGCGAGGAGTTGTTTCGACACAGGAGCCTGGTCACTGCCATCCTAGAAGCTGTTTCAAAGCTGTTCAGAGGGTCTCATTCTGGGAAGTCAAGGTCAAGCAAGATTAGCCCACTCTTCTAAAGGAGACCTGCTTCCTGCTGGAACTTTCTGGCTCTTATCTCTCTCAAGAAACATTGAACTGTACTTAAGTGTCCAATGATAAAGGCCTAAAACATGCAGACTTCTTTCTTTCTTCTCATCAACCCTTGGTGAGCCCTTGCACCTGCAGTGAGAAGGATCCGGTCATAGTGCTACGCCGGCCTCCAGGGCATGCAGGTAGCTGGCTGTGGATGGCAGAGTTCATTCGCAGCCTCAGAGTGACGAGAATTCCATTTCAAGACTCCTTCCCTCATCCTGGGTCAATAAAGATCGAGCAATAGAAATGTCAGGACTTTAGAAATCACCTGGTCCAACACTGCCATTTGACAGATGAGGAAACTGAGGCCCAGACTTGCCCAAGTCTGGAAGTGACTTGTCCAAGGCAACCCAGCAAGATGGTGGCAAAGCCAGGGCTAGAACCATGGCCCTCTGACCTCTAGACTGGTGCTGTCTCAACTATCCATTGCTCATTGGTTGCTTTTTGAAAAATGAGTTAGGAGAAATGAAAGGAAGCCAAGGATTTTCTACAGACCAAACTGTTGGGCGGCAGAAGCCTAGGGTGGAGGGCAGTGCTGCCAAGATGAGAGATCTTAGAAAGCCTCCTCCTGTCCTCTCCTAGAGCTGAGAACATCCACAGGACAGAAACAAAACTTAAAGAAAAAGGAGCCGAGCCCCTTACCCAAGCCAGCACAGGAACACCCACCAGAGGAGAATGCCTTGTCCTCCCACCTTTCTATTTTATTTAGGAAACACTTTTCTTACGAACTTACACAACTTTTCCACAGGAAAACTCCATTGTGTATTAAATACCTATGTTCCTATTAATTCCCTTCTGATGCTTGTCAGGTTTGCACACTGTGCAATCACTGTAAGGATACACTTCTCAGGGTGTTTTTTCTCTAATATTATTTCATATTCAGGTTTTTTTGTGTCAACGGAGGCCTCATGTTTGTCGATTATAATTGTAATACTGTGTCTATTATATGGGTGCATCATAATTTGCTTTACAATTTGCCTCAGGTTGAATATTGTATGATTTCTAATTCATTAGTATTAACAACACCAGTATGGTTATTTCTGTATGAATAGTTCTTTTATCCCTTTGGGTTTATTTATTTGGAGTATGCTTCCCTGGACAGAATGGCTGGATTGTGGCAAGGACTCAGCTCTTGCTATTGGCAGATTACTATCTAGAAAGGTGCAATCAGTTTGCAGGGCCTTCACCTTCATTTAAATGTGCCATTTCTCCTAGCACAGAACTGGGCTATCATTGAGTTTTGTCATTTATATTCATTTTTGCCAAGTCAAATGGGGGAAGCTAAACAGTCAGGATTATAGGATATGAATCAAGGGAGGAGGACCTGTGAGATAAAGCCAAGAAGCAGAACTGGGTAGAAGCTGTGACAAATGCTCCAAGTAGGACAAAGTGAATGAGAGTTATTTGTTACAGCCCCTTGTCCCTGGGTATGTGGTGGGCTGGCCTGGACTGAAAATTCAGAGTTAGGGTGCACCCCAGTTTAACAAATGTGTGGTGGAGCCCAAAACCCGCTTCCGGCTTTGCATTTCCTTCTCTTTTTTAGCCAGGATGTGCATCTTTTTGTCGATAGTCTACTATCTGCACTCCTTCTGTGCACTATCTTTGATTTCTTGTCCTGAGGACTCTTTTTCCTACTTTCACCAGCAAAAATCAGAGGTCCTGAATCATAAAGGAGCGTAAGAACCTTTCCACACGGGCTTCTCCTCACCCTGGGCCCCCGTGGCTCACAAGAAGGCGTGACTCCCAAGAGTCGTTCCTGAGAAACAGCTCTTCCTGGTTGTGTTTGATTTGGCCAAGATGATGATGACCAAACAGAGCTTCTCAGAAGTTCCAAGGAGAAAGGGGTGGCACAGGGAGCACAAACAGGGAACCAGCTCCTCGGGCCGTCTCTGCTTTTGCCCATCCTTCCTCACACACATGCAACTTTTTTCAGAGTGGTTTCATACAGCCTAACATTCAGAGGTCCCCTCAGGGACTGGTAGGCCAAGTTTTGAGCCCACACCAAGAAGTCTGTCAACCACATGGTCTGCTCTGAAGCCTACAACATGTGAAAAGTTATATTTAATATCCCTGGGAGAAACCAAATATAGGAAAGCCAGTTTGTGGGATGCAACTGCTCTTTTTTTAAGTAACATCTCTACCTAAGTGTTTGGTGAACTCTTAGCTCTTTAGAGCTGGGCTATGGATTCTCTAGTCTTAATTAGACACATGGACAAACAGAGGCTTTAAGAGGTACAGGGACATTCCAGGATCCTCGACAGCCCTAAAAAGGGTCATTGCCATCCTACTAGAACTGGTCAGCATGTGACTGACACCAGAGCAGATAGTGTGAACATAGCATGACAGCACAGTCAGCACAGCATCCTGTCAGTGGCCTGACCATGGGCTGGGCTATACTCCCTATTTCCTGAAAGTCTGGAATTGATGGGGTAAGAGGGTGGTGGTGCAGAATGGATGATCTAATTTTCCACTGGGATAGTCAACAACTTGATCCCTACCACTGAGGTCTCTCCTTCTGTGAATATTTACCTATCTATGGACTGGGTCTCAAGGCTTCTGAATAGATGCTTCCTAGACAACCACACTTAGAATCTTAAAACATGGCACAGCCTCCTTCCTTTCTTCACTGATTCTGAAAGAAAAAGCCACCCCCAGTCCCTGTCCTACCTCCTACCACTCCAGGCAGGCTAACGCTGGATAAAGCCCTCCTATACCCCTCAGAGTAAGGACCCCAAAAGTCCACTAAAAGACCTTCAGCCAAGCTGTCTTTGTTTAAAACGCAGTGGCTGGTCTTTGAAGCAGCTAGTAGAGGTTCCAAACACTGACTGTTACATTTAAAGAAGACTTAAAGGAAATAGGAGGCTAGTTAATGGACTTCCCTGAGCTCCCATCATATACCCAGAGCAAAAGAAAGAGGGGAAAAGGAAGAGGAGAGGTCAAGCCCTTCTTCCCAGAGTGGTCCTGTTCCCTAGCTACAGAGGAGCAAAGTAACAAGGACATTGAACTCTGGCCTTCTGGGTTTCAGCAAAGCACAAAGGTCAAATGAGGGCCCTTTCTAGGCCTCTTGGGCCCCAGTCAGGATATGACCCTTCTCCAAAGGGAGCAGATGATATAGGCCACCCCCTATCACAGTGTGGGATCCAGCATGGGTCCAGGACAGGGACACACACTCAGGTTAGACAGAGAGAGCCAAGGGGCCAAGCAATCAGATTCGTTGGCCACTCTTGAGGTAAACATGTGAAGCCAACAACCAGAATTTTGTAGAGCCACTGAGGGAAGAAACACAATCTATACAAATCAGTTGAAGATGTCTGTTCTCAGAGACTTTGAACTTAGAAGTAAGAGCTTGGAAAACAGGAAGGGGCATGAGCCTCATACAGCAGCAGAGGATGAAAACAGCATGAGGGAGAAAGGAAAGGTGCAGACACCCAGCAGAAGTCAGCAGAACTGGGTCCATGTGAGGGCAGGTGTGCAGATTGGACCAAACAGAGGTGATTCTCTCGGCCTTACAGTCCTTAGTAAAGAGAAAACGGAAGTTCACAGAATAACCCGTGCCCCGGCGGAGCCTCAGCTCCATCTAAGAGCAGATTCTACATTTGGAAAGTCTTGCCCTCTCCTTGAACTTGGTTTTCAAGGTTTCGGCAGTGTCGTTTCATTCCTCCTCAGCTCTGACGTGTCTGAACCTGCAAGCACCTCCAGAGCTGGAGCACGCGTCATCTTCACACCACGGATGAATGACTATGGCTTGCTCACAGGCTCCGCATCATCACAAAACAAAAATGCTACTTTCCTCAAAGCTGAGGTTTTGGGAACAGTGGGTTTGAAAAAAGCTGCAGGAGTAGCAGACAGAGAAGGTGGCAATGAATTAACCTTTTGACAGGCCCTTGCAATGCTCAGGAACACAGGCCAAGCAACCCGGCATCCAGATAGGGTTTTCTCTTTGGCGGGACAGTATTGTTAATATCATTCATTACTGCCTCTGATTAGGTTCCCAGGCTCATTAAGATCTCTGAGCCTTTGAATGTTTCTCTTGGATCAGATTGGATTCCACTTTGCAGAGAACTGTCAGGGCTTTCTAGTATCCAGTGCAGGCCAGATAGTATCTCTTGGCTTGACTCCTTCCTAAAGTTTCTACCCTGTGCTTCTGTGTGTGCACCGCCGATGACGCAAATCATCGTCCCGGCACGCTGGCTATCAGACCCCTTGCTGCCAGATGAACTAGGGCTTCTAATCCAAACAAAGCCAACATATAAAGTCCAAAGCACGGAAACTAAACTTATTCTAAAAATTATGCAGGTATGTGTTAACACTTCAGTTAGACACAGCAGAGAACAACAGCTAAGCCAACTTTTAAAAAGGAGAGTGAAGAGGGCTCTTACCCTCTCTGATATTAAGACATAAAGCCATCACAATAAAAAGAGAAATTAAGAAAATGTACAAATAGGCCAACAAAACAGAATAGAGAGCTCAGACACAGAGTCATGTATATGTCTGAACTTAATACAGGACCAAGGTGCTACCACAAATTGGGGGAAGGATAGATTGTTTAGTAAATGGCATGGGGAACTGGCTTACTATATGGAGAAAAATAAAACTGAGTCCCTACTTAATACCACATACAAAAGAGGGCTCTGGGTCGTTAAAAGACCTAAGTGTAAAAGATTAAAGAAAAGTAGTAGAAATAAAATTTGTAGGATTAAGTTCAGGAAAATATCTTTGTGATTCAGGAAAGCTCTTTTAAAATGAAATTTCAAAGGCATAGACCATAAGGCAAAATTTTATGAATTTGATTACATCAAAATTAAAGATTTCTAGTCAGCAAAATATCCCATGAACAAAGTTAATAGACTGATTAAAAAAAATAGACATCTGTAACATCTAAAACCAATGGGGAATTTATACGAAGAATATGCAAGGATCTTGAACATTTATGACTGCAATAGAAAATGGGGAACTGATATAAACTGACACTGTACAGAAGATGAAACTCCAAAGAACTTGGTGTAGGTCAGTTTTCCTGGGAAGCAGATTCTGAGATGGAGAGTTTTGAGCAGGGTTTTTGGGGAGTGGTGAGGGAGTGAGGAAAGCAGCATTGGGTGGAGCCAGAATCTGAACTGTGATAAAGTTGCAGCTTAGGCTGACCCAATGGGGGAATGTGGAAACTGGGGTGTCTCTTCAGAGAGGTCCTGAATTCAGCAAGGGGACCAGGCTTTATTTCCCTGCAATGACTAGTCATTGGATGGATGCCACCCCCAAGAAGAGTTCATAACCCTGGGTGAAGCAGCTTCCTCTGGCTGAGGATAATTGCTGGGGAGGGTCTCATCTATGAGCCATCAGCAACCAGCACTACTGGTAGCTGGGTTAACAAGGACCTCGGTCTTAGAGCAGGAATCTGAACAGTACACTATGTAGCCACTATGGCAGATATGAAGGAAGACTCAAAAGCATTAGTAATATGAAAAATGCAAATTAAAACATCAAAGAGCTCTCACCGTATGCCTTTTATATTAGCAAAATATAGAAGGAAGTGTAGTGCCAAGTATTGGCAGGATTATGGGACATGACAGCTCTTATGGACTGCTGGTGAGAAGACAAACATCAGAAAAGTGCATCAGCAAACATTCTTGGGAACGTTCCGGCATTATGAGTCAAATTCAGTGTCGCATACTAGCAATTCCTCCACTAGGTATACATCCCAAGAAATTCTTATACAATTCCGTAAGGAGACGTGTATGCAAATGTTTTCTGCACGGTTATTTGCAGTGGAAGTGGGGGGCTACCTGAGTTTCCATCACTAAGATTGAGAAATAAAATATAGTGAATGCACACTCGGGAATTCTGTGTAGTAGGATTGTAGCAAATGATCAGATGTACACATAGCAACACTGATGGATCTTAAGAACGATGAAAAGATGGGGAGGGGGCGGGGGAGGAAGAAAGGAAAGAAACGTGATGAGATGGAATGTTCACATAAATTAAAAATACTGGGGCTTCCCTGGTGGTGCAGTGGTTGAGAGTCCGCCTGCCGATGCAGGGGACGCGGGTTCGTGCCCGGATCCGGGAGGATCCCACATGCCGCGGAGCGGCTGGGCCCGTGACCCATGGCCGCTGAGCCTGCGCGTCCGGAGCCTGTGCTGCGCAACGGGAGAGGCCACGACAGTGAGAGGCCCGCGTACCGCAAAAAAAAAACACAAAAAAACAAAAAACTGAAAGCACAGGGAACTATATTCAGTACCTTGTAATAAACTATAATGGAAAAGAATCTGAAAAAGAATATGTGTGTGTGTGTGTGTGTGTGTGTGTAACAATCATTTTGCTGTACACCAGAAACTAACAATATTGTAAATAACTATACTTCAATAAATAAAAATAAATAAATAAATACTGCAAGCAAATAGCGTTTGTATGAAAGCAAACGAAAGGATACATCCTAAACACATAAGAATCACCGTGGGTGAGAGAGGGGTATGGAACTGTGGGATGGGGAGTAAAAGGAATAAGGCAGTAAATAAATTCAAGAAAGGGGTCTTGCAGAGACCAATGATCTCCACTGGTTCCATGGTTCCATGAACAAAGGAGTCAGGTTAATCCAACTCTCTACACCTGATTTCTAAAACTAGTGGCAGCAGCAAACACCACTTGAGCCCTGGAAAAGCAAGCTCATGTTCTGTACCTTCTCTTTCTCTGAAATCTCTCCTAAAAGGTCACAGGCTGAGTCACTGGAAAATCACAGAGCCCTGCTACACACCGCTCCCTGCTCTTACCTGCGAATGAAATGACATCAACCTCCCATCTTCAGTGGGATGAAATGGCTGGCACCTGGATAAAGGTTCACGCCTCTCCCGGGCAGAAGGACTTTGCTCACAGGATGCCTTTTCATCTTCTATCCCTTGAACTTTCCCACCTGAGATTCCAATCAAAGTCATCACCTTAACTGAAATGCAATAGGCAACACAGCCACCGCCCCCCCCCCACCTTGATCAGTACTGGTATGCAAGATAGGGGAAATACAACCAATTTGGGGTGCTGTCTTAGACCCTGCCCACCTGGGAGAGGACACCAAACAGGGAGATGACATCCCACTGGGAAATGGGCTCGCTTTGGCCCACTCATCTGGCAAGCCCTCTCTGTTCACGGGGAATGGGTGAGGTGTGAACTCCCCTTGTGAAATCTATCCTGCATGACCCATCAGTCCCAGAAAAACTGGAGATCCTGAGAGAGCCAGAAGAATAATGAGGCTTATCAGTCGGTCTTGGATCCCATTCCCCACGGTGGCTATTCCAAACCCCAACTGCTGTCCCTGAAGTCCCCCACAAGCAATTGAGAACCAAGTTCAGGTTACCAGTCCAAAGGGAGGAACACAGAGATTAAGATCTAGGGATGCAGAGAAGAACTGAGCCGGGAAGTCTGAGAGAAGACCTGCTTCTCAGGCTCAAAAGGTAGAACCAGAATGTCAGGGTGCCCATAAACACTGCTCTGAACCTCTTGGCTGGCACCAGGCCCCGACTCCAAGGTTAACCCCTTCCTTGCCCAGGGCATGCCTTCCTCAACACTATAGAAAAGGTCTCTTCTAGACACCAGCATTGTGTTCACAAACAAGTCTCTGTAATAGACAGGATCCCTAGGGAAAATGAGAATCAGGATACATGGTAAGAGAGTTGGTGTGGGTACCATTTTTATCACGCTTTTTTCTGGGTCCAGAAAATAAACTTCTGTACCAGCTTTAAGACTTTTAATTCAGGAAAGTGCAGGGTGAGATGGGTCTTGCTGTTTAAAGGCTTCCTCAGGACGGAAGTTGTCTGGTGAACGTGTAAACTGCCTGTGCCCAGTAGGCCTTCTGCAAGTGTTAACTCCCTTCCCCACCCCCGCTTCTTCTTCTCCCCTTTTTGGTGTAGTTGAGGAGCCATGCAGGAACCCAGGAGGCGTGGCCTCTCCTCACGGCTCAGACATCTTTGTACAGAATGATCTCAAGCAAGAGTCTCTCCCTTCTCCCAGCCCTCTGCTTCCCTGCCTCTAGTTTCTCATGTTTAGAATTGGAAGGAGTAAACTCTGTCTTGCGGGTGGCCAGGTTGGTCCCTGCCCCCTTTTCTCTAGGTTCTAGGGAATGAAAAATATTATTAAATTTTAATTTTCTAATAGAAAACTATGAAGTAGAAGCAAAAAAATTAGCCTAATCCTATGATCTAGGTAAAATCTGTTGGCATTAAAAGATGGGATGTTACAAAACAGAATATAGAAACATACAAAATGAAAATTGAAAGTCACCTTCTTCCATTCACACTGTCCACAGTAAATAACTACTTCCCAAAGGTAAACAACTACTATTGTTTCTTATCATTCCATTCAGAAAAATTATGCATAGGTATTTATATGTATTCTTTCTAAAAAGTTTGCAGAAGTGATCATACCATATATGGTACTATCTAATTTGCTCTCTTTTAACTTGATACATCTTTTATATATATATATATATATATATGTATGTATGTATATATACTTTATTCTTTATAATAGCTAAATAATATTTCATCAAATGCACTGTAACTCAGTCCAGGAGGACTGTGAATTTCTCTCCTTTTGCGAACACCAACCAGCTCAGCCTCTTGCTCCTTGATTTCCTCCCGAGGGTCAGAGTTGGTGAGAAGCTGTGATTCAGGTGCCAGGTGAGACAGAGAAGTCCCCATACATCCAAAATTTCCAGGTTAGTCTCTGTGAAACTGTCATGGTGCCAGTGTTTGCTTATTTCCCTTTCTGGAGAAAATGCCCACAAGCCAATGGCCGATTTGCCACACATGTTGATGGCTGAACATTTTGGACAAACTTCAGTGTGTCCAAATGATGAAATATCAGGTTTGGAAAGGACCTCAAGGTCATTTGGCTTAAGCTCCTTGAGCCCACTGTAGGAATCCCTTCTACGAGCTTCTGTGTCATTCATTTACCATCACTCTATCATACCATGGAACAGCTTTTACTAACAGAAAATTCTTTCTAATTTTCCCAAACCAGCTCCCATGCAATGTACCTGCATTGGTCCTAGCCCTGCCCTTTTAGACATCCTTGAACAAGTGTGTTTCTCTTCCCATGGCCACCCTCCAGAAGTTTGACAAAACTGCTCGCATCCCTCGAAGTCTCCCCTCTATTCATTTAACAAATATTCTTCCAGAGACTATGTACGTACCAAGCACTGTGTTAGGCATACTGTAAACTCTGTGAGGGCAGAGAGCTTAGTCTGTGTTATTATGTGCTGTCTCCACACCACCTAAAAGGGCCTTACATAAAGTAGGCATTCAATAAATATTTGCTGAATGAATGAATACAAAGATGAATCCCATAGTCTCTGCCCTCAATGACCTCTTAGTCTAGTGGGAGGCGGAACAGAACAATAAGCAATTATAATCCAGGGACAGAGAAAGGATGTGGGTTAGGAGAACCTCAAAGGAGAGGTTCTAACCCAGCATTCATCGTTCCCACCTCCTTCTTCCACTGTAACGTTGATCACATGTTGATCACATATCATGTTGTCATGATATGTCTGCACCTCTGTCTTCACCACTGGATTGTTAGCTCTTTGAGGACAGAAACTGTACTATGTGTCACTTAGCTTTGTATCCCTTACACTTAACACAGGGGCTGGCATAGGGGAGGCGTTCCGTATTTGTTCAATGAAGTGACTGATTAATGGATGGCTAAATGAATTAATATACTAATATTCCCAGAGGAAAAAAAATTAAGGAAACTGCTTTTATTGGCCTAAACTGGTGTTACCTTAAGTTTCACGAACACAAAAAATTGGTGAAGTAGCAGTGACAGAAATCTTGGGAGAAAGCAACCATGTCATCCTAGGGCTCCCCAAAGTCTCATATTTGCAACAAACATTTAATGAGCACCTCCTCTGAGTTTGATACACTGCCAGACGCTAGGACAAGGCAAACAACACATAATTCCTACCTTTCAGGATCTCCCAGACTAGCTGGTGATGAGTGCTCTGACAATGTGCAGAGGCTGCTGTGAGGGGCCGGGGGGTCAGGAAGGCTTCCTGAAAGTGGAGATGCCTGAACTGAGGGATGAGGAAACTGTCCAGGTGGGGAGAGGGAGGAAGGCAGTCCTAGGCAGAGGGATGCGCAGGCAGAAGTCCAGAGGTGTGAGAACTCAGCAGTTTGGGAGTATCATGTTGGGGGAGTGGGAGGAAGAAATAGAGATGGAGACAAGGCCCTGCCAAGGAATTGAGATTTGACCCTGAGGGCAGGAGGGAGCCATTGAAAGAATCCTAAAATCCCACGATGATCAGACTTGCATAGTAGAAGATTGTTCTTACGGCAGAGTAGAAAACGGATTGGAGGAACAAGAATGCTATAAGAGAGATCAGTTAGGAGACTATTTGGAACTTACTTGGAAAGCAGATGGAAAGGAGAATAGACATCAAAGACATTAAAGGGTAGCTGCCAGAACACAGTGACCCACTGTGCACACTGGCTCTCAAGCTTCAGACTTGGGTTACTGGGGGAGTGGAAACACCATCACCCAGCGGGGAGAACAGGCGAAGGAGCAGGCTTGGGAGTGAAGACAATGAGTTCAATGGCGAGTCTGAGGGCTTGGGGGCCGTCTAGGCTGATCCTCGAGAAAGATGGACATGTGGGTCAGGAGCTCAAGGAAGGGAGCTGGCCATGATACAGACCCAGGAGCCTCCAGGGGACACAGGCAGAGGATGAAAGAGTGGGAGTGTGCCAACCACCCAGGGAGAGGGGGTGGGGTGGGGAGAGGGAGGGGTTATCTGAGAGCCTCAATAATCTTTCGTAAAGATTTCCAAAACATTTTAAAGAATCCTCAGAGTTATTACCAATTTAGAGCAGCCTCCTGTCTCAAAGCTAATACAGCAATGCATGAGGAAAGCAATTAGAGGAAAACAGCAGTACTGAGAGAGGAGCCTGATTTTCAGATGTCCTTTGTGGGTAACAACAAAGGGACATGAAGGGAGCTTCATGAAAGAAAAGAGGAAGGCATCCAGACGAGGCCTGCCTGAGTGACGTGGTTTTTGCTTATTTGAGATGATGCCCGGGGCCTGACCTGTACCCCCGCGTCCCACCCCCAGGTCCCACATTAAGCAGCAGGCTTCCCAGGAAGCTGCATCCTTGCCTCCCCGGCTGCTTCAGTCATGAAATCTTTGCAAGTTACAGGCATCTGAGGCACACGATGGCCCAATCAAGCCACATGCCTGTGTAAAGCTGCCTCCTGGCTGTGACGAATAAAAATCAATATTTTAAAATCTGAGTTATTCAGATGCTGTACCCCGGAGGTGGTTCATAACCTAAGGAGCTCCTCAGTAGGAGAACAGCGGCTGAGGGTTTGTGTGAACATGGCTTAGCCCATGATTTCCCATGCCATCAGTCAAAGGACTAACAAAAGATTAAATAACAGAATTGTTCTTACACAGTGTCCCAAGGAGCGCCCGAGGAGCTGGGCTACTCCGGCTAAGAAGTCTAGACTGTCATAATAAGGAGAGAAGCAACTTGCCCTCATGAAGGAGCAGAGGGTCCCCTGGGCTCTCCAAGCGTTGGTGTCTTCAAGTCTCCTGGGTCCTTAGCACAGGGAAAGCAGGTTAAGCTGGGGGAGAGGGGATACTTCCAAGTACTCCCTTTTAGAATAAAATTTAAGAGCTCCCCTGAGAAAAGTGACAAGGGTCATATCCCTGACCCCAAATCCCCATGTCATGTAGGTAGGCACTTAAACCTATTGCAGCGGCGGGGCGGGGCCTGTGCTATGAAGACCATGAACTGTGTCTGGACTGGCCTAGGGGAGGGGGATGAGGATGGAGCGTAATTGGTTTGGTGACAACTCACCTCACAAAGGGAGGAAGCACAGAAACCCATTCTAGAGAGAGGGACGCAGTGTGGCCTAGCGCACGTTCCCTGGACTTGGAGGGATGAAGACCTGAGCTTTGGGTCCTTGGCTCTACCACCATGTGACCTTGGACAAGACAGTTTATCTCTCTCAGCCTCAGATTCTGTAACACCAAAATGTTGATAATAATCCCCTACTTACTGGGTTCCTGGGAAGATCAGATGAATAGAAGCAGAAACACCTTGCTGCTCCCTCACACTGTGTACTAGTTAGGATATTACTTTGGTCGTTCTAACAGAGGGACCAGAATAACAGTGGCTTAAACGAGGTAGGAGTCTATTTCTCTCTCATATAAAACTCCAAGCGGCTGTGGCCTCTCTGGTCTGAGAGCTCATCAGAGGCCCAGGCGGCTTCTATCTGGTCACCAGGGGTGTCACCTTCCTTGACTTACTCCGAGAAGGCTCCCCACCACTGCCACGTTGCAGCAGGTAGAAGGGGCAAAGGGGCAAGAGGAGGGTCAGCTCCCTTCCCCAAATCCAGGAGTTTACACTCCACCTCTTTTCATTTCCCACGGGCCAGAAGGTAGTCACCTATTCCCACGGGCCAGAATCTAGTCACATCTGGCTGTAAGAGGGGCTGGGAACTGTAGTTGTTTTCTGGGAAGTCACAGACTCAACAGAAAATTCTGCGATTATGGAAGAAGAGGAGGTGGCTACTGAGAGACAATTCACAGTCCCTGCCACCCCATTTGTCTAATTCCTCTTGATCCCCAGATCTCGGATTTATGTCACTTCCCTTGGGAGGCCTTCCCCGACCCTCCAGCCTACTTAGATGCTCCTCCCTTAGCTCCCTCACATCATCTTTGGCTTGCTATCTGTTTTTCTGACTAGAATGTAACCTCAATGAGTTTGGGGATGTGTCCGTCTTCCTCCCCGCTGTCTCCCGTGCCACCCAGAGCTGGGCACAGGGTGGACATGAGTTACACCCACGCCGACTAAGGAGGTCTGTCACCAAAGGGCCTTGGGATGTCCTTGGGGTGCAACTTTATAGCTTTGAGGCCAGCAGTGCTCACCAGTCCAGGATTCGTTTGGAACAAAACTGGTACCTCCTGCTGCTGCCCAGGCGATGGGGGGTAGTGGTCGCCCTGAAGACAGGTGGAATTTTCTTTTTACCCCTTAGTCCTCTCTCTGTGTACGTCTTTAGAACTGTGCCCATCCTTTGTCAGAGCCCTTGGGTGGGCAACGCTGACTCTGCAGCTCTGTTTTTCAGATCTGGGAATGAACAGTTGGGGGAAGAGCTTTCCCTAGCACAGTGGCCAGAACTGAGGATGCAAGTAGAGACTTGGTTTTCCATTCCCAGTCTCTACAGTGCAGCTGCCAGCCTGAAGCCTGCCCTGTGAGGAGGGGGAAGGGACGTCAGAGAGGCTGTCCCAGGGCAGTCAGCCTGCACCCCCTGTGGGGAAAAATGGCCTCCCAGAGTCTGGGCCGTGTGAACCCACTGTTTAGTCCCTGAGCAGCTCCTTGGGGCTTCACTTTAATGCCCTCCAGCTCACTCCTGATCTGACATAAACGTCACCATTTTCTTAGAAATCTTCTTCTTAGCTCATTTTCTCTGTTACCAGGATTTCTTTAGGGATCCCAGCCAACATGACTCTGGTTCCCGTGAGGAGGGGAGGCTGCACCCCAGGACGGACCTCCAGCCCCTCAGACACATTCTCATCACCTTCCATGTCTTCCTTTGATTGGAACTAGAGGACAACCAGGCCTGAGCTCTGAGCGACCAGCCCTTTTTGGCAGTCTCCAGAGCCACTGAGGGGTAAGTCACCAGAGACGAAGGCCTGGGGGTTGCTGGGTGCTCACGTTACACTCATACACAAAATGCGCCTGTTCAAGAACCAAGTTCAAATTTCCTTGCTTGTATTTTTCCAGAGAGTTGGGGAGAGAGCAGCCATATCCTGCCAGTAGCCCCTGGGAACTTGCCCCTGCCTCCCCCACTGCCTGGCATCAAGGGAATCCTTGCCCTCCTGACTGTGGCACTGGGCTTAGCTGAGAACAGACAGTTTCATTCCAGCAGCCGGGTTTTTCCCCCCATAAAATGGCAGTGTCCCTTTAAGTCCCTGCCTGTCTCCTCTCTTGGACTGGCTGTAGGTTAAATAAACTGACCAGACTTTTCTGACTGGGGGTTCTGAGCTGGAAATTCCTCCTACTTGCTTCAGCTTGTGTGCGGAAACAAAGAGCAGTTAAAAAGGGATTAACTTTTCCCTCTGTTGGTTTCTCTCTCCTTTCTCAGAATAATTCCTTTTCTAACTCAGGGATTTAGGTTCCTCTTGGAGCGCTGCTTCTTTCCTGGTTCTTTATTGACTGTCCGTAGAGCTACAGAAAGTTTCCCTGCACCCAACGTGGGGGAGCGAGTGTCTCTCTGCATGGGTTTCACAGTGTGGCTTCTTGCACCCCTGACTCCTGGATTCACCCATTTCTCTCCAGCACAAACCCTGGACTGGCCCTCTGAAACTCCGAGTAACATTCTATTAATCATGTCATTTCCCCAGGCAGTCTTCTCTTCTGGGAAAAGAATATGCTCATCAACTTACACACATAGTCTGGTTCTCATTAAAATCTGAAAGCAAAGGGTGGTAGAAAGAGCATTGTGTGGGAGTTGGGATTTCTGGGTTCTCCTCCTACCTCTGGCACTAACTAGTGTGTGACCTTGAGAAAGTCATTTCTCTCGGCTAAGCCTTACAGACCCCTCTGTAACGTAAGAGGTTCCTTCTAGTGCTAACATTCTAGTGTCTACATTAAATAGTCTTGCAATCCCCAATGACACTTGACCATCATGAATATGCACAGATGAGGAGCTGACCTGGGGTCCAAGGTGATTATTATACTCAGGAGTAGGACCCTGAAGCACCTGGCTTCAGCAGCCAGTTACCCCAGGCTGGATCTTGCTCTATCTGTACCCTTTATAGAAAAGGATCTAGCAGGTTAATGGAGCCCAGTGGTAACTGGGACCAGGCTCAGAATGGACAGACCAGAGGCCTGATATCCCAGGATCTATGCCATTCCGTTTTTACTCCCAAAAAGGACACTAGGTTTTTCTGTAGTCTCATGCTAAATAGAGGCCTGAACTAGAATCAACTGGTGTCTAGGACAGGGTCAGGGTGGGGTAGGGGCAGGGTTCAAGACAGACCATCATACACCTTGTTCAGTTCTTCTCTCTGAGTTTCTGCAGACAGAAGTACCACTCTCAGCAGCCCTGGGGCGGTTCCACAACAGTTTCACCCCTCCCGCCTCCTGGCATGGCCTAAAAGCAGGTTTGGCTATGCTGGGAACAAGTGATGTTTGCACTCAGCGACAATATCACTCAGCAGCCATGTGTCAGTGACCAGCTTTCCAAAAACCTGGAAAGAAATCTGCTCGCCAAACAAATGTGAAATATTTGCAAGTTTTCAAAAAGAAGCTGGGTCTGTCTTCCGTAGGAGAGAAAAGGGAGCTGTAAATGTTGTAATTAGAAACAGACATTTCTTCCATTCTTTAAAGCAACGAAGATGTTATAAGGCTTGCAGATCAGACCTCTCTGTGAGAAGGACCATTTGGGGATACGTGAATTTGGCAAACCAATTTCAGGGAAGCAGGCTCTGCCTCAGCAGGGAAGCTGCAGACCTGTAGCAGCCAGGATGTCTTTTCTGGAGTGTGGTCGTGTCTGGTACACAGAGCTGCCTTCAGGATTGGCCCAGGGTGTGTGTGTTGGGGGTCGGGGGGGGGAAGGGTGGATGTGGTGGAGTGGAGAAAACATCCTTGAGGTGGATGCTTCGGGTTGTCATGGAATTCTCAAGAAGAAGATGCCACAGTCTTCAGTGGTCCCAATGTTGGTGTGAGGAGGCTGTGTCCCGGGTCTGATCTCAGTTGTCCCCACCCCCCAGTAGTGCAGTTAGACCTTGGCTTCCAACCAGGCTCCCTCAATGGAGAGGATGAAGAGTGAATGTTGACACCTCAACAGCCCCGGGCTACTAGAAATGTGCCAGATAAGAAACTGGTTGCTAAAAGGTTTTTTGGCCAGATTTGTTTATGTTATTGTTTTATGACCTCCAAAGATCTGGCTAATCTAAGTGGCATTGGAACATGACTATTTTTCACTATATAGATATAGCTTCCTGTTGGCTTTATTTGACTTGAAGTATGACTATGTTAAGTTTTATACAAATATTAAATTAATAGTCATTGTGCAAGCAAAACTCATACTCATTAATTTTGATCGTGTTTAAAACAGTGATTCGCATCCATGGCTGCACATTGCTAAAACCAGGGAAGCTTTATAAAAATTCCCATGCCTCAGGCCCACCTCCAGAAAATCTATTTTAATTGATTTGGAGTGGGGCCTGGGCATTGATTTTTTTTTTTAAAGGTCCCCAGATGATTCTAATTGCAGCCAGGATTGAGAACCATTGTTCCGAATGATGCCTGAGAAATGTGCTAATTTAGTGGGGGGAAAACAATCAAATGAGATCTTCTTTCAAACTGGCTGGCTTGTTTTGTCAGTGTTCAGCCCAGTATCTGGATAGGAACAAAGCCAAGATTACAGTGCAGTTATGTAAGGTTTGGAGGGTAAGATTCTTCTCCTAAAACTGACTTATTACTGTATGTGTGTTTCATCTACAGCAATAAATTGGAAATATTGGGAGGGAACCTCATGCTCTGTGAATATAGAGTCCCTTAATATTCAATAATAATCACTCCATGATCTGAATGGACAGGGGACAATAATAAAGAACTCTCATATTTAAAACAATCGGCACTGAAAATGTTTCTGGTAATACCAGTCCATAATGAGCCAAATGGCACGGATTTATATTGCCTTGAATTTCAAGACTTCACCAGTGATTTATGATGGCTAGATGCTCAAATCACCATCTCTTGCCCCTCAGGTGAACTTTTGGTTCAACGTATCTGAAGGCGGAGTGAGGAAGACAATTCAGGTAGCAGAGAATTGAACAAAGGCCAATCACTGAATAGGCGAATTTGAGCTCGTTATCCGGCTGGGACTGATCACCTCTCAGCGGGATGATTCAGGAGTTGCAAATGGCTGGAAGCTTTGTTTTCCCTTCTCTGGGAAAGACAGGTCCATTAGCTCTCCTGCTGCTTTAGAGCTTAATTTGTTTTCGTTTTTGTTTTTTTTTCTGACACTATGGAGGGGACAATACATTCCAAAAATTAGAGGACAGCTAAGGAAAATTCTCCCTCTTTATTGGATATCATTAAGCACATGCTGCCTCAGGGGGATGGGGAAGGCCATTAACAGACAGGAGCCAAGAGAGGGATTAGCTCACAAAAGAGAAGGCTGTTGAGAGCAGCTCAGCTAGATACAGGAAAAGCTGCCAGGTAGAGACCCAAGCTTGGGCATTAAAACTCAGCTCTCATCGTGTTTTTAAAGAGTTATCATCTTTTGTATATAATAAAGGTAGAGTTAGGAACTGCCCTTAGGAAGGAGATGCATTAAATTCACTGAGGACAAAAACCCCCAAAGCTACAGCACCCGGGGCCATTCCCGGGGGGGCGGGGCTGATTCCTAGACAGTGTGTCTGGCTGCCCCCCACCAACGTCAGGGATCCTTGGTTTAAGAGTACAGGCTGAAGCACTCAGGGGGTTACCTTATCCCACATTTGCAGAGGCAAGGAGCTGACATTTATAGCTTGACTAGTGCTCCTTTTACAAGTAAATGACTACCCGGAGAGAGGACTAACTAAGTCACGTGCTTGGCATTTTCTAGCTGATTTTCTATTCAAAGAGACCCAGATTAACTTTCACTCCCATCAAGCTTTCCCCCAAACCTCCTGGTGGAAAGGGAATCCCCAGGCCCATCGTGGTCCCTGAATGATGCTCAGTCATGCGCCTGGCTTAGCCTGCTGTCCCTTCCCCAGGTCTGTGTCTTCAGTGGGATGAGAAAGACTTTGGCGGAGGCTTTTAGGCTGCGAATAAGCCAAGCGCATATAGCTGGCAGTGTAAACAACAGCAAAAAGACAAGGTGGAGAACGTGGCTGCATAATTGCGGACTGAGCAGAACTTTGAGACTGAATCCTGGGGAGGTCCTGTTTCCATGGCCCTTGCCTGGTGGTTGTGGATTAAATATAAATATCTACCCATACTGGAGGCTGAATTCAACTCCTTTACCAAATAAGCAAAGTATCGGTATCTGTTATATACAGGTAGATCTCTATTTGCCAACCTATCTCCTTCTACAATCCCTGACGGGCCTGAGACAAGGCAAACCACCTCTCCTCCGTGCTCCCGAAGCAGTGCCTTCCATGGGTGTTACGGAGCTCGTTGCCTTGGACTGTGGTTGGCAGGGAAAGCGGATCTCCCAGGCTCCGATGGACCAGTGTCTTACTTATCTAGCATCCTCAGCAGTGGAAGGCTCTCAGTGAATGTCTACTGAATGAAACTGTGTGTCCCTGTATTCCATCTAT
Source organism: Aethalodelphis obliquidens (assembly GCF_003676395.1). Classification (NCBI taxonomy): domain Eukaryota; kingdom Metazoa; phylum Chordata; class Mammalia; order Artiodactyla; family Delphinidae; genus Aethalodelphis; species Aethalodelphis obliquidens. Next base: position 72,669,098 of record NW_020837945.1, read on the forward strand.
CATCGCTAATAAACGTTGAAAGCCAAAGGACAAAGATGGAGTAATCAGGAAACAGAGAAAGAGGTATCCGGTAATAATAAAGTAGAAGTATAGGGTTGAAACATATTATTAAACCATTCACAGGTTAAATTCTCTCTCTCTGCCTATGTCACCTCACTCTGCACATCTGCAAAGGAGGAAGTGCAGTGGACAGTTCTATGGCAGGGGACCTGGATCAAGAGTCAGGGGAGCTGTCTTTTGCCTAACTGACTATGTGACCTGTGGCAAGTCCCCTCTTATGGGGACTAGATTACACTAGATGATCTCCCAAGGTCCTTACACTTCTGTCATTTTTGTAATTTTATGCTTTTTATGCACCATTATCCCAAGGTATTTCATATGGCTGAAGTCTGTCCAGGCGGTTCTCAGTGAATCCTGCCTACTCAGGTCATTGGCTGTGGGGCAGTTCTTTTCCACCCAACAGCGATCCTAATGATAAATGCAGGCTCTCTCCAATTCTGGCCCCAGCTCTCTCAGGAATCAGACTTGAAAGTCATTTTCAAATTCACCTTTGGGCTGCCTTTTAAATGCTTCCTCCAGAGGCAAAAATCACAAAATGCTTTCACTAGAATGGATTTTAGAGATCATCTCGTGATTCTAATTTAATCCCCTGTCCGTGGAGAAACACAACATCCCAGGTAGGGAGATGCCTTGCTCAAAGTCACATAGAGAGGTCAAGGGGAAGCATCCTGATGCCCATTTCAGGTTCTTTCCATTTCCACACCACCTCCAGCCACAGGGCTGATTCTCTGCTACCTTCTCACGCAGCTGTTTCCAAACCAATCAACCTGCCAACCAGGTAACCAACCTGTGTCTGCTTCCTACGAACCTAGGACTGTGAACTCTGAGGCAAGTTATGTTTTTATTGTCCCAAAGTGCAAGAGTAAACACTCACCTTTTGGCATAGAGCAGGGCTGGCCTGCATAGTTGAGTCTTCCTTTGATCTCTGGAACTGGCACTTAGAGTTCCACTTATTCCTTGAAAAACATCTAGAGTTAGTTAGAAAGAGTTGCCTATTTTCCAGTGGGTCAGATCCCGGTTCTGGGGCAGGATGGTTTAGGTCTGGGTAGCGCTCCGACCACGCAGGCAGCAACTCCAGGAAGAGAGGAGGCCCCAGCCAGAGCAGGTGCAAACCCAGGCGCCCGCCCAGAGCAGCCCCCTCTGTCTGCTGCAGCCACACCCCCTCTTCCTGAGGTTTCAAGGCTGGACCAAGTGCAGCCCTTGCCCAGATGATGCACTTCAGGCTCACTCACTCAAGATGGTAATAGCCCCTTTCCTTCTTAGGCCACCACAGACAAGGAGAGAATCCTTTTCCATGTAAATATATTAAATATTTAATGTAACAGACAACACAGACATTTATACATACATGTATGTATGGTCAAGCCATTCAAGAATGGCTGCTCTCTTGCTCTCTGTACATCCCCTGCTCAACCAGTCCCTGCTTTGCTCACATGACTATCCAATCCTCTTAATTACATAGGGCTTAATTAGTCCCTAGTAATTGATGAGCCCACCTGACATCAATTCCCCCTATAAATGGTAGCCGCCTTCTTCCCTGAGTAGTGGAGATTGCTGCCATGTCCTGCCCACTCTCTGCTGCACACAGTGGGGTGTTGCTCCAGGACCCTTTGTGTAAGATCCCATGTCCAATAAACCATTGGTGCCTCTGTCCCTGTTTCCAAGCTCTTTCTTTGGTCTCGAGGCTGGGCAACTACAAGGCTCACAAGCCTGTGGGGTGCAGCCCAACAGTGTATTTTATATGTTTACAAATACTTGCACCATAAAGTGATTTAAGAAGACATTTTTTGAATTGCTTACTCACAGGTATCTCTTGGAAGTCCTTTGCTGTTCATGTTACTGCTGTCCAGAAATAGTATAATCTGTTATTTCAAACTTTGCTGCTACGTGGTAGGAAATGATCTCCTCGGTAGAAATGATCCATTTTAAGAGGAAACATTTACTAAAATAAAATTGAAAATAAACAAAACCAGATGTGATAACATTTATAGATTGGGGATTTATAAAATAAAATTTAAAACACGTTTGTGGTAGAAAACTTGAAAAATACTTTTTAAGACTCTGCAATCCCGTCACCTAGCGCGGTGCCATTGAATACGGCAGCACTAGCCACGTGTTGCCATGAGCACTTGAAATGTGAACATCTGAACTGAGATGTGCTATAGGTGTAATATACACCCTGTATTTTGAAGATTCAGTATCAAAAAAAAGAGTATAAAGTCTATCATTAAACACTTAGGTGCTTGACATATTTTGGACACATTAAACAAAATATATTATTAAAATTAATTTCACCTGTTTTTAATGCAACTACTAAAAACCTTAAAATGACATACGTGACTCATGTTACATTTCTATTAGACAGCTAGGTCTAGAGAAAACACTGCTAATATTTTGGTGTATTTCATCCATTGTGTGTGTTTCTACAGTTGAGGAGTCCAGCTCCTGCTTACAAACCCGTGTGATTTTCCAGGCCTGACCCCAGGTAAGGCTCTCCCTGGCAGCCATACCGGGAAAGCTGCTCTCCATGCACTGGCCTCGGTGCACAGCCTGGGCAAAACAGTCTCTGGAGAGAGTTGCAGCCTAGTCTCAGGCTCCTTGACCAGTCAAGCCCTTCACATATTTACATCCCTATCCCTGGTGTCTTCATGCCTAGGTCTGTTTATCTGAGGGCTTGGGCAGAGGTCTTCCAGGTACCTCTGCTGAGACCTCTGTATAAAGGGAGGTGGGAGGACCTTGCCGTTTCTCCCCACTGGGACTCAGTACCCAGCACTTCTCCATTCTCGGTCCTCCCCCCAACCCGCTCCCAGGTCTGTCAAGCTGCCAGAGCCTCTTATTCAGAACCCCTTCAACACTGAGGTCACCCCACAGCAGCGCTGATCCACCTGGCCCTACACCAAGGTGTCGTTTCACGGAGAAAATGAAACAGGAGGGAATCAGCGCCTTCTCGGGTTTAGCCTCCTGCTTATACTATCACAGCAAGTGATTAAAGGCTTCACTGTTACTTTCATTTTGGCTCATTGTAGCTTCAGTCAGCTATTCTGACACCTGACTGCTCTTTCTTCCAGCTCAACTGAGCTCCTGACTATTTCTTTTTTAAACAAAATGGGGATCTTACTGAAATACGATTTTCTATCTGTATCAGTCAGGGTTCTAACAGGGGACAAACAGCACTGTCAAATTAGGATAATTCAAGGAGGTTTTACTTATAAACGGGCTAACTAATAACAAAGATAAGGTTGGAGTATGGGACAACCACAAAGGACAGTTTAGAAACCCAGGGCTAACAGAGCAGAGCTGCTACTCTCCCTAAGTCTGACGGGATAAGGGGAGAGAGAGGTTCCCAGAACCACAAAAGAGAGCTGTGCAGAGTTGGGATGCATTGAAAGGAAGGAAACAGCCAGACTAAGGCCATGTCATAGGATGGAGTTGGGGGAATAAATACCTGACACCCCTCCCTTCCTTCCCTCTAACGCTGAGGTTCTCCATCAGCTGAAACCAATCAAAAGCCAGAGGACAGGGAACCCCTACGGCTGTGGTCCTCTGTCCGTGCAGAAAGCAGGGTGGAGAAGGGGGAAAGTGAATCTAGAAGCAAATTACTACCCGGCACCTTCCTCGTGTAGCGTTGCCCTAAGTCATAGCCTATTAACCTGATTTCCTTCCTAATGTAACCAGTGGCTAGTCCTAGTGCCTACACTGACTGCGTGGGCACAGTTTACAGGACACCCAACCCAAATACCTCAATCCCATTTGGGTTTCTAGCCTGGGGTAGATTCAGAGGATACTGTTTGAAGCTGTGTGTGTGTGTGTGTGCGCGCACACACGCACGCACATGCAAACATGCATGTGTTATAATCTCAGTCCCTCCCAGAACATGCTTCCTTCAATATTAGCTCTGGGTAGGACCCTACCGCTCCAGGGCCTACATGCCTATGGCTTTGCAGAGGTGACCCACTTCTGGTGGGCTGGTTCCCACCCACCCTAGAGTCTTCTTTCCTAACCTTCTCCCACACCTCTCACCCACCCACCCCACTCCACTACTGTTTCTCCTTGCTGGGCAACCACAAGTGACTGATGCCCTCCTAGACACCAGTAATCCACTAAGAGGGGGGTCTGGGAATGGTGAATCTCCCTGGGACAGCATGCAGAATGCCCCACTCTCTAACTGAATCTCCAATTGTCTAGTCCAAGTGTGCTGGGAAATTAGATAAAGAAACTACCAAGGCTAAACAATCCTGGAGCTGAGGTCCTGGGAAGGTGGCAGGGAGAGGACTGCACGTGAGAAGACAGGGTTGACCTTCCTCTTTTATCATCTGTCTACAAAGCCAAGGGATGCTGAGTTGGGGCTGAGACCTGCCAGATGCCAGGCAAGGGGTTCCAGTGTCAGTGGGGAATCTGTGCTCAGGGACAAGGAAGCTCCTATTTGAAAAGTAAGCTGGAGCCCAAGAGAGGACTGTAGAAAACACTGAGAGAAGATAATGCCACGGTGGGGATGTGGCGAGCAGAAGGGACTCGTTTTATAGAACAGGAAACAATCTGTTGCAGGGATTATTATACCTCAGGAGGAAGAAGAGACAATTTAAGTTTTGGGGGAGAAGGCGATTTGAATGTAATCTGATGAGGGTGCCATCCAAAGGAGCATTCATTCTGTGCTTGTCAAGGCCCTGAAAATGCAGGAGGACCCACAGCCACCAGGGCAAGCCCAAAGGGCAAAGAAGCCTTTCTGGCTGGGAGGGAGGTGAGCCAGCAGCAGTGATGTCCTCCCAGCACAAAGGAGGCACATTGATGCCAGCCTGGTCGTCAGTGTCTGCCCAGTCATCTGACGTCCCTATCAGATGCAGCTTTACATGCCTTCATTCATCCCCTCGTTCATTCACTGGTCCAACAAACATTTAATGGAGCTCTGTGCTGGGTGAAGTGCCAGGCACAGAGAGGCATGAAAGGAAAACAAGCCAGTGTTTCCACCACCAGGGAGCTAAGAGTGTTGTGGAGGAGACACATTTCCAAGTTTCCAATGCAGTGAGGGGCTGTGATGGGAAGGAAGGAAGTTTTAAGGATGAGGGAGGAGTGAGGAGGACTTCACTTAGAAGTGGAGGGCTGTGGGAAGGAGGAGGAGAATAAGAGTTTGTCAGGCAGGTTAGGGTTAACAAGTATTTCTTGACCTCCTCCCAATAAAAATGGAATGCAGGGGCTTCCCTGGTGGCGCAGTGGTTGAGAGTCCGCCTGCCGATGCAGGGGGTCCGGGAAGATCCCACATGCCCCGGAGCGGCTGGGCCCGTGAGCCATGGCCGCTGAGCCTGCATGTCCGGAGCCTGTGCTCCGCAACGGGAGAGGCCACAACAGTGACAGGCCTGTGTACTGCAAAAAAAAAAAAAAAATGGAATGCAAAAAAAGCAAACACAAAACCAAGACAAAACAGTGGAATGCATAATTCATAAGGATGTACTAATCTTTCTTGTGAATCCTGTGACAGAGTTTTTCTCTTGGATTTAAGGTGGCATCTGCACGTTAGGTTTTCCATGGATAAGGATGAGGGACCCTGGAATCCCTTTGTGTTCCCAAGTCCTCCAGGGGCTGGCCCTTGGTCAGCTGCTGAAGAGTATACAGATCTGAGGAACTGCTAATGGTGGAAAGCTGTGAAAAGATCCCTGGGTAAGGATTCCAGGTTTCCAAGTCAGAGAGATTGAGAACTGCCAACGGCAGCTCACGGCCTTTAAGATGCTCCTGGGTGAGAACCTGACAGGCTGATCCCACTGAGCCCCCAGGCTTGAGGGACCTCGGATAGAAGGCTTTTTCTTCTGTCCCCCTTGTCCAGCCTCACCCTCCAGTTTACACTCAGCTTTGTCTCCTGCACTTGGGAAGTCTGCTCCCCTTAGAATGGGGCTCAGCGCATATCCCATTCCCAACTCCTCCATCCTGTCGTAGATTTCTGGCACAATACCTTCTCCTACAGCAGACCTAACAGGGCTCCAGTTTCCGCTTCTGCTAAACCCAGGGGAGTCTGGACACAGTAGAAACGATAGCCTCTAAAAAGCACTCACTTTTTCTAACTTACCTTACTGTTGTCTTCCCCACAGGACTGGACCCTCTGGCCTTCCCATTGTCAATCACTACTGGCCCTTTGAGAGCCTGCCATCTTGGAACCCACTCTCCCAGCCACAGGCTTAAGGTAACCAATAACCTCCAGCAGAAAGAACATAAAATTACAACATGCACATAGATCCTGTCTCGATGAGAGTGAGCAGAAATGACGCCCAGTCTCCCATCTCCAAGCAGCCCAAACTGAGTGTGTACCACACACAGGCTGATAGCCTGAGAGCTGCAGACAAACCGAGAACTTGAAAGAGGCTCTTTAAGAAGCCAACGCAACGGCAAGGAGAAGTCTGATGAGTCCACCAAGGGCTCATCTACGTATCACCAAACAACTGTCTATGTCTTGTTCTCCTCTGTGTTCCCTGGATGGTTCCTGTTTTCCACACGCAAGACACTCAGTACTTATTTGTTGGATGAACGAATGAATACGTGAAGACTTAGATGGATTTGTCTCAAACTGTCTGAGGTTTTGACTACTCTGATGAGCTATTTTGGGGTCATAAAGACCCAGGCATTGAATATTTCAGAACATATGAAAACATCTGGAACTCACATATTTCCTTGTCATTTGCACCCTAGGAAACTATGCATTACTGGGCAGAAGCAAGAAAAAAATCTCTGGTGCTTGTTGATAATCATGAGGGAAAGAAGAAATTGTGGTGTGTATGTCTGTGTGTGTGTGTAGCTGAGGATAGGGAAGAAGAGAAATCATTCAAAAATGGAATATCTGAAGTTTTAAATATTTTTCTTTATGAGGACTTCCCTGATCAGCTCCCTTAAAGAGGACCCCATCCCTTGCCGTTCACATCATCCATCAATCAGTCTTCAGGGCTCTGCTCTGAGGTTGTAGTTGGTGTCCAACTACAAGAGGTTGGTGTCCACTTTCCCAGCTCTGGGGCCTCCCAAGCAGATGTCAGGGCCTTGTGCAGGAATGATGACAGCATCTAACTCTGTGGCTCTCTCACTGCAAGGAAGACCATCCTAACTGTCCACCAGATGCCTGCTGTCCCCTCTTAGGGATGATGATGTGTTGGGTAATTCTATAATTAGGTCTAGACCCGCTGCAGAAAAGGTAGAAGCCCTGTCTTGGGTCGTGGCTCAGTACCGGCCAATGGAGTAGTGGATTCCACTTCCATCCTAAGGGGTCAAGGGTGCTGGAGAAGGAGGTAGGCAGCTAGAGCTGTATAACAAAGGTTAGAGGGGAAGAGATCGTTCCCCGTGACCCCAGTGGCTTGGATTGGGTCTGCGTAGCAGCTTAGGTGTGGTGAATGCCAGGCAAACCTGCCAGCTCCACAGAGACAGGGCTCTTGCCTCCCAGCTGATGCACAAGCAGGGGAAGCCAGGGCTGCCGCAGGAAATGGGGTGTTCCTGGGGTGCAGCCGCCAGTGTGGTTCGGGGGCCTCACAGTCATGCTGCCTGGGAGAGGAGGGCTCAGGGAGCAGGCAGGAGGGCCGTGGCTAACGGGCTGAGAACTGGCCACATGTGAGAAGTCTCTTCCTCCCCCCCAAATCGCAAACTTTCCCTAAACACTGACATGAAGCTGTTTATATTTCCTAGGCAAAGATGAAATCTCTCACTGACCAGATTTGAAGACAAACAGATTGTAAACTTTCTTTCTCTTCATGTGGTATTGGGGTGGGAGGCCAGAGAGACATTCATAGAAACACACACAGAATGACACAGCCATGATGAATTAGTTTTTCTATGAAGTATTTGACCACACACATGAAATTAATTGGAAATCAGCAGTGAGCCCTAATATCTGTTTATACCCAAGTGAAAAAAAGTCAGACTAAGTTTCTGTTTTTCTGACATTTTAAATAGCATGAAATAAAAATCCAACAATGACAGACAGCAAACGCTTTGTTTCTTTTATCTGGGGGGTGGGGAGTGAGTAATTAAAATATATCTCCTACCCTTGTCAGTTAATAGATTTTAGTGGAATTGCCAGGCCAGAGAGTATCCTATTACACTGAAAAAACCAGATTGGGTTTCCACGTTATTACTAGCTCTGGGATCACCTTCACGGTTTGACTGATGTTTTCTTTTTTTTTTTTTCCTTTTTCTTTAATTAAAATGAAAGTCCTTTGTTCACAATCTCTCTAAACTTTTAGAATAATCTAATTGTTCTTAAGTCACATGGTTCCTGTGCAGACACACGAAGGGCACTTCTAAAACCATAATCCTAGGCTATAAAAAAAATCTAGGGTGAATGATCAAAGGTGAACTGCCCATTTACAACCCCTCTTTCAAGGCCCCTTCCCATCTTCCTGACAGTTTTAGAGAAGTGTTTCTCTGTTGCTGCAACCCAGATCAAAGATTTGGATGCGAGGTTCTCCCCACCCCCGACCTGGCACGGAAGGAAGGGATTACCCCAGGAATTAAAAACCTCAGAGAAGTGGGCTTACCCACCTCCCTGGGGGGCGGGGGAGAGCCCTGGAGCCTTTTCTTGATGATAGGAACAGAGCCAAATGGAAGCAGGGGTGCCCTCTCTCTGTTCTTGCAGCGGAGGAGATAAACCTACTGGGTCATCCAGCCTTCAAAGAGAAATTTTCTGATCTTTTGTGCATAGTTTTAGTTAATATCTACAAGTTGCTAGAATCATGTTTATTTATTGGCCAATGACCTTCTTTTTCCTCCCACCCATGTTAAACCCAAGCAACAATCCCCTCCCAGGGCATTGGAAGCTCCCCCGAAACCCTGAGTCTGGGCCGCAGTAAGCAGAGAGGGAGGTGGGAAGAAGCTGCAGGGCTTCATTGTTTTACTCCACAGCTTCATCCATTTGGTGCTTTGTTTTCAATACTACCCGCTACCTTTTCCTGGTCACACCTGGATCTACTTTAGATTTTAATGGTCAAGATAAATTTCCTGAGAATGCTACTTTGAGGGCTGGACCCGCCTCCATCCCTGGGGACTCAGTGCCTAATCCTGTAAAGAGACACCAAGATCAGGAACAGGAGTGCCATGAAGCTCTTCTTCCTCTGGGAAGCACCAGGCCCACTTCCCCCACTTCTGTTCAGCCCTGACCCTGCATACCAGGGTTTGATTAGGGCAGACCCTCACGGCAGGGGTGTTGACAGGGGTGGAACACGCAGATTCCCAAAATTATGTAATCTTTTTGTTTAAAGGGACTTGAGAGATCATCTAAGACCCCACCCCCACCCCTGTGGTATAGGGGAACCCTACAGAGAAGAAGGACAAGCCTGGTTCACCCAGAGTCACCCATCCAAGCCAGATCCTGAAGCCAGATCTCCTGACTCAGGCCTCTGCTACCTTAGAGCTCAACATAGGACGCCCCCTAAAGAACTTACACTCTTGGAGTATTTGGTCCCTTGGGGACTGCTAGTTTGACTGGCTGTTCAGGGTTTAATGACAATGGGTATAGAGAATTGCTTTGGGAGATTGGTAATTGGTTTGGGAGATTGGTAATCGCTTTGGGAGATTGGTAATCCAGGCATATTCTCCAAAACTGCCACTTCTAGGGGGGACATTCAAGCCCCGAGGACCCTCTGCATTCTGGCTGGGCCAGTTTCTCCACCCCCAGTTCCCTAGTCCCAGTAATTGCCCCTGCTCTGGCCAGATCCCTCTACTCACTGTTCCTGCTTCCTCTCCTTGCATAGTCCCCTTTGTCCTGCCCGGAATGCGTCCTGCTCTCATCTCCATTTAAGCAATTCCTACCCACGCTTTAAAGCCCATTTCAAGTTCCAGCTTGTCTTCCTCCTGGAGTAGTACTTGTTATCTACTCCAGACCTTTGCCACTCAAAGTGTGGCCACAGACCTGCGATACCAGCCCCACCACAGAACTGCTTAGTCAGAGCCCGCATTTTAACAAGGTACCCTGGTGATTGGTATGTACAGTCAAGTGTGAGACTCACTGCTCTTAGAGAGTGTTCCAAGTGTAGTCCGAGGACCAGGACCAGCAGCATCAGCATCACCTGAGAATTTGTTAGATGCAAATTCTTGAGCCCCACCCCAGGCCTACAATCAGAAACTCTGGGGGTGGTACCCAACAATCTGTGCTTCGACCAGCCCTCCACAGGATTCTGATGCATGCTAAAGTTCAAGAAACCATACACAGTCCTTATCTTACCCAGGGACTTCACAGGCGTATGATCATGGTTTAAGGCTCCATATTGCTGTCTTGAAATTCCTGACTTTATCTTTGAACTTGTGTTTTGCAAGTGAAGTCTGATGAGACATTGGAGCCCGCACATGAACAGAGGAGATGTCCACCACCATTCCTTGCTCCTCCATTTGCATAGAGCATTCACAAAGCCCGTGAGTGCAGAATGCCAGTGGATCCGTAATGCATGGAGTTCAGCCAGAACTCAAAGTGAGTACAAGGTAAGTGTGTTATATCTATGACTGAGTCAGTGGGCTGATGACAGATCTGAGAAGCTACATTCTCCCTTAGAACTAGAACTTGCTTTGTACACTGAGGAAGGTAATTTAAGAAACACAAATGACCGTGGAACCCTATCATATCCTTTCTTACTCAAGTTACTTCCCTCCAGCCAATCACTTATGCCGAATACTGTGACACAGAAGGAAAGGGAAAGCAAGGACAACCCATAGTTCCTTTTCCTTTCCATCCTTTCTTTCTCATCAATAAGCCAAAGGTAAAGAGTGTTGGTCGAATGTATGAATGTCAAAAGGTTAAATAAAAACAGCTGAGTCTGTTTTTGCAACATTTCCTCTGTTCTGGTAAGATAGAATAAATATACACATACAAACTGCAAAATGTGAATTGCGTAATTTTGGTGGTTCCAAATGCTAGTTAAATGCTCTTATATTGCATTACATAATATAAAGATGAAAGGTAAAATTCATGTTAATAATTGAAAAAAATTTTTAATTAGAACAACATAAAATAAAAAACACCACAGCAAGTCAAGAGAGACTGCAGAAGAAAGGGAAAAGTTTTATATTTTAGGACCTTTAACGGCACTTTTTTCCTGCTTTTTGAACAAGGGCCTCCACATTTTAATTTTGCACTGGGGTTAGTAAATTATGCAGCCATTTCTGTCCTATCTTGTCCAGTATTCAAACGAGAACACTTCTGAGAATGACATGGAATGCTATTAATAATTCCCTCAGGCCACAGGTACAACTGGGCCTATCCTAAGCAGCCTAGGACATATGGTCATCCTAAATTTAAAAGTCCATGATGGTGAGGGAGGAAGCAACATAGCAGTAAAGGCATTCTGCTTTATTCCTGTCAATTGTAGGAAACTTTACAAAATTATATTTTCTAAATGTGCATTGTGTTAACTAGCAGGCTAACTCCGGATGTTTTAACAGGCCATGCGATGGGCTTGGGCATGGAGGATGCCTGCTCTTCCCCTGTTCCGCACAGAGTCGGAAGAATCTCCTTGGTTATTTATCTGTAGCTTCCCCACCCTCGAAGCCTCAGCTTTTCCTGTGCTTTTGCTTTCCTCTGACATTCTTAAAAGTTTGTGGCATTCTATCCACATCCTTGATTTTTGTGCCCCTCCTCCACCTTTGTGTGTGTGCCCTCTTAAAATGGGGGCTCATCAGCAGACATACTGTTTTCTTTAGACATTTTTTTTCTTCCTCATCAGGATCATTCACAATTTTAGGCTCTGAATGTTATTTTTAGAACCATCCTTTTTTTAGCCATACTCCCTTTCAGAGATTCTCACCATGAGATCATCCATTTTGAACTCTTTGAAGTCTGCTTTCTTCAAGTCTGTAAGTCTGAAGATACACATCTGACTTGTCCTGCTTGAATGGGATGGGCACTCTCTTCGAAACCCTCATGAGTTTCACCTCACTAACAGTTCTTTGCTGGCAGAATCCAGTCTGGACTATGAGTACCCCTTTGCTGTCACCTGTTCCTTTCAAGTGATGAGATTTTCAATCAAGCGGCTTAAGAATTTACTAAATAACCTGCTTTTCAAAAAAGTAGGGGACTTACAGACTTCCACTACATGTCTATTTAAAAAGTCAGCATAGGGCTTCCCTGGTGGCGCAGTGGTTGAGAGTCCGCCTGCCGATGCAGGGGACACGGGTTCGTGCCCCGGTCTGGGAAGATCCCACATGCCGCGGAGCGGCTGGGCCCGTGAGCCATGGCCGCTGAGCCTGCGCGTCCGGAGCCTGTGCTCCGCAACAGGAGAAGCCACAACAGTGAGAGGCCCACGTACTACAAAAAAAAAAAAAAAAAGTCATCATTTGTCATTGTGTTTTGTCTATAGTTTTCAAAAAATATCTGCAACGGTATCTCCCATCCAATTTAATCTTCTTACTATGTGACTATGACATTTCTCCCCTCAATAGGTGGGATCTGTATTCCCATCTCTTAAACAGAGCAGTCTTGTGACTGTGGCAGAAGGAATGCTATGTGACTTCAAGGCTAGATCATAATGTGTGATACAGCTTCTACCTGGTTCTCTCTAGGGACACTCATTCCTGTAACCCAGCAGCCACCCTGTGCGGAAGGCCAAACGAGGTCGGGGGAGAAACCACATGGAGAAATCACATGTAGGTGTTTGGAAGACAGCCCGGGTGAGGTCCCAGCCAATAACCAGCAACAATGGCCAGACTTATGAGTGGAGAAGCCTCCCAAATCAGATGATTAGAGCCTCCCAGACTTCACATCTTCCCAACTGAGGTCCTAGAGACTGTGAGACAAAGACAAGCCATCTCTGCTTTGTCCTGTCCTAATTCCTGATCCACAGAAACTGTGAGAGAGAATACATGATGGTTTTGAAAGCCACTGAATCTTGGGGGATGATTTGTAATGCAGCAATGGAGAACTCATGCAATAAGTTAAAAACACATTAACTAAGAAACAAAAATTAAGACTAATTAAGAATGCATCGGACTTCCCTGGTGGCACAGTGGTTAAGAATCCACCTGCCAGTGCAGGGGACACGGGTTTGAGCCCTGGTCCGGGAAGATCCCACATGCCGTGGAGCAACTAAGCCCGTGAGCCACAACTACTGAGTCAGCGCTCTGGAGCCCGTGAGCCACAACTACTGAGCCCATGTGCCACAACTACTGAAGCCTGTGCGCCCAGAGCCTGTGCTCCGCAACAAGAGAAGCCACCACAATGAGAAGGCCGTGCACCGCAACGAAGAGTAGCCCCTACTCACCGCAACTAGAGAAAGCCCGCGCGCAGCAACAAAGACCCAATGCAGCCATAAATAAATAAATAAATAAATAAATTTATTTTTCTTTTAAAAAGAATGCATCATCTCTACCCATTCTTCTGACTGATTGCTACTTGGTTTTACTGCCATTCCAAAAAGCTATCCCTGTAATTTAAATTCCACTCCACCAGGTGGAAGTGAAGCCATGATTGTACTAATGCCCAGTCACTGGGCAGAGACTGTGCTCCCTTTTCTATTTAAAAAAAATTTTTTGGCCACAACTGTGTGGCTTGTGGGATCTTAGTTCCCAGATCAGGGACTGAACCCGCATCCTCGACAGTGAAAGCACAGAGTCCTAACCACTGGACAACCAGGGAATTCCCTGTACTCCCTTTTATAAATTATACTTTTGTATGACATTTAATCTTAGTTATTAAAGCAGTTAGATCATCCCTGCTTAGTATACTGTGTGAATTTAAGAAAGAGCAAATTAAAACATTTCTCACATACTTCTCTAGCTGATTAACATAACACACAATTCTAATTTCAGACCCCCTGCTGGAAAATGTTCCCTCCTAATTTAATTTATTGAGTCAGAGATCATTTGGTTGCAATGAACAGAACCCATTCAAACTGGCTTAAGCAAAAAAGAAAAGTGATTAGAAATAGAGGGATCTGGTGGAACCCAAAGACAGGAAGTGAGGCCAGGCTTCATAAAGAATGATGCCAGAAATGGCAAAACTGATGAGAGCCAGCCTGGCTCGTCTCTCCGAATCTCTTTCGAGCTGTATTGTCTATTTTTTAAAAATTAATTAATTAATTAATTTTTGGCTGCCCTGGGTCTTTGTTGCTGCACGTGGGCTTTCTCTAGTTGCGGTGAGCGGGGGCTACTCTTCATTGCGGTGCATGGGCTTCTCATTGCAGTGCTTCTCCTGTTGCAGAGCACAGGCTCTGGGCGCGTGGGCTTCAGTAGTTGTGGCACGCGGGCTCAGTAGTTGTGGCTCACGGGCTCTAGAGCACAGGCTCAGTAGTTGTGGTGCACGGGCCTGCTCCGCGGCACATGGGATCTTCCCGGAGCAGGGCTCAAACCTGTGTCCCCTGGATTGACAGGAGGATTCTTAACCACTGCGCCACCAGGGTAGTTCCTCTACCGTCTCTTATATCTGAATCTTTAGGGCACATTCCTCATCTCTCTCTCTCCTCCTCCCTCCACGTGCCGCCGACCACTTCCAGGGAGCAGTTTAACATATGGTTATGGACACTCTGAAGTCAAAATGCCTAGATTCAAATACCAGCTCCACTAATGTCATGGACAAATCAATAGTGCTTTAAATCACGGAGCAGAGCTAATTAGTTAGTGGTCCTCCCTGGGAGATGAGATGGCTGCATCTGCCCACTCAGTGCTAAGCCTGTCTCCAAACTGGCATGAGCTGACCTTTTCCCTGGGCTTGCTTATTCTTTTATTGGTGATTCTTTCTGTAAAGTCTCAGAAACCTTACAATGGCTGATATTCTCATTGCTTTAGGGTGTTACCATTAGAGTTTCTTCCTTAGTTTCTGAGCCTTGTGCATTCTTAAGGATCCTTTCAGAGAAAATAAGAGGTTTTTAGGGGGAAATGACCCATGACTGATCATTAGCTCTGTGAAATGAAAAACTTGCAAGGAGATATAATGTTCCCATCAACTATAAATGAGAAGATTGCTCACAACTTATGGTCCATATTCCCTGTATCCAATGTCTCCATTTCCTCCCCTCTGAGTCAGCCTTTAATGAATTGATTGCTTCCCCCATTTTTTTCTTCATGGAAATTGCTCTCTATGCAAGGTTGTCAGACTTATTTGCAGTTTGGGCCAAAGAAGCAATCTCTTTCACTCACTCCCTCCACTTCCACTAGAAGTAGACAAAACTATCTTAATCCAATCTAATAAAGCTTAGAAGAAAACAAGATGTGTGGCCTGTTATTAAATTATTGCTATACTTAATAAACTGTAGATGTCAGAAATAATACATATAAATGCTCCAGGGCATGTGGAGACAATTAACACAATTTACTCCAGTAATAATTATAGGGCCGTTTGTGTTCAATTCAGATACCCACAAGAAGTCTTATACATTTTGCTGAACTTCCCTGACCAGCTCCTCCAAAGAGACCACCCACTTCTCTTCAGCCTATCACTCTAATTCCATATTTTGTGTAGTACTTACTAGTCTCTGATATTTTTATAGTTCTGGTTTATAGTTTTTTACTTATTTATTTTTTACATTATCTATGAATGTAATGTGGATCAGAGCACTTTCCTGTGTCTCTGTCACCACTCTATTCTCAATGCCTAGAACAAAGCCTAGTATATAGAGGCACCTAATAAATGTTTGCTGCATTAATGTGCCCCCGAGTGCCCAGAGCCTCCCAGCCTCACTATCAGCTCCTAAAGAGTGTATCATCTCGCATCCTGGACCCTCCTTGGCATGGAACTCTGTTGTCTCTCCCTAATCCATGATAGTTGTAGCTGTAGCTATTGCTGCTGCTGGCAATGGTGAGGGTGGCTAGGGGATCAGTTTGCTAGGGAAAAGGAGATGTAACCTCTGGAGACATTCCACAGGCTAGCCCCATTTTCAGAAGGCATTTGTTTCCGTTGGGCAAACTCTGAAAGAGTCAAGTTTCGCTACAAACTTAGTGTCTAATTAGAACCCGGTCAGGCACATAGAGCACAAATTCATGCAGCAGCCCATGAGGTGCACTGAACTCCAGAAAGCACCCAGAAACCAGGCCTAGTGTGTGCTCAGCAATCGGAAGTATAGTTCTAGCAGCACAGGGTACAAAATGGAACCAGATCCTCCTCAAAAACCTCCATATTCCTGAATCCAGTCTTGAGAGCTTAGTCATCTGTGACCTCAACGCCCTTCTACTTGCATCATGTCCAAGGCACACCAAGTCCTGCAAACCCTCTTGCTTTGGCCGTTGCACCGCACCCCTCAAGCACTTACAAATTCCTGTTGCAAGTCAGTTACTTATTTACATTTGTCATCATTCCTTCCAGTCAGAGACCATGTCTTGTTATTTTCCTCCCCCTTCCCCAGCATGATGACTTTTTATTTTATTTTATTTTATTTATGTTTTTTTTTTTTTGTGGTTCGGCCTGCTCACTGCTGTGGCCTCTCCCGCTGCAGAGCACAGGCTCCGGACGCGCAGGCCCAGCGGCCATGGCTCATGGGCCCAGTCGCTCCGCGGCATGTGGGATCCTCCCGGACCGGGGCACGAACCCGCGTCCCCTGAATCGGCAGGCGGACTCCCAACCACTTCGCCACTGGGGAAGCCCCTATTTTATTTTATTTTTAACTAAATTTCAGACTTTATTCAGATTTCACGAGTTCTTCCACTAGTGTCCTTTTTCTGTTCCAGAATCTGAGACAGGAAACCACATTGTGTTTGGTCCTTATGTCTCCTTACTCTCCTCTGGTCTATGATAGTTTCCCACTTTTCTTTTTTTTTCATGATGCTGACAGTTTTGAGTACTGGTTAGGTGTTTTGTAGTGTGTCCCTCCATTTTTTTTTCTTATGAGGAATAATGTAACTTTAAAATTGAGCGATTTGTCTAAGGCCAAAGAACAAGGTTTTTTTTTTTAATTAGAGTATAATTGCTTTACAATGTTGTGTTAGTGTCTGCTGTACAATGAAGTGAATCAGCCATACATATACCTATATCCCCTCCCTCCCACCCCCACCATCCCACCCAACTAGGTCATCACAGAGCACCGAGCTGAGCTCCCTGTGCTATACAGCACGTTCCCACTAGTTATCTATTTTACACATGGTAGTGTATATATGTCAATCCTAATCTCCCCATTCATCCCACCCTCCCTACCCCCACCCCGTGTCCACCCCACCCATTCTCTACGTCTGCGTCTCTATTCCTGCCCTGCAAATGGGTTCAGCTGTACCATTTTTCTAGAGTCCACATGTATGCGTTAATATACAATATTTGTTTTTCTCTTTCTGACTTACTTCACTCTGTATGACAGACTCTAGGTCCATCCACATCTCTACAAATGACCCCATTTCGTTCCTTTTTATGGCTGAGTAATATTCCACTGTATATATGTACCACATCTTCTTTATCCATTCATCTGCCGATGGACATTTAGGCTGCTTCCATGTCCTGGCTATTGTAAACAATGCTGCAATGAACTTTGGGGTACATGTGTCTTTTTGAAATGACCCACCTCCTAGAGTAATGAAAATAAAAACAAAAAAAACCAAATGGGACCTAATTAAAGTTAAAAGCTTTTGCACAGCAAAGGAAACCATAAACAAGATGAAAAGACAACCCTCAGAAAGGGAGAAAATATTTGCAAATGAAGCAACTGACAAAGGATTAATGTCCAAAATATACAAGCAGCTCATGCAGCTCAATATCAAAAAACAAACAACCCAATCAAAACATGGGCGGAAGACCTAAATAGACATTTCTCCAGAGAAGACATACAGATGGCCAAGAGGCACATGAAAAGGTGCTCGACATCACTAATTATTAGAGAAATGCAAATCAAAACTACCATGAGGTATCACCTCACACTGGTCAGAATGGCCATCATCAAAAAATCTACAAGCAATAGATAACTTTTAATAATTTAAAAAACATATTATCAGCCTAATATTTATGTCTTCCTAAGCAACAGTGCTAATCTAGAGAAAGACTAGGGCTCATACGTAAATATAAAATGTAATGGAGAAATTTAGGGGATGGTAAAACAGTGCATTTTTATCCTTAGTTCCTGGTTGTTTGGCAACTCCCATATCAAAGGCCAAGCCTGGGGGCCTCACCTCCTAACTCCTTCCACAGCATAGAGAAGAGCCCTACTTTCATCATGATGGCCAGGCTATGAAGGTGCTGCCCTATGGAAGTTGGAGGATATGATATAAGATGAAGTGGTGGGGGTCCTCCCCTTCCTGCTCCAGGGGGCAGTTGGAGAAGGAAAAGAGATGAAAATTGTGGAAGGAATTAATCAGGTTGGAAGTTTATAGTTTACCTTATCCCCCAAGTTTGAATCCAGGCAGGTGGAGATGCTAGATGGCTTTGGGGGAAAGCCAAAAGCAAAGATTTTTTATGAGCCTTCATTCCATGGTGGTCCCCTGTGAGGGAATCAGCTTGTTCCCCATACTAACAGGAAGAGGTCACATTAAGAGCTGAAAAGTTCAAACAATGGCCAGCATTAGTGCTTTCAGGCCTGACTCCAGGCTTAGGAGCCATGGAAGGGCCCCTAAGTCCCCATATGCCCCTTGGAAAATAGAGATGGTAGCTGAGGTACAAGTGAGTGGGCCTGACAGGGGTCTCCGGGAAAGGGACAGAGTGAGCCCACATCAAAGGCCTCAGGGCAGATGGGGAAAGTGGCTGAGACTCAGAGGGTGTGAGCCAGCAGGGTACCCTGGGCCCTGACTGAACCACAAGGTCTCTGTGGAAGCCAGAAACTGGTCAGACACCTGGCTGGCTAGGAACCCACAGGGCCTAGAGGCCAGCACACGACAAGCAAGAGCTCCAGGGCCACTGCCACCACCTTTGGGTGGGACGGGGGAGGGGAAAGACATCAGAACTTCTAAGCATTTAGCCCCATGAGCCTCTCAAAACTGGAACAGACTGAGCTACTCTTGATTGGCAAGTTACCATTATCTTTACTCCTTTTACTATACAACAGGGACAGGATTCATGAGAAAGATTAGATCAGTCATGGAAAAATATCCTGCATTTTCTCTTCATGTCTGAGTGGTGTGTACAGACTTGCAACTGTACTACATATATTTATCGAGTATTTGCTCTCTATCTGAAGCTTCATAAAAGTATGGCCTAGTGTTATGACTACCAGTGACACCAAAAAATGTTGAGTGTCTTTAGAACTCTTTTAAAAATTGACATCTAGCAAATGGATGTGGTTCCAAGCTAACACCAAGTTTGAAAGAGTACTTCAGTTGGTACCATCAAGCACAAAACACATCCCCCTGCTTGGCTTGTACAAAGCCACAGTAGGATCCCCACGTGTGCTACGATGAGCCCTCTCAGGGCTGTCTTCCAGCTTCCTACCCTCCCCTGTGAACTACAGACAAATTTAGAGAAAAGGAAGGCAAGGAGAAAACTCCAGCAGAAGGGCAAGTTGACAAACATGCCTATTTATCACTGCAAAATTCTCTGCCTTTTTTATCCTATTGATTTTCATGCTCTCTTGTGTATGCCACTGTGTCTAGGGGAACGAATGTACTTGTGAGCAACCTTGCAGTTGAGTGATGATAACTTAGGTAAATTAGAGCTTCAGTCAAACTCTCCCCAGCCCCAACCTGTCCTCTGGTCCCCACTCTTCAGGAGAAAGAACCATGTGTGGTAGAAGGGGGTGGAACCTGTCTGCAAGTCTCCATCCATTACCATCTGTGTGTCCCCGTTGACTGTGAGCTCTGGAGGCCCAGGGCTCTGCAGTGTATCCATCTCAGCAGCCTTGAGCTATTTCCCCGGTGTCAGATGAATGAGTGATACGTGAAAGAATGCATGAATGAGTCTGAAGCAGAGCTGGTAGCCCAACTCTCTTAGAAGACAGTAAATCCCCATGGGCTTGATGTGACTGGGGAAAGGTCAAGAAGCATATCAGTCTTCCATGGGGGAGATTTGCTGGTCCCTGTCTTCTCCTCGCCTATGAAACATGTCTGGGGAAGCATAGAGGATCTTGGGGTAGCCTGAGATCCTGGCATGACAGTGAGAGCTCTAGGGTAGCCCAGATGATTCCTGATCCAGAGGAGCCTCAAGAATCTGGGATGATTCTAAGATAAAGATTCTAGGGCCTTCGAAGTACACCCAGGTTCCACTTACCTGACAAGAACCCCTGGGGGGATTGTGGGACCATAGGGAGGGTTGGGGAAAAAAGGGAGAAACCCTGCATGCCTTCAACTGTCATTTCAATGAGGGAGAGTACAGAAGGATGGGAATTCCTTGAGAAAAGGAATATGAGAATGAGCAGGGAGAAAGAGGTAAGAAATGGAGAAGGGCCTCAGAGAGGGCTGGGGGCTCCTGCCTCAGAGAGGCAGGAGGGAATGATGGAGAATTGGGGTCCCAAGGGCTGTGGTCACAGCAGTTTGAGGGTTGGGAGTCATTGCTGATGTGGGGAGGGAGAAGGCAGAAGTTGCTACATGTTAGAAATGCCAAGGAATACCGAAACCTTTGTAAAATCAGAGACACAAGAGCCAGAAAGCCTCAACTCTCCAACACCCTCCTTTTTTTTTTTTAACAAGAACACTGAGGCCATAAGTCAAGCCAGTATCGGGGCCATACAAGCCAATAGCCCAGGGCTATGGAGGCAGGGCTGGGGCGGGGGGGGGGGGGCGGTGAAGGCTCCTGTACTGTGCCCCTTGAGTCTCGTGCAGCACCTCTGGACCCCCAAGAAGAGGCAGTTTGACTGAAGAAGTAGCCAGAGTAAAGAAGAAGGATAAAAGGATTAAAAAAAGTCAGGAAGTCTATGAAACTTTGCCCAGTAATAATAGACACCATTCAGTGAACAGTATTTAATCCTGTTAAGGCTTTGGAAGGAATTGGCAAATCACTGAGCCTTTCTTAAGTAGAAAGGAATTTCTGATGAAAGAATTTAATTGAGGCCACTGCCCTTCCCCAGAGGATCCCAGAGCAGCCATGAACATCAAGTGTAGCTCTTCTGAGATGCCAGCAAGACTCCCTGTGCCTCCCCAAACCCCTACTGCCCCCACCCCAAAAGAAACCAAACTCTCCTGAGCATGATCCCAAGGACAGGATAAATACATTTCTAACGAAGGATGTTTTCATTATGGGTTTAGACTCTACTGTTTCTGAGCTTTCTTTAAACAGTCAACCAGTTGAAAGAAGAAATAGGCCTGATACGAAAACTCACATAAGAGGCTCCTATTGTCTAGGACCACAGGTCTAGAGCATCCTCCCCGAGGGCTCTATGAGACAAGGGAGCACAAATATCAATGCTCATTTCTCTGCCACCTGGGTGTTACCGGGGTCTTCACGGTAACAAGGACCCATAGAGAGCATGCTTTATGTGTTCTGGACTCAGAGATTAGAGATGGCGTCGACAAATATGAGAGCACGTGAGTCAGGTCAGGAGAAGGAGAAACTGCTGTCAGAGGAAGCTCAGTGCAGCGTTGTTATCTGTGGCAAGGAAGTTGAAGGTCACCCAGAGTCCACTGTGGAGGGAGAGAGGGGAAAGCCGGCTCGAAGTGCACAGAGCAGCGCACACAGATTTTAAAAGCACAGTGCGGGGGGAAGAAGGGAGAAAAAGAATGTGCATGTGACACAGCACCATTTACATAAAATAAAAACACAACACAGGAAATACACAAAAAGATATAGGCTAAATCCATGGTTGCCTATAAGGGAAGGAGAATGGGAGGTGTGCATGGAGGAAAAAGGGAATGAACACAGGAGCAGGGACTTGTACAGACCAAAGATGACAGTGTGCCTTGAGGTCCATGGGAGTTGGGGCATCCAAGGGCCCTCCTTAAGAAGATCAAAGTCTTTCCTTGTGAGCTTCAGGAAAAAGTCCAAATAAACTAGTGCTCTAGGTTCTTTTCCTACTCTCTGAAGATGGCCTAATCCTTCAGGAAGGAAATCTGCCTGTGCCTTGTGTGTGATCTTATGGGGGCTGAAGGGCCAGCGGGCCAGGAGAAGAGGGGCCTCTTCCACTCAGCTGCCTCTTGAATGTCACAGCCTATCTGGGGGACTATGGCTTAGGATTCCAGGTGTCTTCAGGGGTACAGGATGGTGGCCCCCAATGAGGTAGCATCAGTAGAAAGAAGTGCTACTATCCACCAGAAAGGATGCATGCTCACGACACTGATGGAACCTTCTAATTAACTCTGAAACAAATTTTATGCTTGGAGAGGCAGAAAGTCCCCAGAAAACTCCTGGGGTACATATAATCAATTTGCATATAAGTAAACTGAGGCTTAGAAAAGTTTGGCAGTTTGATTGAGGTCATGCAACTAATAAGTGGCAGAGGCAGGATTTAAACCTTGGTGTGTATGACTCCAAAACCTGAGCTCACTGCCAGGTTATAATGCCTCCAGCCTAAGTCTTTGTGTCACACACACACACACACACACACTTACATAGGCATGTTACCAAAGTTACATGTCATGAAACAAAATCATACTCTGGTTGCTTCTTCCAACCTGAGCCCTCAAGGACACCATGGAACAGTATTTCTCAGGGGCAGACAAGGGCAGTTGGGATCGCCGCAGAGTTCCTTGTGCAAAACCGACAAGAATGGTAAGAAGGGGAGCACAGGGGAGAAAATGGGGAGGTTTCCCAGTGTGTAATGTGACTTCAGAAATAGCCATTGAAGACAGATCAGAGAAATGCTTTGCAGCAGACACGTCCTTCTGTGTAATTCCATCTGAGGCCAAGAGAAAAGATGAAAAAAGTGACTGTCATCCATGTACTGACTAGTGGGTCCACATGCACTAACTCTTCCCTGAAGCACCTCTCACGGCGGATGGTGATGGGAGAAGAGGTAGTGGAATTTCAGGGGCTGAAGGGATATTAAAGATCATCTCAATGAACTCTTCAGTGGGCGGTGGAGAAACAATTACTTGAGCCAGGCCACCCAAGAACAGGAAACTAGGTCTCTGGCTCCTGGGCTGATGCCTGCCCACCTTGCCACATGGCTGCCCTCGTCAAGTCAGCTTGGAGGGACGACCCGCTATGGCCCACCAAAGACCCTGCTCCTCCTTTCTGCTCCTTCTCTGCCAGAATTCCCACTCTCTCTGGGAAATGACTGCTTCTCAGGAGAAGGACGAGAGGCAGTGAGGTCAAGAGACGTCTCTTGGATTGGAGGACAAGCACCCAGGGGTGAGATTCTGGACAGATGAGCAGTTTGGCCACGGCTGACCTCCTTCCACACACCTTCTTTTCCAGCCTCTTCTTCAGGAAGCCCTCCCCACATCTTCTAAGCCTGCCCACTCTTTCTTTCTAAACCTGGGGCAGGGGCCATGACCTTACTTTTTAAAATTCTGGTCAATTTATTTTTCAAAGAAAGACCCAGGCCCTGTTACAACTACATAGGGGGCTCTCTCAGCAGGAGAAGCAGAGCCTGTCAAAACAGATTTTCTTTCTTTCCACCAAAGCAAGAGACACTCCCAAAACACAAAAGACACTGAGAATCCTGTCTCCTTGAGGGATTTAATTATTGCTGGTAGTTGTTCTCTTCCGCAGTGGCATCTTTGCCTCACTGCTTCTGGAGAAGAGGGACATAGAATTTCAATTCTTAGCCAGGCTGGGCGAGAGCCATTCCCCCAGAGGCACCCAGCGGGAGGTAAGATGAGTTGCCACCTACACAGTTTCAGAGGCTCTAAGCCTCCAAACACAGCCACTATTCACTAGCTGATCCCTGAACTCCACCATCAGAGTTTTATTTATTTAGCTTTGGAGTTTATTTGACTTTCAAAATTCAAATATTCCTGGAAGGGATGATAGTTATGGCCAGCCATTTGCAACTTAGTAGAATTTTTTTTCAGATCACACTCCAAAGGGCATTTTTTAGAGTGAGAGAGAAAATCAGATGGCCAGGGAAGGGAAGAAAGTGGAGAGGGAAAAGGGTCCACAAATCAGAGGGTAGGGAAGGGCCCAAGAGGAGGCTGGAGCGCAGAGGGCAGACGCAGCACGCCGCACCGGCTGGCCTAGAGCCCTGCATCTCAGTGTGCGCTGGGCTTCAGCAGCACCAGTGCCACCTGGATCCTGTCAGACACGCAGATTCTGGGGCTCCATCCCAGACCTACTGAATCAGAAACTCTGGGGGCAGGGCCCAGAGGTCTCTGTTTTAACAAGTCCATACACGACTGACTTTGGGGCATCGTCAAGGCTGAGAAGCACTGGCTTGCGGTGTCTGTCCTATGCGGCAGGACCGTTCCCCCACCCCGCTGCTCATCAAGCTCGACTCCTCTGATGTGCCTCCTTCTCTCTGCCCTGTAGGAGTGAGGCATGAGAAACCACCACCGTGTGTGGCCAGGAGAGTGTTCAGCACACTGGAAACCTCTGTAGGCATAGGAGGTGGGATGGTGACAGAGCAGGGCTGCCTTTGGCCAAAAGAGCAAGGGCTTGGGGCGGAGCCTGGGGAATTGCTGATGAAGTTTGACGAGTGTAAGTGAGGGAGCAACTGAAGGAAACTCCCCAGAGCAGCCATCTGGGCTTCGGAGAAACTCGAGTGGGGATCATGCTGAGTGAGGTAGAAATATGGAGACAGAAGTCTGCTCAAGCCCTGACTGGGGTCCCATAGGGTGTGGATTCTGGGCCATGAGGCACCACTGGGTGCCTCCCTTCCCTCCACATCAACTCTCCTTGCGTCGATATGCGCAAGATGCATCTCTTAGGCCAGCTCATCTCCCGCTTATCCCCACCAACCCTCAACTCTCAACCCCCATCCCTTGCCCAGGCAACCTTGTGGCCGAGGCAAGGAGGAGCCCCCAAGGAATCAGATGGTGAAGCCTGAAGCAATCCTCTGCAAATTGGACATTGTTTTGAAGTCCGCTTCTCTGCTCTACTTTTCTCCATAGACCTTGTCAGCATCTGAAATATTATGGGGTGGTTTTTGTTTTGTTTTGTGTTTTGGTCTATTTCCTTCTACTAGAGTGTGAGCCCCATGAGGGCAGGGATTTTTTTTTTTTTTTACTGTGTACTGTATATTTATTTTTCAATCCTCAGGGCTTAGGACAAGGCCTGGCACACAGTATGCATTCAATAAATATTTTTTGGAAAAAAATGAATGAATCTTAAATTTGTTCCATGATCTATCAATACTTATTTTAACATAAAAAATTATGCCCCCCCCCAATACTTCAGTAAAAATTGATGTCTCACATCTTCCACAAAGTGAGGGCTTCAGATGGCTGTACATACCACAGCTCCAGGCTCCACTACAGAGTGAAGCTTCATTTCTGATCAGACAGCCAGGATGAGAGAGGACGAGGCTGGGAGGGTCAGGGCCTCCTTGTGAAGGGAGGATCAGTCACCATGGCTCTTGTCTCTGGCCTCAGCCAGAGCAGTGTTTCTGGGAGGTGGAAGTGCAGGAAAGTTATAGCTCAGTGACAGACGATGTACACAAACTTGTCTACCCAGTGCCTGGCACACAGTGGACACCCAGGTTAGCAAAATCTCTATTTGCATCTGAACTCCAGTGAAATCTTGATGAACGAGACATTCAGGAAACAGCCTCGCAAGATTCGCTCTCCTTGACCTCAGGAACTGGGTCTTAGATCCTATGTTTCCCTGGTACTTGGCACAGTATGTGTCTAGAAGGCCTAAATGAATGCTTGATGAATGAAACATATTGTTTCCATTGATATTTTTCTGGATATTAAATTATATTTCAGGCCATGTGGCTGAAAATCATTCTAAAATGCATTTTGCAACGTTTCTATGTTAGCGAGTGAAGAGTACTGAACCTCCTCGCATCTTCCTACACAAAATCACAGAATCTTGCAAGTGGTCATCAGCAAGTACCGCAACTTCCCTGATCATGTATCACTGAGGGATGCAAAAAGGGTGTGTGAGATTGAGTTTGTTTTAACCCTCAGAAATCATGGGGTGTTAAAAGAATTCTCTGCTCTTTTTTCTTAAATCTCAGGTTTAGAGCTCATAAGGGACTAACATCACCTAGCCCCAGTAGCCTAACTTGACAAATGGAGAAACCAAGGCCCAGAGAGGGGAAGGGCACTCAGTATGTGAAAAACATTGTCAGAACTGGAACCTTGGTCTTTTGCTCCCCAGTTCAGCACTCTTTCCATTTTGTTGATTTGTCTCTATCTCCTAAGACTAGAAAGCAGAGAAAAATTCTGATTAATTCATGTTTAAATTCCATATTAAGGGAAAGATATAAATTTCTTGCTAAGGATATGTTTACTGAACTCTTTATACTTAGTACTGTCGTGGCTACTGCAGGGGACAAAGCAGACACAAAACGGTCCCTATCTATTGCATATTGATGATCACGATGATAACGGTAAGTTTCAGTTTTTGAGTATATGTTCTATAAAAGCACTGGGTGCTTTACATGTATTACCACAAACAATTCTCACAGCAGCCTTATCAAATAGACTTCTATGTTAGGCCTCTTTGGGTTGCTCACGACAGAAACCCAACTCATACAAGCTAAAGAAAAAAGGGAATTATTGGCACACACGAATGAAAATACCAGGAGCTGTCTAGTTTCTGGGTAGGCTGGATCCATGTGCTCACACGATATTATCAAAAAGTTCTCTCTCCTTCCATCTCCTCTGTGTAAGCTTCACTCTCTAGTATATTCTTTCCATGTGATAGAAAAGATGAGCCCCAGTAGCTGTGACTCCCGTGAGCCTTACAGTTTATAATTTCAGAAGGAAAGAGCCCTATTCTGACCTGACATCCACACGAGCCCTCTTCAAGACCTCAACGGATGCTCTTTGGGTTATGTGAGCACATCTGCACTTATCATTATATCTAGGAAAATGAGATACTTTGGCCACTCCATATCTCCATATGGGGGAGGAGAGGGTCTTTTATCAGGGGAATGGAGGAGGAGCAATTCATAATCCCATTTTACATAGGTTGAAACTGAGACTTACAGAAATTAAGTAACTGCCCAAGGCCACGGGGCCTGTTAGAGGCAGAGATGGGATATAAATTCAAAATATTTGTCTCCACAGCCTATGCTTTTAATTTTTCCTGATTATTTTTTTTGGAAAAAAATCATACTTTAAAATTCACCATTCTAAAAGTGTACAGTTCAGTGAAAAGCCTGTTTTAATCATCGTCCCAACTTTGGTGTGATCGGTGCTCAGTTGTGAAGTATGTGGTAAGTAATTTGTTGCTATTAATGGTTGAATGACCAAAGTTATTGAATGATTTACTTTTAAAAATAGAAATCAGAATTAATTAAAGATTACCCATCTAATAATGTCGTCCTCATTTCCTTGTACTACGATATACTCTTTTAGGTATAGCCAGCAACACTCCTGCTGAAGAGGGTGCTGTCACCCATTTTTAGTGTTTCCTAGGGAAAAAAAAAATGCTACAGCTTGGAGTACTGCTGTGTCTTCCCATAAATAAAGCTTTCCACATTATAAGAGAGAATGGACATGCCCTCCAAGAAAGAGACAGAGAATCTAGAAATATTAGTAGAAATGACAAATCTGTTCAGCAACATTGCAGATTATAAGATTCAAATTAAATCAATACCATTTCTAGATTCCAGTGTTGAAGACTAGAAAGAAATACAATGGAAGAAAGAGAGAGAGTGTGCTCATTCCCTGAAGACTATAAAACATTAAGTATTTTGCATTTAACCTAAAAGGACATGCAAAAATCTATTCAAAGAAAATTACAAACCTCTAATGGGGAAAAAAAAAAGACTTATTGAACAAATGGAGCTTTTGGCTGGGAAGATTCTATTTGGTAAATGATACAAAAGCTAATGCAATCTTGGGCCACATTAATAATCTGTTTTAGAAGGAGAGAGGTAGTAATCCTGCTTCCCCTAAGTTGCTCAGACCACACTTTTAGGGAAACCCAAACAAACTATGATAGAACATGTCTTCGGGGGGGTGTTGTATGTGGCCAGGCTGGCAACAGGTCTGGAAACCACGTTACACAGGGAACTGAGCAGGTTTCATCTGGATGTTAGAGCACTGTGGTCATTTCCATTGGGTTAGAGAAGATTTAGAGGTGAGTTGAAAGGCTGTGGCATACAAGTATTAGACTTGCTCTGTGAACAAAAATTATAGGAAGAGAGATGTTGGCTCGAATAAGGTAGCGGCTTTCTGAAAGTCAGAACCGTCACTGATCTAAAGTACATAACCTTAGGTAGAGTTCCCTGTGCTATACCATGTGTGCCCATCCGTTGTCAATTTTATACATAGGGAGGGGATATCTGTATGTGTACGGCTGATTCATTTTGTTATGCAGGGGAGGCCGACACAACATTGTAAAGCAACCATACTCCAATAAAAATTAATTTTTAAATAAATAAATAAAGTAAATAACCTTGTGAAGCAGGCAGAATGGTGATATTATCATCCCTAACAAAGAGATGAGGAAAAGGCCCAGCAAGCAAAAATGACTTGTCTGTAATCAGCCAAGAGGGGCACATGAGACCGTGGATGCCCCAGTGCAGTTCCCCCTGGCCCAGGCTGCTTCCAGACCCAGCGCTGAGCTTCAAGAGATGAAGCAAAACAGGTGTGAACAGCCAGCAGGATGGAAGTCACAGGAAAGCTATCAATGTCAAAGTGTGACAAACAATTCTGAATATCCTGTGGACAGAAGGATCAGGCAAGGAGCAGCGATTTCCAGTGGGAAAGTAATGACTTCTGACAACAAACAGGGATCTCTGTCAGAAGAGCTGGAATTTCTGACAGGAGAGCAGGGATTTTTGACAGGAGAGCAATGGTTTATGACAGGAAAACAGGGATTTCTGACAGAAAATGTTGACTTCTGACAGGATATTAGTGCATTTCTGACAAGAGAACAAGGATTTCTGAAGAGTGGTGATTTTTCTCAGAACAGTGATTTTTAAAGGAAGAGGGGTGATTCCTGACCACAACAGTGATTTCTGACAGGAAAACAGGGATTGCTGATAGGAGAGCCCGGATTTCTGACAAGACATCTGTGCCCATTACATAGGACAGAAGTGATTTCTGACAGGTCTCTGACAGGAATGAGGGGTTTTTTGAGGAAGGACAAAAAGCAGCAGCACAAAACAAAATGGAAAACAACAGGGAGGAACCAAATTCCCTCTGAAAGTAGGGAATTGTTGGTCCTGGGTGTGGAGGGAGGTTCATCGATAATAAGAACAAGCTGGATCTGGGGAGGCTCAAATTGGGCGAGATCTTGGGTCCAGCATGTCATTCGGCAGAGGGGGATTGAGTGGGCTGGAGGGAGAGTATCTAGAAGATTTACATCACCGATGTGAGCCTAAATGACTACGAAATGCCTTCCCATCAAGAGACCTGGAGGAAGTCGAAGAGAGGTAAATCTGCTCCTTCTTCGGACCCCCCCGCCCCACCGCAACCCAGAAATAACAAAGCCTTGGTTTTGACTCAGGAAATTCGAATGAAAGCTTTAGCCCTCTTAATTAATTACAGATCCTTGGCAAAGGAGTAGGGGAGGAGGGAAATGATCTCTCTAAAGCTCTCGCCCTACAGTTATTCAGGAATGAGATCCTAGCTTGGTGAGAAGTCAGCCTTGTGGTAGAGAGGAAAATGAATTAAAGGAGATGGAGGTACCAATAACGAGCCTCTGATAAAAAAAAAATCCTAGTCTGAAGGGAAAGTGCTTCCCTTCGTCCCGGCTCACCACGCATGCGCCTGAGACTCGCGCGTCCGGGGGAGCCCAGCAACCTGGCCTGGGTCACCGGCCGGAGCCTTTTCCCGCAGGTGGTGAGGTTTCCTGTGAGGAAAAGCCCAGCAGTGCATAGTGAAGCAGGATATGTCTCAGAGGGAAGGAATGCTTTTTCAGAGGGAACGAACGCTTTTTCTCGCAGACTGAGCTCTCATTGACCCCCAGCTCCAGGCACCACATCCACCACGTGACTAGATTCCTGCGGGCACGAAGCGCTAGGAGAATTCTGATTGTGCAGATCCCCCGAGCAGCTGCAGCCTCCCGAGCCAGGAGCTGCAGGCTTGTACTTCCGACCGGATGCAGGGCTCAGCACAGCTCTTCACACTCGGCGCTGCAGGCCTGCGGCGGAGATGGACACGCACGGTGCCCTGCAGAGGACCACCCCCGACATCCCCTGCCCCCCTTTTGCTCTCTCTGGGGACCGCTTTCCTCCTACAGACCCAGGGAGTGTGGTCTTTCCTTTGCAGCTGCTACCACCTCTCCTCCCTCTTGGGGTTCCTTTCTACCCCACACTTGATTCAGAGAAGGACACGAAATTCCCCAACTTTCCTCCCCGCCATCCCTTGATGCCCCTGACTGACCTTCCAGCTATTTTATTGCTGCATATGTCAACTAGGAAATAGGATGGTCATTATAAAATTACAGATGAGAAGCAAATTTGAGATTTTTTTTTTTTAATCTCAAAAAATTTGCATTTCTGAAGAGAGCAGTGATTTTTCTCAGGAGATGCTAGGTGGCCGGTCCTGCCTCACTCTGAGAACTGCCCTAATAGACCTTCCCAGGCAAAGCCCTTTCCTGCGTTCCTGTCTGAGGAGGCAGGTGAAATCTCTTATGTCCTCAGTGTGATTCTTAGTCCTTCATTGCCTGGGTCACTGCTTATCCACAATTTCCCAGGGAGAGCAGCAGTGGGAAACAGCAGGCTGTTCAGAGCCTCCAGATCAGTTCCTTTCTGTGAAGACTCAAAAAAAAGTCTTCCTAGCTGGGTGATTTGGGGCAAGTTGCTTAACCTTGCTAAGCCTTAGTTACCTCATCTTTATAATGGGGATAAAAATGCCTACTTCACATGATGGTTGAGGTGATTAAATGAAATTGTGTGTGTATGTGTGTGTGTGTGCGTGTGCGTGTGCGTGTGTGTGTAGTATCTGGCATCCAGTAGGCTTCATAAATTGGGTCTCCTTACTTCTCACTGGGGTGAGCAGGGCCACAGCAGGAAAGACCGTGCAGTTTGTACCAGTCTGAAGGCACCCAGCTGAGCAGCTGAGCCAGGCTGAAATACCATGGGTGCTTCACTTTCAGTGTCAGGTGCCCTGGGTGGGGCTGTTCCACACAAAGACTACAGTATGTGTCTTGTGCACAAAGGCACCATAGGGCAGGCAGCAGCTGCTGGGTGTCTGTGCTGGCACCCAGCCCACCCTGCTGGGGAAAGAGAGAAGGGCACTTGTAAGGCAAGCCTTTATCTTACCCCCTGCCTCACAGTTAGACCAGGTTCCCCTATTTTCCTGCTTGTCATGGGAGGCCTTGGCCAGGTGGAGAACAGCTGCCACTGCGATGGGTTCCCCATCTCTCATTAGAGGGGTGTCCTTGAGTGAGGGCTAGCCTGCGTGCACTTCCTCCTCCCAGCAGGCTTCTCACTGGGGGTGATTTGCAAGGTCTCAAACTCAGAACCTCTACCTTTATAACCCAGGGACCCCAAAGAGGCTCTCTTTAACCCCAAGCAGGGTTTTTTTTCCCTTTTCCCCAGCAGGAAAAGACTAAAAGATTGGGGAATTCCCCGGCAGTCCAGTGGTTAGGACGCCGTGCTTCCACTGTAGGGGGCATGGTTTTGATCCCTGGTTGGGGAACTAAGAACCCACAAGCCACGTGGTGCAGCAAAAAAAAAAAAAAAAAAAAAAATGGAGTTCAAGGCCCCAGCCATCCTGAGTCTCTACGTAGCTTGCATGGGAACGGGCTTCCTGTGCAGGGCTGCCTTGATCATTACCCCTTTTCATCTTCATTTCTGTCTCAAATAGTTGGTAAGACACAAGACAGGGTTACATCTCCAAGAGGTAACCTGTATATTTCCCTTTTGCTCTGCTTCTCACTGGTACACAAGGGCACTCTAGTCCACACTGAGAGAAATACACACAAGCGCATACAATTCAATATCAAAAAAAACCAACCCAACCAAAAATGGGCAGAAGACTGAAATAGACATTTCTCCAAAGAAGAAACATAGACGGCCAACAGGCATGTAAAAAGATGCTCAACATCGCTAATTATCAGAGAAGTGCAAATCAAAAAAAAAAAAAAATCACAATGAGGTATCACCTCACACCAGTCAGAATGGCTATCATCAAAAAAGTCTACAAATAATAAATGCTGGAGAAGGTGTGGAGAAAGGGAACTCTCCTACACTGCTGGTGGGAGTGTAAATTGGTGCAACCACTATAGAAAACAGTATGGAGGGTACTTAAAAAAATAAAAATAGAGCTACCATATGATCCAGCAATCCCACTCCTGGGCATATATCCAGAAAAGATGAAAGAAAATCTAATTCGAAAAGGTACATGCACCCCAATGTTCATAGCAGCACTATTTACAACAGCCAAGACATGGAAGCAACCCAAGTGCCCATCAACAGGTGATTGGCTTAAGAAGATGTGTATATATATATATATGTATATATACAATGGAATATTACTCAGCCATAAAATAGAGTGAAATATTGCCATTTGCAGCAACATGGATAGACCTAAAGAATATCATACTAAGTGAAGTAAGTTAGGCAGAGAAAGACAAATATAATATGATATCACTTATATGTGGAATCTAAAAAATAATACAAATGAATCTATGTACAGAAGAGAAAAAAATCCACGGACATAGAAAACAAACTTATGGTTACCAAAGGGAAAAGGGAGGTGGGAGAGGGATAAATTAGGAGTATGGGATTAACAGATACACACTATTATACATAAAATAAAAAAACAACAAGGATTTACCATATAACACAGGGAATTATATTCAATATCTTGTAACAACCGATAATAGAAAATAATCTGAAAAAAATATAAATATATAAGTGAAACAATAAATAAATATGGAAACCACAGAACCTGGGTTTAGACACAAAAGCTCAGAGAGTGCTTGTGGAACCAGATTTTCTTCTCCCCGAGACTAGACAGAACTGAGCTTGGGGAGGCAGGAAGAGGCAGCTGGGCCAGGATGAGAAGAGGGAAAACACCTGAGTCCTTGAAATGGGGGAGGGGCGGGGGAAGAAGGGAGCCCGTGGAGGCATTCAGTGTGGGGCTCAGTGTGAACCCTCACTGGGCACCAGCTCTCAGTGTTTATAAGGCCTGGAACAGCAAATGATGGCCTGGGGAGCAGGGATGAGGCCAAGCGGGAAAACCCCACTCCTGAATGGAACTAGGTGGAAATTTCTCTGTGTAAGTAGGAGCAGTGATGAACTCTATGCTGCTGAAGGGTTTGACTGTGGTGAGAATGCTCTTCTCAGAAGAAGGAATTTCCAGTGGAAGAATTATTTAGGGAAAGCTGGAACCATTTTAGCAAAAATCCTCAATTTAGTGCACGAAACTAATTGAATTGCTCAGGTAATTGAAATGTCTTTTTTTGTACTGTTTTAAGGAGGAAGAGGTAAATAATAAGGAATCAAAAACCAATCAAGGGGGCTTCCCTGGTGGCGCAGTGGTTGAGAGTCCGCCTGCTGATGCAGGGGACATGGGTTCGTGCCCCGGTCCGGGAATATCCCACATGCCGCGGAGCACATGGGCCCGTGAGCCATGGCCGCTGAGCCTGCGCGTCCGGAGCCTGTGCTCCGCAACAGGAGAGGCCGTGGCAGTGAGAGGCCCGCGTACCGCAAAAAAAAAAAAAAAACCAAACAAACAAATCAAGGATTTATTTTTAAAATCAACAAAATATCAACACCTTCCAGGGACTCCCCTAGTCAGCACAATCCATCCCTATTACACTTTTAAAAAAGGAGCAGTTGATGTTCAGAAGAATGACCTAGAATCACTAGGGCATCAGAGGGAAGTTTCAGTTCACTCAGCTGCCAGAATCCCTATTTCCTTTGCATTATAGTGAAGTGGAGCTTGACCATATTTCTGAATTAACACAAGCTCCTTGAAAGTGATTTTTTAAGAATTCTAACATCTTTTGGATAAAGGTGACACTGTATATAAATTGAAGGTACTGTAATTTGGGAATGAGCTAGTCTTTGAGAAGAACCCCATGTGGTTGCATCCTGTAGACATTTAACTAGAATGGTTCATGCCAGTGGTTCTCAACTGGGCGGGGGAACAGGGGCGTCATTCCCCCTGGCCTAGGAATATTTGGCAATGTCTGCAGACAGTTTTGGTTGTCACAACTGGGGGGGGGGGGGGGCAGGGGCAGGATGCTACTGCTGTATGTTAGGGAGCAGCCAGGGATGCTGCTCAACATACTACAGTGCACAAAACAGCACTCCACGACAAAGCAGTATTGGATCCAAAATGTCAGTAGTGCTGAGGTTGAGAAATCACGGCTTGCGGTAATGAAAAAAGAAGATATGCTCCAAGTGAGGACCAATAGGGTGGCTGCCCCAAGACTACTCACAGGCCTCAGGGCCAGGTTCAGCCCTGTCAGCCATTGCTCGGGGCTGGTCTCACCTTACCCAAGCTCTTAGGATGGCTATATGATCTACAGCCAAGACATTCATCTGCAATGAAATACAACAGTCAGGATGTCCGGCTGCTCTCAGCTGGCAGCAAGGATACTCAGTTGAGCCTGGAGTGGAACAGAAGGAGTTGTTCCACCAGGACCTGAGACTGAGTCTCTAGGTCAGTGCACATCTTCCCGGGCAGGGCTGGAAGGGTGCTGCCTCATCTGAGTGGAGCTACCTCCTCTGGCTTCCACTGGCAACCAAGTCTTCTTGTAAACAACACCTTGTTTCTTTGGATACGTTAATGTCATCGGTAAAGTCTGACTTCAACCTGGGGCCAGAGTCCACTTAAGATGATTGTATTACTTGCCTCTGACCTGTTCATTATATTTACGTTTCACTGTTCAATGCAGGATTTCCTGATTTGAGAGCAGAGGGAATTCTTTTGAGAAGCCAACTAATCTGTGAGTGCTTGGTGGTTGAATAACTAACACAGTTTGCTTTAATCTAGTACCAGTATTTGTCAAAATTATTAATACAATGTAGCAATTAAACCGTGGACATAACTCATAATAGCTTTTGGTCAGTATGTATTTTCTTAATCGACAAATACTGTAAGTACAAATATCATGTGGGAGCGGGTCTGGGGAAGATTTTGATGATAAAAAGGAGGGTTTATACCGGAAAAAGTTGGGAACCACTGGTTTGACTCTCAGAAGGTTAATTTCCTATATTTCTTAGTTCTTGAGCAGGGAGGCACAGTACCCCGGGGTTGCCCTCCACCCCCATGCTCCAAAGGATCTGCTTGGTTACTCTGTCCCTAGGGACACATCGAGAACAGTGCTTTACAATTTCTAAAACGTTTTCACATCTGTTATCTCATTGGCTCTTCCAAGCTCCAGTGAGGAGGGTGGAACAGTGGCTATCACTTCTACTTTAGGGATTAGGGCAGGGCTTGGTGACCTGATTCACCTCAGGATCTATAGCTCCAGAGCTGGGGCCTGGGCCCCATCTGACTCAGGGCCCAGAGTTCTTTCCACTCTCCTTGCATTGGTAATAGACCCCTCTGAATGTTCTGATCCACCGAACTCCACTCCATAGTAACTAGTGGATAAAAAGATCCAAGAAGTATTTAAGAGTTTTGATGAACTAGTCTTTCATGTACTTCTGAATCCCAGCTAGTTTCTGAGAATTGCACAAATGTAAAGAGAGCAGAAAGTAATGAAATAGCCCATGTTCTGTTGCCATGGAAACCCATGCTTACCTTAGGGTTCATATTTGGTACAATTTCCTGAAATTCCTCTTGAGGGTTCCAAGTGATCTTGGGGTTCTCTGAACCTTGCTTTTGTAATCTGAAAAGTGAAAAAATACCGAACCAGATTGTTTTATCTTTGACATTCTATTAGTCTAAATCTATGAGTTCTATTAGCATCATCAAAGGAAGAACTCTCTAGGATAAATGAATGTTTTGTCACCTCTGTGTAAGAGATATCTATCTAATCATTCATTCATTCACCTAGTCATTCAACAAACATTGATCAAGTGTAAGGTACTATGCTAAGCTCTATACAGAGTACAAACTTGAAAACGTCTATTGAACACAAATCTGTGCAGCTATCCTCTGTAAGAAAATCAAGAACAACTACAAAAAAGTCATTATAATTGGCTTACAACTGATGCTTTAAACCACTTTTGATGAAAAGTTAAGAGCTCTTCTATTGGAATGTAAAGTATGCAGACAAAGAAAATTTCTTGCAAGTGACTCAGAAATTCTCTCAACTCTAAACAGGCTCTCAAATGGCTATAGTGGTTAGAGAAAACTAGTAATGGAACTCTTTACCTTCAGTTCTCTGTGATGAGAATCTAAAATTTCATCATAAAAATTTCAAAACAAGTTCCAGTGCAACTGTCTCAAGGGCAAGGAAAAGAATATTTGTCAGATTTAATCTAGAGTCTGGTATTGACTGCTGTCCACTAAGGGACTTTCCTCCTGTCTTAATAAAATTTTTATACAGTATAATTCCATTATTCATACAATATCTTTTCATTTGATCAAGAAGTAACTACCTTTTATTTGGTAGGGGGAGATGAGATTGATTTGGCAAATGGAAATCAAGGAGACATTTCTAGATGGATGTTTTTATTTTCACTGTTATATGAAAGATGACAAAATTAGGCAGGAAATTACAAAAGCCTATGACACAAAGGAGGAAATTACTTGTGTGGTACCGTGTAGAGAGGATACACTGAGAAGGTGCTGCAGACAGATAAAGTGAGGGGCTCACCAAGCTTTATTTTTTTTTCGTTTCTGAGCATCACTGTCCACACCAATACCAAGCACCATGCCCCGAGCAGGGGTACAAAGACGGGTAAGATGCTGTCCCTGCTTTCAAGGTACCTGTAGTCCATTTGGGGGAAGCTGAGCCAAGTAACTGGACAGTTCCAGCTCAGTGTGATCAGGACCCCAATGAGGCCAGTACTGGGATTACAGGCATACACAGCAGGGCCCTCACACCCAGGCTGGGGGCCTCTGGTGCTGCCTGGACAGGAGTCCTACCAACATGCTTTCCAGGACTGATGTTTCACCCGTGGCTCTGAAGAGATTAAATATATACAAAATCACAGGTGTGATAAGAAACCCCTCAGAGAAATAACAAGGGGCGTGAAAATACCATCAAATCCTCTAATGCCTTTATTCAGTTACACTTGGAAAGAGGAGACAGGTACACACGAAGCCTCTGGGGTCGACAACACCTTCCTCCCAGGTTTGCTCAGATTGTTAGGGGATCTCCAGGGACATCCATTCTTCCCATTAGCAGTGCGTTGGGCCAAAGGATGCACCACGGCTGCACTAATATTCGCTATATTGGATTACGAAGCTGAGTAATTGCCATGTAAGTGTCAAGTAATGGTGAGAGCATTCATCTGTGTTTTCATTCATTTGGACAGCAATTAATTTGTATCTAAATTAACAATAAAAATGGTTATGTGATCCAATAAAGTAGAAATGGTGGCAGGAAAAAAATATAATGTCTGTTTTACCCTACTAGCAAGGCCAAATCACTCTTTTCCCCTCCCACTGTTGTCTTTCTGGAGAAGGTTATTTTCAGGCAGGCAGAGCAGGAACGGGGCGTGCGTGCTGGCCCCTGTCAGGGGTCCAGCCTGAAAGGCTGTGGACAGGAAAATGGGATTTGTGGGATGAAAAGTATTGTTGACTTGAAATGGTACAGGCAGGTCACTACTGCAGCATGCTCCCAAGTAAGGCCAGGAAACAGGCCCTCTGGAATTGTTTAAGGCAAAGATAGACACAAACTCAGATGTTAACACAGAATTAACAAACTGGTGCTTTTGGGCAGCATATGGCTAGCAGACACATTTGTCATGAAAGGGTTTTAAGTCTTTGGATTTGTTGCCAATGTTTAAAAATTAGGCTATTTCACATGAATATTCAGATCTCCAGTTCTCTTGAGAAGCTGGAATATTGTCTGCACTGCGTCTACATTCCTGCTTGGCAAAACTTGGTTGGAGCTCAGTGGTCACCGTTCCCTTTAGTCAGGTAGTGCTTGCCAGTTTACTGCAGTCCCCACCACTGCCTATTGTCCTGTACTGTGCCTGCCTCTCTCGTTATTAACTTGGCTGGCTCCTGCAGGAGTTTCTAACCCCTGTTTTCACATTTGCTTAGTCACTTACAGAAGTAACCTGCTTTGTTCACTCTTTATATCGGCTTCACTTTTTAACTTCCTGGATCATTTTGTTTTTATAGAGTTTGGATGTCTTGGGCATAGAGGGCTCTCCCTAACCAAAAGTCTTACGCCTGCTGCTATGCTGTTTGGTTTTGGCATTGAACCTTTTGCCATAGAACCATAGACCTATCCAAAGGGAAGTTACTTTGGAGAGCATCCTATCCACCTGCCTCATTTAGAAACTGAGTCTCATAGAGGCCAAGGTACTTGTTTAAGTCACACAGAAACTTGAGACAGAGCCAAGACTGGAACCAATTCTGGTACTTTTCCTACTACATTTCAGCCCCTTCTGGGTGCTCATTCATGATACTGCATGTCTCAAAGAAAGAATATAATTTCTCAAGTTATTGTTCAATCTTCCCACATTTGAAAAGTTTGAACAATGTAGCCCTGTTGGGCACGGCTATCTGCTCTCTAAGATGGCCCCTGGTGATGAGTTACAGTATTTAAAGCTTATTATCTGATTCCATCTGCTGACTTCTGAGAGCCTTGAACTGGGAGTGAGGCCAACTGGGTTGGAGTCCCAGCTCTCCCTCTTACCAGCTGTGTGACCTTGGGCAAGTTTCCTCACTTCTCTGAGTCAGAATTTCCCAAGTGCAAGACAGGAATGTCTGCCCCACAGGACGTTATGACCATCACGGGACATAACAAACATGAAAGTTCTCAGAAAAATGTAAAAAGTTAGATAAATACAAGTTACTATTACAGGCTATTGAGCTTAGATATCAGAGAATCCCAGAATTCCCTCATTTTACAAGTGAGGCACTGAGCCTCAGGGAACAGGGTCATCCAGCCAGCTATGGGCAGAACTCAGATTAGAGAGCAAGTCTCAAGTCTTCCCTGCTATTACCATAGTTGGATTCACAGATCTCAGTTAAAGCCATGTGGGCCCCAGCACGTGGGCAGCTAGCCACGGGGTGAAATGGGAAACGCCGTAACCTCCCCTCACAAAGGTTTGGGGAATCAGGGTCCCAGCCTCAGACACAGAACAATTCAAGGGCTCTCATTCTAAGGGCAGAGCCCACACTCGCTGGTGGCTGATTCCCAGTCTGTGAGCATGAACTTGGGAGACATTATACTGTGCAAATGAATGCTGTTTTTGCAAATTTGTGGGACCTGCCAGCTCTCTCAGTTTAACTAGATCTCTGCAGTGACATCCAGACATGTTCTGCATTAAATTAGAGCTGGTAATTTCAGAGGGAAACAGCTCTGAAATGGCAAGAAAGACAAAAATCTGTTCCTTGAAAAATGACACCATATGTGCCCGCATTGCTGCAGTTAGGGTAAAAGGCTTTTCCTCCCTTTGTTTCTCCTCAAGCAGCCAATGTTAATGTCAGATTTGCAACAGAACCATATACTAATGGAACCCAAATTAGCTCTAAAATTAGATCTTAACAAGAAACTGGAGGCTAGCTCAAGGCAAGCAGATTTCTCTGACTGTGAGACAGAAAGCATTTTAGCAAAGCAGCCGCATATTGATATTCTCAAGCCTCAAAAAAGATCTCTCTTTGCTCTGAGTGCACAGCCTGCTGCCTGCCTGTGCGTCAGGAACTGGCAGCTCAACCTGCAGTTTTAAGAAAACCTTCCCTCAAGCAAAGCAGCTATTGGGAGTCTGGAGTGTGGGTGAGGAGAAAGGGATTTCGGGGGTCAGATCTGGGTTGGAGACTGGGTCCTGGGAGTGGTAATGTTCCAGATTTTAGAAGATGTTTCATTATCGCTGTTTGTCTGACACCTTTAGAGAACCCAGAGACTATAGAAAAACCAGTGATGGAAAATATTTATATAGATAAGCAATATTTAGCAGCTAAAACGGCTAATTGTGAATTATCTTCCAGCATCCTGAAAAATTACCATCTGAAAATTTTTCTAAAGAGTATCCTATCAGTAGTAACATTTCTAAGATGTTAATAGAGAGGTAAATTTCATTAATGGGCCTCCAGACCCACCAAGTTTTTGCTACCCCTGGTTCCTCAGTGGCTGCAGGTTGGAATTTGAAGGTCGATGGGTCTACATGTTGAAAGCCACTTTGTTTTTGGAGTTTCTCCAGGTTTGTGGACCAGGGCTGGGGGCAGGAGGGCACAGGAGGTAGAGTCGGTGGTTAGAACCACTGACACCTACCCAAGGAAAAAAACAAAAGAGTGAAGAAACCAAAGTAAGGAAGCAGTTGGAGAGTAGCAAGAAGATGGTATTAGTTTAGGTGTGGGGTAGTGTGAATTAGTCATCCTTCCATCAGGAAAAATGTATCCAGTTCTTGTAGATGAGATGCCTATGCTCCCATACACTCCGAGAACTCCTGTTTGGCCAAGGAGCACCTCTGAACCTGACATTTGGGGCACGTGAGTGCAATTCATCTTCACATCCTTAACACACATTGAGCACTGTCGGTTGAGCATTGGGGTGGCTGGGCTGAGGAAGTCCTCCTCTCAGCCTCACAGAGCTCAGTCTATTGGGATGATAAAATGGGTACATAGAAAACCAAAATATAAGCAAAAGGGAGTGAGAACTGTGAGAAAGGGCCTGAAAAAGTGCTCTGGGGCTGCAGATGAAGGAGCGATTAGTTCTGTGTTGTGAATTATCTGGGGAGTCTACACAGAAGAGGTGACATCTGAACTGGTCCAGGAAGGATGGGCAGGAAATTAGTTCCAGGACTTTTAGACCATCAGAGGCCAAACTCTAAGCCTATTTGT
The DNA here is from genome assembly GCF_003676395.1 of Aethalodelphis obliquidens. Taxonomy (NCBI): domain Eukaryota; kingdom Metazoa; phylum Chordata; class Mammalia; order Artiodactyla; family Delphinidae; genus Aethalodelphis; species Aethalodelphis obliquidens. The sequence goes on from NW_020837945.1 coordinate 72,709,811, forward strand.
AAAGAAAAAAGATGGTGTCATGGAAGAAGCTCTGGCTTGAATTCTAATCCCAGTTCAACATTAAAGATTGCTGTGTATCTTCAACCAATTCATTTAACTTCTCTGGCAATTAAACAAGATGGTGTGTATGAATGTAAGAGATAAAACCCTCCACAAATGCTAGTTGTTAGTAATGATATGTGTACTGCCTCACAGGGTTGTTATGTGACTTCTTTGAAACTGCTATTCAAAAGAAAGTTGTTTTCATAAAAAAGTCTAGAATCTTCTGGCCCCAGAAGGAACTACAAATGTACTAAAGGTTTACTGAATTATCAACAACTGAAGCCCAGAACATTTTAGGTTAGCTGGAATTATAACTGGCAGAAACATATTTCTTGTTAAATAAAAAAGAGCCTTGGGCTTTCCCGGTGGCGCAGTGGTTGGGAGTCCGCCTGCCGGTGCGGGGGACGCGGGTTCGTGCCCCGGTCCGGGGGGATCCCGCATGTCGCGGAGCGGCTGGGCCCATGGGCCATGGCCGCTGGGCCTGCGCGTCCGGAGCCTGTGCTCTGCGGCAGGAGAGGCCACGGCGGTGAGAGGCCCGCGTACCGCAAAAAAAAAAAAAAAAAAAAAAGAGCCTTTTAAGTGAAACAAGTATCAAGTTCTCTAATGATGCTTATAAATCAATTTTTAAGATGAAAAACTTGCTATCATAATTACTCATTTTTCCTGGTACTGCTTGGCAGGACAAATCCCATCAACTCACAACCTCTTGTATCAATACAAATACATCCATCTCCTCCGATTATCTCTATGGTTTAGGATACGTGGTGCAAATACACTGACATTGGTGAGCGTGGGCTTGCATTTTGTCTTTTTCTAAATCTGCCAAAGAGCTTCAGCAGGTGATTTCTAGCAAATCTTACTCATCAATAAAACAACCTCCCCTTGAATCTATCCTTCAAACTCAAGAAAAAGAAAGACTCCCAATTAAAAACAAAAACAGGCTAAGGCTTCCGGGAAGATGGCGGACGAGTAAGACGCGGAGATCACCTTCCTCCCCCCAGATACACCAGAAATACATCTACACGTGGAACAACTCCTACAGAACACCTACTGAACGCTGGCAGAAGACCTCTGACCTCCCAAAAGGCAAGAAACCCCCCACGTACCTGGGTAGGGCAAAAGAAAAAAGAATAAACAGAGACAAAAGGAAAGGGACGGGACCTGCACGAGTGGGAGGGAGCTGTGAAGGAGGAAAGTTTCCACACGCTAGGAAGCCCCTTCGCGAGCGGAGACTGCGGGTGGCGGAGGGGGAAAGCTTTGGAGCCGCGGAGGAGAGCGCAGCAACAAGGATGCGGAAGGCGAAGCGGGGAGATTCCCGCACAGAGGGCTGACCAGCACTCACCAGCCCGAGAGGCTTGTCGGCTCCCCCGCTGGGGCGGGCGGGGCTGGAAGCTGAGGCTCAGGCTTCGGTCGGAGCCCAGGGAGAGGACTGGGGTTGGCGGCGTGAACACAGCCTGAAGGGGGTTATTGCACCACAGCTAGCCGGGAGGTAGTCTGGGGAAAAGTCTGGACCTGCCGAAGAGGCAAGAGACTTTTTCTTCCCTCTTTGTTTCCTGGTGCGCGAAGAGACGGGATTAAGAGCGCTGCTTAAAGGAGCTCCAGAGACGGGCGCGAGCCGCGGCTAAAAGCGCGGACCCCAGAGACGGGCATGAGACGCTAAGGCTGCTGCTGCCGCCACCAAGAAGCCTGTGTGCGAGGACAGGTCACTATCGACACCCCCCTTCTGGGGAGCCTTGCAGCCCGACACTGTCAGGGTTCCGGGATCCAGGAACAACTCGCCCGGAAGAACGCACGGCGCGCCTCAGGCTGGTGCAACGTCACGCCGGCCTCTGCCGCCGCAGGCCCGCCCCGCACTCCGTGCCCCTCCCTCTCCCCCGGCCTGAGTGAGCCAGAGACGCCGAGTCAGCGGCTCCTTTAACCCCGTCCTGTCTGAGCGAAGAACAGACGCCCTCCGGCGACCTACACGCAGAGGCGGGGCCAAATCCAAAGCTGAGCCCCTGGGAGCTGTGAGAACAAAGAAGAGAAAGGGAAATCTCTCCCAGCAGCCTCAGAAGCAGCAGATTAAAGCTCCACAATCAACTTGATGTACCCTGCATTTGTGGAATACATGAATAGACAACGAATCATCCCAAATTAAGGAGGTGGGCTTTGAGAGCAAGATTTATGATTTTTTTCCCCTTTTCCTCTTTTTGTGAGTGTGTATGTGTATGCTTCTGTGTGAGATTTTGTCTGTATAGCTTTGCTTCCACCATTTGTCCTAGGGTTCTATCTGTCCGTGTTTTTTGTCTGTTTTGTTTTTTGTTTTTTAATAATTATTTTTTATTTAAATTATTTTATTTTACTTTATCTTCTTTCTTTCTTTCCTTCCTTCCTTCCTTCCCTCCTTTGACAACGAATCATCCCAAATTGAGGAGGTGGACTTTGAGACCAAGATTTATGATTTTTTCCCCTTTACCTCTTTTTGTGAGTGTGTATGTATATGCTTCTGTGTGAGATTTTGTCTGTATAGCTTTGCTTCCACCATTTGTCCTAGGGTTCTATCCGTCCGTTTTTTTTGTTTTGTTTTGTTTTTTGTTTTTTTAATTTACTTTTTCTTAATAATAATTTTTTATTTTAATAACTTTATTATATTTTATCTTACATGATTTTATTTTACTTTATCTTCTTTCTTTTTTCCTTCCTTGCCTCCTTCCTCCCTCCCTCCTTTCTTTCTTTCTTTCTACTTCTACTAATTCTTTCTTTCTACTTTTTCTCCCTTTTATTCTGAGCCGTGTGGATGAAAGGCTCTTGGTGCTGCAGCCAGGAGTCAGTGCTGCAGCCAGGAGTCAGTGCTGTGCCTCTGAGGTAGGAGAGCCAACTTCAGGACACTGGTCCACAAGAGACTTCCCAGCTCCACATAATACCAAATGGTGAAAATCTCCCAGAGATCTCCATCTCAACACCAGCACCCAGCTACACTCAATGACCAGCAAGCTACAGTGCTGGACATCCTATGCCAAACAACTAGCAAGACAGGAACACAACCCGACCCATTAGCAGAGAGGCTGCCTAAAATCATAATAAGTCCACAGACACCCCAAAACACACCACCAGACGTGGACCTGCCCACCAGAAAGACAAGATCCAGCCTCATCCACCAGAACACAGGCACTAGTCCCCTCCACCAGGAAGCCTACACAACCCACTGAACCAACCTTAGCCACTGGGGACAGACACCAAAAACAACGGGAACTACGAACCTGCAGCCTGCAAAAAGGAGACCCCAAACACAGTAAGATAAGCAAAATGAAAAGACAGAAAAACACACAGCAGATGAAGGAGCAAGATAAAAACCCACCAGACCTAACAAATGAAGAGGAAATAGGCAGTCTACCTGAAAAAGAATTCAGAATAATGACAGTAAACATGATCCAAAATCTTGGAAATAGAATAGACAAAATGCAAGAAACATTTAACAAGGACCTAGAAGAACTAAAGATGAAACAAACAATGATAAACAACACAATAAATGAAATGAAAAATACTCTAGATGGGATCAATAGCAGAATAACTGAGGCAGAAGAACGGATAAGTGACCTGGAAGATAAAATAGTGGAAATAACTACTGCAGAGCAGAATAAAGAAAAAAGAATGAAAAGAACTGAGGACAGTCTCAGAGACCTCTGGGACAACATTAAACGCACCAACATTCGAATTATAGGGGTTCCAGAAGAAGAAGAGAAAAAGAAAGGGACTGAGAAAATATTTGAAGAGATTATAGTTGAAAACTTCCCTAATATGGGAAAGGAAATAGTTAATCAAGTCCAGGAAGCACAGAGAGTCCCATGCAGGATAAATCCAAGGAGAAATATGCCGACACATATTAATCAAACTGTCAAAAAGTAAATACAAAGAAAACATATTAAAAGCAGCAAGGGAAAAACAACAAATAACACACAAGGGAATCCCCATAAGGTTAACAGCTGATCTTTCAGCAGAAACTCTGCAAGCCAGAAGGGACTGGCAGGACATATTTAAAGTGATGAAGGAGAAAAACCTGCAACCAAGATTACTCTACCCAGCAAAGATCTCATTCAGATTTGATGGAGAAATTAAAACATTTACAGACAAGCAAAAGCTAAGAGAATTCAGAACCACCAAACCAGCTTTACAACAAATGCTAGAGGAACGTCTCTAGGCAAGAAACACAAGAGAAGGAAAAGACCTACAATAACAAACCCAAAACAATTAAGAAAATGGGAATAGGAAGGTACATATCAATAATTACCTTAAATGTAAATGGACTAAATGCTCCCACCAAAAGACACAGATTGGCTGAATGGATACAAAAACAAGACCCATATATATGCTGTCTACAAGAGACCCACTTCAGACCTAGAGACACATACAGACTGAAAGTAAGGGGATGGAAAAAGATATTCCATGCAAATGGAAACCAAAAGAAAGCTGGAGTAGCAATTCTTATATCAGACAAAATAGACTTTAAAATAAAGACTATTAGAAGAGACAAAGAAGGACACTACATAATGATCAAGGGATCGATCCAAGAAGAAGATATAACAATTGTAAATATTTATGCACCCAACATAGGAGCACCTCAATACATAAGGCAAATACTAACAGCCATAAAAGAGGAAATAAACAGTAACACACTAATAGTAGGGGACTTTAACACCCCACTTTCACCAACGGACAGATCATCCAAAATGAAAATAAATAAGGAAACACAAGCTTTAATTGATACATTAAACAAGATGGACTTAATTGATATTTATAGGACATTCCATCCAAAAACAACAAAATACACATTTTTCTCAAGTGCTCATGGAACATTCTCCAGGATAGATCACATCTTGGGTCACAAATTAAGGCTTGGTAAATTTAAGACAGTTGAAATTGTATCAAGTATCTTTTCTGACCATAATGCTATGAGACTAGATATCAATTACAGGAAAAGGGCTGTAAAAAATACAAACACATGGAGGCTAAACAACACACTACTTAATAACGAAGTGATCACTGAAGAAATCAAAGAGGAAATCAAAAAATACCTAGAAACAAATGACAATGGAGACACAACGACCCAAAACCTATGGGATGCAGCAAAAGCAGCTCTAAGAGGGAAGTTTATAGCAATACAATCCTACCTTAAGAAACAGGAAACATCTCGAATAAACAACCTAACCTTGCACGTAAAGCAATTAGAGAAAGAAGAACAAAAAAAGCCCAAAGTTAGCAGAAGGCAAGAAATCATAAAGATCAGATCAGAAATAAATGAAAAAGAAATGAAGGAAACGATAGCAAAGATCAATAAAACTAAAAGCTGGTTCTTTGAGAACATAAACAAAATTGATAAACCATTAGCCAGACTCATCAAGAAAAAGAGGGAGAGGACTTATATCAAAATTAGAAATGAAAAAGGAGAAGTTACAACAGACACTGCAGAAATACAAAGCATCCTAAGAGACTACTACCAGCAACTCTATGCCAATAAAATGGACAACCTGGAAGAAATGGACAAATTCTTCGAAAGGTATAACCTTCCAAGACTGAACCAGGAAGAAATAGAAAATATGAACAGACCAATCACAAGCACTGAAATTGAAACTGTGATTAAAAATCTTCCAACAAACAGAAGCCCAGGACCAGATGGCTTCACAGGCGAATTCTATGAAACATTTAGAGAAGAGCTAACACCTATCCTTCTCAAACTCTTCCAAAATATGGCAGAGGGAGGAACACTCCCAAACTCATTCTACGAGGCCACCATCACCCTGATACCAAAACCAGACAAGGATGTCACAAAGAAAGAAAACTACAGGCCAATGTCACTGAGGAACATAGATGCAAAAATCCTCAACAAATACTAGCAAACAGAATCTAACAGCACATTAAACGGATCGTACACCATGACCAAGTGGGGTTTATTCCAGGAATGCAAGGATTCTTCAATATATGCAAATCAATCAACGTGATACACCATATTAACAAATTGAAGGAGAAAAACCATATGATGATCTCAATAGATGCAGAGAAAGCTTTTGACAAAATTCAATACCCATTTATGATAAAAACCCTCCAGAAAGTAGGCATAGAGGGAACTTTCCTCAACATAATAAAGGCCGTATATGACAAACCCACAGCCAACATCGTCCTCAATGGTGAAAAACTGAAAGCCTTTCCACTAAGATCAGGAACAAGACAAGGTTGCCCACTCTCACCACTCTTATTCAACATAGTTTTGGAAGTTTTAGCCACAGCAATCAGAGAAGAAAAGGAAATAAAAGGAATCCAAATCACAAAAGAAGAAGTAAAGCTGTCACTCTTTGCAGATGACATGATATTATACATGGAGAATCCTAAAGATGCTACACCAGAAAACTACTAGAGCTAATCAATGAATTTGGTAAAGCAGCAGGATACAAAATTAATGCACAGAAATCTCTGGCATTCCTATACACTAATGATGAAAAATCTGAAACTGAAATCAAGAAAACACTCCCATTTACCATTGCAACAAAAAGAATAAAATATCTAGGAATAAACCTACCTAAGGAGACAAAAGACCTGTATGCTGAAAATTATAAGACACTGATGAAAGAAATTAAAGATGATACAAATAGATGGAGAGATATACCATGTTCTTGGATTGGAAGAATCAACATTGTGAAAATGACTCTACTGCCCAAAGCAATCTACAGATTCAATGCAATCCCTAACAAACTACCACTGGCATTTTTCACAGAAGTAGAACAAAAAATTTCAGAATTTGTATGGAAACACAAAAGACCCCGAATAGCCAAAGCAATCTTGAGAACGAAAAACGGAGCTGGAGGAATCAGGCTCCCTGACTTCAGACTATAATACAAAGCTATAGTAATCAAGACAGTATGGTACTGGCACAAAAACAGAAAGATAGATCAATGGAACAGGATAGAAAGCCCAGAGATAAACCCATGCACATATGGTCACCTTATCTTTGATAAAGGAGGCAGGAATGTACAGTGGAGAAAGGAAAGCCTCTTCAATAAGTGGTTCTGGGAAAACTGGACAGGTCCATATAAAAGTATGAGATTAGATCACTCCCTAACACCATACACAAAAATAAGCTCAAAATGGATTAAAGACCTAAATGTAAGGCCAGAAACTATCAAACTCTTAGAGGAAAACATAGGCAGAACACTCTGTGACATAAATCACAGCAAGATCCTTTTTGACCCACCTCTTAGAGAAATGGAAATAAAACCAAAAATAAACAAATGGGATCTAATGAAACTTCAAAGCTTTTGCACAGCAAAGGAAACCATAAACAAGACCAAAAGACAACCCTCAGAATGGGAGAAAATATTTGCAAATGAAGCAACAGACAAAGGATTAATCTCCAAAATTTATAAGCAGCTCATGCAGCTCAGTAACAAAAAAACAAACAACCCAATCCAAAAATGGGCAGAAGACCTAAATAGACATTTCTCCAAAAAAGGCATACAGACTGCCAACAAACACATGAAAGAATGCTCAACATCATTAATCATTAGAGAAATGCAAATCAAAACTACAATGAGATATCATCTCACACCAGTCAGAATGGCCATCATCAAAAAATCTAGAAACAATAAATGCTGGAGAGGGTGTGGAGAAAAAGGAACCCTCTTGCACTGTTGGTGGGAATGTAAATTGATATAGCCACTGTGGAGCACAGTACAGAGGTTCCTTAAAAAACTACAAATAGAACTACCATATGACCCCGCAATCCCACTACTGGGCATGTACCCTGAGAAAACCATAATTCAAAAAGAGTCATGTACCAAAATGTTCATTGCAGCTCTATTTACAATAGCCTGGAGATGGAAACAACCTAAGTGTCCATCATCGGATGAATGGATAAAGAAGATGTGGCATATATATACAATGGAATGTTACTCAGCCATAAAAAGCAACGAAATTGAGCTATTTGTAATGAGGTGGGTAGACCTAGAGTCTGTCATACAGAGTGAAGTAAGTCAGAAAGAGAAAGACAAATACCGTATGCTAACACATATATATGGAATTTAAGGAAAAAATAATGTCATGAAGAACCTAGGGGTAAGACAGGAATAAAGACATAGACCTACTAGAGAATGGACTTGAGGATATGGGGAGGGGGAAGGGTAAGCTGTGACAAAGCGAGAGAGAGGCATGGACATATATACACTACCAAACGTAAGGTAGATAGCTAGTGGGAAGCAGCCGCATAGCACAGGGAGATCAGCTCGGTGCTTTGTGACCACCTGGAGGGGTGGGATAGGGAGGGTGGGAGGGAGGGAAATGCAAGAGGGAAGAGATATGGGAACATATGTATATGTATATCTGATTCACTTTGTTATAAAGCAGAAACTAACACACCATTTTAAAGCAATTATACTCCAAAAAAAAAAAAAAAAAAAAAAAACAGACCACAAAACTTGACAGTGCATAAATGGGAAGTACACTTTGTTGGGGATGCCATAACAAGTACCATAGTCTGGATGGCTTAAACAATGGAAATTTATTTCCACACAGTTCTAGAGGCTAGAAGTCCAAGATCAATGTGTCAGCAGTGTTGGTTTCTCCCGAAGCCTCTCTCGTTGGCTTGTAGATGGCTATCTTCTCCTTATATCTTCACATGGTCTTTTCTCTGTACCTGTCTGTGGCGAAATTTCTTCTTATAAGGATACCAGTCATATTGGATGAGGGCCCATCCATATGACCTAATTTTACCTTACTTACCTCTTTAAAACTTTTATCTCCAAATCCAGTCACATTCTTAGGTACTGGGGGTTAGGACTTCAATATGTGAATTGGGGATGAGGGGGAAGGCAGTACTCGGTATCTCGTGTAACCTTTGAAAAAACCAAAAGCCTATAGATGACAAAGATTCACACTCTCCTGCACAAACTGCGCACATCTGTAATGTGTGTTTCACCCACTCATGGAGCTGTGTGTGGCCCAAGAAAGGGCACAAGTGGCACAAGGCCATACCTTTCAGTTAAAGGAGCCCCACAGCAATGGATTGTGGGAAAGGAGGCGGGGCTTGTCTGTCAATGTCAAGCTCAGCTGTGCCAGCATCAGAAGAGCAGCTTCTGGAGCAGTGGGAAGGAAGAGGAGAAGGAGGGAGGTTAACCGTGAAACTTTTCCAGGAACCACCTTGGTCTCCTTCCCCAACATTCTTTTTTTTTTTTGCGGTACGTGGGCCTCTCACTGTTGTGGCCTCTCCTGCTGCGGAGCACAGGCTCCGGACGCGCAGGCTCAGCAGCCATGGCTCACGGGCCCAGCCGCTCCGCGGCATGTGGGATCTTCCCGGACCGGGGCACAAACCCGTGTCCCCTGCATCAGCAGGCGGACTCTCAACCACTGCACCACCAGGGAAGCCCCCCCAACATTCTTTTAAAGGAATTCTTCCTAGCCAGTTAGGAAATCTGGGGGCAGATCCTGAGTCCCTGGAGATCTGATCCCCTCCCATACCCCCAAGCCTAATGACAGACAACATCTGAGAGGGAAGATACAGATGGAAAACACTGTCTCGTTAGCAATAGGCTCTGCCCTTTCAGACTGCCAAAAAAAAATCTGCAAAGAAAAACAAGTGTGTTCAAATACCACTCCACCCCACCCTCCGGATGGGGGGCCTGGGCCCTTCTGTCTGGAAGCTTCCTGATTTTCCTGTGGGAACAATGGGTGTGCTTTGAGGCAAGCTCCAGAATGCCTGTAATTTTTCACCTGTAGACCTCCCTGACAGATACAAGCCTGAACAGGAATGACCAAGGGAACCAGGGAAGCACGGCTTCCAGCCTAACAAAATAGGATCACCTAGAGACACCGGGACTAAACCAGTCATGACAATGACCGTAATTACTGAGTGCCTCCGTGTGCCAGGAACTTACATATATTATACAATTTAATCTCCTCGCTCTGAGGTAGAGATCATTACCTTCATTTAGCAGATGAGGAGGCCCAAGTTCAGCAAAGTTAAATGACTCACTTCCCCAAGACCACCAACTCTAAATGACAGAGCTGGTGTTCGAACCAAAGCTGGGACAGCTGTCCACAGTACTGTGCTGCCTTCCCTGTGCCCTGGATACTGGTGACAGAAACCCACAGCCACAGTCACAGTCACTGGAGTCAGCACCAAATGGTTCTCTCTTCTGCCTCTCTGCCAAGTGCAGCCTCACTCAGTGCCCCGCTCAGGCAGCACATAGAAGGCCCTTAACAAAGGGGGACTGAACTCAGGTATCATCAGGTCATGATACAAGCCACACAAGGTCACTGGGGCGAACGCCAGCACCCTGATTCCAGACAAAGGTCCTGGGAGGCCCAGGAGAGTCCTCGCTGGCTTAGCAGAGTGCTGGCCTGTCAGCCACTGATGAGACGTCAGCTTTAGAATGAGAAAAAAAACAAATGTCCAGACCTGAAGGAATGGCCCTCTGTGATCCCTGGTGCCCCTCGTCTACCCGCTTTACAATGAGGTCGTTAATCTCATTGGGTCCTTACCATAATTTCTGGTCTGAAACAGCAACTTAATCAAGAAGACAAAGTGGAGAACAACTATGCCTAACACTGTTGCTGTGTTCTTTTGGACAAATCAGTCCCCCATCACATGCTTTGCTTTACTATCTGCCAAACTGGGCCGATGATGCTGACCACCTAATTCCCTTAGGGGAAAGAAGAGAGTGTTTACACACGGCAGGGCCCAGAACTCCTGGAGAAAAGTATTAGATAGACACCTTACCATTCAAATGGAATTTGGGCTTGTTTTTATTTTCACTGCCAAGGTAGAAGTACACAGCATTTCAAATACATCCTCTAGAGCTTTAAAAGCCTTTTTCATTTTCCTGAGTGCTTTGGGAAAGAAGGTACTAATATGTTTTAGAAAACTATGTAATTTTCTCTTTTGGAATTTGGAATCTCTGGATGGGTAAGGGAAGATCAGATTAAGAAATCAATCTAGGGCTTCCCTGGTGGCACAGTGGTTGAGAATCTGCCTGCCAATGCAGGGGACACGGGTTCGAGCCCTGGTCCGGGAAGATCCCACATGCCGCGGAGCAACTAAGCCCGTGTGCTACAACTACTGAGCCTGCGCTCTAGAGCCCACAAGCCACAAGTACTGAAGCCCGTGTGCCTAGAGCCCGTGCTCCACAGCAAGAGAAGCCACTGCTCACCACAACTAGAGAAAGCCCACGTGCAGCAACAAAGACCCAACGCAGACAAAAATAAATAAATAAATAAATAAATGTATTTTTAAAAAAAGGAAAGAAAATCAATCTAGTGGTTCATTTCTACTCACACACACAGACCCTCCTTCTTGGCAGGTGTCAGTCAAAAGTTTATAGAAACACTGTCAATCTGGGGGAAATCCTGACACATCCTCTCACCCTCACTCACGGAGAGCAAGTATTTGTTTTTCCTTTTCCTTCATCGGCACTTGTTTATTCCCCAAAGCCGTTTCTAGGGAGCTATTGATTTCCTCTGACTTGAGTAGGCCGTCAATAACGCTGGGTCCTCAGGAGCCCCTTTCATGTCTTGTCTTCGAGTGGGGTTGCATTTGCTTGCCGGGGCCCTCTGGGGGCCTGCCTCCCAGCCAGAGGTGAGCGGCCCAAATGGGCTTTCAGGGTGATTCGCATCACAGCCACACGCCAACCTAGGACCGGGGGTGGGGAAGTGAGCTTGCCTGATGCCCACCCTGTCCCCGGCACCTCCACCCCGTGACACGTCCAAGCCGTGTCTGGCTCCCGTCCTCAGGGGTCACCAGCAGTCAAGCACCTGCTAAAGAGCTAACTGGTAACCCAGGCGACAGCTGCTAATAATAAGATGAAGGAACGTCCCTGAACCAGATACCACATGGGCATCTCCAGAATCTCTCTGGCCTCTCCAAAGGCCACTTGTTTCAGCCCCAGTCTCCACTGCAGACCAGTTCTGTGTGGGTCCCAATAACCTTCACCCAGGCCCGGCCACCACAGTGCTTCACCTCACGGCCACGCCATTCACCACCGTCATGGGGATGGGGCTTACCTGTTGACGCTGACACATAAAGTGCCTCGTGGCCTGCCTGGTGCTCACGCATGTGCAATGTGAAAGAGCAGAGGAACTTATGCCCATGGGCCAAATGCCTCCATAGGAGATGGGAGCTTGCAGATGCATTCTTCTTCCTTCCTCTCCTGACTGAGAAGGAATGTTGTATATGGTTGTCATACGGCCTCTCAGAAGATGGTCTCGTGAAAGCAGCACTTGTGGTTTTTATACAAGTTGTGGCCAGCTTGAAAATATGCCCTTCTATTGGATCTCCCTCCGCCTCACTCCCCTTTGCCCTTACTTCTGCTCCTGGGGTTGCACACCCTAATAAAACAGATACTTAAGCTTATTTACCTCAGGCTCTGCTGTCTGAGGAACTCAGGGTAGACAGTCCTTCATAAGGATGTGAGCATTTTTAAAGGGACATCTTGGAGGAGGAAGGGGGTGTTGAGATTCAAAGAAAGGCAGTCTAGTGATGAGATCATGGATAGTGGGGCTGAAGGAGGGTAAAGTCAATCCAGATTTTCAGAAGCGGGTATAGGAAGGGAATGATTTCCTCTTTTGCTGCCTCGTCACCGCATACCAACAAGCCTCCTCCTCCTCTGCCCTTGCTGCGACCCAGTTTTCTCTCTGCCCAGCTCTGCTGTGACACGCCTTTTTTCCACTTGTACATTCTGCTTCCCAAGGTGCTTCATCCCAGAGAAACACCTGCTCCCTCTGAAGGAGGTTGCCTGAATTATAAATGAGTCTCCAACAGAGAAAGATGTGCTCAAGTGAGGGGAAAGAGAAAAACAGGTAAACAAGTGGGTCAGAACGTTTCTCTGAGCATCCTAGGACAGTGCAAACTTTGCTTTCCCTTGAGTCCCTGGTTTGAACCCTGAGACCAACCTCAGAATGGTCTGAAATCTCCCTGATCACCACTTTCTTCTTGTGTTCTGGGCTTCTCCAGCTCTGTTCCTTGCCTTGCGCTCTCCTCTGCTTGTGTGTGACCTGTCTCCCCCACCCACCCATCACTACATGTCCAAATCCTATGTGTGCTTCAGCCCTCACAACAAAATGCTAGCTCCTCCAGGAAGCCTTCCTGGATTCCTCAGTTGGGCATGATCTCAGGCCTCAGTTCTTTCCCCTTCTTAACTTTCTTACCTCTGATTGTAGGCATCCTATTAGTGGGACTCCGGCTGATTCTCCTCTGTGAGTAGTTAGTCAGGAAATAATGAGGAAAGGCAGGAAGGAAGGGAAGGAAGGAGACACTGGGGCCAGACAAGTGTCTCCTGAGGCGGGAGTACAGCACGGTCAGTGGCCAGTGTTCTTTGCTTTCTCCTTTTTGTGCACGTCTGGTGTTGCTAATGACAAGTTATGCAGAAAATCTCAAATTTGCTTCCCTCAGAAGAGGCGTTGCCCAGGGTAATTCCCTCACTGCTTCCCTTCACCTCACTGAAAAGCCTGTGTCCAAAGCCCACTAGTGACAGCAATGTGTGGACTTTGCAGGGAGGAGTTGCATAAGGGCATGACAGTTAGGGGGTCCAAGCGCTCAGTCAGCGGGGAAAGAGGCTGTGCTGGGGGATGGGAAGCCCCTGCCCCTGGCTTCTCCTCAGTCCTCCTCCCAGCAAACAGCCTCCTCACCTTTCACCTTGTTGTCTCCTTTGAGTCTGGTCTCCTCTCCTTCCTCTAACACTCTCTGAGCTTTAAGTCTACAGTGACTAGATTTATGGTCATGCACATTTAGACAATGCCCTTTTGTACATAGGAAGCCCTCAAACACACATACTGAATTAGTAAAGGCAGACCATTTCCTTAATCCGAATTGCTTGAAGGGTAAGGAGACCCTACGCTGAAAGCAGGGCACTCTCCTGGGGACACGAGTGAGGCATATTGACCACCCGCGTGGCTTTCTAGACCTACTGAATCCTCTGCTTGATGTGACCCAGGCATCCTGTAGAGCTGCCGGATAACAATGAATAATTTTTTAGTATAAGTGTATCCCATGCAATATTTGGAACATACTTATACTAAAAATTATGTGTTGTTTATCTGAAATTCCAACTTAACTGGACATACTGTAGTTTTATTTACTTGATCTGGCAACCCTCCCTGGGAGGCTCCTGGAACCCTGTGTTGTAGCCATTCTCTGGCACCCAGTTACACCCCCTCTTCTGGGCCCCTGGGGCCAGGGAGATGTCAACTTCGAGAAACTCCAGGAGTTTCTGGATTATTGATTTCTTCCCCCTTAAACTATTTTGCAACTAGAAAAGAATGATTCCATTTTTTTTTTTCTCTTAGGGTTAATTTTAAGATGGGTTAAAAATACACACTTTGTCGTATTCTATATGCTATACGTCACAGAAACCACTAAACTTGGAGAGGGGCCTACAGTTTACGGAGCATGGCCATATGCATTCTCTCTTCACCCTCAGGGTGACCCTGGAAGCACAGGACAGGAAGGTGGACAATCACTATCTGCTTTGTAGTTGGGGAACCAGAGGCCCAGGGAGGTCAGTGAATTACTGACAGTCCCAGGAATGGTGCTGGAGGAAGCCAAGCAAGCCCCAGGTCTTAGCTGCTGGTGCACGGCTCCTCCCTCCTTCCAGCCACCTCCTTCACAGGCCACTGGGCTCCAAGTTAACTAGGCAGGAAAGAAGTCTTTGGAGGAAGCTGAAAGTGAGAGGAAGTGCCCTGGAAGGACTGGTGTAGGGAGAACAAACCAGAATGGCATGTTTTAATTGATCTTTGATTGTGCCAACAACTGCTGGCTCCCAGGGCAAGCAGCTGCTATTTCTGAGTCAGCACACTCGGGTGAGGCTTGGCCTGCCCAGAGTAGAGGAATTTCTGGCTTTTTTTTTTCCCCCAAGCTCTTTGTGCTGGAAATGAGTCTGTGCAAAGCAAAAGTTTCTTCTGCTTTCTTAATTAGTCAACCAGCTTGGAGCCTGGAGTCCTGGAAATACTGTCCAGGGTCACCTACAGCTTCCCCCAATGCTTCCACCCAGTTTATCCTGGAAGCCCCAGGAGACCTGACTCTGCAGATGAAGCTAGACATGGCTCTGAAGACACTGCAGGAAGCACAAAATACTTCGTGAAGGAGTTTAAAAACTTCCACACTACTTAGCAAGTCTGTTAGCATTAGCGGTTATTCAGGGCCACTCAGGAGGCATATGCCCAGCTATAACCCTGGACAAAGAGAAGGCTTCCAATAGGAAAAAAGAAACTCTCTCCAGTCTCACTGGAGGCCTTGGGATTTGGAAAAATCTTTTGTCACCATACAGGGAGAGGACCCTGGTCTTAGAGGCCCTCCTGCCACTGAACTCAAACAACCAATGGCTTGCTTGCACCTCCACAAAGATGTTTAACAGGCATCTCGAACCTAACAGAACTCTTGATTCCATCCCTCTCACCCCCAACATGTGCCTCCCCTAATCTTCCCCACTTCAATAAAAGACCTCACCACCTACTCAAAAATTAATGGTTTGGGCTTAAGTCAAAAATCTAGATTCATCCTTGCTTCCTCTCTTTTCCCATCTCCACAGCCAATCCATCAGCAAGATCTTTTGGTTCAATCATCACGAAATATCTCGAATCTGTCCATTTCACTTCACCTCCATTGCCACCGCTCTTTTCAAAACCACCATCATCCATCTGAATAACCCAGTTAGGTCTGTCCATGGTGGCTCCGTGACAATCCCTTTTCCCATACAGCATCCCAAGGCCCTATGTGATCTGGTTCCAGCCCACCGCCTACACAAAGGGCTTCTCTTCCTTCAAGTAAGAACTACAATATCACATGACCCTACTTTTAGTACCTGAACCCACCATTTTCATATTTATTCATCTATGTCTATTGTCATGCCTCCTTCATCAAAATGTAAGTTCTATATCTTATTCTCTGCTAGATGCCCTGTTTGCCAATGTATTAGTTTCCTAAGGCTGCCATACCAAAGTACCACAAAGTTAAGTGGCTTAAAACAAAAGAAATGGGGCTTCCCTGGTGGCGCAGTGGTTGAGAGTCCGCCTGCCGATGCAGGGGACACGGGTTCCTGCCCCGGTCCGGGAAGATCCCACATGCCGCGGAGTGGCTGGGCCCGTGAGCCATGGCCGCTGAGCCTGCATGTCCGGAGCCTGTGCTGAGCAACGGGAGAGGCCGCTACAGTGAGAGGCCCGTGTACCGCAAAACAAAATGAAACAAAACAAAAGAAATGTATTCTCTCATAGTTCTGGAGGCTGGACTTCCAAAATCAAGCCCTCGGTAGGGCCATGCTCCCTCCAAAGCCCCTAGGGGAGGATCCTTTCTTGTCTCTTCTAGCTTCCAGTAGCCCTAGGGCTTCCTTGGCTGTGGAAGCATAACTCCAATCTTTGCCTCCATTTTCATATGGCAGCCTTCCCTCTGGGTCTGCGTCTGTTTCTTGTCTCCTCTTCTTATAAGGACACCAGTCACAATGGAGTAGGGCTCACCCTACTCTAGTATGACCTCATTTTAACTTGCAAAGACTGTATTTCCAAATAAGGTCACATTCACAGATACCAGGGGTTAGAACTTCAGCATATCTTTTTTGAGAGGCACAATTCAACCCATAACAACCTGGCATAGTAGATGTTCAAAAGATATTTTGGAAATGAATGTATATTTTCAACTGGAGTCAGTAGATTACAGTGAGCTGATTTCCAGAGCAGCAAATACAAGGGCCTCAGGGCTGAACCGCAAATGGTAGGAAGCCTATAACTGTATAATGCCACAGCAACCCACTAGAAAGAGAACATTCAGATAAACTGGTTATTTGGTATTACACAAGTTTTTGAAATCTTAGACACTGACTTTAATTTTTTTCCCACTGATTTCAACAGGCTGGCCAACAAGGCAGCCTGCAGTTTATAAATGCCTCTATATGTACCTGTCTTCAGCTCCTCACAGAGGAGTGGGCATGTGTAATGGCTGAAGAGGCCGGGGCTCTAAGGGAGGACGTGGCTTGCTGAGGAAATGGCAGGGCCAGGATGGGGGGCCAGGTCATTCGGACTCCTTAGCCAGTGCCCCTGAAGGCAGCAACTGTGGGTGTTTCACAGGCCCTGGTCAAGGTCAGTCAGTGTTCATGTAGAGCTGCATGATAAATGCTCAAGAATGAGGAAGAGGACAAGACGGAAGGAACTTGGCTCAGCTTTAAAAGAATCTAACCAGCCAGGGCTTGGGTATTCAAAACTGAGACCGATTCTGTACAATTCCATTTGGAAAAAAAAAGACTTTAGAGTAACACCTTTTGAGATCATAGCTTCATGGTATTTTAGAGCTGGAAGAAGACACTGTCTTAGGTCCTGGGAAGGGCCTTTGTCCTCAAAAAGGATGAAATCTCAGGAGTGGGATTAAGCCTCAAATGACTCTAAGACCAAAGCGGAACATCCTAAGAATGTCACCAAAGATTCCAGAGGGACTCAGAAGTGGGACTGTGAGTCTGTCTCACTATGACCCTTGAGGAAACTTCACAGGAGAGGGGAGATGCCTTTGATCCAGGTGTGGAGCGGAAAAAAAACAAAAGCAAGTTTCATAGGCAGAAGTACATTCCGAGAAGAGGAAATAAATAGCTCGAGCAAAGGAGACTGGAAAGGATTGGGTGTGTTAGTAATATGGGCGACAGTGGGGGATTATGACCAAAAAGTGAATTGGGTCAGTCAGTTCATTCTGCATGGGGACCCTTCAGTGGGAATACCACCAGCTTGGGGTTCCAGCCCCAGCTCACAGATTCCCCAAGGGACCTGTCCCTGGGCCTCTGGGCCTGTCTCCTCATCTACAATATAAATAAGAGGGTTTTCCAAAGATATTAAGTGAAGCCTCAAGTTCTACAAAGATGCTGCTTTGATAGGCTTTCTTATTGAGATGCCTGGTAAAACTGAATTTTAAGAATGGTTTTCGTGCTTTAAAAATGTTTAAAAGCCACTGGTCTCAATAATTGATTTCCCTCCAACTGTATAATTCGATTTCTTTATGCTGCAGGCTTCAGAGCTCCTCTGGTTTGTTATTCAAATGAAGCATGTCTCATTTAGGATTTACCAGGTCCCTCTGAATTGCCTACAGTTGTATTAAGTCATTTGACCTGTTTCTAGCAGAAAATCCATTTTTATTTATATCCTTAGGAGAAAGAGCCTGGTGTGGCTGAAAGAGTCCTGGGAAGCAAGTCAGCAGATCTGGCTTCATGCTGTAACAACAAATATCATCCATAAGGCAGTAGAAATAAAACAATGAATATCTGTTAAATAAACGCTAACCAGTGACACCACCTTGATCAAGTCTACTTGCCCCTGTGACCCTTGCTTTTACCCTCTCTAAAATCGGGACAATGCCTGCTGGCCTGCCTCACGGCTCTTTTGTGTGGCTCAAATAAGAGAATATACTCGAAAGCTCTTTACAAACTGTAAAGCACTCCACGTGTGTAATGTACCAGATGGTGTTGGGGGACTCAGGGCTTGAGAGAGCAGCTCTCCTGGGTGATAGTGGAGGGGAGGTTTGACTCTGAGACCTCAGGAAGTGTCTGATGTTCTCTGACAAGCATTTCTAGGCTTGGTCATATGAAAGAATAAAAAGAAAAAAAAAAGGATAAATGCATGTGCTGCCTACTTAAGGTGTTTCACCTCACTCCAAGTCCCAGCTAGCCTTCTCAGCCATGAGGCAACAGAAACTAAGATGTGTCACGAAAACTGGTAGAGGCCAAGTGGAAGGAGGCTT
Source organism: Aethalodelphis obliquidens (assembly GCF_003676395.1). Lineage (NCBI taxonomy): Eukaryota > Metazoa > Chordata > Mammalia > Artiodactyla > Delphinidae > Aethalodelphis > Aethalodelphis obliquidens. The sequence goes on from NW_020837945.1 coordinate 72,728,574, forward strand.
GGCCAAGACAAATCTGCAAGGAAGACAGAGGCAGGAGGTCTTGTCTGGCTTCCAAAGATATTTATCAGTTCTTTGCATTATTTGTGAGCTCAAGATGGGGCTTATTTATCTATTTCTACCTTTCATTTTAGGTCTTTAGGTGTATTTTTTTATTGAAGTATAGTTGATGTACAATATTATATAAGTTACAGGTATACAATACAGTGATTCACGCTTTTTAAATGTTATATTCCATTTATAGTTATTATAAAATATTGGCTATATTCCCTGTGTTGTACAATATATCTTTGTAGCTTATTTACTTTATGCATAACAGTTTGGACTGCTTAATCCTCTACCCCCATATGGCCCCTCCCCCCTTCCGTCTCCCCACTGGCAACTAGTTTGTTCTCTATATCTGTCAGTCTGCTTCTTTTTTTGTTATATTCACTAGTGTGTTGTACTTTTTAGATTCCACATACAAGTGATATATATTTGTCTTTCTCTGAGGACTTTTTTAGTTATTGTTGAATTCCTAATTAAAGCCACGTCATTAGGCCAATGGATGGGCACAATTTCTCATGCAGTTTAAGAAGCTCTGATTCTTCCACTGAATTTATCCACTGAACTTATCCACTGACAATTCATCTATTTACCAAAACTCAACCAATGACACCTGTCCTTCTCTAGCCCAAACCACCATCCCCACCAGTGTCTTTGACCCTGCATTGCTGGAGATCGTTCTCAGATGATTCAAATATGCCAGCCTCCTCAATAAAGGGACTGAAACATCAAGAGAGTGCAGTCTGAGCTAGGCTGCCACACTAGAATGCCAGAAAGAATGCCTTTGCCCAAACACATTCCATCGTTCTCATCTTGTGGAACTTACATTCCTTAGCCCAGTGGAAGGTCTCCCCAGTCTGGCCGCATTCTGGAGGGAGTAAGGTCTACTGGGGGAAGCCCTGAGCTGGGGAGAGGAGACAGACCTCAATCTTGTCTGCCTCCGTGCCCGAGAGCCAATGAGCATGTCCTTCGGCTCTCTGTGCCTCAGTTTCCCTGCTGGTCCAATAAGAAGGTTGAACTAGTCCAGCTGTAGAGCTCCATTCCTTTCCTGGGGGGCTAACCCCGGGGTGAAAGGGAAGCTGAGCAGTTCTGCTTTTAGCACGTTGATACCTAAGTTTTCCTTTGGTGAAGGATTCTGCTGCTAAAAAATGCTTGAAAAACACTAGCCCTCACCCCGTGACTCTGAGGCTGCCCCCAAAGCTTTCCATCCCCCGCCCTTGCGAGAAGCCCATACAGTCTTGCTGCAGTGACTTTACTCAAAACCCTCACCCAGCGTGTAATGCTTGGGCTCCAATTCCAGCCTCACCTCCTCCAAGAAGCCAACTTACCTGCGAGGATCTCTGCTTTTTCTGAGCAAGCCGCTCGGTGTAGCCAGAGCAATGCTGGCCTTAGAGTGCCTGGTGCTGGGTGTCTCAAATGTGCCCTAGTTCCCCAACAAGATTTTAAGACCCCTGGGGGCAGGGACCAAGCTCTGGGTTCCGCGCCAATCCTGGGGCACAAGGGATACCTTGTCTAGGGATGTGGCAGAAGATGATGTCACTGACAGGGCCCTGAAGGCTGCTTAGAGAAGAGTCACTTCCAACTCTCGGCCTCTCCTCAACCCCAAAGAGGGGCCAGTGCAAGGGACAGAGGCAAGGTAGGTTCCCAGGGCTGGCAGAAAGTGGAGCGAGCCTGAGACAACGCAGAGGCATGCAGCTGGCTCAGCTCCCCTCACAGCGTCCCACCCACACCCCGACTCCTGACACACCTTGGGCGAGGCTGCTGCCGCCCTATAAACAGAATCTGCAGCTGCACCGTATTTCCTCCGGGACTTGCTCTGGCTTCCCGCTCTTCCTCGCTGTTGCGAGGAAGAGAACATCTCACCTCTATGAAGAGACCGTCCCTGCCTCGAATCCCTCTGGGTCCTGTTAGGGGGTGAGCTTGGGCAGGTCCCTTCTGCTCTCTGGACCTTGGTTTCCGATGCCCTGCCTTACTAACGTTTCCAGAATTCTGCCACCCATTTGCCTGGATGTCTTGCTAGGCTCCATCCTGCCTGTGACCCTGGGGCCCTCACTCTTGGCTCTCCTTTGGCTCCAGATCTGGATCCTAACCCGCCAGAGACACCAGCCTAAGTTGAGAGCCCAGGCCCAGCCCCTCCATCAGGGGAGTTGAGACAAGTCCGGCTCGGTTCTTCTGATGATGTTCACATAACAGACCAGGGGAGCACCCCGGGGCCCTGCTATGGAACAGCAGATGCCTTGGGGTCTGGTATCAGTGACACTTTCTGGGCAATAGAGAGAGCCAGGCTGACCTGCGGGAAGGCATCAACTAGAGCTGGCAATGCTGAAAGGAGATGCGCAGCTCCCTGAGCGGCCAGCATGCCTGCCTCCCGACGGCAGCCTGTGGGGTAGGGGGTCTGGTTCTGCCACTACAACCTGTGTGACCTTAGGCAAGTCCCCTTCCCATCCACCCTCCCTCCCTTTCAGAAACATTTATTGAGCATCTTGCAATGGCCAAGCCCTCTACTAGGCTGTGAGTCTTCAAAAAATATAGTCCTGGCCCTCGAGAACCTCGTAATCTAATTACGGAAGCAGAAATGTGAATGAATAACTATAATATTTTCCTCCCTGGGGCTCAGTTCCCTTATCTGTAGAATGAAGGAGTTCCAGCCTTGACACTCTGTGATGCTCTCATCACATTAGACCATCTGTTCCTACCGGTCTGGTGAAGTGGTAGGCCACAGTCAGCAGGTCATCAATGGAGTTAGTAATAAATGATGACTTGCATTAAGGGGAGTCTGCAGTGTGGCCAGCAGATTGCTGTGGTCTGGGTCTTGCTCTCCAAATTTCCATTCTCTCAGCTACTTCAGCTGAACCTGTCAAAGATTATTTCCAGCGTATCCAGGGGATCCAAGAGGGATCAGATGAAAGACAGATTATATGTTGGTGTTGGAGCCAGCACCAAACTCAAGCTTCTCCTGATGGTTGGTCCAGGCTACCTGCAGGCCCGCCAGGTCCACCTCCTTCCCTTTCTTGGCTAGGATTTGAGGAATATGAAATATATGTCTGGGTGCATAAGAGGCTGGCAAGTTGAAAACATTCCACAGGATTTCTGAGGACGCCATATTAGGTGGCCCAGGGTAGTGCTTGACGACTGTTTTCCTCGCTGGTAGCAAATCTCAGATGTTAGCTGCAGAGTTCCTTACTTTCACATCCCCATCTGTATCACAAAAACATACCCCACACAGCAACCATCCTCCCTCTTCTGTGTCTCAAGTTGAAACACAGCAAAGGGCAAAGAAGATACCCAGGTTATTAGACCCGCCCAAGATGTCTTCACAGTCCAATAGAGGGCCTTCAGCCTGGGGTGAGAACCGGTGGCATGATGGTCCCCCTCTTGGGAACCAGCAGTATCCTACCAATTCTATATTTATGCAGCAGTCTTGGTCACTTGTCTTTTCTTTCTTTTTTTTCCCTCCACTTGCCTCTTGATATCTTCTAGAATTTGGTTTGCAAGGTCCTTGCCTTACAACTGCAAAATCTGCAGAGAAAGTGGTCCTAGACAGTCCCAGCTCCCATAAGCTGGTAGTTCTAGTCCCCTGGTTCAGGAGGACACACCTGTTGGGCACGCAGGGGCTACCAAAGCACTTCTCATTGCATTGTTCAGCCGGAGCATCAGGCCAGAGACAGAGGCATGGCCAGGCAAAACTTCCGGGATAATTGTGGAGCTATCAAAAGTCTTGCCAAAAAAAATGCATCTAGAGATTTTCATCACTAAATTTGCAGTGTGGATGCTGCCCATTCTGTCCAACAGGGAACCATACTTGCTTCTTCCCTGGGAGATGAGAGGGCACGTGGAAGCTGGTGGGACAGAGCTGTCTTTACCCTGCACACCAGCTGAATATCAGCCCTGGTCACAAGGAGTCGAGGAAGGCTCCACTGCCATCTCTGACAGGCTGATATCAAAGCATCCACCTTAACCAACAGAATTTGGTCTTGTATTTGTTTGCCTTTCCTTTTAGGTTTGAAAGCAACTCTCATCTTCACTGCCCTGTTGTTTGGCAGAACAGCTTTTGATTAGGCAGAGAAAAATATCTTGCAGTTTCTTCTTGAAATTGCTGGATGAGCATGGAGGCTAATAGCGAAGTGTTGCATCGAGACACTCTGGGGTGCTGCACGGGTCATGGCTTCAGACAGAGTGACTCACAGAGGAAGCCCAGGCCTGCCTGGTAGGCAGGAAGCGTAGCACTTAAGGACTGATGGGCCCTGGACCATACAGACAGAGGCAGATGGGACGAGGTGCACAAGGACATTGCATCATTCTGGGGGTGACCTGGATGGTGCCAAAAGCAGAAAAAACTGCCAGGAGCACCACTGTTCTCTCATTTGATGGGTCTGCAAAGCCTTTTCTCTTGCCATTTTCTTAAAAGAAACCTCTTCTGAATTGCCTATGATTTTAGTTAGGTTCTAGCCAAGGTTTCTTTTAAAAATAGGACACTTTACATAGATATTGAATTATCAAGCGTTTGTCAGCATCAACACCATCATTATCAAAATATCATCCAGGTGTTTGGCTGAGTGGATCCTAGTGCAAGGCAATTTAAATGAATAAACACACTTCTTTATCATCTTTGGGAATTTAGCCGAGAAACAAAAAACAAAACTGGTGTGGATAAAAATGTAAAAAGACGTGCAGACATGCACCACGTGTACAAAATCTGAGCACACAGCATCACGAAGGGATCAAAGGTGAGGTGTCTTATCCTCAGTCATATCTGCATCCATCCGATGAAATGATGGCGTGCTGGTGGCTATCAGCCTGGGCTGCTGGAGAGAGAACAGTGGACTTGAAGGGTCACCGCAAATTCTTTTGAGTCAAAATGACCCAGACTCGGAGCCCTTGAAGACAGAGGGCATGTCCTGTTTATGACTGACTCCTCACCAACTACCACAGGGCCCAGCTGTAGTTTGATTATAAGAACTATTATTTTATTCTTGTTATAATCTCTGTCATGAAGGTCCCTATGTTACCTACTAACTATCCCACCAGATGAGACTGTCATAAGGAGAGTTAACGCTCACAGACGCCTTCAATTTGCTTGATTTTGTGGCAAGTACAACATATCACTATTCTAGAAGCTCTTTTCCCCAGAATTCTATAAGCTGGAACAACTATCTGTGAACACCATTTATTAAGAGATGACACTTGCCAGTACAATGAAATAGGTGCCATGGAAAAATAAAATTTAGTTCTGGCCAAATAATTAAACATATGTACAGGTCAGAATGGGTTTTTATATCCCTCTAACCCTTGGTCCGTTCAGGCTGCTATGCCAAATATCATAGACTGGGTAGCCTATAAACAGCAGGGACTTCTTGCTCACTGGAGGTTCGAAGTCCAAGATCAGGGTGCCAGCATGGTCTGGGCTCCACACATGGCAGAAGGAGCTAGGGAGGTGTGTGGGATCTCCCTTACAAGAGCACTAATCCCATTCATGAGGGCTCCACCCTCATGACCTAATCACCTCCCAGAGGCCCCACCTCCTAATACATAACCGATGGGGGTTAGGATTTCAACATATGAATTTGGAAGAACACAAACATTGATTCCATAACAAACTCCCACCCGACTCTCCCGCCTTTTCCTGGGCGCTGACAAACCAAAGTTAGGCCAACTCCAGGGGGACAGAGAGCAGAGATTCCCTCAGCGCATCAATAAACAGGAGATACAAGCAGATACGAGGTATCAGCTTGGTCAGGAGCAAGCTCAGCTCGCCTTACAGAACCCAATGACCAGCCCCCACCTGGGTCCAAGCCCAGGCAGAGCAGAACCCAGGGTGGCCAGACGCCTGCCCTGTCTTGGAGGCTGCGGATGCCAGGCAGGACCTGGGAGTAGGAGCAGTGGGTTGAGAAAATCTGAAGGGGCAGGATTTGGGGCAGGGAGTGCTGAAAGGAAAGAGATCCAAATGGGAGGGGCCCTCTGCCCTGGCTCAAAGGATCTAGGGCTGAGGAGGGCCCAGAGATGCCCCAGCTGGAGTAGAAGAGCCACGTCCAACTGATTTGGAAGATACAACTCACACTTGAAGGGCTACTTGAACATTCTTCGGGGTTCCATGGCACATTGATAGACTAAGAGTAAAACTGTCTAAGAAACTGAAAACCGCTCTTCCCTTCCACTCTTCAGGGAAAAGCTCTGGATTTGTTTTATAGGTATTTTTTCCTTTCTCCCATAAAATAAAAGGAATCATACTGTCCTCAGTGCCCAGCTTCCTCAGCTTTTCCTGTGTCTGATGGGGGCCAGTCACTGGGACCTCTCCACACAAGCAGGGAGGAGCTTTCTAAATGGACATTTGTGAAGCCCTGCACGCTGGCTGGACAGGGCGGAGTCAGGGAAATGCAAAGCATCCCAGGCCTCAGCTGGGACTTTATTCCCATCCTCTCCTCTGCCCTCAGGACCACCCTTCCCCCCACCCCCACCCTGCCCCAGCCCCCAAGGCCTCAGCCTTCACCCCTTGGAGCTGAAATTACACCAAGCCCTCTGGTGGAGATTTACCTTGTTGGCCCAGGTGAAGAGAGGGAAGAGGCTCTGGTCAGAGGGAATGCCTAATGAGTCACCATGCAGTAGGAAAATGCAGAACTGCAGCAGCTGCCTCTGCCGGTCAGATCCAGAGAAAGGGTATTTCCAGACCCATGAGTTCGATGGACAGGCAGCAGGGGGAGAGCCCACGGGCCAATGGAGATAAAACTCCTGGAAGTTCTGCTTCCCGAACCCTGGGGCAGGCTTGAGCCTAGCTGGAGGGGCATGGGCTGGGGATGCCATCACATGAGCATGGCAACCAGGCCTGACACCCTCACTAAGGAGGAGGGATGCTGAATGAGGATGGAGGATTAAAATGGATTTGGGGTCTGTTCTAGCCTGAGGAAAGGAAACACGTGAGAAAAAAAGTCTACTTGATTGACTGCGAATTCCAACAAATTCCAGGGAGAGGTGGGATAGGGGTTGGGGAAGTTTTCCATTAGCAGCTCCTTTTGCAAACCTGGGGTGAGCAGCTAACCTGGAATGGGATAGGGACAGGAGAGCCACATGATAGCAACTTTAGTGAACTGCATTTTACAAAGTATGGTCACAACCAACATGCTGCAGAACAGGACAACAGTCCCAGGAAGCAGCAGCATCACATCACACCTATTTTACAGATGAGAAGACAGAGACACATGCCAGCACTCGCCCACAGCATTGTCCCTTACAGCCAGGGCAGAGAACCCCTGGTTGTGCACAAGATGAGTTAGTGCTACAGGGTGGACACATTTACTTTAATGGGCATGCATTGTTGCAAAGAGCCATTAAAAATGTAACTAAAACCATCAAACTTGTGATTTCAAGGATACTTCGCTTAGGAGGAGGCTATGTTTCAAAAGTGAGTTTATTTAAAGTTCGTTTGAAGTATTAAATAATGTTACGTATGGTACTTGGTTTTGATTTAAAAAAAAAAAACATGAAGGTGGGAAACCAAGTATTGATGGTGATTATGACGATGACAGCAACCCGTTTCGCAATACTTACTATGTGCCAGAAGCCTTTACGTATATTAAATCATGTATTCTCACGACAGCTCTGTGGAGTTGGTACAATTATTATCCTCATTTTACACAGAGGCCTGGGGGAGACCCTGGAAGGCACAGGGTGGAGGATTGCATCCAGGCGCTCAGACTGCAGAGCAATGTTCACCAGGCAGAGCACGGCTCACCATGCAACTGTGAAAGCACCTGGCTGAGAGCCCAGGTGCAGGAGGTGGGTGGTTTGAGCCTCTGGGGTTGGGAGGGGGTCCATGTGCTCTTTCCGCTTCCAGTGCAAAACTACTGGAGACTGAATCTCACCACAGCATTACTTCCCGATTCAAATAGGACAAGCCAGTGACAACAGACTAGTTCTAGTGCAACCTGTTTTCTGCACCGGGCAGTGATTATGTTGCATAGCTGATGTGAGGGCCTTGGGCAGAATCCCGGCTAACTCAATTTCAGGCTGGCTTTCCTGCCTGCCTGCTAAACTCTTTCAGATGGTTCTGGTTGGATTTGCAAGGCTTTAACAGACAGGTTGTCTCTGCGTTGGGTGAGGGTGGGGTGGGGGGGAAACATCTGGAAAATGCCTGAAGAGAGGAAAGGAGAGAAGCTCTGAGTTCAAAGGCTCACTGGACCAGCGTGGACGAGAGAGGAAAGCAGAGGCTAATAGGGCCTGGGAACCCCTCAGCTGAGAGCACAGAAAGCAATTGGGCTTCCTACTTTCACACGGCAGTTAAAAATGTTCCAGCACACCCTCCAGGTCAGCACGGTATTTAAGAGCAAGAGCTCTGGAATCTCAGTCACTTCTCATTAGCCAGGTGCCCTTGCCTCTGGCCGTTTAACCTCTCTGGGCCTCAGTCTCTCCTCCTGTAAAGTGGGAATAGCAAAAGTGTTTCTCCCGGAGGATGCTGTGAGGACTGAGTGAGATGGTCCGAGCACAGCGAAGGCTTCGTTCGTGGTAGTTGTTACTGTTATTATTATTATCCCTCGGGATGGGGTGTAGGTTCATAACCTCTCTGAGGAGACCTGATTCAGAGTTTAAGTCCAGGCTGATCTACCAAAGCAAAGCAAAATTTTAGAAAGTTTTAGTTTGATGTATTTAATGCCCCCGAGATAATAAAAAAGAGGCACATGGGCAAGTGTATGGCTTTCGTGGGACATTTTCGTCAAAGGAAAGAAATCAAAGTGGCCAGGAAAGGGATCCAGAGTTGAATTCATGATCTCTCCCTTAAAACCTACTCATGCTTAAGTGTTCCCTATCTCAGTAAATATGACTCTAAGTGTTGGGGCTTTGAAGCGCTGGGGGGAGGTGGGCGGAGGGCAAGAAAATGCCAGTTCTCTTCCATTTCCAGGCCAGAACCATGGTTTGGGGCTGGTTTAACTGGTTAGGCGGCCCTGAACTGAACGTGCCTCCCAAACTATAGGCTTCTAGCGGGGGGCAGAGCCAGGCCCGCTAAGCTCGCTGGTGGCCTTGAGAACAAACTGGGTCACAGCCATCTGTGGCAGGGAATGGGCACTCACTAGAAAACACAGAAGGCCCTGAGCCGCACTAGCCCAGTTCCTCCTTCCTGATGCACCGATCATAGCCGTGGGGACAGAGCTCATGAGTGCTACCTAATAGGAGTTCCTTCACCTGGAAACATGAGGCGTGGGGAACAAGCGCTCCCCGAACACCCTCCACCTGGCTGCACAGGTCACAAGCCTCGGCGTGATCTCAGACGCATGGTCTCCCGCATCCCCGACCCCTCCCCATATCCTGCTCACCACCAAGTCCCATCCATTTCACTTCTTAAACTTGTCTTGAATCTGTCCTCTGCTCCATTCTACGCCCGCTACTCAGTAGGCCAAGACCCTATTATCTCTCACTGGATCCTCACAGACCTCCTTATCCACTTTTGCTATCTCCGATCTGTTCTCCACGCTGCAGGCCCAACTCCTCCTTACTTTTTTTTTTAACAGTCCCTTGTTGCTCTTTGATAAAAACTAAAATCCGTTATGCGAGTCCAATGCTCTGCTGGTCTAGCCCGTGCCTACCTCCCCAGCCTTGGGCATCATGACTGTCACAGTAGGGAATCCAGCCCCCCTAATTTCTTTAACTTCTGGGAGGGCACAAGCTTCATTCTGCCTCAGAATCCTAGCTCATGCTCTTCCCTCTGCCTAAAATGCCCTTCCTTCTTTTCTCCCTCCCTCCCCCTTCCCTCCCTCCTTCCCCTTCCTCTGGCTAACTCTTCCTCATCTCGCATATCTTAACTCAAACATCACCCTTCCAGGGAAGCATCCCAGACCAGATCAGGTGTCCCTACTAAAACGTTCAAGGTTTTGGTGAGCTTTTCCTTCATAGTATTTATCACAATTGGTAATAAGATACTGTATGGTTCTTTGGTTAGTGCCTGTGTCCCACACTAGACTCTAAGCTCCATAAAGATAGGGTTCTCCTATCCCTCATCACCCAGCATAGTCACTGACACATAGTAGATGCCCAGTAAATATTTACTGATTGACTGGATGAAGGAGAAAAATTATTGCGGGAAAAGGTGCAATCTTACTAGATGGTTCTGGAGATAAAATGGGGTAGGAAATTGGGAAAGTGGGGTAGACCAGGCAGATGTGGGTTAGGGTGTCTATGTATGAGTTGGGGCAGGGGGAACAAGGGTTGGTCTGGAATCAGAGGCCAAGCCAGCAGCTCCACACTAGCCGTGTGTGAAACATGAGTGTAGCAACATGAGGAATAAATAGGGCAGAGCAAAGGAGGTGATACCTGGTAGGAACCTTCTCAGATGGAAGGCACACAGGATTTGAAACTTGGTTGGAAGAACAGGAAATGCTATTATTGGCACCAGCCACAGCAAAAATCACCAACAGCAATTCTCTGGGTGTAGAGTCTTTCGTCAGGTGAGTAGAGAATTTGTCATTCTGTGGGATGCACAGCATCTAAATCCCCTCTTTAGACCCATAGCCTGAGTCTTTCTGAGAGGCAGCCAGCTTTGTTTCTATCTGTTTTCCAAGGCTGGTTCTCTAGCCTTCCTGGTGAGTCTCAGTGCTTCCCAATATCCCTGAATAAATTCCTTTTTTGATTAAGTCAGCCAGAATTAGATTTTCTTGTTTTCAGCCAACAACCATAACTGGTATAGTCTGGTGCCGGCAGGGCAGTGACATCTGGCTTGTCTGTGTAGCCAAGTATGTGGCTGCCAGGCATGCAGACACCCCAAGAGGTGCAGGACTACCCTGGCAGCCCACAAGTTAGGGCCTCCTGAGGAACAGGGAGGAAAGGTGGCCATTGTGAGCTACACAGAGCCTCTGGATGGAGTCAGGGTTCCCACAGATCTGTGGGTAGAGGCCACATCAGAGAAATCATCTCATTGTTGGGATATGCCCATGGGGCGGGTCACCTAGTACACTGCAGACTGGAGGCCCAGCAAACCCACAGTTGGCTCATAGCCCCCCTTGGGAATGCAAAATCCGGCCCCTCCTGGGCCTCTTCATACTTGTTGTACTTTTCCTGAAGAGACTGTACTCTGGGAATCTATTCAAGATATTTTCCACTTGTAGGACCCTGAGTCTACTCTAAAGAACAAAACATGGGAGGAAATAAGCAGAGAGTCAGAGTGCACTTACCACACTTCCTGATGCCTCAGATAATAGGATGTCAGTGCAGGAAAAGCCCTTGGGACCATCTAGTCTTGTGGTCTCAGACGTCAGTGGGCCTCAGAATCACCAGGTTAACATTGTGGGTTCCCACAGATTTCTTCAACCCCACAGCTGATCTACTAGGCCTAGGGTGAAGCCCCCAGATGTGGGCTTTGTACAAACTTTCCCAGGCGATGTTAACATGCGTTGGTTGAGAACAGTGATCCTAGGCTAGTCCTTCACCCCATCTTACAGTGGAAGAAACTGAGACTCCAAAAAAAAAAAAAAAAGTCTACCTGACCAAGGCCCCCAGAGAATCAGTTGTTGACCTGGACCCCAAGCTGGCTGCAGCTAGGACAGGGCATGGAAACTGCATCTTTCCCAAGTTGCTTACGTGATTTTGTTCCCCTAACAGGGCCCTCCCTTTTCTGATTGTAAGAGGGGCTGCTTGTCCTGGGGAAATCAGGATGGATACCCCACTCTGGTCTTTGCTAGAGAGGCTGCTGTGGCCTTAGCTGAGGAGAAAACCCTGTGGGCAAAGCCAGGAATTGATACAGCAAGGGCCTCACTCAGCCTGACTCAGTCACAGGCCCAGGTTCCAGTTCTGAGTCTTTCAATGCCCTGCGTGACCTTGGACAAGTCATTCCCCTCCCCGAGTCTCTGTTGTGTCCAGTTCATAAAATGGAGATAAATCTGCGATCTGCTATCTATCTGCCTACCCCGTGGACCTCTGGGGTGAGGGTGCTTTGTAGACACCCAAGTGCTGCCCAAGCAGGCGGGATTACAGACACTTGGAGATGTGACTGGAATACTGATTTCCACTCAAGTTCCCTTGAGGATGTGCCGGGCCCATCTCGGAAACAGCAGAGGAAGCTAAGAAGCTGCCGGCGATGCTTAGGGTAGATTCTCAGAGCCTTACGGGCTGGCTGGCAGGGAGAGCCCTTCTGCATCAGAACCTGCCATGGCCGAAGAACCCCCTCATTTCCAGGTGCGTGTGTCGTGGGCAGGGGAGTCACTGGACCAGGGCCTTCCTGCCGCTGGCCTGGTACTGCCAGGATCCTCTGTCCATTTCTTAAAGTGTCCTGGCTCAGGAGCAGTAGGAAGTGTTCAGAGGACCCCCAGGGGTCCAAGAGAAGGCACAGCTAGTGTGGAGCTGCTAGCTTGGCCTCTTTCATGCCTGTTTTGGCTGTTAGAGCAGGTTCAAGAGGGCGGATTAGCTCATTCACAGTATATTTTTCTTTCTCATCAAATCACACCTCTCAGAACTGTTTCCCCAGCTGGCAGGAGTCCCAGTTTACCTTAAGTTATCAGGACGCCAGGATTCTTACACCATTCTGCCAAAAACTTGCCTTGTCACCTTGCTCAAACCCTTCACCTCTTTGAGCCTGTTTTCTCATCTGTAAATGGGGGAAATAATTCCTGTCCCTCCCTCCATCATAGGTCTGCTGTGTCAAATGAGAACACTGTCAGGGAGGGCTTTGTTTTCATGGTCTTGTAGGAGAAGCAGACAGAGGAGGCCTGGACAGGGAGGGAGATGGGGCAGGCATAGAAATGACCTTCAGCTCCAGGGGGCAGGAAATCTCTGCGGAATGATTTCAGTCCTGTCTTCTCTTGGGGCTGTCTCAGGGTGGCAGGTCCTGGCCACCCTGAGAGGAGAAGGCATGCCAGATTCAGGGACCTCGTGATGATGAAGCCTAAAGAAAAGTTTTCCATCAGAGACCTAAGCAGACACTTCCTTGACACAGGTGTGAGGTCACCTAGGCAAGTGCTTTTCAAACCATTCCCTCCCCCCCGCCTTTTTTTAGCAGATCCCATTCTTCACAAGATCTGAAAGCAAACCCCTTATCAGTTACTTCTGAAGAATCATTGAGACCCTAGGAAGCACCACTGATTCATTGTGCAGATGGAGGAAACAAAGCTCAAAGCAGGGATGGAATGCTATCAAAGCCACACAATAAACGGGTGGTTAAAACAAACAAATTTCAAAAACCACCTGGAAAGCAGGTCTCTAACCCTCAGCACAGGTGTCTGCAGCTCAGTAAGGCATCAAAGAAAAACGGAAAGTTTCCTTCACTTCCAGGCCGTTTACATACCCTGAGGGAAGAGGCTCAGAAAGTGGGCGTGGAGAGGTAAATAGGGAGATGTATTGACATCGCTGTAATAAACAAATCTCACTGCAGGGCAGGGAACTCACGGTCTCCTTTGAAAACAAGAATGTTTGGCAGGCTGTTTTCTGAGGCACTGAGTCCCTTGCTGAAATAAGGCAGAAGCAGGCCCGGCAACTCTAGACAAATGGAAATTCCTTCCAGCTGCCTTAGCTCCGCCTTCTGCATTGCTCCCCCGAGGGCTGGCGGCCAGGCTTTGCCAGCGGCCACGAGGAGACCGACCCAGACGCAGAAGGTCCCCAGGTATTTCTCACAATGGTAACGGGGCACTTGCATGAGTCATCAACCAGAGAGTGGCTTTTTGGTGGACCTTTGGGGCTGGCTTCATGCCGCGGGGAGCTGACAGGCTAGGGGCGGCAGAGGGCAGAGTCAGACAAGCCAATCACTGCACCACGTTGATGTGGGGCAGGTGCTAGAACAGAGGCACAATCCACACTTGGGACGGCGGGGGGGCGAGGGGGGGAGTGGGGAGAGGACCGGCAGGGGCTGAAGGCCAGGCACGCGGCTCTATCACAAAGAGCTTTACGAGACTCGACCAAGGTCCCACGTCGCTCCTGCAGAGCTGGAGCAGGGGGTCACCAGCGCAGGAGGGCGGAACGCAGCGCAGCGCCCGCCGTGGGGGGGCGGGAGATTGGGGGAGGCGGGATCTGGACAAGACGGGAGGAGACGCTAGCAGCCGCCTGGGCGCCCGGGGCCAACGCGGCGGGGTCACCCTGGCTGCCCGTGGCTCGGATCAGCTGAGCGGACGCCAGGACCACCAAGACTGCGGCCGGAGCGCATCGACCGCCGGGACAGACCGCGGCTGCTCCAGCTCTGCCCGTAGGACGTCGCAGCCTCCCTTCCTCTGGTCTCGGGGGTGGGTGTCGCCTCTAGTTTAAAGCAGAGATGCTTTCTGAAAGCAGCTGAGGTCAAGCAGAAGGCCCCAGCTCTCCTAGGGGGAGATTTTGCTCCCCTGGGAAACAGGCCATTCTGGGGGGTTAATCACCGTGCAGGGGAGCTCGCAGACAGGTTCTTATCAAGCCCTTAATCCTAGTGTCGTCTGGCAGATGGCAGGGTGCCCTGCCTTCCAAACCCCAGGGACTCCTGGCCAAGAGAGAGTCAGAATGTTCCAATGGGAGGGGCCCTTAGAGACTAGAGCTCTGGAGTTTTGTGGCTTTCACACTGTTCTAGATGGAAGGCAAGGCCTGCAGGGTAGTGCGAGCGAGGCCGCGGGGGTGAGAGATTAGACCCCACCCCCATTCCGCCCCCGCTTTCATCTGTACTGCGTTGAGACCGCAGGAGACATCATTAAAGGAGAGACTGTAACTGAACACAAGTTTGAGGTCTTCTTTAAAGTCTATTGTTCTCTCATTTTTACTTTGTTGTGCATGACCTTGGACAACTTAAAAACCTCTGTCTCAGGTTCTTCAACTGTAAAACAGGAATAGGAATAGTACTACCTCCTTAATAGGGTTGTTGTAAGGATTAAGTGAATTAATGCATGTAGTCCACTTAGAACGTATTGTGTTGGGACTTCCCTGGTGGCGCAGTGGTTGAGAATCCACCTGCCAATGCAGGGGACACGGGTTCGAGCCTTGATCCGGGAAGATCCCACATGCCGCGGAGCAACTAAGCCCGTGCGCCACAACTACTGAGCCTGTGCTCTAGAGCCCACGAGCCACAACTACTGAGCCTGTGTGCCGCAACTACTGAAGCCTGCGCGCCTAGAGCCCATGCTCCGCAACAAGAGAAGCCACCACAGTGAGAAGCCCGCACACTGCAGCGAAAAGTGGCCCCTGCTCAGCGCGACTGGAGAAAGCCCACGCGCAGCAGCAAAGACCCAACGCAGCCATAAAAAGAAAAGAAAAAAAAGAAAGAACGTATTGTGCCTGGGTCACAGTGTGTTAGGGGCTGTTATTATTGTTATCATTACTATTATTTTTAAATGAGGAGAGTGAGGCCTGGAATGGAGAAGGGACTTGCCCAGGTGACAAGGGAACTTGGTAGTTAAGCGGGGAGTAGTACCAAGCTTTCCTGTCTAGATGGAGTTCTTTATGTCTTAGACATTTTGGGGTTGATGCTCCATGGAAATCTTTGAAGATAAACAAAAGCCCATTTGGGGGAGGCCACACTGTATAAGAAGCCTCTGGAACAACCTCCATGGTCCTCAGAAAGTAAAGCAGTGGGGGGGAGTGCAGAGAAAACGAGGGAGAAAAGAGGAGGAGGGGGTGGAAGAAGAGGTGTCTGGAGCCCTCTTAGCCACTAAATAGGAGATGTCTTAGCTCTGGCTGCCATAGCAAGATAACACAGATGGGGGGGCTTATTACCAACAGAAATTTATTTCTCACAGTTCTGGAGGCTGGAAACTCCAAGATCAAGGTGCCAACATGGTCTAGTGAGGAAGGGCCCTCTTCCTGGTTCATAGCTTGTGCCTTTCACAGTGTCCTCACGTGGAAGGGGCTGGGGAGCTCTCTGGAGCCTCTTTTATAAGGCACTAACCCCATTCCTGAGGACTCCACCCTCATGACTTAAGCAACTCCCAAAGGCCCCACCTCCCAATACCATCATCTTTGGGGGTTAGGATGTCAGCATATGAATTTGGGGAGCACACAAACATTCAGACCATATCATCTGATCACATTGGAGATGCTCTTGAGGGGATACCTTCATTAGGTGGAGGAACTAGACCTCAAAAATATTTAAAGCCTAAGAATTTTGTTTGGAGAATAAGGACTAGAGTTTGTGTTGCCCAGAGTCTTCAGCCTGATTTATGGTCAATTTCCATGCAGTCACAGCCTCCTGAATCTCTCCTCTCAATCTAAGCTGAGTCCAGCTTGGCAGGGACCCTCATCACAGCCTGAGGAACAATCGGGGCTTGTGTCCAGCAGTTAAAGAGATTCTGATTCGGAATCCTGTCACTTTCTGACTGACTGGGCAAGTATTTAAACGTAAGCCTCAGTTTAATCATCTATAAAATTGGGATTATAAATCTTGCCTCATAGTATCATCAGGAGGATCAAATAGGATAATGCATATAAAGTGCTTAACTCAGAACCTGGCACTAGGAAGTGCTCAGTAAATGCTCATGACTATTATTATCAAACATGGCTGCCTGCCCCCATGTGTGTGCAATGGCTTCCGCATCTTCTGTCTAGCTGTGGCCTATATTAGTTGGGATTTGGTTTGCCTCCAAAGAAAGAATCCCAAACTAGTGGTAATGCAGAAAAGACACAAGTTTATTTCTTCTCACATAAAATCTGAATAGGTGATTAAGGGTGGAAAATAGTTCCCTAGTGTCTGGGATCCAGACACTATCTTGTAACACCATACATGGCCTTGACCTCGTGGTCTAAGATGGCAGTATCCAAGTTCCAGGCAGCAGAATGACTAAATGAAGGAGCCAAAGGATGCTTATAAACTACCTCTTAAGGAAGGTTCCTGAAAGCTGTTGTACTACCATGTCTGCTTATGTGCCATTGGCTAGAACATAGTCACATGATCACCTATAGCTGCAAAGGAAGCTGGGACATGTAATCTTTATTATGGGCAACCGTGTGCCCAGCTAAACACTGGTAGATATATTCCTATAGCAGGGGAGAATGTATAACAGAGACCTGTAGCAGGCCCTGCCCCAAGCCTCTGGCTTATGCAGGAGAGCTAGGCAGCTGGGAGCCAGGTCCCTGAGCACTAAAAAAAAAACAGGGATGGGAGCATGTTGCTTCTCCTCACCTACCCCAGTGGCTCAGTCTGCAATGAAAATGTGGAACTGGAACTCAGGCCTCCTGCCATGGGTCAGAGAAAGTCCTATCCTGTTTAACCACCTCTGGGCCCTTCCAGGCCTCAGCTCTAAAGGCAGGAAGAAAACTGGTGAGGCAGCTGACTGCCCCCTCCTGGCCAAGGAGAGAACACCGAGCAAAACAGGGGTTCTGGGAAGCAGAGTGACACAGCAGGTGGGCTCGGCACAGCTTAATGGAATCTTCCATGGTAGGACGCACACCTGAAAATTGTGGCGAGGCTGGGCCCCCAACTAGTGCCACAATCCAAATGCCAAACTGGACAGACAGATCTGCACTGGGGCCTTCCACCCTTCTTTTTCTGATAATGGTAACACTCCGGCAGGCCACCTGGCCTCCGCCAGGGCTCAGGGAATATCTTTCTTTCTCCCTCCTAGCCTTCACTTCAGCCCACAAAGGTCTCTGAAAATGGAGGAAAGTTCACCAGCATCTCCCTACCCTGGCGCTTCTAAAACAAGCCCTCAGGCCCTTTCTGCTTCAGGAGTTTCCCTGCGAGTAGCTACGAAGGCACAGGCAAACCCACCGTCACAGATGCCCTGGCTCTCCCCTCATGTGTACAGTGGAGGAGCACAGACTAGGGGTGGGACACCCAGCTTCTAGGCCCAGATCTGTCACTAACTCAGGGTGTGGTGTCCCCTCTTCTTTCACCGTCCCTTTCCTCGCTGTACCTTGGAGTCACCTCTTAGAAATAAGGTTCCTAGGCTCTGCCCCAGATGCACCGGTTCTGTTTTTTAATCAGATCCCCAAGAGATTCACATGCAGTTAGTTTGGGAACCAAGAGGCTGGATGACTTTGAGGTTCAGCTTGTAGTGATATGGTGCTGAGGGTCAGGTCTGTCTGAACACTGCCCTCTAAGATCTCACACCCCTTCCTTCCAGCATCCTTTTATTCCCAGGGACCAGAAGTCTTCAAGCTCTGCCAAATTATTGCACTTTCCCTTCAAGAATTCTGTCCTTCCCAGATGCTGGGCCAGTCCCACACTGTGCCCTTCAGTGTGAACACCCTTCCAAGTACCCCACGTCCTGTTTCTACCTATCAAAATCCTCTTCACTCATCAAGGCTCCACTGAAACACGATCTCCCTGTAGGGAGCACCTGTAATCTGCCCAGTCTGAATTCTCTTCTACCTTCCCTGGGCTCCCACAAACAGTGTACATCCACTGTATACAGGATGTCCCAAGTGATGGCCAGCTCCCCTGGGTTGGAACACAGCCCACCTGCCCCACAGGACTGGGAACCCCTAGAGGCTGGGAGTAAAATCTTAGTGCAGATCCCCTGAAGCCTGATTATAGACAGCACTTAACCCTCAGAACTTGGATGCCAAAGGAAAAAAGACAGGGAGGAAGCCAGGCCTAGCTAAGACGTAACTGAGGGGTAACAGGAAGAACCCAAACACAGAGAGCTGGAGGCAGGAGGAACAGGTCCATCTTCCCATCCTCCCCAAAGCCAAAACTGTCCAGGCTGATCCCCCTGGACAGTTTCAAGGATTTGTGCTACAGAAAATACCTCCTTTCCCTGGGATGCACTTGTTTTCCAGGCTCTGAGGCTGAAGCCCTTCTGGCCGATAATTCCTTAATCCACCTGCCATCCTCTTCAGGGATTTCCAGCAAGGAGGTGATGTAGGGCTGTAGAGTTTGTTCTGCGTTTAACAGTCAGAAAGGGGCACCTGAAGGAAGAAATTACCTCCTCTGCCCCAGGCCCCTGGAAGGAGCAAGGTGAACAGGAAGGTGGCCTCTGGCTGCTAGGGTTCAACTTTGAGTGTTTCCCGATTTCTGTCTCTGCCTCTGGAACACCCTTGGAGTAAGGCCTAGGCACTTCTCAGAAAGGTTGGGATGGGGTCGAGTAGGGATGGGAGAGGGTTATTTAGGTCCTGGCTACACTGGCCAGGATGCCTTCTGAGTCCCTCCCCCATGCCAGGTGATGTGCTAGGGACCTTAAACACTCACCTAACAACCCTGCAAGGTACCCATCGTTACCCCCATTTCAGACATACAGAAACAGGCTAGGAGAGACTAGATCATTTGACAGCATTAGGCAATCGGAAGGTTGCAGAACAGGATTCAAAGTCAGGTCTGTCCAGCTCCAGAACTTGTGTTCTTTCTACCCAACCTTTCCCAGAATGAAACTTCCAGCAAGTCTTGTTTCTTTCCCATCCTTCTGGCTGCAGGCTCTCTGAGCTCCTTCCATCTCTAACAGGGCATCACCAGTGGGCTCCATTCCCCAGGAGCTGCCTGCTCAGGGACCCCCAGATTTGCCCCTTCTTTCTCTGCTGCGGGAAAACAAGAGCTTCCCCAAGAGTATCTTTTTAGTGTTCTGTTGCATTCTTTTGTTGTACACTTAACCTCGTAGAAAGTCAACCCCCAATGCCGAAAATTCCAATTTGTCGCATTCCTTGAGTCGGCGTCTGCCCCTCCATGTCTGTGCTCAGCTTCAGCATATGGTCTGCTTCTACCTTCAGCCTCTAGACCACGTGCCCAACCCCTGGTGTCACAGAGCTCCCGTCTGATCATTCTGCAAGTGGTCATAGCACTGTATGATGGCCACTTCATGTTGTTGGCATCTGGGCAAGGCGCAGCAGTGTTTTTCCAGGGACACTCACTTTTTATTTTTCCTTTGAGAAAGTCGGGTGATTCCATAAGTAGGAAAAGACCCCTGCCCATTCCTGTCCCCTCACATCTGCGGTCGACCTGGGGCGCTGAGGCTATAAAGGGAAGAAGACGATTTAGGTTGTGTGTAGATTGAAAATGACTACTGTTATTCATTGCTGGTACAATAAAGCATTTCACTTCCTCCCCCAAACCATGGAATCTGTCACCCTGGGTTAAAGTTTCCTAGGAGAGCAGTGAGCTGCCTGCCACTGGATGCCCTGTGCCCAGTAGAGCACCTGGCACAAAGCAGAGACTCAAATAATAAAGGGGGCAGAGGGAGAGGGAGCAGATGTTATTAAGCACAGAGATCCCAGGTGCACCTCCGAATGTGGGAACACCTAGGGCACTTGTATTATCCTCAGTATTGCTCCTCCATTCCCACCAAATGCCCTGAAATCACACTGTGCCTTCTGCCAGTTTCTTCCACTGGAGCAAGTCCATCAATCCTGCCAGTATGCAGGGATGTTTATGGTGCCCTTCATTTATTTTTTTATTTTTTGGCCACATCTTGCAGCATGTGGGATTTTAGTTCCCCGACCAGGGATCGAACTTGCACCCCCTGCAGTGGAAGCATGGAGTCTTAACCACTGGACCGCCAGGGAAGGCCTATGGTGCCCTTCACAATGTCACAGACCTCTCACCAATCCCTAGTGGCCTGCTGCTCTTCACTTGTTTCCTTGAAGGTGCTCTTGAGACTCCACAAAGTGTGTGTTTTCCCATCCAGCACCATATTCTTTCCTTGTCTCTTTATTTATTTTATTTATTTATTTTTGGCTGCGTTGGGTCTTAGTTGCTGTGCACGGGCTTTCTCTAGTTGTGGTGAACGGGGGCTACTCTTCGTTGCGGAGCACAGGCTCTAGGCGCACGGGCTTCAGTAGTTGCGGCACACGGGCTCAGTAGTTGTGGCTCACGGGCTCTAGAACGCAGGCTCAGTAGTTGTGGCGCACAGGCTTAGTTGCTCCGCAGCATGTGGGATCTTCCCGGACCAAGGATCAAACCCGTGTCCCCTGCATTGGCAGGTGGATTCTCAACCACTGGGCCACCAGGGAAGCCCCCTTTCCTTGTCTCTTAAGGCATGTCCTGCACTACTTTGCACACCTTCAGTCAGACATTATGAGCCAAAACCTTTGGCTAGAACACAACATGAGTAGGAGAGAGAGAGAGGCCCCAGCAGAGTAAATACCCCAGTAATGGAACAGAGATGGTTCAGCAGGGCACTTGCTGGCTGAGAACCGGCCCAGCCAGGAAGTGGCCAGGACAGAAGCATGCTCGGTGCAGTCCCTCCTGCAGCCTGAGAGTGGAGTTTAGCAGCAGAACTTCCTCCTGAAACCCAGGTGGCTACAGCTGAAGCTGAGAAGAGCAATCAGCCCACTGCTATTTCTGAAGGCGCCCAGTGTGGTTACTCAGCGAGCTGTAATTAAGCTTATCTATAATTTGATAAGTGGGAGCAGCCTCACATTTTATAGAGTAATTAACTCTCACTGAGAGAGCAGCACAGGAGTTTCTGGGCGCCAGCATCCCTGGAGGTTGGTCCACATTCACACTCTCTCCCCTCTGACGCATGCCCGTGGATGCTGAGGCCAGGATCGTCCTCAGCCACAGCCCTGGAAGTACCTCCTGGCCCTGCTCTCTCCCCCTCAGGCCCTCCCACAGAGCCCAGGCCACTGGCAGATCCAGACACAATGGACACACCCGCAGTGAGATGCAGGAAAGGCTCAGCCTCCCTTTCCCCGTTGTTCTCTGCAAAACTGTGGGCTGGAAGAAAGTTGAGTTTAATGCTTCCCACCCATCACTCCTTCACAGGCTACATGGTCAGCCTCTGACTGACTGGTCCAGCCCAGCTCCAGGGCCCTGATGGAGAGACTGAGGCAGACTTGGGGTAAAGGAAGGGGCCCTAGGGATGGAGGCCAGGCCTGGATTTCTGTCTTGGCTCTCCCACTTCCTGGCTCTGTGATCTTGGGCAAATGACTCCACTTCCCTGAGGCTCAGTTTCCTTATCTGTCAAGTGGGAACAGTAGCCCTGCCTAACTCATAAGCCATTTATGAGGATCAGATGAGAGATGATTTGGGAGCCCACTTACTTGTGAGGGGGCACATGTGTGTAAGAAATCGTCAGCATCTCTACAAGTGTATTATACCCTGTCTCAAAGTTCTTGTTGCTTGAGGGGACTTAGGTGACCATTCAGCCTGATGTGTGTCATCAATAATGAGAGGTGGGATAATCACAGCTGAAACATTCTGTTCAGACAGTGAGGAGTATGGAAACCTTGTCAAATGAGGGACCTTGGCTTCTGAACCTGACCTGCCCATGTCCAACCTAGTGTTCTGTGCAGCTCTGGGTCGTAGCCAAGTGTCAAAGGACTTAAGTCAGAGATGGTAGATTTCAGCTCAGTCTTTGGGTAAATTTTCCCTAACCAAGGAAATGCCATCTTAGGAAGTAAGGAGATCCTTGTCACTGGAGGGCTTCAAAGCCTGGCCAGCTTCCTGGAGGTTGGGAGTCATGCTTGATGATGGCTGAGTCCCTTTTCCTTCTCTGAGGTTCCAGGAGTCCTGGCAGCCCTCCCAGCCCTAATCCCAGGCCCTGGGCCCTGGGCCCTGACCAGTATGCGCTCACCCTATACCTCTGAAGCCACAAACCTCACAAACCACCTTCCCTGGTGCCTACACACACCAGGACAGCCTTAGATGCTCTGGGTTTGCTTGTTTTCTTGTTTGTTCTACATCGGAGCACTGGGTCCCCAGAGCCCTCCTTGTTCCACCTCCGTACCTGAGGATTCTCAAGTCTTGTGCTCAGACAACCCTCGAGCTCTCTGAGGACAGCTCCAGAATCTGTTTCTGTCCAAGGTTTAGGTGTTGGTGTTCTTAGAGCATGCCCTCAGAAACGCCCAGGATGGGGCGGTGTGAGCCCAGGCCAGGCATATTTCCTCCTGGAGGGTCACTGATGGGCTCCTCCAGCACATCCCCTCCCAGGGAGCAGGGCCCAGAGCCTGGGGGAGGGAAGAAGGAGATGGGGGAGGGAAGGAGGAGATGGCTTATGGGGCAGCACTCCGTGGTTGTACTATGCGTATGCCCACGGATCTTTCTCACTGTTACATAATTGAGGTAATTTTTCCCCTCCTTATTTTAGATCCGGGTGCCATCTGCCCTGCTTTTCATGCATCACTAGCTCCGGGCTGGAGGTTAGATCTGACTTGGCCACCCGGTTCTATCCCTCTCTTGGTGAGAGACTTGGGGTAGTTTGCTTCCTCTTGTGTAAAATAAGAAAATAACCCCAGCCTGCCTGGCTCCCAAGGCTGCTGTGAGAATGAGAGGAGAGGAGGGGCAGAGCTGGCTGCGGACTGGGCCCAGCACTGCACAGGCGTGTCTGGATGCTCTCTGGCAGCCTGGGCCTGGCGCTACCTAAGCCGAGAGAGCCTCTGCTTGCTCGTGTCTGCACCTGCACCAGAAAGACCTGGTGCAGCTTTGCAGAGCCAGTTCCCGCTTGAAATACAGGAAACGAGCAGGCCTCATGAGTGGGCAGTCTGGCAGAGCCCCCCGCCCCGGGCAGCGGAGGCACCCAGAGCAGCTCATGGCAGGGAGGGCCAGGCCGGCTTGTCACCTGCTTGCACAGCCCTTGGCCCCGGGAGGAGTGTAAAGCGCAGCACGTGTTCTGTAACAAGGCACCGTCAGGAGGATCTTGCATAAAGCCCTTACCCAGCCTCCAGCCATCAAGGGAGGGGCAGTGCGGGCTGAAGGCACCCGTCCGTGGGTCCCCACAGACAGAGGTACCACTGGGCAAGGTCCCAGGTGCAAGCCGAGTCCAGCCCACACACCCCGCCCGCAGTGCCAGGCTCTGTCTGCACGCTTCCCCTCCTCTTGCCTGAGGCCTCGAGGGAGGCCCTGGAACCAGAGCCACTTACTCAAGATTACACCACGGGGTGACAGAGCGGGACTGGGGTGTAGGACTCTCCCCCCTCCATCTCAGAGGCCTTGAGGAGGATCCAATGGTACAGTGAATGCCTGGTTCCTGGCCCAGGGCCCCGTGCAGGTGCCTGCTCACTCATGCCCTGCCCTGCATAGCTGACCGGTACCTGCTGCTTGGGAGATGGGGTTATACTCCAAGGGACCCAGGCCCAGAGCTGCAGGCCTGAATAGACAACAGGTGATGGGTCCTCAGGCCTCACCGACTGAGCGAATCCTTCCAAGGGGAGGGTGCTAGAGACAATGCTGCCACCCAAGGCGGTGCTCGTGGACACCATTAGTCCCCAGCAGCCCCAGACAGTGGGCGCAGGTAGCAGCCTCCCCCCACCCCCACAGGCAGGGGCAGCTCTGCTGACAGGCAGTGAGGGTCTAGGTACCAGGCGACCCTGACCCATCCACCTGGTTCCCAGGGCTCCTGGGGCCACAGAGTGAGGTGATGGTGAACAGCACCACTCAGGAGACTTTCGTGCTGGCCCTGGATCTGCTCAGACCCACTGTGATGCTGGGTGAGTCACTTCCCCTCTCTGGGTCTCAGTTATATCATTTATAAAATGGGAACAACCACCTCTATTCTGCCCACCTCAGCTGTCTCTCGTAAGGATCAAAATGAGACCTGCCACCAAGGAGGCTCTCAGCAGCCAAAAGGTGAATAGTAATTGTGAGGTTTTCATTAGCACTGAGATGATCTGGAGGGAAGTTGCTCTGGGCTTTCCAATCACTGGGATAAAAATTAAAAATCAGGGCAGCCTGCAGGCCAGCCTAGCAGTCCTGACTTAACGCCTGATGGTCCCAGCAGACGCAGATGCGTCTTCTCCAGTGTTCGGTTTACTGCTGATCCTGACCCAGAGCGTATGACCATCTCCCTTTCCTGCCAGTTCCCAGGCATCCATGCACACGAGTAACTTCAAGTTCTGCATACATTTTCCTTTAATAAAATTAAGCATGGAAACAAAATCTCCCGAGATATAAAAACAAGATTCTGAATGGCAAGCCTTGTGATTCAAAAAGCTCTTCTTGTTTTGTAAAGACAATGACCATCGAGTGTCCCTCCCTGGGCTCTGGAGGGTTTCAGTCTCCCTGCCCACCCTGTCATCCACACAGGCCCTCTGGGCCTCACCGTGCAGATAGGGAGCTGAGCAGGGCATCCCTGCTTGATGACAGAGGGGATCAAAGCCCAAAAGACAGGCTAAATTTTCTCGTTGTGAGACCCCCTCTTCTTTGGCACTGCCTGAGCCCCGTGGCTGGTTCCAGCTCTCCAGGTTCTGCTTCCTCCTGGCACCAGGCTCCACGATTAAGCCAGGCAGCTACTAGAAGAGAAGGAAGAGTTGTTTCTAAAGGGGCCTTGTGTCTTTGTGCCTGGACCACTTCCAAGGTGGGGAATCACCAACCCTTTGAGACCTCAGGTTTGGGTGGGAGCTCCCAAATCAGGAGCTGAGGCCACTCCGGCTGCAAAGGAGATAGGGCACCCTCTAGCGGCAGGCCTGGCCCTTCCAGGGCGAGGCAGAAGGGCTGGTACTCAGGAACCTGTTCCAGGGCCTGCAGATACCTGGAGGAGGGTGTTGCCTGGTTTTGGTCCAAACAGGCAGGCTCTGGGCAATTGCAGGGATACTAGCTTTCAAACCCAAACCCAAGGGCTTCCCTGGTGGCACAGTGGTTAAGAATCTGCCTGCCAGTGCAGGGTACACAGGTTCAAGCCCTGCTCCAGGAAGATCCCACATGCCACAGAGCAACTAAGCCCGTGCGCCACAACTACTGAGCCTGTGCTCTAGAGCCCGTGAGCCACAACTACTGAAGCCTGCACGCCTAAAGCCCGTGCTCCACAACAAGAGAAGCCACCGCAATGAGAAGCCCGTGCACGGCAATGCACAGTAGCCCCCGCTCGCCATACCTAGAGAAAGCCTGCGAGCAGCAACGAAGACCCAACGCAGCCAAAAATTAAAACAAGTAAAATAAATAAATTTATTAAAAAAAAACAAAACCCAAACCCAAGAAGTGATAACACAGACTCTGCTGATCAGTGACCTGGTTTAATTAAAAATAAGTCCATAGAAGGAAGGTGAGCCATCAATGAAGGCCACCCTGAGCACCACAGAACAGGTGTGTGTGTGTATAAGCACCAGGTGAGACAGACAGGGAACCTGGACCCACCCCTGGGGGAGGGGAGGCCACAGTGCCCGTCCTATGTATCACGGCTCCTGCCAAGAATGTCCCATCAACAGGGGTCCCACCCCAGGCAAGACCAAGCAGACCCAAACCGGAAACAAATTACCTCTTAGCCAATGAGCACCTCCACACAAGTTTGTCCTAAGATAAGCTGGAGAAACCTCAAATGGAAATCTCCAGAATGTTGCCACCCCCCCCCCCAACTCAGCTCTGAATCACTGGCTGCAGGCTGCACACAGCAGCACCAAGGACATGCAAAGAGGTGCATGGTGGGCACATGGTATGTATGGCCCAGGTGAGGGTATAGAGCTCATCACAGGATCCTCAGATAACTGGATCCAGAGCAGCCCCGGAACATAAAATGTGAAAGGTTTCTACAGCAGTGGCAGGAACACACGACTTGGACCTTTATATTTTATATAAAGCAATATAAGCAAAATTGATTTGTAAGCAATAAAAGGGTAATTCATGTATCCTCTTTGAGCCAAAAATTCTTCATGTACAAAAGAAGAAAAAGCTGCCCTTTTTACTCATGAGGCTGGTTTAAGGATCAAATGAGATACATTTTTTTGATGTGGACCATTTCTTTAAAGTCTTTACTAAATTTATTACAATATTGCTTCTGCTTCATGTTTTGGTTTTTTGGCCCCGATGCATGTAGGATCTTAGCTGACCAGGGATTGAACCTGCACCCCCTGAAGGCGAAGTCTTAACCACTGGACCGCCAGGGGAGTCCTGAGATAAATTTTTTGAACTGATGCTTTGGCTTTAAAATATAAAGGATTTGGATTCTATTTTATAATAAATCTGTTTTTAATATAAAGATGTCTACCTAAAATCGTTGTATAAAATCAATTCCAGAAAGACAGATTCACCATGTTTGCCCTGAGGTTTGTGGGCCCTGCCCACCACTCTGCACCCCAGTTGAGAAGGCCCGAGCCATTCACTGGGCACACGAGTTGAGCTGGGCTGCCTGCTCTGGTTAACGCTCAGACTGGTAGTGGGTCCCCCTGGGACTGGGATAATCCACAAGTGGGTAATCAAGAGGTCATGACACAAGCCCCTCCCCCTCCCTCCCTCCGTCCTCTTCCCTCCCCCGAGGGCTGCACAACAGAGGCCAGTGCTAAACTCCTCAGTGTATGTAGATCCTGTCGGAGATCGCTCCGGGCAAGTGGGTCGTGATCCGCATTCGCACCCAACAGCAGTAGTCCGTGGGGTGGTAGCGAGTGCAGGGGGTAGCCGGAGGTCAGGGTGTGGGTGACAGCGCCGATGATGGGGGACGTGTCCGTGGAGCCGCTGTTGCAGTAGGTCTCCATCTTCGCGACCCTCTCGTCAAAGTACTTCCTGCCGTAGTCCTTGCGCACCCCCTCAGGCAGCTCGTCCCACATTTTACTGGCGATGGCATGGATGCGCTCAGCGCCGTGGAGGCTGGTGGTGGCGATGAAGTTGCCGGGTTCCACCACGCCGACCTTCACTCCCAGTGGGTGCACCTCGTGGCGCAGGCAGTCGGAGAAAGCCACCCCAAACCTGGTGATGCAGTACGGGGCGCCGGCCGCGTGGGCCATGCGGCCCAGCATGCCGCTGGTGTTGACCACGCAGCCTGCAGAGCAAGACAGCAAACTCCTGCTCATGCAACAATACCTGCAGAGGGTCTGGGGCCTGGCATGTTTCTGGAGGTCTGGCCAGAACCCAGCCTCCTGGCGCCCGACAGCTATTTTGCGGCCTGTCAGGCTGGGGCTCCGCCTTCTGAACCAGCCAGGGTCAGGGGGCCCCCTCGCTTATAATGAAGGCCAGCTCAGGCCCACACATCAGCGTCAGCATCTCTGGTATTTCCTGGGTAGCTGGCTGTTCCCAGGCAGGACAGGGGAGGAGGAAAGAGTGGAAAGCAGGCCTACATAGTGGGAGGGCACAGTAAAATGAGCAACACACAGCGAGCTCTGTCTCGCCTGCCATGTTCTCCTATTGCCAGTAACCCCAAATTGTTATCACCTGGTCGGGCTCTGTCGCCAAGCAGGCAGGGGCGGGGCTCTGATGCTGACTGCAGAGCTAAGACATGCGGACAGAGTCTCAGGCACCGGGAGAGTGGGGAGCTGGAGAAGCTCTCCCATAGGCCCCGCCTGGGGGTGCTAGGAGCTGACCACAGCCTCTCCCAGCCGTGGGGCAGGGGATGGAGGAGCCATCCAGCCTGCCCGGTAAGCCCAGGCAGACTTGAGACCCACTCGCCCTGGGTGTGCACCCAGGAAGTTAAGGCACAGCCCCACCTGGGCACTGTGAGGAGACACCTTTCAGAAACCTCTATGTTGGAAGCTGCTGAAGGATTGGGGTTCTCTTCCGAAACCCTACAGCTGCTCTCTGGGTTCCTCCTGTCATTGCTGGGACACTGGGGTGGACGGTATGGGTCTTCCCCTTTTTGCCATAATCGTTTGCTACTATTGGGAGAAAATCTGAGTCAGTGACTTAGGTGGTTTGCTTACGTTTGGCCACCTAACGTGGTTTGGGCGTTTGTTTTGGCAATTTCTAATCTTGATTATTACTATGATTATTTTCACCTACTACCACAATTGTCTCATGGGTTAACTATGGCATAGTAACCCATAGAATGGATGTACCAACATTTACTTAACCACACCCCTGTCCGTACCTGATGTGTACACACAGCTCTGTGCACAAAGGTGGTTATTTGTCTAGATTAGGTTCCCAGACTGGGATTACAAATGTAATCTTTTAGCCTTTGGTGCAGACTGCTGACCTCTTACCTGCTCTGCTTTCTGAAAATCACACATCCCTTTCTGCCCCCCCGTCCAGGGCACCCCCGCTGGTCACCATCCACGGCCCAGTGTGGCCCCTGGGGGTCATGCACTCAGCCAGTGAGGGCAGTGGATGTTGAGTCTAATGAGACCTATTTCCATTCTGAGCAAAGATGAAAAGGTAGAGCAGGCCCAGGGGGCAGGAAGAAGGTCCCTTTCCAACTCAGCTGTGGCCCTCTAAATGAGGGGGAGAAAGGGTTTTGTCCCCCGCACTGTGCCCCAGAGGTTTACTTCCACCACCTCCTTGTAGGTCTCCGTGCTGGTGAACTCCACATCCCCCAAACACTGAGATGCCCGCATTGTTAACCAGGCCCTACAAGCCTGGACAGGAGGGGACAGAACCGCACTCATCACAGGGCTTGGCCTCTGGATATCACCCATCAGCCTGCAGGCCATTCCCCTCCTCACTTTCATTTCTTTCCCCCATAACTTGCCAGCTTCTTGTCCAAGGCTCTCGGGACACGTTCTAGAGTCACCCAGGAATGACAGGAGATGGAGAGGCCTAAGCTGCTGGCTGTGACCGTCCCTTCAGTCTCGTGTCCAATTCTCATCTCACTTCTGCCTGCAGCGACTCTCTGACCCATCATGACCCAGCCCTCCTCCAGCCTGGAGCCCCACCTCACCTCACTCGTCTCTACCCTATTCCCTCCAGTCTCATCCCACTCCCTGCACCTGGGCACCTGTTTATTCATTCCTGCCTCTGAGCCTTCACTTGTATTCTCCCTCATGCCAGAAACCAGGGGAACCTCAGGAGTCTTCCAGGCCAAGCCCTCTCTGGAGGACCAGAGACGGGACGCGGCGTCCAAGGTCACACAGCAAGTTAGAGGCTCAGCCAAGCCTCGATGTCGGGTGGGGCTCCCAGTCCGGCTCCACTCCAAGACCCTCCTAACCACTACTCCATCCTCTGTGAACCATGCACTATTGGCTGGGTGTCATGTGGTGAGCCCCTGGCACCTGGTGAGCTATTCATCAATATGAACAATGGACACACCTGGTCTTTGCAGGGAGCGAACACCCCTCAGCTTTGTGTGGTCCCATGGGGCTTAGTACAGGGTCAGAGCAAACATACACTCTCTGAGTGTACTTGGGTTGACTGTTTCCTGCAAGGCCAGCTAAGGGCCAGATAAGTAGACTCAGAGAACTATGTGCTAGAAGGATCACTGGAGTCCGTTTAGCCTGATTACTACTCTCACAGCTAGGGAAACAGAGGACCCAAGGGGGAAGCCTGGCTCTGGTGTGACCAGTGGGGCTGAGGCAGAGGCAGAGCTGAACTGGGGGACGGGGCAATGAGGAGGCAGCCTTGTGCTGCAGGGCCCCCTCTGAGCTGTCTTTTGGGTGTAAGGACTGGATGGGCTGGAGCCTCAGGACGGCGGGGCCCTGCCTCTTCTTTGTGGAATCCCTCAGGATTTAGTCTCCCGTGGCCATGAAGGTGCTCCTTGCCGAGGCGTAGCCTCAGGACAGAGCTGCCTCCTGGGGGGCTGACCCCTGCCTGTGGGAACTCTGGCCCTGCGTCACCCCTAGTTAATCATGGAAATGAGTCTGTGTAAATGACAGAGTAATTGGTCTCTAGCTTCTTTCCTTCGTGTTACCCAAATTAAAGCTTCCTCAACTGACCTCTGGTGCCTTCTCCTTCAATTATGGAAAATTAAGGTCATTTATTAGAGGAAGGAAATGGCTGGTTAACAAAGTGCTCATGACGCTCTCACCCCCACTCCCCACGCGGCCACGCCGAAGCCTCCCCCGGCTCAGCTCTCAGGGCTGACCTCACGCAGCCACTCCCTCTCCCCCCCACTGCAGACTGTCCCCTGCAAGTCTTTGCCCCACTCCTGTCACCAGGAGAAGCAGAAGGCCTCTCACCAATTGTCAATGCTGCCACTTCACGCTCCACCTTCCACACCATCAGCCATGCATTTTCTCTCTTATGCAACTTCCACTCCTCCCTTGCCCCGGCTCCCTCCCTTCAACATTGTACACAGCAGATGCTCAATAAATGTTTGTCTGTAAATACCATGTCCCCATATCCTAAAGAACTTTTTCTTAATCACGCTACCCCCTCACACCACCGTCTTGCTCTCCTTCCCTCCATAGCCAGGCTTCTGAGAACACAAGCTACACTCTCCAGTTTCCCAGTTCTCTGCCACTCTGGGTCCCAGCCCCATGCTGCTCCAGGGTGTTGAGGGCGGCCCATGCTAAGGACGTCTCCCTCATCCCTCACCCCTGCCATCTTCACTGGCCTCAACCTCTCCCCCTGCACCTGGTGTGCTTACACCACTTATGGATCCTGACCCTCACTCCTCCCCTCGCATTAATGATACCCAAGCATCTCCTCCATCTTCCCTGACCCCTTTCTTCCACCTGCCGCCCAATGTCCTGTCCTAGTGCACCTTCCCTCAGATGACACTCAATGCTTAGGCAGCCTCCTCTTCTTTATGTTCATGGAAATTTCCAGCTGCTTTGTGTTTGATTCATATGGCACAGTATCACACAACATAAAATACATACAGTCCTTTTATCCAGCTAAAATTTAATTACATCTGACGCCGATAACGAAAAAAGTTTAACTGAACTTGACCTGTGGAAGCACACTGTTCCTGGATCACAACTCTGACGACATGATAAGTAGCAACGGTCTGTGGACGAAGGAGCTCACTGGAGTCCTCAGCCAGCATTCTGAATAAACTCATGATATTCCTGCTGGTCTGGGTGACAGTTGTTCTCCTGCAACGGCCCCATCGCCACCTCCGAGTAACTGTTCCAATGTACCCCCGGGGAGTCATGGCTCCTCCCAACCCCACCTCCTCCTCCAGACCATCGCTCTTACCTGCATGTCCCACAGGTCCCCAAATCATCCTAACCAACCAACACACCAAGCGCCCAGTGGCCCAAGCCTGCTCCTCTTGCTTGCTAATAGTTTCACTGTCATCTTCAACTCCTCCAGCCCCTTTGTCTCTTCCCCATCTAATGAGTCAAGAGTACTATTAATATTACTGAGAAAGATCAAAAGGACAGCTGCCAGGCCCTGAACTAGGCACTTTGCATCCATTCATTCTCCTGATCCTCACAACCAACCTATAAAAAAGTATGATAGATACTAAATTGTTCCATATCTGGATGAGGCAACTGAGGCTCAGAGAGGTTAAGCACCTTGCTCAGTGTCACCCAGCTAACCAGTGGACAGGAGGGCATTAGGACCCAGGTCTGTGTGAGGACACAGCCCTGGCACTTAACCCTGTTCTGCTGTTGCCTTCCTTTGCTGCGTCCTCAGAATCGGTGCCTTCTTTCCTGTGTCTACAGCATTAGTTTGGGTCCCTGTTGCCTCCCTCCTATGTTGTTGGAGAAGCCCTCCCGGGTCTCCCTGTCACAGTCTCTTTCCTCCTCCTCCATCCTGATCTGACCCCCTCCGGCAGACTCTCCTCCTCAGTCAACCACTTCCTGCTCCTATGCTTCCCTTCCGGAGTGGGGCGTGCGAGGCCTCCTTTCCCATGTTTCTCACCCACTCTCCACCAAGGACTCTGCCCTCTCTGAGCCTAAACAGCCTGCCACTCCTCTGACATCACAGCCCCTCCTGCCTCCACTGCTTCCTGGCTCCGCTCAGCTCCCCTGCCCCTCAGCCTGAGAGCAGCTTTAGTTGAAATGCCCCTGCCATGGTCAGATTGACATGTGAGCCTCACAGATGGACAAGCTGAGACCCTCACAGGTGAAGGGACAAGCCCAAGATCACACTTCTAGTAAGAGGCTAAGCCCAGAGTAACTCCAGTCTTCTCACTCCCAGACCAAGGGTGCCCCAGATGTAGGGACTTCCCTGTCCGTGGCATAATGTCTCCAGTGCTATAACTGTTCCTCATAGGTCCCACTGTGAAGCCACTGACTTCCACTTGGCTGGTGCCCAGCTACAAACTTCTCCTCCCCGCTCATACCCTTTCGGGTGCTCAGCACACTACCAAGTATACAGTAGGCACTCAATAAATGTTTACTGAATGCAAGATAAGGGATGGTTTCAAGATCAGGCCAGGCCCACAGCCTGCTCGTTGGTCTACTCACTTGGCCTTTCCCTGCAGTGGGGAGGAGAGGGCTGGTTACAGGCTCTGGATGTCCAGTCCCTCAGATCCCTGCTGGGGAGCAAAGGGGCTCGTGGCAGATGGCTCACCAGCTCTAATCGGACAACGCCCTTCATCTCACCACCACGGCTGGCTCCCCTGGCTTTGGCAGCAACTGTTCCACAGAGCCAGGGTGAAAGGCATCAAACTCGCCATCAAAATGTGCCCTCCACGGTGCGGGCAATGGGAGTGGGGAGAATGCACTTGTCTCCCGGAAGGTTCCTGCTGGGGTCGATGGGTGGAGTACGAGTCAGAGCGGCCACCAGCTTAGGAAAAGCATCTGGTCTGAAAGCTCAGGGAGGGCACCACCTGGAGGTCAAAGACAGTATTGCCTGAGAAGGCGGGAATTTGTGCTGTTTTACCAGGAAAAAGACAGTTGGGAGGGGGGGCAGGAAGAGAGAGAAAGAGGGAGAGAGAGACATGTACAACCACGTATCTGACAGATTTATTTTCTTTTTCAGACCTAAAAATCTTCACATCTTTCTTCCAAAAAATGCAGTATTGGTTAAGTAAGGTCATGGTGAGTGGTTTAACAACCCTTCCTGAAATGCATCGAGCAGAAAAAAGCAGCAGGGAAAGGTTTGTGTGTCAGGGTGGTGCTGGGGTTTAAGCCCAATTCAAGGGCAGGGGGTGAGTGCTTCCCCCTGCAACCCAGGGTCCTCCCTGCCTTGCCCGGTTAGGCTAACTGGCCAGACTAGTACAGGGAATGGAGGTGATTCTGCCCTGGCGGCAGAGGACAACAAGAACCAGGGTCTGTGTACTCAGGTGCATCCCTTAAGAGGTGCCCAGTTGTTCCAGCTACAGTTGGAAATAAGGGCATCGCCACCTGTCCTGACCTGCTCAGGTTAATGCAATGAGGAAATTGCTTTTTAAAAAAACCTGTTATATGACAAATCTCTATGCAAATTCAGGTATTATTAAACAGGAGAAAAGTGTCATTCACTCAGCAAACATTTCTTGGGCCTCTGTCATGTTCCAGCACTGTGCTAAGAACACAGACACAAAAATAAATAACTCAGCCTCTGTTCGCAAAGAGTCAAGTTTTAGGGAAGGAGGCAGATGGGTAAGCAAAGAATACGGGGTGACTTTGCTGTATGAAAGCTTGTGGGAGGTGGGAGGCTGCACAGAAGGTGGGGTGGGCAGGGAAGAGCCTCCAAAGGCAGTGCCAGCTGAGGACATTAACAAGAGGGGGCCTGGGGATGGGGCACTTCAGGAGGAGGGGCACTACGGTCCTGCCGTAAGCCACTGCAGGCAGGGCAGAGGCAGAGGAAGTGGTGGGACATGAGGCAGGAGAGGTGGGCAGCGGTCTGCTTGGGGTCAGGGGTGAGCTGCTGGAGGATTTGAATAAACTAGACATCATTTATTGTTTACTGTGCTTCACACTGTGCTAAGCATTTGACATGCATTATCTCATTAGTCCTCACGCCCTAAGCAGGTTGTATTACCATATTTCCTGGATTCTATGACACATACTTTTTTCACCACAGGGATGAGCTACGATCGATGTGAAAATTAAACACTGTCAGTCATAACTTAATTGGTAGTGACTTTTCTCAGTGGTCTACAGAACAGTGATGCATCTTATGAGAGGAAAGGAGTAGCTGCCAGAGGATGAAGTGATGGAGAAATGCCTTCTCTCAGCCGAGGGCTTGCCTGGGCTACATCTGGTGCTGAAACAAACATCCCCAGGAAGGCCAGGGCGGGAAGCACGAGGATGGTCAGCATACACCGGTGGAAAGTTCTCTGCAGGTTGGGCTGAGTGTCAGTGGTTTGAACCAGGAGGACCCTAACCCCAGGTTCTCCAGGGGGCCTCCCCAGTGGCCCTGGAAGAAGCAGCACGGTGTAGCACCAGGAATGCCAGCCACATCCAGTGTCACCTCTGCACAGAGCAGCCAGGTGTGAGGCTCAGTCCACGCTGAACCCCGCTGGTGTGCCAGTCTTCCCAAACGACATGGTGTTCCAGCTATGGGGGAGCAGATGAGCCTGGAGCTCCTGCTGCCGTCCCCACAGAGGGCTGCACCAGAGAAGAGCTCCCTGGACGCCATCTTCAAGTCCAGAGGCTGGAGGGGCTGGTGCCCACAGACACCTCTCTTTCCCACAGACAGCACGTGGACATTAGGAAAACACATATCTTGTTTTAATTCAGTCTTCATATCGTGGTTCCTCAAATGCCCCTTGGGGTAGAGCCCGCGTGGCCTGAGTCTCCGAGGGACGCTGATGTCTACTCCCGATAGCATGGATTCCAGCTGCTATCGAGAGCTGAGTGACATTTCCTCCTCTGGACTTCGTTAACCCTGCTGCCATCTGGCAGCAGCTCTTGGGCCCCGTGCCAGACCTCTCCGGTGCCTCTAGCCAGCATCAAGCCAGTGTCCCTGCAGTTCCTGGGGAAGTCCCTCACTCTAGGCCAGGGTCCCGGCAGGAACTTAGCTTGGCAGCTAAGAGCCTTCTCACAGAGGAAACGGGGGGTTAATCTCACAGCCCACAGCTTCAGGCTCAGCGTTCAGGCCCCAGGAGAGAAACCCCACCCTCCTACCTTCTCCAGACATTCCTCCCAGGAGTCCTCATCTGCCTCTGAGCAGCCTGCACGTCCTGCTGTCAGTTTGCCTCCAGCTGTTCAAAGGAAACTTTTCCCAACCCCCCTCAGCCCGCAGCCCGCAGACCATGGCAGTCTGTCCCCTTCCAGATCCACCTGTCCCGGGGCCCAGGCTGCACTGCCCGGGCCACACTGCCTCCCTGGCTCCAGGGTTTCTGTCTTTGTCCATGTCTGTCTTGCTGCTCAGGGACAAGCATTCGGTCCTACTGTGTTGGTGCCTGTGTAACCGGTTTATTGATAAACCCACTTCTTTCACTATCCCTTTAAACTTCGTCTGTAAGCTACTTTGCCACCCCTGGATGAAATTCCAGGCAAGTCTTGTAGCTTTTCCACTCATTCTCAGATAACAGAGAACCTCTTTGTTTTGGCAGGGAGTCCAGTTCAGTCTACTAATCAAATAACTCCTGTCCAGTCTGGCTTGAATACCCAAACTCTCAAACTTATATCCAGTTTAGATATCCAGTTTGGATCTAGAGACTGTCATACAGAGTGAAGTAAGTCAGAAAGAGAAAAACAAATATCGTATATTAAAGCATATATGTGGAACCTAGAAAAATGGTAGAGATGAACTGGATTGCAGGGCAGAAAATACAGACACAGATGTAGAGAACAAACGTATGGACACCAAGGGGGGAAAGTGGTGGGGGCGGGTGGTGGTGGTGTGATGAATTGGGAGATTGGGATTGACATGTATACACTGATATGTATAAAATGGATGACTAATAAGAACCTGCTGTATAAAAAAATAAATAAAATAAAATTCAAAAAAACCACAACAATTTATATCCAGTTTAGAGCCTGCCCTGACCCAGGCCTGGCAGGGCTGTGGGAAGTGGGAGTGGGGTGCCAGGTAGCAGGGCTGGAAGCTGGCCTTCTCACTATTTTCAAGTTCGCTGTCCTCTCCTATTCCTTAATCTCTGACCCTTCCAGGGCTGGATGCAGGGGCTGGCTAATGAAGGGGCAAGATGTAGTCTTCTGAGGGTGGTGCCACTGTTGTCTGCCCTTGGAGCCCTGGGACAGCAGGTGCTCGAGAGCTGGTCCTCCTTTCTTGGGACACTTTTGTGGTTTCCGCAGAGATCCTTCCACTGGACCATTCCCTCCTCTACCTGGGCATCTCCTCCCTCAGCCTGGGCGCTTCAGTGGAACACCCTTCTGGCTGAGTCACACGCACCCTCCTAGAGGTCTCACTGCACAGGTGCCCTTAAGATGACTCCAGGCAGCTCTCCCATTGTGCATATCAGGTCCGGGCGGCAGGTCCTGCCTGGGTAGAAGGATAGCCCTCTCCCTAGGGGCTCTCTTTGCTCTGCTTCCAGATGAGCCACTCCACCCTCATTTGGGGGCTTTTAGTCTTCTTTTGGTAAACACTAACACACCATTTTGTGACCTCCAAACTCCAAGGCACAAAATGTAAGTTCTCCAAGTAAGCTCTCTTGAAGCCCACCTCATTTTAGTTGAGACCAGAGGGAAAACAGCACAGCACCCTAACTACCCTTTCCAATCTTTCAACCTCTTCTACCTCAATTTATTACAACATCGAGGCAGGTCATGGGCTAGTCCCAGCAGAAAGGTTTCACAGTCTCTCAGCATTTATCGTTAGGCAGTCTAGCACCTCAAGGCAGAATGTGAGGACACTCAGCACATATTATATGTGAGCATCTATCACACGTATTAGAAACATGGTGACAAGAGGAACAAGTCTGGAGTGTTGTAATATTACAGGATGAGCCAAAGGAGGAGCCAGCAAAGGAGATGGAGAAAAACCAAGAGTGCAGGGTGTCCACAAAGTCAAGAAACAAAGCGTTACAAGCGAGAGTGGTTTGTTTGGTCAAAGCTGCTGACAGGTTGCGTTTGAAAATGGTCTGAGAAGTAGCCAATGGATCTGACAAAATAGGGGCTGCTGGCATCCTTGATAAAAGCCATATGAGAGGCATTCAGAGCCCCGCCTGGTCTGGTCCTGCCTTCCTTTCTCAGCTTCCTCTTCCTCCACAAAGGGCACTAGGCTTCAGCTACCTCAAAGTACCAGTGATGTCTGGATATGCCACCTCCGCCCATCATGGGCAACTCCTGTTCGTCCTTACAGATGGTGATGAAATGCCATCTTGGCCCACCAAGCCTTCCCTGCGCTCCCAGAGAGGCAATCTTTTCCTCCTCCGATACAAATCTTCCCGCTACCACCCCCCATGCTCATTCACACTGCGCCCCTCTCACTTATTGGGCTTCAGCCACAGAGGCCTCCTGCTGTTTCTCTAGCCCCCCAGGCACACACTCTCCTTGGGGGTTTTGGCTTGGCCGTCCCCTTTTCCCACACGCATCTGCATGACTTGCTCCCTCACTTCTCAGTGAAGTCCTTCTTCCCTCTTTAAAACCCTTCCACCACATTCACCCTCCATCTTCTTTTCCTGCTGTATTTATCATCCCACAGAGAAGCAATTTACTTACTTACTGTATTCCTTGTCTATCTCCTCCCCCCACATAAACTCCACAGGGCAAGAACCTGTCACTGAATTGGTACATGCTGTAGCTCCAACAGAGAATGTTGTTGGATCATAGCAGGTGCTCAATAAACATCTTTTGGTGAATAAACAAATAAACAGAGTGGTAGGAGCAAAAGCCCCATCTAACTAGGTTGGGGAAAAAAATGGAAAGTAAATGAAAATATCTAGTACAAGAAACCCTCTCGGGGTGCTTTTCTATAAAGGAAAGCAGAGAAATGGGGTGGTAGCACACACAGGAAGTGGTGTTGTGTCGTGGTGTGTGTGTGCGCACACGCATGTACATGTGCCAAAGTGATTTGGTAGAGAGTGAGGGGTTAATGATGTGGGAGGGTGGAGACACCTATCTGGTGGAGCCGAGTCCCTGAGCTGGCCTGAGGCACTGAGATCTGAAGCACAAGAGGAGGGGTAACTAAATAAGAGCAGGCAGAGTGTTTGGCAGAGGTAGCTACAATCTATCATGCGGCTTAACATCTCAGAACCAGCTTGGAAGACTAAGCTCCCATTTTCAACTCCTGCAGCACTTTATCCATAGTCCCTAATGGATCTGACCACTTTCTGGTTTGCATAACTAGTTCAGACCTCTAGTGACTTCTGCCCCCTCTAGCTCTTAACCAGAACAGACAGACCATGACACCGTAATAGCCAAGAGGTAGACACCACCAGACATAACCTGGCAGTGATTTGCCTGGTATCCTCCTCAAAGTACGTGTCACTAACTCATAAAATCACCGCTGCAGGAGTGGAAGGACCTAAGATCACCCAGTCGGACTCTCTCGTTATAAGTAAGAGCAGACTGGGGCTTGGGGAAGCGAAGTGCTTGCCCAGTTCCCAGGTTAGTGGCTGATCTAGGACTAGCACCCAAGGCCCTGACTCCCTCTCGAAAGCTCCTCTGCAGCATTAGGTCCAGGTGTGCTCCACCTTGTCACTGGACAGGCCAGCACATTGGCACAGGTGCTGAATATATGAATGAGGAATTTTAAAGGTACAAAGCGTTTTGAGGCATCACGACTCCTGCCAGGACCTGGTAAGGCAGGTCCACATTATACAGAGAACCCAACCTTAAGCATGGCCACACCCATTTCCCCCCAAATCCCTTCACCATTAGAGGGAGTAGGCACTGGTATAGATTTCGAGGGGCGCACTTTGGCAGATTTGAATAAATTCTAAAGTCTGCACACCTTTCCACCTAGCACTTTCACATCTAGAAATTCTTCCTGAGAATTACTAATGAAAGGTAGGTGCAAGACTATTCACTGTGGCTTTGTTTATAATAACGAAAGTAAGAAATACAGTGCACAGATGGATTGCAGTTACTTTGGGGCAAGAGACTGAAATGAAAAGACTTCACTTTTTTACACCACATATTTCTGTATTGTTTGAATCTATTAGGAATATGTACTACTTCCATAATGCAAAGTAAGTAAAAATTAAAAGGACAAACTCTTCTCTGATCTAGAAATATGTTCAGACCATGACAATGCAAATTACTTTACTATTTATACTTGTTCATAATCTTGAATTTTTTACATTGAACAGATACTGTTTTATAGATATTAAACCTAGTAAAAAAAAAAAAAAATTCCTTCCCAGGGTTCCTACTGCCTTCAAAATAAAGAAAAATGTCTCATCCACTGAGCAGAGACAGCAAGTTGTCCTGAATACCCATTCTTCCTTTCTTCTATAGCAGTAAAACCCCTGACTTAAAGCAGGGTACATATTGTTTCAGAATACCAATTACATTTCCCAGAATCCCTAGCAGTCAGGTAGGCCATGTGACTAAGCTCTGCCCAATAGAGTGACAGCATGGGTGCTATATGTGCAACTTCTGGATCATGCCTTTAAAGAACAGTAAAAGAAGCACTCACAGTAAGAGAAATACAAATTAAAACTATATTGAGATACATTTCTTACCTAACAGATGGGCAAAAATCAAAAGTTTGAAGTACACTCTGTTGGTGAAAGTATGCAGAAACAGGTATTCTCGTACATTACTGGTGGGAATATAAAATTACACAACCCCTATGATAGGAAATTGGGGGATATATTTTAAAATGATGACTTATTTCATTAACCCTTTGAACTAAGAGTAATCTCATTCCTAGGAATTTACCCTAAAGGTAAACCTCCAAAAAATATGTGAAAAATACATACTCACAAGGTTATTCATTGTGGCATTATTTGTAATTGCAAGATATTGGAAAACAACCTAAATACTCATGCGTATATAGGAAACCAGTGCAGTAAACTATGGTCCACCCACACAATGGAGTACTATGATGCTGTTTAAAAAAAGTGAGGAAGATCTCTGTGAATTCACATGGAGTGGTTTCCAAGCTATATTGGTAAGTTTCTTAAGTACAAAAGAGTATACACATTTGTGTAAGAAGGGGGAAATGAAAGAATGGAGTGGAGTAGAAAAAAATAGGAGGTGGGAGAGTAACACTACTTTGAGTTTACCTTTTTATATAATTTTGACTTTAGATACTTGTTAATGTTTTATATCTTCTAAAATTAAATAAATCAAGAAGAATAGGGGGAACAAAACACAAACAAATGAATCAAACTTTTTCAAATTAATAATAATTAATCCAAGTAACTTTAAACACAGTGCTTTGTATACCTTTGGTCAATAGATAAAAAACACTTTAAAGAAATCTTAAGCTCTACTGTGGTGGCCACAGTAGACTTCCTTTCAGGACAA
Source organism: Aethalodelphis obliquidens (assembly GCF_003676395.1). Taxonomy (NCBI): domain Eukaryota; kingdom Metazoa; phylum Chordata; class Mammalia; order Artiodactyla; family Delphinidae; genus Aethalodelphis; species Aethalodelphis obliquidens. The sequence continues at coordinate 72,769,182 of NW_020837945.1, forward strand.
CCTGCTGTGGGAGCAGCTGACAGAAGGTCTCCAGCTGCCACAACTTCAGATCCACTGCGGCATGAATGCCATGGCCACGGCCATATGTGCCTGAGTTACTCTCAGCCAATGGCCAAGCATGACAAAAGTACAGGGCCATTCCTGCCCAAGGCAGGTCTCCTCTAATAAATAACCTTTGCTGGGGACGTCCCCATCGTCCCAGCCAAGACTCTCAGACTGAACTGCAGTCTGACCTGCGCCTACCTATTCCTCTTTTCACAGACCTGCATTGCAGTCTAAAGGATTGCCCTGACTTTTCCTGCTCTCTGCCCTTTAGCCATTACAGGCATTCCCTAGATCAAGCTCTTGTACATCGAATCCTATTTCGGCACCTGCTTCTTGCAGGATCTGGCCTGACACAACAACTTAGTAGCTTTGCTGTTTGTAATGGTATGAATGTAGCAATTCTGAAGCATTTGTGTATATATTGTAGGATTAACTAAATTAGTAAATATATCAATATAGTTGGGAATCAGCATGCTAACTGCAGGAAAAGAAGAAACAAATATGGAATGAGGGAAGCAGGAAGAATGCTGTTGTGTTGAATTGGAATAGGTCAGTATAACCTCATGAACTGTGTGTGTGTGAGTGTGATATTTATAGGAAATGTATATAGGAGATAGATATAAATAGATATAGTGTGGGTATATGTATATATGTGGGTATGATTATATATACGTCCTCTAGCTTCGTCCGCTGAGGAGATCAAGGAGCAGCAATGCCCCATTAGCAATGAGAACATCTAATGCCCAGATGTTGGTGTCTAAATTCCATTAAAAGGAACCAGGTAAAAACACATGTCTACACAGAGACATGTATATGAATGTTCATAGTGACATTAGTCACAATGGCCAAAAATCCAAACATTTTTATCCAAATATCTATCAACTAGTGAATTTTTTAATGTACCATATCCATACAATAAAATACCAACCAGTAGTAAAAAGGAATGAACTACTGATACATTCTACAATATGAATGAATCTCAAACATATTATGCTAATAAACCTGGCACATAAGACTACTCATTGTATGATTCCATTTATTTGAATAGTCCAGAAAGGCAAATCTAAAGAGGCAGAAATCAGTGGCTACCTAGAACTAGAGGTAGGTGTGGGTAGGTGTGCAAATGATCAAGAGGGAAATTTTTGAAAGTTGGAAATGTTCTAAAAATGGATTGTGGTAAATGTTGCAGAACTTGCTAGATTAGGGGAATTGTCTCCCAATTACTTTTGCAGCTTCATGTCCCAATGCTTCCTTTCATGCATCCTAAATTCCACTTTATGAGTCCCAGTGGAGCCTCATACTTCCAAGCCTATGGTTAGGTTACTCCTTCTGTCTGACAGGTCATTCCTCCCAGTTTCCACCTATGACAGCATTATTCATTCTCCATGGCCCAGAACAAATGTCACCCCTTTTGTCATGCCAGAGTCAATCCCTTCCTTCTGTGCATTCTCATTAAACATTCTTTGCACAACCCTGAGAACACTCTCCACTCTAATTCTTCCAGTTGTGTCTGTGCATGGCTGTCCCATCACCACTGGAAAATGCTCCTTGGGGACAGAGATCAGGTCTTACTCTTCTTCAGCACCTAGCAAAGTGTCAGGAACATCATTAGCATTTGGCAAATGAATGAATGAATGAATGAATGAATGAAGCTATGAAGAACAAGAGACACTGAAGTGAATGGAAAAGATATCAGCTGTTGTAAGCAACAGATGAGCCAGTTGTTGGGAAGGCAATTAAAAAACAACTACAAACACTGGCCCAGGTTCTGGGCAGTACTGATATTAAATACTCAGCTTGAAATAAGATTCTGGGAAGATGGCAGACTAGGAACCACCAGGAATCTGTCTCCCCACCTAGACAATAAGTGCACTGGCAGAATCTCTCTAATGTAACTATTTTGAAATTCTAGAATCTGTTGAAGGCTTGCAACTTCCAGGAGACTGTATGGATAGTAAACTGCGGTTGATTTTGGCCAACCTAACCACTTCTATTCGACATATTACTGGAAGTTTTAGCCAGAGCAATTAGGCAAGAGAAAGAAATGAAAGATATCCAAACTGGAAAGGAAGAAGTAAAACTATCTGCTTGCAGATGATATGATCTTACATGTAGAAAACCCTAAAGATTCCACAAAAGTAAAACCCTGTTAGAAATAACAAGTGAATTCAGCACAGTAGCAGGATAAAAGTCACACAAAAATCAGGCACATTTCTACACACAAACAATGAACAATCTGAAAAGGAAATGACAAAAACAATTCCATTGACAATAGCATCAAAAAAGAATAAAATACTTAGGAATTAGCTTAACCAAGAAGGCAAAAGACTTGCACAATGAAAACCACAAAACATTTCTGAAAGAAATTAAAGGTGAAAGAAATAAATGGAAACACATCCTGTGTTCATGGATCGGATGACTTAATACTGTTAAAATGTCAATACTACCCAAAACAATCCACAGATTTAATCCAATACCTGTCAAAATCGTAATGATGTTTTTTTAGAGAAAGAGAAACCTATCCTAAAATTCATATGGAATCTCAAGGGACTCCAAATAGCCAAAACAAACTTGAAAAAGAAGAACAAAACTGGAAGACTCAGACTTATTGATTTCGAAACTTACTACAAAGCTACAGTAATCAAAATAGTCTAGTACTGGCATAAAGACAGACCAATGGAATAGAATTGAGAGCCCAGAAATAAACCCTCATATATATGGTCAAATGATTTTTGACAAGTGTACCTTGACCACTCACTGGGGAAAGGACAGTCTTTTCAACAAGTGGTACTGGGAAAAGTGGATATCCACATGTAAAAGAATGAAGTTGGACCCTTACCTAATACCACACACAAAAATTAACTCAAAATGGATCAAGAACCTACATGTAAGACCAAAACAATAAAACTCTTAGAAGAAACACAGGGCAAAACCTCATGACATTGGATTTGGCAGTGATTTCTTGGATATGACACCAAAGGCGCAAGTAACAAAATTAAAAATAGGCAAATTAGACTTCATAAAAATTTTAAAATTTTGTATATCATAGACACTATCCCCAGAGTAAAAAGGCAACCCACAGACTGGGAGAAAATATTTGCAAATCACATATCTGATAAGGCTTTAATATCCAGAATATATAGAGAACTCCTAAAACTCAACAAACAACAACAAAAACATACCGTTAAGAAATGGGCAAAGGACTTCAATAGACATTTCTCTAAGGAAGATCTATGAATGGCCAGTAAGCACATGAAAAGGTTCTCAACATCAAAAATTATGAGGGAAATGCAAATCAAAACTACAATGAGATATCACCTCACACCTATTATGATGACTATTATCAGAAAAAAACCCCAGAAAACAACAAGTATTGGCAAGGATATAGAGAAATTGGAACCCTTGTGCACTGTTGGTAGGAATGTAGAATGGTATAATCACTGTGGAAAACAGTGTGGCAGTTCCTCAAACAATTTAAGATAAAATCATCGTATGATCCAGTAATTCTACTTGTGGGTATATACCTCAAAGAATCGAAAGCAGGATCTTGAAGAGATATTTGTACACCCATGTTCATAACGGCATTATTCACAATAGCCAAAATGTAGAAGAAACCCAAATGTCCATTGACAGATGAATGGATAAGCAATATACGGCATATACACACAGTGGAATATTACTCAGCCTTAAAAAGGAAGGAAATTCTGTAATATGCTACAGCATGGATGAACCTTGAGGACATTATGCCAGTCACAAAAAGACAAACACTGCACGAGTCCACTTATAATAGGTACTTAGAGTAGTCAAATTCATAAAGACAGAAATTGTAATGGTGGTTGCCAGGGACTGGAGGGGAGAATGGGCAGTTATTGTTTATATTAGGTATAGACTTTCAGTTTTGCAAGATGAAAAGTGTTACGGGGATGGATGGAGGTGATGGTTGTAAAACAATGTGAATATATTTAACACCGCTGAACAGTACGCTTAAAAGTGGTTAAGATGGTAAATTTTATTTTGTATGTATTTGATTGCAATTTTAAAACCCTACCAAACAATGACTATGTATAAAAGGACAATGATGGGCTTCCCTGGTGGCGCAATGGTTGAGAATCCGCCTGCCGATGCAGGGGACACAGGTTCGTGCCCCGGTCCGGGAAGATCCCACATGCCGCAGAGTGGTTAGGCCCGTGAGCCATGGCCACTGAGCCTGCGTGTCCGGAGCCTGTGCTCCGCAAGGGGAGAGGCCACAACAGTGAGAGGCCCGCGTACCGCAAAAAAAAAAAAAAAAAGGACAATGATTATGAAGATGACCCATCTCTTACCTTCATCAAGTAGCCAGCAAATACAAGGAAGCCTTTTGAATGCAGATGCTTGGCCAAGGAGAACCCAAATCCAGAGTCACAGCCTGTGACCAAGACAGCTTTGCTGGCAACCTGTTTTAAAAGGTCAGACCCCACATTAGGAACCCAGGATCCTGAGGGCTGAATGACTAGGCCTCCTCTAGGCAGTAAAAATTAGGGCTTCCTGAGTGGGCCAGGCCTGGCCCTCCCCACTTGTCTCTTGCTGTTTGGAGAAGCATCCTGGTATAGTAGAAATGCTTGGACTCAGAATCAAGAGACCAGGTTCTAACCCAGACTCTACCACCAACTAGCAATATTGCTTGGGGAAGTGACCTCCTCTTTCTGGACCTCAGTTTCCTCATCTACAATCACCATCATCACCATCACCATCATCACTGTCATCTTCATCGTCAAGTACTGAGTACTTACCATGGGCAAGGCACTGTGTATGCGTTATTTTAATTCTCACAGTAACTCCATACAATAAGTATGATTATTATATCACGTTACAAGTGAGGAAATAGACATTTTAAAATGCCCAACATAATTAGCGATAGACCTGGAACTGAAAGAAGGACTGAGAGATTTCGGAGTCTAAACTCTTAACCCCTAACTTCATTTGATGGGGCAGGGGTTGTTCAGCGAGTGAGAGAGTGGCTCTGAGTGCCCTCGAAGCACTGAAGCCCTTACTCTGAGGGTGGGTCAGGGCGTGGGAGCCCAGGGAGAAGGGCTCCGACCAGCTGGCTGGCTCCCAGATAGCCGGGCTGCCACTCACTGGGTTCACCGAAGCAGCGTCTAAGTCCGACGGTCAACAGGGACAAAGGAGGCAGAGTGGAACAGCAGCGAGCCTCTGCAAGAGGAAAGAAAGCCATGAGCAGAGGCTGTGGTCACAGCAGACCCTGTTCTGGGGTGGAAGCAACTCAACAGGCCCTCAGGCACCAGTACCCACCCTACTCACTACTCCCACCCCAAACCCCTGAGGCCAACCTGCTGGTACCACTTAGGAGGAGGGCCTGTTTCCTACAGTTTACTAGTCTGGGACAAAGTGGGCCAGCAGTTGCAGTGGACATTTTTGCCACTGTGTAGGAAGAGCCTTCCAGTGATAGACCTCTGTTAACAAAGCCTTCTGCAAATGCAACGTCTTAACCCTTAGGTTTTACATGGCTTCCTGATAGTATTTTTATTTTGAAATAATTCTAGATTCACATGAAGTTAAGAATACAGAGAGATGCCCTGTACCTTTTACCCAATTTCCCCTAATGGTAACATCTTGCAAAACTCTAGTACAATATCACAACCAGGATATTGACATATGCAGTGAAAATACAGAACAGTTCCACCACCACAAGGATCCTGTGTTATCCTTTTATAGCCACACCCACTCCCACATCCTCTTTAACCACTAATCTGTTCTCCACCTCTATAATTCTGTCATTTCAAGAATGGAGTCATAGAATATTAACCTTTTGGAATTGGCTTTTTTCACGCAACGTAATTCCCTAGAGATTTATCTGATTGTCTATTGTCGCATGTATCAATAATTTGTTCCTTTTTATTGCTAAATTGTATTCTATGGTATCCTGTACCACAGTTCGTTTAACCATTCAACTATTGAAGGCCATCTGGGTTGCTTCCAATTTAGGGCTATTACAAATAAAGCGGCCAGGAACGTTCCTGTACAGGTTTTGTGTGAACCTGTTTTTCTCTTGGGTAAATGCCCAGAAGAGCAATTGCTGGGTCATACGGTAGTTGCATGTTCAGTTTTTTAAGAAACTTTTAAACTGTTTTCCAGAGTGGCTATAGCATTCTACATTCCCAGCAGTGATCCAGTTTCCCCATATCCTTGCCAGCATTTGGTGGTATCACTATTTTTTATTTTAACCATGCTGGTAACTGTGTAAAGCTATCCACTGTGGTCTTAATTTGCATTTCTCTAATGGCTAATGATGTTGAAAATCTTTCCGTGTGCTTATTTGCCATCAGTATATCCCCTTTGATTAAAATGTCTCTTTATGTCTTTTGTGCATATTCTATTGTAATTGGAGTGTTTGTTCTTTCACTATTGAGTTTTGAGAGTTCTTTATATGTTCTAGATGCTAGTCCTTTGTTGCATATGTGGTATGCAAATATTATCTCCTAGTCTATAACTTGTCTTTTCATCCTCTTAACAGGACCTTTATGTAGGGAAACAGTGTTTCATTTTGATGAAGTCTGATTATTCAATTTTTCCTTTTATGGATCAATCATATTTTGGTGTCAAGTTTCAGAACTCTTTGCCTATGCCCCAACCCAAAGATTTTCTCCTGTTTTTTTCTAAAAGATTTACAGTCTTGGGTTGTTTGTTTTTTTTTCTGTTTTTTCATTTTTTGGCCATACCACGAGGCATGTGGGATCTTAGTTCCCCAACCGAGGATCGAACCCGTGTCCCTTGCATTGGAAGGTCGGAGTCTTAACCACTGGACATCCAGGGAAGTCCCTAGTCTTGTGTTTTATAATTTAAGTCCATGATCCATCGTGAGTTAACTTTTGTATAAAATGTGAAAGAAGTCAAAGTTGGTTGTTTTCGTTTTTGCCTATGAATATCCATGCTCCAGCACCATTTTTTGAAAATGTTATCTTTCCTCCATTGAATTGCTTTTGCACCTTTGTCAAACATCGGTTGGGCACATCCACGCGCTTTTATTTCTGGATTCTCTGTTTCATTAAGCTATGCGCTCCCACCTTATTTTTCTTTTTCAAAATTGTTTTTGCTATTCTGTTTCCTTTGCCTTTTCATATAAATTTTAGAACAATCTTGTCTTTTTCTATAAAAATCTGACTGGGATTTTGATAGAAATCGTGCTACACTTGTATATCAATTTAGAGAAAGTCAACATCTTTACTTTTTTGAGTCTTTCAAACCCTGAACATAGTGTGGGTCTCCATTTATTAGATCTTTGATTTCTTTCATCAGTATTGTATCGTTTTCAATGTACAAATCCTGTATAATTTGTTGTATTTATACCTAAGTAACTCATTCTTTTGAGCAACTGTAAATGGTATTATTTTAGATTTTGATATCCACAGTTCATTGCTAGGATATAGAAATACACTGACTTGTGCGTGTTATCTTGTATCTGTGTCCTGCTGAACTCAGTTATTAGTTCTAGGAGTGCTCTGTGGATTCCTTGGGATTTTCTATGTAGTCCATCATGTAATCTGCAAATAGGGATAGTTTTATTTCTTCTTTTACAACCTGTATGACTTTTATTTCCTTTTCTTGCTTTATTGCACTTCCTTATTGCACTATGGTGAGTCAGTGGTGAGAGTGGACATTCTTGCCCTGCTCCCATCTTAGGGAGAAGGCATTCAGTCTTTCACCAGGAAATATGTTAGCTGCATGGTTTTCATAGATGCTCTTTATCAAGTTTAGGAAGTTTCCATCTATGCCTATTTTTCTGAGAGTGTTTATCACAAATGAATGTTAAATTTTGCTTTTTCTGCAATAATAGATTCATGTGATTTTTCTTCTTTGGCTTTCAGTTTGGTGGATTACATTAACTGATTTTTAGCAACAAGCCATCTTTGCAGCCCTGGAACAAATTCACTTTTTCATGGCTTACAATTCTTTTCACATATTGCTGAATTCTACTGGCTAATATTTTAAGAATTTTGGCACCTATATTCATGAGGGCTATTGGTCTGCAGTCCTCTGTTTTGTACGGTCTTTGTCTGGTTTTGGAATCAGCTAATACTAGCTTCATAAAGTAAGTTGGAAGGAGTTACTGCTGGGTACGGATGGGAGTTCCGGCTTCCCACTGGGTCTTCACCAATACCTCCCTGGCTGTGAGAGGTCGGAGTGCCTCACTACTGCTCTCCACTGTATGGGGGTGTATGGTCTCATTACTGCTGAGAGATGGAGGAAGTCCTAACTCTCCGTCTCTACTAGGTGTCCTCTGACACTCCTCCACCCCCCACTCCCCACCCCAAGCAGGCAGGGTTCCTTATTACTACTGGGTGGGAATGTAAGTCCTGGCTCCTACTTGGCTTTCTCTGACACTACCCCTGGTGGGGGCATTGGTCACAAGTAAGCAGAGTGGTAAGGTCACTACACCCAAAACTAGTTAAATGACTTTACCTAAAATCAATCATTGTTTTACCATAACCCCAGGATTTGCTGTACAAAAAGAACAAGGTGCCCCTGGCAGAACTGTCCTTGTCCCCTGCCATCCTTTTGTACTATTTGATATTTTAAAAAGTAACAAAAAGGTCACAGCAAGAAAAAAAATTATTTCAAACTGATTTGTTGCCAGATTTTCTCTAATCCACTTCCCCATATTCAAATATATCCACACAAACTTGACTATCTCGGGGTGTATTATACCAGGCGCTACTGCTCATACCCAGCTATCAATGGCATATTTCTACTTCTCCAGAGAGCACTAGGCTCCATCCCTCCACACCCAATCCCCAAGAGGCAGGACCCTGATAAGGTGAGGGCCAAGAACACTGCTGGGGAGCTCCAGCTGACACAGGAGCGCCCTCCTGGACACCACTTGGTTTCTCAGCCTTTCCCTTTGGCCACTGCTGGGACTGCCTCATCCTGCTCTTATTTCTTCTCTCACTTTGCAGCTCCTGCAGGTGCTACGGGATCCCTGGCTTGGGGCTACTTCTCAGTTCAGAGGGCCCTTGGGGCTAGGAAGGCCTTAGCACCTCAATTCTTTAACTTTAGTTAACAAGCACCTGGGAAGCTTGTTAAAATGCAGGCTCCCAAGTCCCTGATTGACATTCTGATTCAGTAGGATGGGGTGGCCCCTGGAAATCTGCATGTTAAACCAACACCTGATTCCAGTACAGGCAGTACTGGGAAACACCTGGTTGATGTAGGTCCAGAGCAGCTGTTCTTAGGTTCTCCTCCCTGATTGTTTACTAGAATCACTTGGTAAAACGATCATGCTTATGTGCTTACGTTATTAAAAAGAGATCTTACCATTTAGCAATAGATACCTAAACACCAACATGATGTCCAGGATTTGCTTTGAAACAATCCAGTAGAGGGAGGGGGAGGAAAGTGGGTGGGAACACAGATGAAACAAGACTGGTCATGAGCTGATAACTGTTGAAGCCCAGGTACACCAGGGATCAATTTACCACCTTCTACTTTTGTATGCGATTGAAATTCTTCCCAAAATAGTTGAAGAAGAACTAAGGAACCAAGGAAGCTTTTTAAACCATTCCCATGGTTGGCCTCACGCCTAATGAATGAAATCCGAGTCCCCAGGGGTGGGGCACGGGGATTTTTTTTCCCCACTGCGCTCTAGGTGATTCTAACTTGCAACCAGAGTTTGTAACTGCTGCCTTAGGAAAAGAGAAAAAGGACTTTTTCCCCATGGGGTTTCCTTTTCAAGCCTCTTGACTGCCAAGTCCTAATATCTCCGGGGACAAAATCAGCCCTAGGCCACAGCCCAGCCAAGGCAGACACTACTGTTTGCTGCTAAAATCTATTCTTCTCATCTGTCTCAATACCAAAATGTTGTCTGGGGTACCAATGTGCCCAATTCTTTCCAGACTATCGCCTACCCAGCAATCATGTGACCTACCCCTGGTCCATAAGGTGCGAGCAGAAGTCTGCAATGATTGCCAGGAGAGTTTTGCTCTCCTGAGGCAGGGGCAGCTCCTCCCTTCTTCCATGCTGCTTTGCTTCTTCCTGCCTGGACTGAGGCTGGAGGTGGAGGAACATCGCGGCAGCCAAGGTGAGGGCCACCATCAGGATGACAGAGCAGAAGGAGATAAGAAGCCTGGGTCCACTGATACCTCTCCAGCCCTGGCCTTCTGGAAGTCTTTGCCCTTCTAATTGCGATGCAGTCCTGATACATTGGCTTATCAAGGCTAAGAATGCCCCTGAGGGGTTAAGTCCGAGTCCCATAATACAAAATAGCGAGCATTGCCCTGGAGGGTCACCTCTCCCCGGGAGGGTCTTATGGTGGCAGCAAACTGCTGGTTGCCCAAACCACTTACTCTAAGGGCTATGCCAGTCTCACAGGTGGTACAAGTTATACTCAGGGTAGGCAGTAAACTTGCCAAGGGGTGAATCCCAAAGAGGTGGCCTCCAGATTCAGAGAACGAGAGCTTGCTGATTTCCATCCTAACTTAGAAGAGCAATCAGATGGGGTGGAGAGGTTGCAATCCGGCATTTTCCCACAGGCCTGTGGAAGAACCAGCTGGCCCCCGGAGCACTGGCATCCAGGAACTCACCGGGCCACATTCGAGACACCACCCTGTGCTGGCCAAGGCATTAATGCTGGCTTCTCTTCCCTCCTTCCAGTCTATGCCTCTATCTCTTTTGTTCCTTCCGTCACGAATCAGCAACGATAACCAGTTACCCAGCTTTCTGCTGAGAGGAGTCAGGAGTCAGCTTGACAGCCTGAATCTAACAAGATGGGTTTAGGAAGGACAAATGTGGATGACGCAAGGGCAGCTGGGGAGGAAGGAGGTCTCACACAGCAGCACCTGTGAAAAAAAATTAGTCTGATCAACTACGAATCACAACTGATGTGGCTGCCAAAAGAAGCTATGTGGGCCTAGGCTGGACAGGAATAGGGAGGCAAGGGCCACTCTCCATTCTGCCCAGGTCAGGCTGCCCTGGAGTATTACATGCCATGCCTGGGCAGGCAGAGCTGAGCACTGGGGCTGAGCCAGCTGGTGTGTGTAACCAGAATCCGGGAAGTAGTGTCCTGGGCGGAGCCAGAGCCTTGAGAAATCCAAAATCTGAGGGCTATATAGAGCCAGGAAGCAGAGCAGGTTGTCAGGGCAGGGACTGCATCCGGCCACTTCTGGGGGAGGTTTCATCTGGATAGGTGCTGTGTACCAGGTGACTGCTGCTCTGAGCCATGTAGGGTAGGGGAGGGGGGTGTTCTGTTTGGGGCACCACATCTCAAGAAAGAGCTCAGGCCAAATGGGCATCATTCACGTGGGAAACCTGGATGCTGAGTGGGAAAACCATGGGAGATGAGCAATGAAAAAACATGCAGATGCAATAAGAGAAGTCAGGGGTATTAGAATGGCATAGTATCCCCAGGAATAAGAGATTAACTTGTTCAGTATGAATACAGAAGGCAGACCCAGGAACAAGGGGTGGCATTTACAGAGGAAAGATTTGTGCCCAGTATGAAGAAGGACTTTATAATAGCACTGTCCAAAGACAGGTCTGCTGTGAGAGGTACTGACTACCCCATGGCTGGAGATATTCAAATAGAGGCTGTAAGGTCACTTGTTAAGGATGAGATCAAAGGATCACCCACAGGTGGGGACTGGAGCATGAGGCCCCTTCCAATCGAGATTCAAGCAAAATGATCGGGCCACCCAAAGACCTCCTGTCTGATCCAGGCACAGTGATCACCCACCATTCCTTCCACCTCACACATCTGGGTCTCCCTCCCTGACCTCTGCTGACAACTTTTCCTGGAGGACAGCTAATGCACTCTGACTCAGCTCTGCCCCTGACCACCCTGTGCCCAACCCCTCAGCCTAACCAGGTGATTTCTACAATCCTTCCAGAAGACTCAGAGTCTCCTGGGATAGCCTTTCTCTCCCTTCAAATGAGCCAGAAGCTTGACTAATGCCTCACTTCCCTTTAATTTTTTAAAATAATAAAGCATTGAATATTTCATGTGATTTATTGAATACTGTACTCAAGTGAAAAAAAGAATGTTTGTATGGGTACAGAATGGTTGTATCACTCCCTTTAATTTGAGGATAAAATCTTTGTAAAAGTATTTAAACTTCCTTTGGGATTATTTTCTCCTCCATAAAAAAATCTCCAGAAATCTCTGAAAGCCATTTTTGAGACAGATTTCATCATTTCTGTGAGTCATTCACTGAAAAAAATTACAGCAAATCTTTCAAAAGCCCTTTAACAGAATCAAGCTACATTCCCTCTTTGATGGGATATCAACTCTTCTTATATGATGTCCTCCAGCAGTTGAAGCCTCACGTCCAACCAAGCTTCTGTATCCTATGGAAATGCTTTTAAGCAAATGTTGCTAAAAACCTCAATGCATGTTCTTCTAGATATATTTATTGGCACAGAAAATAACCATCAATTTTCTAGCTGCTGGGTCTTTGAATTTAACCTGCCACGTGATTTCACTCCTCTCAAATATAAAAGAAAGGGCATTATGTTTTTCCTTGCTTTAGCTGCAAAAGAAGAAAATGAGGTAGCAGAGCACACTAAATTCCCTTGGAAAAGGCAATTTCCAGAAGCTCTCAAAGAAGAAGAGCTGCTTGTTTACTTTGTACTTAATGCTTTCTCTAAATCACACAGTTCAGTGAAGTCTCACGACATTTTAGTTAACTATAGTTTCATGTGCGAGATTTTAAAAGAGCCATTAACCAGGTGATTAAAGTAATGAGATCTGTGACTCCTGATGTGATGCACTAAGAAGGGCACCACCTCACCTGAGTGGGTTTCTTCCAAACACACAAACCTGAATCTAAACACGAGGACATCCCACAGCCCACACTGAGAGACATTCTTCCAAGGTGTTAAGGTCAAGACTGAGGAACTGCCCCTGACAGGAAGAGAGTAAGGAGACATGACAACTAAATGTACTGGGAACCCTGGTTTGGATCCTGGACCAGGAAAATGTCCATTCGTGGGCCATCTGGTGAAACTTGAATCAAGTCTGCAGATTAGTTAATAGTATTATATCAGTGGTAATTTCCTGGTTTGGATAACTGCACTATGGTTTTGTAAGATGTTAACACTTGGGAAGTTAGGCGAAGAAGGGGTTACGGGAAACTTTTGTACTATTTTTACAACTTTTGTATAAGTGTAGAGTTACTTCAAAATAAAAAGTTTAAAACAAAAATCTGATGAAAGATATTCTTCGGTGCCTTGTGTGACATGGGAAGGTCTGTCTTCCGACAACACCTCTGAGTGTCCTTTGCTGGTGGACAGCCGCTATTGAGGGACACCTTTGAGAGTCAAGCCTTATTATGTGTGAAGAGCTCTGCTTTGCCCAGAAAGTGTAACCCTCAAGGTCACCTCCACCCTTCATTTTCTTACCTTGCTCCATTTACTCTATCAGAGAAATTCAGGGTTTTCCTCGGGAGCTGTGACAGGGGTCTGGAGAAGCGGGCAGTCAGCACAGTGGCCACGAGAGGCAGAATGGCCAGGCTCCTCTGGGTGGGTTCTGAAACACAAAATGTGTCCTCAGCATTGTGTTGCTGCCTTCAGGAGTTTAGGCAGAAGGGGCCATTTTCCTTCCAGGTTGTGAAAGTTAAAGTGGGCTCTGTTTGACCCAGGTTCAGTCAAGGCACCAGGCAGTCCCCACCTGCCACCCTCCTCTCAAGCTACAGCCTCATGTGATGAAAAGAGTCAGGAGGCTGGGACATCTAGAAACCTGGGTTCTGGTTCCAGCTGTGCCACCCACTCATAGGGTAACCCTGGGTGAGTCATCACGCTTTTGTAGCATGAGGAGGGTGTAGCACCAGTGACCAGTGACCCTCAAACTAGGCTGTGCAGCAACCACTGGGGCGCCCAGGGTCCCACCCCCTCAGGGATTCCAGCTCCATGAGTCCCATTCTCAGTGTTCCCCATATCCAGCAAAACATCCATCTCAATTTGCCCACATGCCTCCAGGCAGCTTTTTCAGTCCTGGGCCAGGTATCTTTGGATTCAGCTCTCCACCTTTCTCCACCCCACCATGCACAGGGTCCAGCTCTGGGGCTGAATTCATCAGTAACTCATCACAGCATGGAGACTGAAGCTACAAAATGAGACACACTCTAATCAACCTAAATTAAAACACACACACACACTGTCTCTCCCACCACCCTACCACTCCCTTTCCACATTAAATCAAACTTGTTGCAGCAAGGCCATGTGTCAGGAAGGCTACTCAGCATAGTGACTAGCTTCGCATTATGAGTTGTAGATGGGTGTGTGCATTAGTTGTCCTCCTGTTCTGGTTAATTCCCCTCTAGTGATCCCTCCTGGCCTAAGGGAAGGAAAGGGAGGTAGGGAGGGAGCTGAGCAAGGCAATCCCAGCCCTGGGAGCTGTTGCTCTTTTCCTGGGGAACCGCCCTAGTCTCTCTTTGCACACCTGCCTGTGGTTTGTTATACTGCCCTTAACAGTAACAAGGTTCTGCCTGAGAGGCAGCTCCTCCCCTGCCATTTTGCTGCGGTCCCTAATCTGACCACCAGTCACCTGCGCCAGTGGGTCTGTGATAAGTTCACTAACTAGCCAACAACCACAGTATTTACTGCAGAAGGTAGGTGGCGGTGTTTCACCTGTTTAATCTTCAGGAGAGGAAAACAAATAGGGCTCTTTTGTCTTGCGTGATCCTTCCTGGACTGTGCAGTAGGCTCTTGCTCCCGCTCCAGCCCCGACTCGCCACACTCCAGTCTCAGCACTGCAGCCAGAAAGGTCTTTCCAACACCAGTCAGGTACGTACGTGACTCCCTTGACTAAAAGCCTCCTCTCCATGGCTTTTTGGAGCTGGCCTCTGCCTCCCTTCCTATCCGGTACCCCCTCCCCTGTGCTCACTGCTCTGTAGCCACGCTGACCTTCTGAACATACACGGAGCTCTTTCTCGCCTCAGGGCCGTGGACCTTGCCTTTCCTCTCTATAGAGGGCTGAGTCCTTTGGACCCTTCTGACTTCAGAGAGGCTGCCCAATCCCCCATGCAACACACAGGGGTTGCTCTCCATAAGATTGCCCTTCAATCCAAGATTCCCTTGTTTCTTATCTCCCCCTTCTAGATCATAAGCTCAGTGAGGCCAGGCACCTTGTCCATCTTAGTCACCACTGAATCCCCCATGCCTGGAAGAACCTGACACAAAGGAGGCACTCAGTGAGTCCCTGCTGAGTGGGCGTGAGCTGTGTGCTCGAACCTCACCCCCATCCCCACACACAGACTGGCCCTTCATGGAAGGCACAGACCCATGCTGTGGGTGCCCCACACCCCTCCCACGTACTGACCGGCTGGCTGAGCACAGACATATCTGCCTCTTCCCTCCAGGACTGGAGTCTGAGGTCACCACCACTGGGTGATTTAAAATCCAGTCGTCTGTAATTCAAGCGCTTTCCACCCCTTCTACTCAATGCCTGTGGCACAGAATGCCTCAGTGTTTGCCTCAATGTCTCTCCAAACAGAGAGCTGCTTTTAATTTTATTTTCCTTTGAGTCAGCAATATCTAAAAGCACTGGTGTCAAGATAGCTTAAATTGCATGAAAACTCAGCCCCTTTAATAATGCACTATTCACAATGTAATCTCTCATATACACAATGCTAGAATTTTAGATATCTTTTTCTTCTACTACTTTTTTACATTCCTTAAATATGTTGCTATTTTCACCCCAAACACAATGCTATAGGCAGTGGAATTCCTGTACTCTTCAGGGCTGTTTGTCATCTTAATGTCTTGTACTGGGCTTTAGTCTCTGTAAACAGTTTCTCAAACTTGAAATGCCACTCGGTTGCCTTTTGGTTTGGAAACAGAAATGGTCGTGGGAGGCGGGCGCTGCAAGGGGACAGGCAGAGCCCCTGTGAGGGCGGGGACCACCTCTTTAGCTTTGGATTCAATTAGTTGCTCCAGGGTGACCAAATTTATATGATACTGTTGCAAAATCAAGATGTTCACGTATTATTCTGGAATCTGGGAGAAACTTTTCGAACTCTAAGAACACTTAGGTCTGCTCTCAAGGGCACCTCCTTTCCATTGTCAATGCAAAACCCACGTGTAGCCCACGGAAAGCATCCCCTCTCCAAAAGAAAAAAAAAAAAAACCTGTGTGCATCCTTGTCTTGATGCTGGGCTCACTTGCTGCATTCTGACAGGACTATCTTGCAGAAGACACAGCTCGCTGCATTCCTGTGGGTCAGGGTCAAGGTCTCCCCTGCAAGTGGCAAACATTCCCAGTACTGACATCCTCAGAAGAGGCAGGGCATCGGCAGCAAATAGGAATTCAGGAGGCAGGACTTAGGCAGGAAAGAGAATTCAAGTTTCTGGACATGAAGTCTGGAAGGGCCTTGGTACTACCAAGTGGGAGAGGGAGGTCCTGTTTCACTGGGGAGGGTGAGCTGGGTTTAAGCTAAGAACCATCCTGTGTAGGGACGCCACACTGAGGCGCTCAAAGCCCGTAACCTGTGTGAGAGACTCCAAGGTCTGACAACTGGCAGCCAGTTTCCAACATACTCTACTTGCCTATTTTGTTTGGCCTGCCTAGTGTTTTAAAAGGCAACGTAACGAGGCAGCTATGTTATGCTTGAACTCAATAACAAAAAGTTGTCACTTACTATCTCAAGCCTACCCACATCACCTCTCTTAACTGTCTGGACATTGTGGGCATTAGAGTTTGAGATCTCTTACCAAATAGATGTCTATTATCCTTTGGCTATTTCCCTTCTGATCACTTAGTATAATCTTGCCTAGAAGTTCCAGCTCAGCTCAGCTCAGCTATATGTGTTAATTACAGTTATTGGAGGCTTCCTTGAGGCCATGCAAAAAGGAAACCTGACAAGTTTTAAATCCTTATTCACATAAGATGCCTATTATCCCTTAGAGAGATAACTATTCTGAAACGAAAGTCTAAAGACATTATACAGGAACACCAAATGATATTGTAGGTGACGTTCCCACTACCATTTTATCGTAAATGCAGAAGTGACTTTTATATAGCTGCCTCTAACAGGGACCTTCAATAAAAGCCAAGGATTTAACTTTATAGCCCAGTTCAGTGAAGGCAAACCTAATGCAGACACTTGGATTAGTCTGACAGACACCAGCCACCAGATTAGACTTAGGCGATGGCCATTTCTCTTCAGAGAACACACCACACTCTCAGCAGTTGCCATCTTTCGGGTGTCTGTCTTGCTCAGCTGATCCCTGTCCCTTTCAGACTTGCCTATTGCCCACAGGATTTGGCCTCTGCAGCTGTAGTTGTACAGTGAGACCCTCCCCCCCACCCTCTGGCCATGGAAGAGTGGGTCAGGGAGAGACACCTGACCCCAGATGAATCCATCGGTCTGTCCCCTGGCACTGTGAAAGAATGCAAAGCAGCCTCTGTGGGGCAGAGACATGTGATCTGGTTGCTGGAGTTGGGGGGAGGGGGGTGGGCAGCTATGCGACACTTGAGCCTGAAGCCAGAGAGAGAGATGGAGAAAGCCAATCTGCAAAGAGAGAAAGGAGTCAGGCACACATGTAGAAAGAAGCAGAGATGGAAGTGAAGAAGAGAGAAAAAAACAACAACAGAGCCTCCTGCTCCCGAGACCCAGCTGCCCTCCTGTCTTCAGCTCTGTAAGGCATGTGATGTCTTTATTCTCTGTGTTGATTTAAGCAAGTTTAATGTTTCTGTTAGTTGCAGCCAAAACAATATTGGTGAAAACACACTGAAAGCAGGTTCTTTCTGCAGATCATTATCATTAATTCTTAAGCTTGCCTGATATTCTGAGAATGCCACACTGTAGACCTCATAATGATAACAGGAACAGGAGCCTCTCCCTCTCCACTTCTGTCCAGGAAACATCTGTCCTTCCCCAAGAGAAAGTGTTACCAGAGCTATCAAAATGGCCATAATTACAACCACCAGGTTAAGCAGGCATTCCATCCCTAGGAGAACAGGGCTTGCCTACCAAATTCAAGTCAGACCTGTACACAGTAGGCACATAATATTTGAATGACTTAAGAGTTTTCAGCAGAGGAATACCATATCAGGCTTATATTTTAAAATGATAACTCTCACTGGGTTAAGAATAGACTGAGGATGGACAAGGGCAGAAGCAGGGAGACCATTTAGAAGCTATGGCAGTAACCCAGGACCATAATGTACAGCCATGCAGGTTGTGCACTGCAGAACTCCAGCAAAATGTGAAGAGGTACTCCCTGGACATATATATAAGGGCTGCCAGCCCCGGTGGAAACCATGGAGCTAATTAGACGTGGTCAGAGTCTGGCTGTGTTTTGAAGGTAAAGCCCACTGTGATTTACTGACCAATTAAATGTAGGCTATGAAAGAAGGAAGAATCAAAGATATTTCCAAGATTTTTCGTGCAGATGTAAAAAAATGACATTAGTACAACTGACAGTTTAAGGAGCCATCCTATTCATAAGCGCTTACATTTCAAATCAGAGCGTACAAGCCCAGCATCCTGGTCCTCAGCAGGCCCCTCCAAGTCATATCTCCAACTATACTTCTCTCAACTACTCATTATACCATTTGCCACCATCTCTCAATAAGCCCTGTACTTTCCAATTTTTGTGCCTTGCTCATCCTATACCAAATCTGAGGTCTCCTTCATCCAGTAAGCCCTAACTGATTCAAATAACCTCCTTCAAGAAACCTTTCCTGATCCCCTAAATCAAAAATCAATCTCTTGTTGCGGGACTTCCCTAGCAGGTCAGTGGTTAAGACGCCGCGCTCCATATTTGCATTTTCACTGCTTCCTTATGTGCCTCTGAAATAGCACTTAACCTAGGCCGGGTAGTATTAGAGGTATCTCTGCTTATAACCATTCACAGCACCCCGCTCCGCCATCTGACCACCAGTCTCAACCTGGATTGTTTCATTGACCTCCGGCTCATCCAGAATGACTGCTCTGGTGTCTGACAGGAAGCAGCCACTCTGTAAATGTGTATTGAGAGACTATGCGAGCTACACTCATTTCAAAGTTCAGCTTCCTCGCCCGCCACGGGTATATGCCCTGGGCACGGCCGGGCTGCAACGCTCTGGTAGAAAGTGCTAGGATATTTGATGCGTCATAAAGGATCCTGGCAGCCGGAAGCCCACCGTAACGAAACGTGTGCCTCTGTAACCCCTGGCAGGGTTAGACGGGGACTTTGTATCAGATGACTCTGGGCAGATTTTGGCAGACTGGTTGGAAAACACCACGCAGAGCTCAAATGAGCTCAACGTCCCGCGCGGCTCCAAACCCTCCCCCAGCAGGGCGCAGACCGCCCGGGTCCCTGTCTCTGACAGGGACGCCCTGTCAGAGACGGGGGACGCCAGAGACTCGCCGGCGCCAACTCGCCCAGCGCGCCGGCAGCCCCGCGTCCGGGTCAATCGCAGGGCCGCAGCCCCTTCCGGCAGACCAGAGGCTGGGAGCCGAGGGGGCTCTGCCCGAGCCACGCTCCCATTGGCTGAGACCGCACCGCCCAGACCAAGTTGAGCTGTTCCCGCACCTGTGAGCGGCAGAGGCTCCGGGCCTTCCCCGGCCGCGGGCCCACCACCAACCCAGCATCTCCGGCCTGCGCCCGCGGCGCCTCCAACTTGCTCGGTCCTCCTCCTCCCCCGGTCCTGCGGCCTCTGCGGTCCTCCAGTGACAGCCGGCTCAGCTCCTGCTCAAGGAAACTGGACCGGCGGCCTGACTGCTGTCCAGCATCCTTCCCGAGGGCGCAGCTTGAGGGGAGGAAGCACTCCCCCTCCCCCCAACCAAGTCCCCGAGAACAGAGCCTCGTGGAGGACGCGACAGGAGGACGAGGGATGAGGGAACAACCAGAGAGATGCGGTGAGTAAGGGAGCAGTGCCTAGATCTCAGGCTAGAAGGCAGGGCTACTGGCTTCGGTCCTGGCTCGGCCTCTGACTACGATGTGACCTTGGGCCGGTTTCTTCCCTTCTCCGGGCTGGGCTCGTCTTCTGTAAAATGCGGCGTCAGAGAAGGATAAGTGTTGAGGGTTTCACCTGGGAGACTCGGGGCCGCGTGTTCAACCTAGGCCTCCCCCTGATAAGCACATTTTCTGAATAACAAACGTCAGGCTGGGCTCCCAGAGCACGGACGGAAGGCCCGGGAGGGCGGATGATAAGGATCACCTGGGGTTGAGAAGGCTCTGGGCGGGATCGGTCCATCTTTACATCGTTACTTCGGCCGCGGCCGCAGGGCCCAGCCTACAGGACTTGGTGCCCCCTTTTCCACTCGCATCCCCGCGACCCGAGTAAAGGGCAGTGCAAGTCCAAACCAAACCGAGCATCACGCCGGTTTAGGGGGGCGCCGGCTCATCACGCCCGAGCTTCAGAGATGCGGACCCCTCCTCTTACCACAAACCAAACTGGCGCGGGGGCTCCAGCTGCTGAAGGCTCAGCTGGTGCGTTCTCAGGTACCCGCGCTCGCCTCTTGTACCACCGGGCACTACCGCCGTTTCCTTCTCGAAGCGCCTTACTGGCTCCCACTCCTGCGGCCTCCAGCCTCAGCTGCCGGGGTGCGCCTGCGCACAGGGGCTTTGCTCCGTAGGGCTGCGCGGGGCGGAGCCCGACGGCTGGCGCGCAGGGGCGGGGAGCCTCTGCGCCGCCTCCTTCGCCTTGCGTCGTCAGGCCTGGCCCTCCTCCCGCAGAGGGTATTCCTATTCGCTAGGCGCCCGGCCCGGGATTAACCCACTACCGCCCATTTTAGGTCTAAACCGCGCTCTGATCTCCTCCACCGCCATCCTGGTTCTGGAACGAGCGGGGAACGATATCACTCCGCGGGTTGCGGGTAGGGAGGTGGAGGTGCCGCTCCAGGAAGTGAGAAAACCTGGTGAGGTTGAGGCGCCTTTCCAGGTCCTACGCCCACTTGCTGTCTTTGGAGCTTATTGGGGTGGGTTGGTTTGTTGGTTTGTTTTTAAATTTGTCGTTTGGTCAGATGAAATTTATTTAAAATTTTCTTCCTATGATTTAAAAAAATAATTTAAGAATAGCACAGCTTCCCAGAGTTTCAACAACGGAACATCGGAGGCCAATCTGTCACAGATCATGCTCCCCTGCCAAGTTTCCAGGATGAGAAACCGGCTGAGGAGAAGGAACCTATCAGGGCAAATTAGTGGCAGAGCTATGTTTAGGTCAAATTATAGAGAAGGGCTGATTGGAAAGGGACCAGGCAGATGAAAACAGGAAGGAAGGAAGTGCCTGGTGGGGCTTTAAAGAAACCTGTCAGCTCCGTTACGTGAGCTTCTTGAGGGCTGAGGCTGTATCTTCCTTATCTCTGGCTCCTGGCATGTAGAGCTTTGAAGACCAGGAGAATCATGAAGGTAGGATGCACTTGGTTCTCCGTACCCATTTCACAGACCGACTCAAGCTTGCATCAGCGCTGTGGTTCAGAATAGTCACTGTTACAGCATGCCGTAGCCATAACATAAATCCTTATATTGGGTCACCAGGTTACACTTTGAGGGTTATGCATTGCTAGAAAAGCAGTTAACTAAAGGAAGAGTTATTATTTCCACTAGGAAAACCATAGATCCTGACTTTGGACTGAGAATTAATGGAAATAAAGTTCTATTCATGAAAGACAAGGACAGGACAGTTGATCTGTCTACGGTTATATCCGACTTCACCTGTGGCTGACCTCACACCTTCCCAGCCCCACTTTTTATTCCAGTTTTGCTCTGGCAACCAGCTGCATACAGGTGAAACCTGAGAGCACCTTGCCTCAGCTGTACCTGGTATCTTCCCCACTCGGGGCTTCTCTGTCACTGCAGCCTGGGACCCCTACAGGAAGCCGAAGCCCATTTTGACACATGCATAAACTTGGAAGTGCAAAGGAATTAACACGTCCTAGGACGACGTTTGACCAAGGCAGACAGGAGCTGGTGGAGAACTATTCCACTCTTCCGTTCTTCCAGTGGGCAGTCCCAAGGTACGTTTTGTACAGCACCTAAGATGATAGACCCCTGGCTGCCCACAGTAGTGCCCAACTTGATCAGCTCAATAATGCACCCTTGGATCGCTTTTCTCTTTCCTGTCTTGACTGTTTGACTCTTCCAACTCCTCCACACCTGTTCCTCGGGATTCGTTCCCAAAATAAACTACCTGTATCATGAAGGTAGGATGCACTCTGAACAAGTTCTTGTTCAGAGTTTGTTTTGGGGTGAGGGGGGAACCCAGACTAAGCCAGTGGTTAATCCAAAAGAGTCATCTCAACAGGGAACTATATTCAATATTCTGTGATAAACCATAATGGAAAAGAATATGAAAAAGAATGTATATATATGTACAACTGAATCACTTTGCTGAACAGTAGAAATTAACAACATTGTAAATCAACTATACTTGAATAAAATAAATTAAAAACCACACACACACAAAGAAGATCCCAAAAAAACCCAAAAAACCCCAAAGAGGCATCTCAGCCCAACTTTCGGGGTCATTCTCAGCAGACCTTTCCCAAGTCTGCTAATGAGGAATCCATTTGTTCTGTTTGAGCTTTTGCTCTTTTTATTGCCCTGCTGCCCTGCCCTTTAGGGCATCATTAATAAACTCTCAGAGGCAGGCAGGAAGTATCAGAGACTCCCAGGAGACAGGGCCAGCTGAAGGGCTGGGTCTAGGTTAGTATTGGACAAAGCCATTCTCGGCCTTACCTTAAACATTTTCCCTCCTTCCAAGGTAGGTCCTGTTTGCTGACCTTGAAACGAGAAACTTTCAGCTCTGGGGTTGAACATGGAAGCAGAGACAGGGTGGGACCCAGGTCACTCCCAGCACAGCATGTGCCCAGAATACGTCTCTTTTTTGCCCTCCCTTTCCCCCTTGCCCCTGCTGTAAAAGCAGTTCCTCTGCTCAGATACAAGGTCTCAGGCCAGGGTCTTTGGCACCTAGCACACTTCATCTCATTTCAATACCAAGAGGGTGCTGTTGCAAATTACTAAGCTAGGTTTGGGAGGAAAGAGCCCTTAGTCCCAGCCTTCAAGAAGGGAAATGGGACATGTACATAAGCTAAATGAATCCTTAGAAGCCCTGTAAGTCTTCTAAAAGAGGGACTTGTAAGTGTAGTGGGAGCTCTGGTGAGGTTTCAGGACAGGATCTGTAGAAAGGTAGCATCCTGAAAGACTCTCAGAATGAAGTCCCCTCAACAGATCCCCCTCCTAATGGATTACTCATTAGCAGACTTGGGAAAGGTTTGCTGAGAAGGACCTTGAAAGGTGGGCTGAGATGCCTCTTTTGGATTAACCATTGGCTTAGTCTGGGTTCCCCCTTGAAACAGACCCCTGTCCAGAGAGCCACAGTGTTTGCTCCTGTCCTTCTATCAGCTCCTAATTGCCTCCTAGCTCACACCCTTCTTGAATCCCAGATCAGACTAATCATTCATCTTCCTAGGCCCCAGCCCTCCTCTGCTAGATCTGGCCCTGCCCCATCTCTGAATACCCCTGCTCTTCTCTGTCTTCAGTGTTGTGTCTAACACCAGATGGTGCAAGTTAAATCCTGCCCTTAGCCAGCCACGTGGGAACCCTCCAGGAGCC
Organism: Aethalodelphis obliquidens; assembly: GCF_003676395.1. Classification (NCBI taxonomy): domain Eukaryota; kingdom Metazoa; phylum Chordata; class Mammalia; order Artiodactyla; family Delphinidae; genus Aethalodelphis; species Aethalodelphis obliquidens. Next base: position 72,792,752 of record NW_020837945.1, read on the forward strand.
CACGAGTGCAGTGCTCTGTGCTGAGTTCTACTGGGGGGTAGAGAATCACAACACCATTTACCATCCCAAACACTACAGGTCTTCCGTTTGTTTAATGCAACTGAATTTTCTTTAAAAAAAAAAAAATTTTTTTTTTTTTTGGCTAGAAATCATGTCCTTAATCTGCAGAATTTTAGAAGTGTCAAGTAGCTTTTTCTATAATTTACAGTGAAGGAACGAAAAAGCCCAATGTACTATTCTAAACAAACTGTGATGCTCAGAATCTTGTGTGCTGAAGAGCCCTGGATCCTAACATGACCATAACACTGAATTTTGCCCATGGATGAGAAGTGGAGGCCCAACCTTCTCCCTGCAGTGACTGAGCAAGTAGATCGAGGGCTTGGACCTTATGGGGAAATAAAGGGGTGTATCGGACACCCACATCCCCACTCCCTTTCTGCCTCTTGACTCTAATGTATTTAATTAAAATGATTGTTTGTTTAAGCCACAGAGTTGTGGGTTTTTTTCTTTTTGTGTGTGTATTGCAGAGGGGGGAGTAGTTTGGAAATTTAACCAAAGTTATTTTGAGGTAATTGGGACCTTTGAAGAGGGAAAAGTATGAGGAAATAAAAAAACAAGTGTGTCCCCACCTCTGCCCATCCACCCCAAGCTACAGCACTGCATGAAACCCCTTCCTTTGTGCAGCTTAGCTTGATCAAGCCCTTAGATCCCAGGCATTGTGCTTTGTGTTGAGGATGCAGTGATAACCCAGTGCGGGGTCTCTGTCTTCAAGTAATACAATTTAGCAGCTAATGACTGATCGCTGCGTACCAAACACTATGCCAAGTGCTTTGTGTGCATTTTTTCACTTAATCTCTGCAGCAGTCCTAAAAGTGACCTAAGAATATCCCCATTTTCCATCTGAGGAAGTTGAGGCCCAGAGAGGTCAAATAATTGCCCACAGCAACACAGCTAGGAAGTGGCAGAGACAGAGTGCGCACAAGTCTGTCCCACTCCAAAGGCTTTCTTTTAGCACATCGCCAACTGTTCTAAGGTTCTTGCTTTGACAAAACGGATAAAAATCCCAGTTTATAAGGCTATTTGGAGTACAGAATTTTTTATAACCAGTTGGGCATTGTTTTGTGAGTAATCCTAACAGAAGCTGGAATTGCTTTGTTACATTGAAGTTCCTTTCGGTGAGTACAGTACAGAAGCCAAGATCTGATGCACTCAACTAGGGAAAGAAATTATAGGTCCTAATTGGACTTATAAACTTTGAAAGACAAAAATATGGGACAAAATTCTCAACCCTTAAAGCTGATTTAATTTTCTGAACTTCAAATCTATTTTTTAAATAATAGTTAATATGTATAGTTAATATAAATGTTTTTAAAACCACATGCTTATTTTGATTAATATCTTTTCATTTTTTTCCCCAATGAATGTGTATTATTTATATTTTCTGCTTGTTGCTACCAGTGACAGAGCCTATTATTTCAAAAGGGAAATCAAATTACAAAGCTGCTGCTTCCCACTTTTGGGTTGCCAGTACCTCTTTCCAAAGGTCTATTTGTTGAGGTTATACTTCAGATTCACTTTGCTAGTCTTATTTTCTTTTCAACACAAATGGCCCAAGGATATTCTCTTGCTAGCAATTTCTCTAACAGTAAATTTTGAGACAAGACCAATATATAATATCTAGAAATTAATGAACACAGAACAATATTTCTATGTTGCTCACTAGAGAATTTCACTTTATAATTACCTTTGTTCTGAAATAAATTAATTTTAAAAGCTCACCAAAAAAAAAAAAAAAGGCCTATTTGTTCCTCCCCAACGCCCTCCCCTCACACCAGGCTCCTCCCAAGACTGGATGGTTTTCCTTCTGCCGAGAGTCTACACGCTCAGCATTTGCTCACCTTGGCCAGCTGTAGCAAGGCTCCCTCAGCACTATCAGCACGCAGGTCCAGGCAAGATACAAGCCAGATACACCTGGAATCCTCTTAATTCTCAGTTGATAAGATGTAATAGACACCCCCTGGAAACCTCTTCCAGGCTTTACGTGTATTATTTCAATGCTTGTCTTTAGCTGGGAAGGGAAACTCTCACATTCATATGATAAGCAAGGCCAACTACTGATAAAATACAATATTTAGAGTTCTGATGTTTGTGTGTTTGTCGCTGAATAGGCAAAGTTCAGCTTCATAACTTTGTTTTGAGCTTAAAATGTCTGTGAGTTCGGCCCTCTGACAAGTGGAGGGTCAAGGGTGGATGCCACTGCCTAGGGATGCATAAGAAAAAATGATGCCAAAGGGCAGCTCCAGCTGACTCCATGGTGAGCTCTCCCTGCCAGGATGTGTGGGCATAAATGAGCATAGGAACTGGCCTGAACAGAATGAGAACTATCCAGAGAGTGCCCTGAGCACAACCCAGACTCGGGACCTGAGAAAGATTGTAAGATTGCTCTGGACAGGGTCAGCTGCAAGAAGGTAGGGCCAAAACATACCTCTTAAACATCACAATCAGGTGAGGAAGAGTATCTATGCAATACAGGAGATCCCTTCAGGGTGTTTCTTAGTATTACCATACTTTGTAATTAAAGTCAATGGAAAGTTACAACAGCTGAATTCAGGCAGTACTACTAATGGTCTAGACTCTTCATAAATAAAGTTTGGGTCACCCCACCCATACATGGTAAAGAACCATGACCTGCCGAGGGCAAAGGGAACATGGAATGGGCAGTGGCAAAAAGTAATTATAAATACCAGGTACAACCATGTGACCAGTTGCAGAACAAGGACTGTAATTGTCATGAGTATTTCTTATTTTGTTATGAATATGTGTGTGTGTAATATCTTTCCTTTCTTTTCTCTCTTATCCCCTTATCATGTAACATGAGATACTTTGACTCATATATCATAGTATTGTTAACTTCACATCATAGTATTTAAGTTATGGGACATCAAGAAGAGTGAACATCACCTAAGGACTCTGTGTCCTCTTTCGGGGAAAGTGTTAGTGCATTTTTAGTTGTATACAGGAGAGTTGTATCATGTAGTTTGAATTATGACCTTGTTATTGTCTTTATTTGGAGAATAAGTATGGTCTAAGGAGATGTATATGGGTGCCAAGTTGACAAGGAGTGAACTGTGATGGTTAATTTTATTTTTTAAAATTACTTAATTTAAAAAAAAATTTATTGCTGTGTTGGGTCTCCATTGCTGCGCACGGGCTTTCTCTAGTTGCGGCGAGCAGGGGCTACTCTTCGTTGCAGTACGCAGGCTTCTCATTGCAGTGGCTTCTCTTGTTGCGGAGCACGGGCTCTAGGCATGTGGGCTTCAGTAGCTGTGGCACGCGGGCTCAGTAATTGTGGCCCACAGGCTCTAGAGCGCAGGCTCAGTAGTTGTGGCACATGGGATTCGTTGCTCCGCAGCATGTGGGATCTTCCCAGACCAGGGATCGAACGTGTCCCCTGCATTGGCAGGCAGATTCTTAACCACTGCACCACCAGGGAAGCCCTGTGATGGTTAATTTTATGTGTCAACTTGGCTAGGCCACAGTGCCCATATATTTGGTCAAACATTATCCCAAATGTCTCTGTGAAATTGTTTTTGAATGAGATTAACATTTAAATTGGTGGACTTTGAGTAAAGCAAATTATCCTCCATAATGTGGGTGGGCCTCATCCAACGAAATGAAGGCCTTAGAGAAAGACTGACCTCCTCAGAAGGAGAAGGAATTCTGCTGGCAGACTACCTCTGGCTCAAATTGCAACTCCTCCCTGTGTCTCTACCTTGCCAGCATAACCTAGATTTTGGACTTGCCAAGTCTCTACACGTGAGCCAACTCCTTAAAATCAATCTCTCTCTGTGTGTGTGTGTCTCTCTCTCTCTTTTTTTTTTTTTTTTTTTTTTGCGGTACGCGGGCCTCTCACTGTTGTGGCCTCTCCTGTTGCGAAGCACAGGCTCCGGACGCGCAGGCTCAGCGGCCATGGCTCACGGGCCCAGCCGCTCCACGGCATGTGGGATCTTCCCGGACCGCGGCACGAACCCGTGTCCCCTGCATCGGCAGGCGGACTCTCAACCACTGCGCCACCAGGGAAGCCCTCTCTCTCTCTTAACATCCATATACAGCCTGTTGGTTTGTTCCTCAGGAGAATGCTGACTAATACACCCACTCAAAGTGGTCTGCTTCCCTGATTGGACCCTGATACAGCATTGAAATAGATCCCTTTATTCTAGGATTGGTCCCTCTTTCTGTTTGGGAGGGCAGAAGTCAACAGGAGCAGGGAGGGGCCTTGCTCAGGAGCCTGGAGCACAGGCCAGAGGTAGGAGGGTTGGTCCCAGGCCAAGGCGGGACATGGCAAAGCTTGCTTTTCACCCTCTCCATCCCCTGAGATCTCTGTGGGGTGGACAGACAGACACTTCCTCAGCTTACTCCACTCCAGGGTGGCTTGGGCCATGTGCTCTAACAGGCAAAACCATGAGGCTCTGGAAGGATGGAAGAGGGAGCTATTCCTTCAGATTGGGGCCAGTGAACAGGCTTCATGGAGGAGGTGACTGCCTTGGATCTCAGATTATAAAATAGGTAGGATATTTTTTCCTCCGAATTTTTATTTTGAAAAAGTTTAAACACACAAAAAAAATGAAGGAAGAGTATGATGAACACCCATATAGCGATAATCTAGATTCACCAATTGTTAACAGTTTGTCACATTTCCTTCTTCTCTCTATATATACGCATACACATACACATATACACTTTGCTGAGTCATTTGAATATACATTGCAGACATCATAACACATCACTCCCAAATATTTCAGCATGTATCTCAAAAGAACAAGGCAATTCTCCCACACAGTCATGACACTATTGTCACATTCAAGAAATTTAATATTGATAACAATAATATGATTTAATTAATCTATACTCAAATTCCTTCAATTATCCCAATAATGTCCTTTATAGTTTTATAGTTTTTTCCCTTAATCAAGGACCATGGCTTACATTTAGTTATCATGTCTCTTTAGTTTCCTTTAATCTAAAACAATACCCTGCCTTTTCTTTTTTGGAGGGGAGGGTCTTCCATCACATTGACAGTTTGATGAGTTCAGGCTAGTTGTTTTGTAAAATATCCCAAATCTGGATTTGTTTGATCATTTCCTCATGATTGGATCCTGGCTAGACATTCTTGGTAGGCATACTATACAGGTGATTCTACCTACTACATAGGTGGAATTTGGACAGACTGAGATGGGGAAGGATACACCAGACATAAGGAAGAGCAAATATTTTGTCCCTTAGGTGTGAAAAAGGCACGCATGTCTGGGAATAGCTGTGGCCACAGGGAGTTGCACTGTGGCATGGGGCATGTGGGCAGTAGGCAGGAGAAGGATAAGCGTTGGGACAGTCAGGGAAGTTTGGTCCATATTCACTGGCCTCTGTTCAGAGGGCACTGGGTAATCACAGCCTCTGGAGGCATATTAGCTTTTCATAAAAGAACCTCAAAGACCAAAAAGCCTTCAAGACCCAAACAAATGAGTCTCAAATTGTGGGGTGTTAGCCTCGGAAGAGACTGTGAACAATGGGGCCTTCCCAAGCACCCCCCAGTATACAACATATTATTAATTGGAAAAAAGAGAAAATCTCAAATAAAAAGGAGCACAATTACTTTTCATGTGATTCCTCTTCTTTCACTATTTTCTACAGTTCTGTCGTTAGCCATTTTCCTCAGAGATGTTTCCTCAGACGTGTTTCCTTCAGCCCCTCACATTCTTTCCTCTCCCTTCTCTCTCCTTCCCAGTCACCCAAGCCAAAAACCCGAGATTCCCCCAGATGTCCTCCCCTTCATCCCTCACATCCAGCCTGCTTGGTCCAGCCACCTGTGGCCGGTGCTGCAGGAGACTGTGGGAGAAGTCAGAGAAGGACCAGGTTGTCAGGTACTGGCTATCAGACTGCCCTCTAGGACAGCTCCAGCTAGGGGTCTTGGGATATGCCCAAAGGCAGATCACTTCGAAAGGCCCTGACTCAGGATGGGGATACAGAATTGGACAGGAAGCTGTGACCCAAGCCAGTGGCCAAACGTTTGGAGGAGGAGCTTGTAGAAATGAAGAGAGTCTGCTAATTCAAAAAATACATGCACCACAATGTTCATAGCGTCACGATTCACAAAAGCCAAGACATGGAAGCAACCTAAATGTCCATCGACAAATGAATGGATAAAGAAGATGTGATACACGCACAAACACACGCACACACAATATGGAATACTACTCAGCCATAAAAGGAATGAAATAATGCCATTTGCAGTAACATGGCTGGACCTAGAGATTATCATACTAAGGGAAGTAAGTCAGACAGAGAAAAACAAATATCATATGATATCACTTATATGTGGAATCTGAAAAATGATACAAATGAACTTATTTACAAAACAGAAGCAGACTCACAGACATAGAAAACAAACTTATCGTTACCAGAGTGGAAAGGGAACAGGGAGGGATAAATTAGAAGCTTGGGATAAACAGATAAACACTACTTTATATAAAATAAATAAAAAAAACAAGATCCTACTGTATAGCACAGGGAACTATATTCAATATAGTAATAACCTAAATGGAAAAGAATCTGAAAAAGAATAGAACTGAATCACTAACCGAATCACTTTGTTGTACACCAGAAACTAACAACACTCTAAATCAACTATACTTCAATTTTTTTAAAAAATGAAGAGCGTCTGAAGAGGTGAGGCTGAAGAGTGGCTGGGGTCAGGGTGAGGAAGTGGACACTAGGAAGCTTCATTCTTGAATTCCATGGTGTTTGCAGCATCCCTCTGATTCATGGAAGATTGGCTGGGTGATGATAGGTGTGTTCTTAAGGTTACACAACTAACGCAGCAACGTGTCTTTTTTCAGGGGACCCTGGCCAGCTGGGGTATCTCTGGGTGATCCTAGTACAATGTTTCCTCATAGCTGGAGACTACTTGAGGCAGACCAAGTGTTTCTGTCCTTGCTTCTTCATCCCTCCCATTTCACCAGGTTCTGCAGCCAGCCTCCTATGCAGGAGGAATTCAGTTTACTGGCCCCAGCATGCTAGTTCTTCTCTCCCATCACTGGATCGAGTCTGGGGTGGTGCAGGAAGGAAGGCATATGTTGGGGTCCTAGTGGGTCAATTAGAGAAGAGCCAAGGAAAGCACGGGACATGAGAGGATGCACAAAGGCATATGGGGTGAGCTGGAAACAAAAGAACAGCAGACGGAACAGCCCAGCCTTCCAGTTTTGACCAAGCTAGAAGGAAAGGCAGAACTGGCAGTGTGAAAAGAAGTGAGCTGTGATGCGGCCCATTTGTTTACTGGCCTTCAGGAAAACCAGGTCATCCTTAGAGGTTTTTACTTGAATGCTCATTTTCCTGCAAGATGTGAGGCTGCGGCAGCCACAACAGAGAAGGGTGAAAGCCATGCTTGCAGAGAGAGTGTATTCTGATAAGTAGAGGCTGACTCAGGGGGTGAGTCCCCCTCCCACACACACAAATAATAATAGAACTCCACCCATGCTTGAGGGGTTGCAGCTGAAAGGCAGAGTCTCAGCATCATGTCCCAAAGAGAGAAACCACGTCCAGATACCTCAAAGGTGAGGCTGAAAGGCAAGAAAAAGAAAAAATTTAAATAAAAGGAGTCAAAACTACCATTACTCCAGGCACTATAATTATTAATCTAGAATATTTAGGATATTATGGAAATAATAACAGGTTCAGTAACTTGGCTGAATATAAGACAAATATAGGAAGAAAATTAAAAGCTTTCCCATTTAGAAAATTTAATGTTAAAAAAAAATCCTGAGAATCACAATACAATAAAAACTATGATTACTTTTAGACAACAGGAAAATGCAAAGTCTTTATAAAAAAAAAAAAACAACCGTATGTCTTTACTGAGAATGATGAAAGATGGACAGAAAAATGAGGGGACAGACCATGTTTCCAATTAGGAAGGCAGTATCATAAAGATGGATCTTTCCCCCACATTTATCTAGAATTCAATACTGTTTTGGTTCAGGGGAAGGCAGAGGTGGGGAGGGAGAACTTGACCAACTGATTCTGAATTAATCAGGAAAATTTTGAAGAATGCCTCATAAGATCAAAACATACTACAAAGCTAAGCTGGTTAGAAAAGTATGGTGCTGATGCATGAATTAAAAAAGTAGATTAATGGAACAAATAAGCAGTCCAGAAACAGAACCACAAATTAATGGAAGTTTAATATACAATAAGAGTAGCACTGTCAATCAAAAAAGATGAATTATTTAATGGTATAGGGACAATTATGTATGTATATACCACACACATAAAAATGAAAGTAGATTAAATATCTAAAAATGAAAACTGAAACTATAAAAATACTGGAAGGAAATATGAGACTATTTCTATAATCTTGAGGTTGGAAAAGGATTTCCTAACCCCAACATGTTGCCCAGGAGACATAAAGGAAAAGACTAAAAGATTAGAAACTTAAAAATTTAAACTTTTATACAAGGATAGCCACCATTCAAATCACTGGCTTAGAGAAAACACTTGCAACATATATAACAGATAAGGGCTAAAAATCCACAACGTATAAAGTGCTCCTACATATGAACAAGAAAAAGATAAATAATCTTGTTGAAAAAATAAATCACAATAAAGAAAATCAAATGGCTAATAAACATAAGAATATATACTCAGGTATGATAATCAATATTTAAAATACAAGTCAAAAATAAATATATTTTTAATCAATCACATTGGTGAAAATTAAAAGATTGGAAAGACACATGGAGGCAGCACCCTCACACACTGCTAGCAGGTATGAAAGTTACAATCATTTTTGAAAATAATTTGGCAGCATGCATGATGCCCCTTGAGTCAGCAATTCCATTCTAGGACTCTATTCTACAAAAACACTAACATACTTCACAAAGATGTGCATACATGACTATTTGATGCAACATTATTTGTAACAGAAAAACAAAAATGGGAAATAACCTAATAATGGAATTTTAAATAAATTATGGTCCACCTATTCCCAAAATATTGTCTACCCCAAATGGCTGCTTTTCTGGGATCATGCTTCCTCATGTCCTGGTCTTCTCCATCCCCTGAAACATGATTCTTGCTAGAACAAGTCTGCTTTCCTGGCCACAGCTGATTGATTTATGGTGCTCACCTGATCCATGGCAGGCCAATCGGAGCCCTTCTCTGAAATTTTGGAACTGGAAGTAAGAAGGAGAGCCAGTCTAAAGATGTAAAATATTAACCTCAGGAGGTAGTTGGGGAGTTCTCCCAAAAGCTGCATTTCTGCCCCATGAACCCAACAAATACACTGATCGGGCCACAGGAAGTATGAACAGAGTAGTGACGCTGAAACACAGAGAAGACCTAAAAACAGAGAAGGTGAGAGAGTCCTGCCCTGTCTCCAGTTGTCCCTCTTTCTCATGTATTTCCGGAGACATGCTGGTATTATGCTCAATTCTCCTTCTTGCTTAAACTAATTCCGGCTGGCATTCAGTCACTTACAACCAAACAAGCACTTACTACTATGATTTTCAACCATGGAACACTGTGCAACCATTAAAAAGACTGACATCAAATATATGTAAAGACAAGGAAAGAGATCCAGGATATATTGTAGTATGAAAAAGATCAGGGTACAGAACAATGTGTATATCATGAATCCACTGAAATTTTTTTTAAGCCTGCTTTTTTTTTTAAAGAGCATTTATTTATTTATTTATTTTTGGCTGTGTCAGGTCTTAGTTGCAGCATGTGGGATCTTCGTTGCGGCACGTGGGCTCTTCCTTGTGGTGCCTGGGTTTCTCTCTAGTTGTGGCGCTCAGGCTCCAGGGCGCTGGGCTCTGTATTTGTGGCGCACGGGTTCCAGAGCACGTCGGCTCTGTAGTTTGCAGCATGCGGGCTCTCTAGTTGAGGTGTGCGAGCTCAGTAGTTGTGGCACACGGGCTTAGTTGCTCCACGGCATGTGGGATCTTAGTTCCCCAACCAGGGATTGAACCCGCGTCCCTGGCATTGGAACTCGGATTCTTAACCACTGGACAACCAGGGAAGTCCCGGAACTCCAATTTTATAAGAAATTAGCAAGGTAGCAGGTCTGAACACCTTACAGTCAAAACACCAGCATCCAGTTTCTACCACTATCTTGCCATGTGACTTTACAACCTCTCCTCCCTGGACCTCCATCTCTGCATAATAGAATGATAAGGCAGGCTTGGGTAATACTGAAGATTGCTCAGAGCTCTCATGTTCCAACATTTTTATCCAGTGTGATGCCCTCCTGACTCCTTCACTGCCCTTTTAAGCTCCCAAGACCTGTGATTCAGGGCACACAAGCCTGAGAGCCAGGAAAGAGTCCAGCACCCTTCCCAACAGTGGTTCCAGCACTTATGAGAAACTGCAATGAACCAAACTGGCTAGAGGTGGAGCTCTCTACTTAACTGAGAAAGAATTAAGCTGTATGTTGAGTTGATGGTTAATTAAATATTATCATCCAACAGTGTATCCCTGAACATTTTAGGTAAATAAATACTCCCTCAAATATCAGTAAGACTCTGCCAGCGATTCAGACCCAGGCCAAATGACTGCCCTAGAAAGGCAGTGATCTTCTCAAAGATACAGGTCAGCTGATGATGGGTCTTTGGTGGTAGGGACAACTGGCAGGACATTTAGGTCTTGGCATCTCCTGCAAGATGCACCTGTGCTTCCTGCCACCACCAAGCCTCCTGGCTCCTACACCACACAGCCTGTACCACTCTCTGCTGAGCCCTGAGCACTCTTGCACGGTTCATGGCATTTGTCCAGAGCCATGCACCTTGACCCATGACCAAGTCCACTCTGACCTGTCTTGGACTTCCCCTCTGTGTCTTATTTTCCTGTCTTCAGGATAATCTTACCTATCCTTTATATCTAATGTTGACACCCTTTCTTTATCTTTTCTTCCATTCAACCCCATTCCTTTTAGGTGTTTAGTGATCCCCTGGGGCTAGCAAGTGCCCCTGGGGCATTACTGGGGAAGAGGGACTTCTTATCATGGGAGAAGTCTCTGAAACAGAGGGACTCAGAAGTGGAGCATCTTTCCATGGGGAGGTGCCTTAGAGGCAATGGAGCAGAAATGGGCCCTCAAACCTCTTCCTGCCTTTAGGTATCTGCCCCTCACAGAATATCCACACCCTATCGGCCTCAGCACATCCAGACCAAACACCAACCTTGTAGGGTCAGGCCCTGGATGAATGCAGAGCCACCTGTCTTTCCATTCCTCCTACCTCTGTCCTCCTTCCAGGGTGCTGCCGCCTGTCTTTTTGAGTCCACAAATACAAATTAGCTTATTCCACCCCCTCACTCCAAAAATTGAGCTTTACTCATTCAACAAAAAAAATTTCTGAGTGCTTACCATTTGCTCTAGGCACCAGGGATATGCCTGGGAGCAAAGCACATAAAAATCCCTACTCTCATGGAGCTTAAATCCTAGTGAGGGACACAGATAATAAACAAGATAAATAAATTTTGGTATTGCCAAGGGTGATAAGTGCTAAGGAAAAACATAAAGTAGGAAAAGAGGATGCGTAGTTGCCAGACAGGAAGAGAGGGAGGTACAATTTAAATAGTTTCTTTCCAAAGGTGATATTTGAACGAAGACTTGAAGTAGGTAAAGTAGCAATCCATGCAGATGTCTGGGGAACAGGAGTAGATCCAAGGTTTGTGGACCTGATGTTTATACAATTTTGAGACCCTTTTAAATAAAATTGTCAGTATAAAAGTAGGTGCGGGCCTTAGAGAGGCCTGTGGAAGTGAAGGGCGGGAAGCTTCCGCTCCATTAGCTCAAGAGTAACTCTGCCTTGCTGGGGGAATAGCAACTGCACAGAGAGAACAGCAAGGGCAAGAGAGGCGTGAGCATGTGCAGTGAGTTCGGGGCGCACAGGGAGGTCGAGGAGGCCGGGGTAGCTGGAGCAGAGCCAATGAGAGGAAGAGAAGGGGGTGGGGTTGCAGTCAGAGGGAGCTGGGGCCAGATTACAGGGGACGTTGGGCTTTGGCTTTATTGGGTGGGATGCGAGCCACTGGAAGATTTTGAGAAGAGGAGTAACATGACTTATCCTGGATTTTGAAAGAATTCCTAACTGCCATTTGAGAATAGACTGAAGTCCGTCAAGGATGGAAGCCGGGAGACCAGTTAGGAGCCAGTTGGAATGATTTAGGAGAGAGATGATGGTGGCTCGGACCAGGCTGGTAGCGGCAGAGGTCTGAGGAGCGGCCTGATCCTGAATGTTTTGAAGATAAAGTCTGCAGGATTTGCTACCAGATGGGATGTAAGGGTAAGAGAGAGAAAGATGTCAAAGATGACTGAGGATTTTGTCCCGAATAACTGGAAGGATGTAGTTTCATTAACTGAGATGAGGGGGGAAATTTGAGAGCAGATTTTAAGTGGAAGATTAGAGTTCAGTTTTGAACATGTGAATATCGAGATGCTTACATACCCAAAGGGAGAGGTGGAGTGTGGAATGCAGTCTGGAAGAAATCTGGGCTGGAAAAAAATAAATTCCTGAAGCTGGGTTAGATCACTAAGGGAGTGAATGTGGATAGAGAAAAGAAGTGGCCCTAGATTTGAACCCTGAGACCCTCTGATATTTAAAAGTCAGGGAGGAGAGAAGGAACCGGCAGAGGAGACGAAGAAAGAGCAGGCAGGAGGAAGGAGAAGAGCCAGGAAAGAGAGATCCCCTGGAAGCCAGGTGAACGAAATATGTTAAAGAGGCAGAAGCGATCAGCCTTCCAAGGCTGCTGATAGGTCAAAACATGAGGCTGGGAGTTGACCACTGAATGTAACACATGGAGGTCATTGGTGATCTTGACAAGAGCAGGAGGCATATTAGTGAGAATCCAAACCACAATTAAATCTTCAGCCTGATATGTCTGGCTGTTCTGCCGTTAGTCCCAGTGAGCAGTTCACACCACCTGGTCTGTTCCCTGGGACCTTCTACCTTCACCCATGACTTTCAGGCTGTTCCTGCCTCCAGGGTCTCTCCAGCCCCACAAATAGAACTCAGACACCTGAGCCAACACTTCACCTACTGGAAGCCACTCATCTCCCAGAGGGCTGAGATTCTGTAATCCCCTATGTGGGAAAAACAGACAGAAAAAAAACAAGAGAAACAAGGAGATAAAAAGAATTAAACCTGAAGCAAAATGAGTTGCCCATTTTTAGTTCCTGATGTCAGTAAATAAACACTGCCTTTACATTGTGAGTTAGCTGTTACAGGACTGTATCGATGACCCCAATGACAGTGCAAGTTGGTGGGAAGATAGCTCAAACATTACATTTACCTGTTTACAAAAGTTCTTTTTTTTTTCCAAGTAAAAATAGGTGATCGCTAAATTAACGTGCCTAGTTGGTAGAAAGTAAACTGAAAGGCTAAGGAGAGGCTGCTTTAAGGTTGATAGTGTATATCTTTAACTTAGCACGATTTACCTTCAAGTGATATAATACACATATAAGAACCATACAGTAGTCTATTTTAATTTCTCCCCTCCTGAACTTTCTGCTGTGTTATTTACATTTTCCTCTACATACGCTGTAAAACCTACACTACATTGTTCTTATTTTTATTTAAACGTTCGATTGTCTTTTAAAGAGATTTAGATAATAAGGAAAAAGATTTTCGATATTTACCCATGTGGCTGCTCTTCATTTCTCTGTGTCAATCCGTATTTCCACCTGGTATCATTTTCCTTCTGCCTAAAGGACCTCTTAACCTTTCCTGTAGTGCAGGTCTGCTGGTAATGAATTCCTGAAGCTTTCGTATGTCTGAAAACAAAACCTTTACTTCACCTCTGTTTAGAAGGATACTTGTGCTGGTTATGGAATTCTAGTTAACAGGTTTGATTTTTTTTCATGCAGTGCTTTAAAGATGCTCCCCTGCTGTCTTGCTTGCATTTTTTTTTCGGTGGGAAATCTGCTGTCATCCTGCATTCATTCTCCCTTTGGCCACTTTTAAGATTTTCTCTTTATCATTGATTTTGAGCAATTTGATTATGATGTTCCTTGGTGTAGTTTTCTTCATGTTTCTTATGCTTTGGAGTTGATTGAACTTATTGGATCTGTGAGTTTATAGTTTTTATCCAATTTGGCAAAAATTTGGCCATTATTTCTTCAAATATTTTTTTCTGTTCTGCCTTCCATCTCTTCTCTCTGAAGCTGATCTTTGACTGGCTCAGGAGGCAGTGTATGTGTCCAAATTTGCTGGGGGAAAAAGCATATGTAGTTTTTTGTTTTGTTTATCTTAGGTCCAGGAGCCAACCCAGGGCATTCTTGTTGGGGCTGCAGTGGCAGAAGGGAGCCCAGTGGGGGCGCCCTCCGGAGGCACTATTTCCCACGCTGACTACCCAGTCCTCTGGCTGCTGATGTCATGAGTAACACCGCAGTCCCAATGCCCCCCCAGGTCAACAGTGACTCCATGGGGGGCCGTGTGTGGGAGCCTTTCTTCCTCATCACCCTGGCTGGGGCAGTAGGGGCTGTGGTAATGTACGTCCAGAAGAAAAAGCAGGTGGATCGGCTTCATCATCACCTGCTCGCCGTGTGCAGCTACAGCCCTGCTGAGAAGCTACACAAGGTTGAGCAGGAGCTCCTCTCTGGCGTGGGAAAGGTGGTACATGGCTGGCAGAGTGACTACCAGCTCAAGCAAATGCTCTTGCTGGTGTCAAGACACGACCTGACCCCCTTACCCTGATCTTCAGAACTTTCTGGGCCTGAAACGCCCAAGACCCTGTGAGCTGCTGCTTCCCCTCCAGCTTGCACTCATCCAGCGCCCCCTGCCGGATTCTGGGTGTCCATTCCTCCTCCCACCCGTTCCCAGCAGCATCTGTTTCATAAGCCCCAGCAGAGCAACCAGTCCCCACCTTCACCTCACTCCCCTCTAGGCCTTCAATCTTTGTGGGCTTTAAGCCCACCACACGCTCCCAGGCGCTAATGGGAAGTTTTCCTTCTGAAGTGGAAGGCTGGCCAAGAGACAGAGCTCTGCCCTTTCTACGGGCATCACTTTCGCTAGCCCTCCCTGCCTTTGCTTTGAAGTCGTTTCCATGGTGATAGGGCCTGATGTATAATATTCAGTATATATGTTTTGTAAATAAAGCATTTTGTGGAAAAGAAGATCTTAGAGTAAGATAGGTTTTGGAAAAACATATAAATAACATGTAAACAACAGCCATTAAAAAGAAAGAGGAGAAAAGAAGAAAAATGATAGATACATATGAAAGCAGAAAATGTTTAAACACTGGCAAAAAAAAAAAAATACCCTAAACAAATTCAAAAGATAAATGACAAAAAGAGAGAACACATATGCAGCACAGGTAACAAAGAGCTAATTACCTTAATACACAAGAGAACATTTACAAATAAATAAGATAAAGATAGAAAGAAAAAGGAAGAGAGAAAGAAAAGAAAAAAGAAGAAAGGAGCAAAGATATAAAATGGTAGTTCACAGAGAAAAATGGCTGAGAAACATGTAAATGTGCTCATCATTACTAATTTTAAAGACATGCCCATCGCATATACCATTCCCCCCTGCCCCACCCCAAAAGCTTAGCAGAGATTAAAAACTTGGAAGTGACCCGCCCTTAACATTTGCAGGGTTAAAGCAACAATACAAATGCAACAAACAAACTACAAGTAAACCATCAAATATTTTTTTTCTCTTACCTTAACTAATATATCTCATTCATAATCTGAAAGGCCAGGTTCAGGTTTAGACTTCTTACACTCCTCAGACTTCTGCACCAAAGATGGTACCCAGCCCCTAGTTCATAGCTGCCCCTTCTTTTCCCACCCCCGCTCCATCCTCCACTGTGAGATGCCTCACGCTGTGTGTGTGTGTGTGTGTGTGTGTGTGTGTGTACATCCAGCCCACACATCCAAGCTCCCTCTACACTCCATATATGGTTACCCCTTGGCCACCTTAGGGCCTAAGGATGAGTGTATCAGCCATATGCATTCTGGAAGATGGATCTGGGAAGAGGCCTATGCAGTCCCCAGAGGTAGGCTTAGGGCTCTTTGGGAAAGAAATTCTAGGGTCTCAGATACCCAGAGCATGGTCAAGAAGGGGGGGGGGGTGCAGGCTTTAGGTGGGCACACCCCCTTGACCCAATAGAGCCCATGCCCTGTGCGAAGGTCACCACCAGAGGAGAGCCAGAATGGAGCTTTCTATAGCTTGGGGCCCATGGCAGGGATCCTCTGGCCCTGGTCCTAGGGAGGTGCTAGATACAGGGAAATAGGCAGATTCATACAGTAGTTGTTTTAGATAAATTTGAGGGAGAGAGCAATTTGGCAGTATCCTCTAAAATTCAACCTGGCCGTTCCATTTCTAGTCATGAATCATCTAGAGTTATTTGTAGAAGTGCCCAATGGCGTATGCACAATTATGTTCACTATAACACTATAAAATCAAAAGGCTGCAAACAATATAAATATCTAACAGCAAATGGGTAACTAAATTATGGTACACTCATGCACTGAAATATATTCTGCAGCCATTAAATAGGTTAGGCTGGTGTGAAAGATCTTCAATATATATTTTTAAGTGAGAAAAGCAAATTAATATTTATGTAGTGTGACCAACTGTGTGTGTGTTATGCTTACATTCGTTAAAAATTTTTCCAGAAGGAATTACAAGAAACTATTACAAGCAACTACCTCTGATTAGAAGGGCAGGGATTGATGGGGGCCAGTTTTTACACCTCTGTCAGTCTGACTTTGTTGTCAGTGCATTTAGTACTTTCATAATTAAAACAATAACAAAAACGGTACTGTAAAATTTCCCAGATGCACCCAATAACAACCTTGCCTCAATCAGTGACAGCAACTGAGAATCCGTCACAGGCAGGCAGTGTGTAGGCACTGGGCAACACAACCAAGAATCTCCTCTCCAGTTCAGTGGCATTTTGTTCAGCCATTTGCTGCCAGTTTTTTCTCCTTCTTCATTTCTAAGGTGGCAGGAACCCTACAGAAACCCTGGAGAAAATACGTCACATAGGTGCTTCCTTTGTAGATTTCCCTAGAAGTCTGCCAGCTGGGCAGCAATGGGTCAGCAGCCCCTGCTTCACACACAAGGCCCTGCAGGTTTAGGAACAAACTCTGGCCCTGACCTGGCCTAGTCTCATGGACGTGGGCAGTGGATCAGAGGGCTTTTCTGTTACTAGGAAAACAACTTAAAGTCAACCCTTCCCAGCACTAAGTAAACATCAACACCCCCAATTCTGAGAGAGGCCCAAAGAGATGATCTCTACCCAGGCATGAAGTCCTCCATGGCTAGCTCTTGATTATTGATTTGGGAGCTCCTGGACCGCAGGGACCAGATTGGATTAATCTCTGTACCACAGGCACGTAGATGATGCCGTACAAACGTTTGCTGAATTGATGTCGGGCCTGTCCCCTCTCCCGCCACATGACACCTCCTCTCCAAAGAGCTGACTGTTCCTGAGCTTCACTCCTTTGGTTTTGGAACACTCAACTCCTAAAGGTGGGCCATGCTCTTGAGGAAGCTGCACTATCCCTCTGGGAAAACTCACCAAGGGAGGAACTCTTGATGATTTGCTCGCTTTAATATGACAGTTTATTCTAGAAAATTTAGAAAATAAAAATTACTAGTCAAATGAGATTAAAATTATATTTCCCTCCACTTTCCTGCTCCAACAGAAACCTCCGTGGAACATACTCCCCTTGTGGATTGCCTGCCTTCATATTATATATCCATTCCAGGTGCCCACTTTCCTCAGCCTTTTTATTCCCTCACTAACATCTGCTGGGGCGACTCACGTGTGTCCACTGCAGCACTCAGCATTGGCTATCACTGTCTCCAGGCTTCTAGGAGCCACCCTACAGCCTGCCTCATCCCCTGGGGTCCTTTGCCAGGATGTTAAACCCATCATCCTGAGAAAGTGCCCCCAAGTCAGCTCTTGCTTAGCTGGTCTTATATCCCAGCCCCCTGGATCAAGCACTGTTTCCTAAGCAACCAGCTGTGTTTGCTTAAGAAGCTGAGGCCCTGGACTTCCTTGGTGGTGCAGTGGTTAAGAATCTGCCTGCCAATGCAGGGGACATGAGTTCGAGCCCTGGTCTGGGAAGATCCCACGTGTCGCGGAGCAAGTAAGCCCGTGTTCCACAACTACTGAAGCCCATGCACCTAGAGCCCGTGCTCCACAACAAGAGAGGCCTGCACACCGCGACGAAGAGTAGCCCCTGCTCGCCACAACTAGAGAAAGCCCATACGCAGCAACGAAGACACAACGTAGTCAAAAATAAATAAATAAATTTTTGAAAAAAAAGAAGAAGCTGAGGCCCATTTGGTAATGAGCTACCTTGTATTTCCATTGTCTCCTCACTTCCCTTTTCCCCTTATTCTTACTTCCTTGGAACTCAGTACCTTTCCCCAGTAGAGATTTAGCATGCAAGCTTTGCCTCAGGCTCCTTTTTCTGGGGAAACTGGGCTGAGGCCAGGATCTTCGTGAATTCACCTGTTCTGAGAAGAGGAGAGGTTTTCTTCCTGGCCCTTGCCCTGGGGAGTTCCCAGAGCAAGTCCATCTAGCCTAGGGATGAAAGCAGAAAACCCAACTTTCATGGAAAGATATAAAACGTTAGGAAGGGTAACATAAAAGCTAAATAGACATTTAACAGTTTCAAAGTTTAGTCGCTCTCTCTAATATCACAGCATTTTTTCTTTGAAAACAGCTTGAGGATGGTACTTAGCCAAGGCATCCCCAGGCAGCAGAGGGGAGTAAAGGAGAGGGGCAGAGAATACCATATGCTTACTTGGTTCACCATCTGTAGTGTATTTCTCCTTTTCTCATGGTGCATGGTGCTCCAGATCCTGACAGAAGTATGGCGAATCAGTGTGTTGGGGAGGATCGGGAGGTGGGGGAGGGAGTATGGGAACCTGTTTCAGAATTTTTAAAAGGTTTTATTGTTTAGAAGAGCTGCATGGCAAGGAAGAAGGAGGGGAGGGTTCGTTAGACAAAAACTGGTGACCGCCACACCCAGGTTCCTTAAGTGTCCAAAATCACAGGCTTTATTTTGCATACAAAGTCAACCCAAGACCCTTTCCAAGAATGTTTTTGTAGTCAGTAAGGGAGGAGAGGACCTGTAAAAGAGATAAGACCCCATCATGCCTGGCAGGAGAGAGAGAGATAGATCGTGTGGTCATAAATTGGCAAACTTTAACATGGCTGTTTGGAGGGTCTCTGGTGACATACCTTTGAAAACAAAAACTATATTTGTCTAGCAAAACATTAAGAGTCTATTCTGTTGTTGAGGCTCTCCTTTTCTTCAACTACTACCATGAAGCAATGTCTCATTATGGAGAGGCTCATTTGTTCATCATACTCAACCAGAAGTGACCAGAAGTCCAACATCAAATGATAAATCTGTCTTTATGTCTCATTCCTGAATCTTGAAACCAATCATTTCTACTGGGACTCAACTCTGTTTGAAAAAGATGAAAGATCCAAAGGGAAACAAGGGGTCCAAGCAAAAGAAATTCAGATTAAACTTTCACTTAGCATAAGATGTCCCTGACTCGACATCATGGTCCTCAAGGCCAGAAGAATGAAGAAATACAAGCAAGACAAATGAGAAGGGGTCCATGCCCTGAGAGAAGGCAGGAAAACAGCAGTTACCGGAGGAAGTGAATGCTAGAAAGATGGCTCTCCAGCCTGGCTGCATACTGGAACCACCCAGGGAGCCTTAAAAAAAATGCTGTTGCCTGGTTACCACTCCCAGAGACTCTAATTTAATTGGTCTAGGGTATGGCCTGGTTGTCAGAAATGCTAAAAGCTTCCCAAGGTGATTCTAATGTCAGCTCAAGGCTGAGAACCAGTGTTCTGGAGGAAAGATACTTCTGTTCTTGATTCTGTTTACTTATCTCCCTCTGTTACTCTCTCCCATTACCAAGCCAAACTTGGGTCAGCTCGCCCATGCACAGTGAAGCCAATCTACTGACATCGGGTTGTGGTGAAGGAAACTGCAGTGTTTATTGCAGGTCACCAAGCAGGGAGTCCAAACAGCTAGTGCTTAAAAGACCTGAACTCCCCCATGGCTTTCAGGGAAAGGTTTTTAAAGACAGGGTGAGGAAGGGGGGTTTGGGAGGTGCATGATCAGTTCATGGACATTCTTTTGATTGGTTGGTGGTGAGGTAATTGAGAGCCAACATCATCAACCTTCTGGTTCCAAGCAGTCTGGAGTCTACATGCTTGTGGTCAGCATAGGGTTAACTTCTTCCACCTGATGGGGGTTTTGGTAGCTGTCAAACAGCTCAAAGGATATGGCTCAGCATATTAGCTATAGCCCTTGAGATGGAACTAAAGGTCCTTGACTTTGTTTAATGGCTAAACTATTATTATTTTGTCTTCCTTGACTGTTTCCCTTTGTTTTTGTATTTTCTCATTTCTCCAATTAAATTTACTCGTTGGAACTCAGGGAAGGCCTAGGAAGCTAAAGTTTTCTACAGACGAGAGGCAGGAGGAGGACATGGTGTGGGGGGTTCTGTCCCAGGAAGGTCCCAGAGGATCCTGCTCAGTTACACTACCTGTTCTTAAGAGTCTTTCCCCCTTGCTGTTGGTCAAGGCAGCTTGCCCAGAGCTCGGAGGGGTTGTGCTGACTGCTCAGGTCAAGGAGCGGAAGTCAGCTCTGGGGTGTACCCTCCTGCCTACTAGTGCAGGGACTCAGCCCCAGCCTCCCAGCCTCCAGCTTTCCTCTGCCACACAAGTAGAAAAATTTTCCACTCTCCTGGCAGCGTGCTGCCTACAAAACAAAGCTTGGGGAAGAGTGCCTTGAGTAGTCCAGAAAGTTTCACTAGGAAGAAATACACGGCAGAGGGCAATTTGAGATCTATGCAACCATAATCCTCTTCAGTTCCTTTTCAGTTTACGTCTGGTCAAGGAAAGCCCTCAGCATGGAAGGTTGAGGGTTCTTTCCTCGTAGATAAGTCCACACCCATAAGAGTGGTCTGCTGCAGTGGTGGGCTGAGCAGGTAAAACTGTTAGGCTCATTATGCCTTGAAAAGTGAATCAATATTCTTTCAGGTTAGGACAGACTATTTCTGCTGAGACCCATTTGGAAAAGTGAAAAGCTCTTTTGGAAGGGAACAGCAGTTTCTACAGAATTCTACATTCTAGTGAAAAGTGAAAGGCTATAGCTTTCACTTCCTGGAGACCTGATTAACCTTTAAAAAAAAAATAAATGGGATCCTTTTTAATTTATCTTAACTGGAAATCAGCCATAGATATCACAGGCGGAAGACTTAAGTGTTTTTTCTTTAAAACAAAATGCAATTGGGCCATCAGATCATAGTGCTGTCAAATCTGGCACACGTGAAATGCTTGGTAAAGGTAGTATGTATTATCCAGAGCTGGTATTGGCTAGGCAAACCATCAAACAGAGGCCATGCAACTTGATTTTTGAGCAAGTGCGAGGGCCATACCTGAAAAACCAATTGTTACTAGGAGTTTAGAAAGGACAGCCTGCCTGCAGGGTAGGGAGAGCAGCAAGGGGGAGGATTGCCACATTTTGTTTCTCTTCTCTCTAGGAAGCCAGACAGGGCCCTAAGAACAGCCTGGAGCAGTGATCTCAACCCTTAGTGTGCAACAGAATCACCCCCAGTTTCTGATTCAGTGGGTCTGGGGTGAGGCCTGAGAACTTGCATATCTAACATGTTTCTGGGTGATGGAGATGCTGCCGGTCTGGGACCACACTTTGAGACTTACTGGCTGTGAGGAGGAGAAGCTGAAAAGAAGGTCGTGCCATAATGCTGGAAAACCCTCTGCTGGAACTAGTCCCAAAAGGCTGTGCCCCTGGAAACCAGACTGGGAGCAACTTTTTTTTTAACTTGCAAAAAATAGATGGCTTATTCTTTCACCTGAGAGTGACTCAAACAATCACCATGAGAAGCTTTCTGTCTTGCTAAAAGAAAATTAGGTTAATAACATCTCTTTATGATGATGACTTAAAACACCATTTCTAGCATCTCCATCTGGGCCACTACTGTCCAAAGCCTTTCTGCCTCATCTTCCCACCCCACCTCCAGCCCACACTGGTGGCCTGACAGAATCTCAGAATGTCTTGGTGAACAGCTCTGTGAGATTTTATTAGCACTGAGGGATAAACAGGACCTTAACCCCTGTTTTGTCACTAAGTAGCCCCATTACTTCTCTCTCTCTGGGCCTTGGCTTCCCCATCAATAAAAGGAGGGTTTTCAACAAGGTAATAAGAAAGAAAATGACAGTATTTTGATATTTATAGTTTACTTGGCACTTGCGTACATATTATCTCAGTTAACCCCTGTGAAATAATTTTTATTCCCTCCCCATTTTTCACAGAGAAAGAGAATTGGAAAAGCACAATAATTTTAAGGACCAATATTAAAAATGGCCACATAGAAAATTCTGCAAAAACTAACATGGAAGACACAGTCCCTTATGTTACTCAGTGTCCCTTTTGTAACAATTTATGTGAAAAATTCCTCCTAAAATTAAGTGCCTGATAAATATGTCCCTCCAAAAGACATAATATGCATCATTTTACAGGACAGAATCAACTTCCTAACTCTTCATATTTTTCTTCTGTTTCAGCTGCCAGAAAGCTTAGAGCTAATTATGCCAAGATTATAATAACCATTTAAATCTCAAATTCCTGGTAACATTATCTCTCACATCCTCTAAATCCTAATGCCTAAATGTTTTCTTACATAGATTATCTGTAATTAGCGTGACAGTGTAATTCACCATCTAAGTGGAGCCCTTTGCGGAGTGAAAGAGAACACCATGAATAATTATGCCCAGGTGACAGATGTAAACCAGGACTGTTTCAGGCAAACTGGGATGGGTGGTCACCCTACTTATGGTTGGAAATAGGCTTGGCAAAAATTATATACAAAAAACACTCAAGTGTGGCAGTTTGGGGTCTCATTAAACTCAATAAAGTCACATAAAAATGAAAATAGATTATAACTCATAAGAAAAAACAGCAACTAATAGGTTCTAAATATACTTGCAAGACTGGGAAGAGAGAGGGCATAGTGCTGAGGATGGACACTTCTCCCTTCAAGCATCTCCAAACCCTTCATTTCCTAAAGCCTCTGCCTCCTAAGCCCCATGGGCGTCACATCCTGTGGCCAGTGGCAGCTCTACAGTTCCTTATAAGAGGGTCTTAAGCAAGGTCGTCTGTTTAGAAGGAAAAGGGGGAAGGAGGGCTTTAAGCCGAACAGTGTAGCACTTTACTGAAGATTGTGGATTTTCCATCTCAAAGAATGGGGTGGTGTTGATGAAGTTGGTGGAGCCCTGAAAAGTCACAGTCACCAGGCAGTCCCACTGCCTCACAAGGGCAAGCCACCCAGTATTTGCCTGCTCACACACTCCCCACCACAACCCCTGCCGAAGACAGGACTGACTGATTGGTCATGGCAGGACCATGGAGACATAGATGGAGGCCACCCGAGGATTGGTGCGTTCAATCAGGTGCCCTGGTTCATACCCAGACACATTGCTTGATGCCTTTTCCACCTTCCCCTTCTCCAGTCACAGAAGTGTAACTGAACAGGTCTTCCACAAACAGACCCCCCCCCCCCATGTCCTCTGCCTGCCTCTTATCTGTAAAAAAAAAACCTTAGCCTCCTAGGCCTTCCCCAAATTCCAAAGAATAAATTTAATCAGAGAAGTGAGAAAATGCAGAAAGAAAAGAAAACAGTCAAGCAAGACAAAATAATAATAGTTTAGCCATTAAACAAAGTCAAGGATCGTTAGTTCCTCCTTCAGGGCTATAGATAATATCCTGAGCCATATCCTTTGAGCTGTTTGACAGCTACCAAAACCCCCACGAGGTGGAAGAAGTTAACTGCATGCTGACCACAAGCACGTAGACCCCAGACCAGCTGGAATCAGGAGGTTGATGATGTTGACTCTCAATTATCTCACCACCGACCAATCAGAAGAATGTCCACAAATCACACACCCCCAACCCCTCGCCCTCACCCTGTCTTTAAAAAGCTTTCCGTAAAAGCTTTTGAGGAGTTCAGGGCTTTTAAGCATAAGCAGCCTGGACTCCATGCTTGGTGTCCTGCAATAAACACTGCAGTTTCCTTCACCACAACCAGGTGTCAGTGGATTGGCTTTACTGTGCACAGGTGAGCTGACCCAAGTTTGGTCTGGTAGCAGAGGCAGGTGAGCTTGTTTCAGCCAGGTGAGTCAGGGGTGAGGGGTGGGCTGAGTCTTGGGTGTTAACAAAAGAGGGGCAGGTGTGTTTGGACAATGAGCAGGCTTCAGAGGCCAAATGTGCACGGTTGGGCTTCCTGGAGCTCAAGAATCCCCTCTGTCCTTCCTCCTCATCTCTCTAACAAGTCCAGTTAAACTCTGCCCCTCTCGGTTCACTGCCGGGCTGGCCCCCGGAGCCTCACCTCGGTTGCGGAAAGCCGCTGCGTCCCTTCCAAGAACCAACACTAGAGGTCGCCTTTCTCCAGCGTCAGGCAAGTTGACGCGGAAGGAGACGGTCCAGCTTCTGCTTAAATTGCACGTTGGTGGGCGGGCCCAGTGGCCCTGATTCCGGGCCAGTTCCTGGACGGCACGCGTCCCAAGTGGGAAGGCGCGGTTCCGGCCTGAGAGGAGGCTGAGCCACGAAGCTCTGAGGAGATGCAGCGCTGGGTTGAACAGTGAGGTGTGAGCAGGTGAGGAAAAGACCAAATCCGGGTAGAAATACTTTGCACAAGAGATGAAACTTCCAGGAGCAACAAAAGCCCGTGCAGTCTGAAGAGCCCATGAGATAAAGTGTGTGTGTGAATTTTAAAGTGCTACCCACACCCTTTTAAGTGGCCTGTTATTCTCTGCAGATATGGACACTGTGTAAGGGAGGCCCAGGTGTCCCATAAAGGCCGTCTTGGGCCAGGGCTCACAGGAGGGCCCCCAGCCTGGCTTGCCTGTGATTCTCTCCCCCTTGTGCTCTTCTTGGCCAAGGTTTTCCCAGAGACCTAGTTTTCTGTGTAAAAAGGGAGGGTAGCTTCCAAAAGGCAATTCTACAATCTTTAGTTTTCTGGTCACAGCCGGTTTTAGCTGGAAGCCGGAAGGGCTGTTTCTGTGAGTAGTTGGGAACTGAGGTTCAGGGAGGTTAAATACCTTGCTGGGACCAGACTAGAACTCCCTCCTGCTTACTCCAAAGCGGCACTCCCTCACTGCCCCGGCTGCCTCTTCTCACTGGAGAGCTACTAGAGCTGAAAAGAAAACTGCCTGGGCTGAAAAACTTTAAACTCGGCAAGGGCCTCAAAACAAAACCCAAACAGAAAACGAACAGAAGCGAGCATACCTCTGGGCCCTGCGAGCAGCCCCTCAGTCCCTGAGGCAGTGCCAAACTAACAGCCACCAGCCCTCGACTTGAGGCTTCGGGATGGACTAAAAGGTCAGCTGCCTGCCTCTATACGGTAGAGTGCTATAGCACCCCAAGTGATTCTTCCTGCAGACCATATGGCAGAGCTCAGGTGGGGTGGTTATGCACCACCTGTGCTCTGTGCGTCCCAAGTGAAGTGCAGCCGTTTGTGTCTTCAGTTGGAGAAGAGATAGGAGATGTTTCCACATAAAGCCCAAGGGAGCCGGGCAGGTCCACAAATATGGCACATGGCGGCCCCTCCTCTTCCTGTTGGGAGGAACAGCGCAATCCATTGCCCACATGTAAAGTGACCTAGAGGTCCTCCCTCGACAGACCATCCAAGCCAGGCATCCTCAGGGGCTACGAGTCATGCTGATTTGTGGCACATAATGAAGGTCTATGTAGTGGCAGAACCAGTGTTTAATGTACATGTGAATTTACTCACCCAGCTGAGCACTAGCTCTCTCTACCGCTAGAGTGTGAGCGTCTTGAGGACGATTCACTTAGTGTGGCAATTCACTTAGATGTGTCTCTCCCACAAGCCTGGACACAAGGCAGATGGGCACTTTAGGGAGTACTCTTCCAATCCAACCGCTTCTTAACCTCACTGCAGAACTGAATTAGGCTACTTCTCGGGAGAAATTGTTATTCCAGAACACAGGGAGGATCCTTGGATGTAACAAGTTAACATTTTGAAACACGAAAACCATCAAAAGGCATCTGTTTATTATTATTTTTAATTAACTCCTAAAGAAAGAGCCCTTCATATACGGTTCTGAGTGTCTACCAAGAGCACATGTTGTCATATTTCTTCTCTGTTTCTCTCTCAAGAACCAAAAAATTTTTTTTCCCCAAGCGAGTGCCTTCCTCGATGTGTTTCACCACCATTGAGAAACTGGATTCTGCCAGAAGGGAGGGAATCCTTGAGAGCAGGCTGTTATTCCACTCTTCTCGACTTTGACTTGACTTATCTTTAAACTGTCAGGGAATAAGACAAAAATCCCTGAGATTTTTATGTGTTTTCCTTGCTGGTGGATATAAGTAAGATTTCTTCTACGTATTGCCAAAATGTCCCCAAGCTCCAGCCTGTGGCTACAAGGAAGGTCATGGTAACATAAAAGTCACATTTTAATTTTCTCTCACCTACACCCACCTGATTGAGGATCTCAGCCCACCCCACCAGCATCTCCCACCACCCCCACTCATTTCTGGGAATCCCCTGAGTGGTAGACCTGTTTAAGGTCAGCTCCCTCACACACTGCCCTCCAGCCACTGTTCACGCTCCTGTCCCAGGGCTTCATGGCTTTCTGGCTTCATCACCCAACCAGACAGATCCCAAAAAGGATTCACCAGGCATGACCACTCTGCTAAATCAGTTCTGCACCAAAATAAACATAACCCCCAAATGACCCCTTTCTCAGGACTTTGCCTGGAAAAAGAGGAGTTTAACCATTTAACTGCATAATCTTAACTGAGTAAGACTATATGTGGGGAACCCAGAAAATGAGTTAAATTTGGAGGAGATAGAATCTAGGGTAAATTTTCTTTCTTCTCTTTTGCTTTCTATTACAATTGATTGCATTTTTCATTTTCTTCCAAGATCTGTTAGTGTGAGATGATTATTTGATGATGAAATGATTCATTCAAATAAGTGATCCTATGCATGACATCAGTGTGATAACCAGGCCTCATTTCCTTGGAACTGGGCTATCCATCCTTGTCCCAGGCCACTTTCAGTCTCTTTAAACGATTTAACCTAGGCTTACAACCTGCTGGCTGCTGCTTTTCAAAACTCTCATTCTGGCCACAGTTATTATTTTTAAAACATGTTTATAAAGTTGAAGGTTACATGGCAATTAAGCCTGCAGAGAATGCTTAGATTTGATACAGTTGCCAGGGAAAAAAAATATACCTCTCTTTCCTGTTGTTTCCACCTCTTGCCTGCTTGAAATAGGATTTGCATCTCTGTGGCTGGGTTATGGTTAGTTCGAACCTAATCATTTTTCCCTGCCTCAGAAATCTTTATCTTTTGTCATGAATCTTTTCAAGGAGAAGGTTGTCACTGACAATTGTTTCTCTTCCCCACCAGCGGGAAGGGCATGACTGTCATCCCACCTGCCGGTGTCTGAGTCCCTCTGTTTCAGAGGCAAGAGGCTCTCCTGGATGTCTCTTTGTTCCTTCTCAGTTCTCAGACTGATCAGGCTGCTATCCCAAGGGAACTGATAGAGCCTTGGGGTTGGTGATACATGTGCCCCGGGTTAGAGGCATTTGCCTTAGGGGAAACACAGAGACCCCTCTCATGTTAGGGTATTTTCCCCCAGCCTTTCCTTACAAAAACAGAGGGGACCCTCTGGACCAGCCATTTCTAACTGAGAATAATGTAATAATTCTAGACACACAACAGTCTCCCCCCAAACCTAGTCTCATGCCCTGATAATAGAAGTAGTAATCACTAATGTTCATTAAGTACTTGCCATGTGCCAGGTGCTATACTAAACGTTGTACATGTATTATTTCATTTAAGCCTCATAACAATCCCATGAAGTAGCTAATGATATTATGCCTACTTTAGAGTGAAGCACACACTGGGAGCGTTGTCACAAATAAATCTTTTTGGCTCACAATTCTGATGCAAAAATTGGTCCTAGGTGGGTTGTCCTAAGACTCAGGGTGGCGGCAGT
Source organism: Aethalodelphis obliquidens (assembly GCF_003676395.1). Classification (NCBI taxonomy): domain Eukaryota; kingdom Metazoa; phylum Chordata; class Mammalia; order Artiodactyla; family Delphinidae; genus Aethalodelphis; species Aethalodelphis obliquidens. The sequence continues at coordinate 72,820,835 of NW_020837945.1, forward strand.
AGTCATCCTGACCATGTGTTAGCCACGCACGTGAAGCGTTTTCCACAACAGCAAGGAGTTGGGGGGCCAGAGAGGGCCGTTGCCTGATCCTTCTTAGACCCAAGAATAGTTCCAGTTGCAGACAGGCTGGCTTTGTTATCAGAAAACTCACTTAGGAGCTGAATACACCCCTCCTAGGATCACTGGCCTTTAATTTTCAGGGACCTGTGGAGAGGTTAGGCAGGAACTGTTGGATGCCCCTGGCCCAATCTTTAGCCCATTTTAAAATCAGGTTGGCTGTTTCCTTATTGTTGAATTTTAAGCATTCTTTGTATATTTGGGGGAAATATTTTCTCCCATTCTGTGACTTGTCATCCTCTGAACAGTGTCTTTCACAAAGCAGAAGTTTTTCATTTTAATGAGGTTCGACTTATCAAATTTCTCTTTCATGTTGTACCTAAAAAGTCATTGCCAAACCCAAGATCACTTAGATTTTTCTCCTATGTTATCTTCTCAAAGTTTTAAAGTTTTGCATTTTACATTTACATCCATGATCCATTTTGAGTTAATTTTTATGAAAAGTGTAATGTCTGTGTCTAGATTCATTTTTTTACATGTGAATGTCCAGTTATTCCAGCACCATTTATTGAAAAGACTATCCTTTCTCCATTGAATTGCCTTTGCAATTCAATTTGTCAAAGATCAATTGACTACATTTATGTGGACCCACTTCTTTTTTATCATCTCACTTGCTTTTATTATCTTTTTCTAGCTTTACTGAAGTATGATTAACAAGTAAATATTGTATATATTTAGGTTGTACAATGTGATTTTTTTAAGGTGTACAATGTGATGATTTTTTTTTTTTTTTTCGGTACGCGGGCCTCTCACTGCTGTGGCCTCTCCCGTTGCGGAGCACAGGCTCCGGACGCGCAGGCTCAGTGGCCATGGCGCACGGGCCCAGCCGCTCCGCGGCATGCGGGATCCTCCCGGACCGGGACACGAACCCGTGTCCCCTGCATCGGCAGGCGGACTCTCAACCATTGCGCCACAGGGAAGCCCCAATGTGATGATTTAATATATGTATACATTGTGAAATGATTACCACAATCAAGTTAACTAACACATCCATCACCTCCCATAATTACCTTTGTGTGTGTGTGTGTGTTGAGAACACTTAAGATTTACTCTCTTAGCAAATTTCAAGTATATAATACAGTATTAACTATAATCACCATGCCATACATTAGATCCCCAGAAATTATTCATCTTATAACTAAAAGTTTGTACACTTTAACCAACATCTCTCCACCTCCCCCCATCCTACCCCCAGCCCCAGGCAACCACCATTCTACTTTCTGGTTCTATGAATTCAACTCTTTCAGATTCTACATATAAATGAGAACACATGTCTTTCTGTGTTTGACTTATTTCACTTAATGTAATGTCCTCCAGGTTCATCCATATTGTCACAAATGGCAGAATTTCTTTTTTCATGCCTGAATAATATTCCATTGAATATATATATATATATATATATATATATATATATACACACATATACATATATATATATATCACTTTTTTTTATCCATTCATCTGTCAACAGACACTTAGGTTGTTTCCATATCTTGACTATTGTGAATAATGCTGTAATAAACATGGAGTGCAGATACTTCTTTGAGATACTGATTTTATTTCTTTTGGGTGTATACTCAGAAGTGGGATTGCTGGCTAGCCAAAGCAATCTTAAGAAAGCTGGAAGAATCACACTATATTTTAAACTATATTACAAACCTATATTATTACAATATAGGTTTTTATATTATTAATAACCTATATTATTTTATAGGTTATTATTACTATATTATTTTATATATTATTAATAACCTATATTATTTTATATTATTAATAACCTATATTATTACAAACCTATACTAATCAAAACACCATGGTATTGGGACAAAAACAGGCACATAGACCAATAAAACAGACAAGAGAGCCCAGCAACAAACCCTCGCATATGTGGTCAACTAATCTTTGGGAAGTGCACCAAGAATACAAATGGGGAAAAGATAGTCCTTGCAATAAATAGTGTCGTGAAAACTGGATATCCACATGCCAAAGAATGAAACTGGACCCTTATCTTACACCATATACAAAGATTAACTTGAAATGGATTAAAGACTTAAGTGTGGGTTTATTTCTGGGCTCTACATTTCCATTGATTTATGTGTCTACTCTTCCACCGATACAAGACTGTCTTGATTATTGCAGCTTTATAGTAAGTCTTGAAGTTAGATAGTGTCCATCCTCTGACTTTGTTCTTCTTCAATGTCGTGATGGCTATTCTGAGTATGGACAGGATTTTGATAGGTAGAAATGGAGGTGAGAGCACTCAGGAGAGGGAACTGAGCAAAGGTTCAATAGAGGGAAGGGGGAGATGCATTGGAGGACAGTGAGTAGTTCCAGTTGTCTGTACCCTAGCTTTATAAATGTAGTAAGTCTGTGTTTCCTAGAAAATGGATGCTTCCAGTCACAGGTAGGGTTGTGCTTTCCCATGGGAATTTGAGTACCCAGGCCTGGAGAGGAAGAGGGGAAGGAGACCTTAGAAACACTTGTGACTGGCTGTCAAGGGCATTTTGCCAGCCATGGAGCCTGGATTTAATATTGTGAACTTTTGTTGATAACATGTCTAACTTTCAGTCTGATATAAGGACAGAGAGAGAGAGCCCCCAAAGGGTTTTCCTGGGCAGTTGGTGATACTTGGGAGAAGGCCCTGATTTGGAGTCAGGAGACCTGAGTTCTAGCTTGGGCTCTGCCATTTCTGACCTCATTATGTGGGGCAGTTCACTTCCCCCTCTGCGTCCCAGCTCCTCCATCTCTACTGTGGGGTGATTAGAGGTGCCCTATCAGATTCCCAGGGAAGAGATTATGAGAAGCAGTTAGGTAATGTGTATGTAAACTATGAAGCACTGCACAAGTGTATGCAATTATGAAGGAGGTGATCCTTGAAGGAAAGGCACTGTAAGGCATGCAGCATATAGTTGTCGTGTTTCACTTTTCTGCTTCCTTTCCCAAGTAACAGAGCATGCATCTCATCAGTGGGTTTTCATAAGTAATTAGGAGCATCAGTGAGGATGCTCCATATACAGACCCAATCCTGCCCTAGATTTGCTTTCGTATATGTGTAAATTCCTGGAAGGCAAAGGACCTACCATTTTTCTGTATGCCCATGGTTCCTAGCACAGTGTCTTACATGTAGGAGACATTCAGTGAGTACAACGTTGGCTTTTTAAAAACAAAACATATTGGGCTTGGTAGGTGTTTATATGATAACATTAGCTGGTCACAAGCTTAGCATGAATCAGATGGTTAAAAAAGTATGTGTGCAGTATTTAGTAAAGGAAAAAATGCAGACATGCCATGACGCAGCCATTCCAGTCACAGCTACTGACCCTAGAGAGACTCCCACACATGAGCACGAGGAGTTGTGATCGACAGTGTTCATCTCATCGTTGCCTGTAATGGAAACGACCTAAATGCCCGTCGGACAGGGGCATGAATAAACACATTTTAGAAAATTCAATGGATTGCTGAATCACAGTTAAAATGAATCAAATCTCAAAAACTCAAGGTATAGAAAAATACATACAGTGTGTCACAATTTATTTGAAGCTGAAAACGTGTAAAACAATGCTAAGTACTGTTGATTCATACATTTAACCATATGAAAGCATACATGGGAAGGATTAATCACAGAGTTCTTTTTTTCATTTCTATTGAAATATAGTTGATTTAAACGCAGAGTTCTGATAATGGTTTCTCTAGGGGAGACAGGGAAGGGAGTGTGAAAGGGGTGAGGCTTCAATTGTAGCTGTAATATCTGAAGTAAGTGTGGCTTAAAAGGTGACTTTTGAAGTCTGCAGCAAATGTAGCATCATAGTATATTGCCAAAGCAGAGGGGTGGGTTATTAAGTGATTATTTTACTCAATGCTTCTTATATACCGGATATATTTCACAACTTGAAAAGCCCTTTGTCAACAGGGGTTGGGAGAGCTTTAAATGAAGGTTAGGCTACACTAATAAAAGCAGTGCGCCCCAAACTAGACACAGGATCGGTCTCTCAATTCTGCCATGTGGTGGCACCACACGCCCCAGGGAACACTGACAAATCAGAGCCCAAGGGATGCGGAGGGGGGTGGGTTGGATGCTGGAGGGCTCAGGAACTTTCTAGTGTGAGGAAAGTTAAAGGAACAGGAAATGTTTAACTCGGAATAGAGAGGATTCAAAGGGACATAGGACCCCAGTCTTCAAATATCTCAAGTGGGGCAGAAAGCATCCTCCATACCCCGTGTGGTCCCACAGGAGCAAGTGGGGTAGAAGCTGGGAGGGAGAGGGACAGATCCCACTCACCCTTAGAGCCACAGCTGTGGGACTCTGGATGCCTTGCCCAGCAGTGATAAGGATGAGCAGCTGATCTTCCAGGCTCTGGGGATGCTGTAGAGGGCATTCTTGCTCTGTGTCAGAGGTTGGCTAGGTAACCTACAAGATCCTTTCTGCTGCTGAGATCCTTACAAATTCAAATTTATATGAGCCTATAGTTGTAAAACTATTACAACATTTATTTTTTAGTGCTGATATTCCAGAAGGTAACAATAATGAATATTATTCTATCGTCATATCTTCTAGGAGTTTCTATTCTTTTTTTTTTTAAGCTTTTTTTTTTGGTTGCGCCAGGTTTTAGTTGTGGCAGGTGGGCTCCCTAGTTGTGCCTCATGGGCTCCTTAGTTGCAGCACATGTGCTCCTTAGTTGCGGCTCATGGACTCCTTAGTTGTGGCATGTGAACTCTTAGTTGCAACATGCATGTGGGATTTAGTTGCCTGGCCAGGGATCGAACCCACATCCCCTGCATTGAGAGGCGGACTCTCAACCACTGCGCCACCAGGGAAGCCCCTAGATTCATCTGTTCTTGTATGTATCTGTAGTTCGTTCCTTTTTGTTACTGAGTAGTATCCCACTGTATGGATTTATCACAGTTTGAAGTATTCACCACAGAGATATTCATCTGTTCACCAGTTGATGGATATTAGAGTTGTTTCCACTTTGAGTCAGTAAGAATAAAGCTGCTGTGAACATTCATGTAGCAGGTCTTTATGTGGGCATATGTTTTTATTTCCCTTGGGTAAATACCTCGGTGTGGAATTGCTTGGTCATATGATATGTGTGTATTTAACTTTATGAGAAACTGTCAAAGTGCCCTCCAAAGTGGCTGTGCTATTTTGCACTCCCACCAGCAATATCCGAGGCGTTCTGTTGATCCACATCCTCACTAACACTTTGTATGGTAAGTCTTTTTTAATTTTAACCATTCTAGTGGGTCTATGGTGACACCTCATTTCAGTTTTAATTTGTATTTTCCTAGTGACTAATGATGTTGAACATGCTTATTAGCTGTTCATATAACTTTTTTGATGAGGTGTCTGTTCATTCTTTTGTCCATTTCTTTAATCGAGTTGTTTGTCTTCTTCTTACTAAATTGTAAGAGTTCTATATGTATAAAGCATATAAGAACTTCATCAGATATATTTGCCAATATTTACCTCCCAGTCTGTGGCTTGTCTTTCATTTTCTTGACAATGTCTTTTTTTTCTATTCTTTTTTTTTTAAGTTTTAAATTTAATTTAATTTTATTTTTATACAGCAGGTTCTTATTAGTCATCAGTTTTATACACATCAGTGTATACATGTCAATCCCAATCGCCCAATTCATCCCACCACCACCACCACCCCTCCGCGGCTTTCCCCTCTTGGTGTCCATACGTTTGTTCTCTACATCTGTGTCTCTATTTCTACCCTGCAAACCGGTTCATCTGTACCATTTTTCTAGGTTCCACATATATGCGTTAATATACGATATTTGTTTTTCTCTTTCTTACTTACATCACTCTGTATGACAGTCTCTAGATCCATCCATGTCTCAACAAATGACCCAATTTCGTTTCTTTTTATGGCTGAGTAATATTCCATTGTATATATGTACCATACCTTCTTTATCCATTCGTCTGTCGATGGGCATTTAGGTTGCTTCCATGACCTGGCTATTGTAAATAGTGCTGCAATGAACATTGGGGTGCATGTGTCTTTTTGAATTGTGGTTTTCTCTGGGTATATGCCCAGTAGTGGGATTGCTGGATCGTGTGGTAATTCTATTTTTAGTTATTTAAGGAACCTCCATACTGTTCTCCATAGTGACTGTATCAGTTTACATTCCCACCAACAGTGCAGGAGGGTTCCCTTTTCTCCACACCCTCTCCAGCATTTGTTGTTTGTAGATTTTCTGATGATGCCCATTCTAACCAGTGTGAGGTGATACCTCATTGTAGTTTTGAGTTGCATTTCTCTAATAATTCACTAATTATTGTTGAGCAGCTTTTCATGTGCTTCTTGGCCATCTGTATGTCTTCTTTGGAGAAATGTCTATTTAGGTCTTCTGCTCATTTTTGGATTGGGTTGTTTGTTTTTTTGTTATTGAGCTGCATGAGCTGCTTATAAATTTTGGAGATTAATCCTTTGTCAGTTGCTTCATTTGCAAATATTTTCTTCCTTTCTGAGGGTTGTCTTTTGGTCTTGTTTATGGTTTCCTTTGCTGTGCAAAAGCTTTTAAGTTTCATTAGGTCCCATTTGTTTATTTTTGTTTTTATTTCCATTACTCTAGGAGGTGGATCAAAAAAGATCTTGCTGTGATTTATGTCAAAGAGTATTCTTCCTATGTTTTCCTCTAAGAGTTTTACAGTGTCCGGTCTTACATTTAGGTCTCTAATCCATTTTGAGTTTATTTTGTGTATGGTGTTAGGGAGTGTTCTAATTTCATTCTTTTACAAGTAGCTGTCCAGTTTTCCCAGCACCACTTGTTTAAGAGACTGTCTTTTCTCCATTGTATATCCTTGCCTCCTTTGTCATAGATCAGTTGACCATAGGTGCGTGGGTTTACCTCTGGGCTTTCTATCTTGTTCCATTGATCTATATTTCTGTTTTTGTGCCAGTACCATATTGTCTTGATTACTGTAGCTTTGTACTATAGTCTGAAGTCAGGGAGTCTGATTCCTCCAGCTCCATTTTTTTCCCTCAAGACTGCTTTGGCTATTCGGGGTCTTTTGTGTCTCCATACAAATTTTAAGAGTTTTTGTTCTAGTTCCGTAAAAAAAATGCCATTGGTAATTTGATAGGGATTGCATTAAATCTGTAGATTGCTTTGGGTAGTATAGTCATTTTCACAATATTGATTCTTCCAATCCAACAACATGGTATATCTCTCCATCTGTTTGTATCATCTTTAATTTCTTTCATCACTGTCTTATAGTTTTCTGCATACAGGTCTTTTGTCTCCCTAGGAAGGTTTATTCCTAGGTATTTCTTTTTGTTGCAATGGTAAATGGGAATGTTTCCTTAATTTCTCTTTCAGATTTTTCATCATTAGTGTATAGGAATGCAAGAGATTTCTGTGTATTAATTTTGTATCCTGCAACTTTACCAAATTCATTGATTAGCTCTAGTGGTTTTCTGGTGGCATCTTTAGGATTCTCTATGTATAGTATCATGTCATCTGCAAACAGTGACAGTTTTACTTCTTCTTTTCCAACTTGTATTCCTTTTATTTCTTTTTCTTCTCTGATTGTTGTGGCTAGGACTTCCAAAACTATGTTGAATAATAGCAGTGAGAGTGGATATCCTCGTCTTGTTCCCGATCTTAGAGGAAATGCTTTCAGTTTTTCACCATTGAGAATGATGTTTGCTGTGGGTTTGTTGTATATGGCCTTTCTTATGTTGAGGTAGGTTCCCTCTATGCCCACTTTCTGGAGAGTTTTTATCATAAATGGGTGTTGAATTTTGTCAGAAGCTTTTTCTGCATCTATTGAGGTGATCATATGGTTTTTATTCTTCAATTTGTTAATATGGTGTATCACATTGATTGATTTGTGTATATTGAAGAATCTTTGCATCCCTGGGATAAATCCCACTTGATCATGGTGTATGATCCTTTTAATGTGTTGTTGGATTCTGTTTGCTAGTATTTTGTTGAGGATTTTTGCATCTATATTCATCAGTGATATTGGTCTGTAATTTTCTTTTTCTGTAGTATCTTTTTCTGGTTTTGGTATCAGGGTGATGATGGCCTCATAGAATGAGTTTGGGAGTGTTCCTCGCTCTGCAATTTTTTGGAAGAGTTTGAGAAGGATGGGTGTTAGCTCCTCTCAAAATGTTTGATAGAATTCACCTGTGAAGCCATGTGGTCCTGGACTTTTGTTTGTTGGAAGATTTTTAATCACAGTTTCAATTTCATTACTTGTGATTGGTCTGTTCATATTTTCTATTTCTTCCTGGTTCAGTCTTGGAAGGTTATACCTTTCGAAGAATTTGTCCATTTCTTCCAGGTTGTCCATTTTATTGGCATAGAGTTGCTGGTAGTAGTCTCTTAGGATGCTTTGTATTTCTGCAGTGTCTGTTGTAACTTCTCCTTTTTCATTTCTAATTTTATTGATATGAGTCCTCTCCCTCTTTTTCTTGATGAGTCTGGCTAATGGTTTATCAATTTTGTTTATCTTCTCAAAGAACCAGCTTTTAGTTTTATTGATCTTTGCTGTTGTTTTCTTTTTTCTATTTCATTTATTTCTGCTCTGATCTTTATGATTTCTTTCCTTCTGCTAACTTTGGGTTTTGTTTGTTCTTCTTTCTCTAGTTCCTTTTGGTGTAAGGTTAGATTATTTATTTGAGATTTTTCTTGTTTCTTGAGGTAGGCTTGTATAACTATAAACTTCCCTCTTAGAACTGCTTTTGCTGCATCCCATAGGTTTTGGATTGTTGTGTTTTCATTGTCATTTGTCTCTAGGTATTTTCTGATTTCCTCTTTGATTTCTTAAGTGATCTCTTGATTATTTAGTAACGTAGTGTTTAGCCTCCATTTGTTTGTGTTTTTTACATTTTTTCCCCTGTAATTCATTTCTAATCTCATAGCGTTGTGGTCAGAAAAGATGCTTGATATGATTTCAATTTTCTTAAATTTACTGAGGCTTGATTTGTGACCCAAGATGTAATCTATCCTGGAGAATGTTCCATGCGCACTTGAGAAGAAAGCGTAATCTGCTGTTTTTGGTTGCAATGTCCTATAAATATCAATTAAATCTATCTGGTCTATTGTGTCATTTAAAGCTTCTGTTTCCTTATCTATTTTCATTTTGGATGATCTGTCCATTGGTTTAAGTGAGGTGTTAAAGTCCCCCACTATTATTGTGTTACTGTCGATTTCCTCTTTTATAGATGTTAGCAGTTGCCTTATGTATTGAGGTGCTCCTATGTTGGGTGCATATATATTTATAATTGTTATATCTTCTTCTTGGATTGATCCCTTGTTCATTATGTAGTGTCCTTCCTTGTCTCTTGTAACATTCTTTACTTTAAAGTCTATTTTATCTGATATGAGTATTGCTACTCCAGCTTTCTTTTGATTTCCATTTGCATGGAATATCTTTTTCCATCCCCTCACTTTCAGTCTGTATGTGTCCCTAGGTCTGAAGTGGATCTCTTGTAGACAGCATATATACAGGTCTTGTTTTTTGTATCCATTCAGTGAGCCGGTGTCTTTTGGTTGGAGCATTTAATCCATTCACATTTAAGGTAATTATGGATATGTATGTTCCTATGACCATTTTCTTAATTGTTTTGGTTTGTTTTTGTAGGTCCTTTTCTTCTCTTGTGTTTCCCACTTAGAGAAGTTCCTTTAGCATTTTTTGCAGAGCTGGTTTGGTGGTGCTGAATTCTCTTAGCTTTTGCTTGTCTGTAAAGCTTTTGATTTCTCCATTGAATGTGAATGAGATCCTTGCCGGGTAGAGTCATCTTGGTTGTAGGTTCTTCCCTTTCATCACTTTAAGTATATCATGCCACTCCTTCCTGGCTTGTAGAGTTTCTGCTGAGAAATCAGCTGTTAACCTTATGGGAGTTCCCTTGTGTGTTATTTGTCGTTTTTCCCTTGCTGCTTTCAATAATTTTTCTTTGTCTTTAATTTTTGCCAATTTGATTACTATGTGTCTTGGTGTGTTTCTCCTTGGGTTTATCCTGTATGGGACTCGCTGCATTTCTTAGACTTGGGTGGCTATTTCCTTTCCCATGTTAGGGAAGTTTTCAACTATAATCTCTGCAAATGTTTTCTCTGGTCCTTTCTCTCTCTCTTCTCCTTCTGGGACCCCTATAATGCAAATATTGTTACGTTTAATGTTGTCCCAGAGGTCTCTTAGGCTCTCTTCATTTCTTTTCATTCTTTTTTCTTTATTCTGTTCAGCAGTGAATTCCACCATTCTGCTTCCAGGTCACTTATCCGTACTTCTGCCTCAGTTATTCTGCTATTGATTCCTTCTAGTATAGTTTTCATTTCAGTTATTGTATTGTTCATCTCTGTTTGTTTGTTCTTTAATTCTACTATGTCTTTGTTAAACATTTCTTGCATCTTCTTGATGTTTGCCTCCATTCTTTTTGCGAGGTCCTGGATCATCTTTACTATCATTATTCTGAATTCTTTTTCTGGAAGGTTTCCTATCTCCACTTCATTTAGTTGTTTTTCTGGGGTTTTATCTTGTTCCTTCATCTGGTACATAGCCCTCTGCCTTTTCATCTTGTCTGTCTTTCTGTGAACGTGGTTTTTGTTCCACAGGGTGCAGAATTGTAGTTCTTCTTGCTTCTGCTGTCTGCCCTCTGGTGGGTGAGGCTGTCTAAGAGGCTTGTGTAAGTTTCCTGATGGGAGGGACTGGTGGTGGGTAGAGCTGACTGTTGCTCTGGTGGGCAGAGCTCAGTAAAACTTTAATCCACTTGACTGCTGATGGGTGGGGCTGGGTTCCCTCCCCGTTGTTTGTTTGGCCTGAGGCAAGCCAACACTGGGGCCTACCTGGACTCTTTGGTGGGGCTAATGGCAGACTCTGGGAGGGCTCACACCAAGGAGTACTTCCCAGAACTTCTGCTGCCAGTGTCCTTGTCCCCACAGTGAGCCACGGCCACCCCCCGCCTCTGCAGGAGATCCTCCAACACTAGCAGGTAGGTCTGGTTCAGTCTCCCCTGGGGTCAGCGCTCCTTCCCCTGGGTCGCACTGCGCACACTACTTTGTGTGTGCCCTCCAGGAGTGGAGTCTCTGTTTCCCCCAGTCCTGCTTGACAGTGTCTTTTGAAGAGTAAATTTTTTAAAATTGATGAAGTCCAGTTGGTAATTTCTCTTTTATGGCCCATATGTTTTCTGTTCTAAAAAAAATTATCTAACCAAGGCTCATGAAGATTTTGGCCTACGTTTTCTTCTAGGCTTTTGGCCAGAATATGATTTGACTGAATCCTGACTCTCTCCAGAATAGCTGCACGTGCCCCCTCCCACCAGCAGCTCAGGTTTCCTCTAACCCACAGCTCCGCAACGTTTGGCATTATTCAGCTTTCTAACATCTGCCAGTCTAATAGGTAAAAAGTGATATTGCTTTGTTATTTTACTTTGTACTGTTCTGATGACTGAATTAAGTCAGTGTGCCTGTTATCTATGTGACTCCCAGTTGATTTTCTTCTCTTGTGTATCCTCAGTTGAAAGTGTTTCCCAGGCCCTTTTCTGAGCTTCCCACAAGTATCATTTGGTCCTTCTGCCTTGTTTATTGTCATCACTGATGGCAATCAGATGTAATCAGAGGCAAACTAATTCTTTCCCCCAGTCATTGACTTACATGGTGAGTGGTATCATGAACAAGCAGGTGCCTGAATTTCAGGAGGAAGCCTCCATCAGTAGGGCTTTTGCTCCTACAGTGTTTGTTTTCTTTTTAATTGCAACAAGTAATGCAACAGCCAGACTTTTTAGACACCATATTTGGGGCTCTGTACTCAAGAAGGGAAACCATTCCTTTCTCAAGATGTTTGCTCCTTGCTAATAACATTGGAAAGTCATCATTATTCCGTCTTTCTCCTCTCTGGGAAAGACAGATGTGGCTACATGAATTATCTGTTTTAGAGTCCAAGGCTCTGTCTTGAACATGTGTGCAATTCTGTGAGGCAGGTCAGGCCTATGCTGTGGAAGAAGTAGGCTCAAAAGTAGAATTTGGAAAACGAATAATACTCTGTCCAAATACTCTCTCAGTAACAAGCCAAATAAAAAATGATATAAACCTCCTCTACGTACTTTAACAATTATAAACAACATTTTAGGTATTATACTAAAATGCCAGTGCTTAGACCACTGCAGGCTGACTGCACAAGTTAAGCAGCGTCAGGATCAAGCTACATAAACCCTTCAGGGGTAGATTCTTGTGAGGTCAAAAGGGTAGTCAGATTTCCCTTTGAGAGTCCCTGGGATCCTGTCACACATCATCTCAGAAACTGTTTTGCAAGTGTGGGTCATCGTTTTCTCTGGTCATCTGTAGACTGTATTTTCATCCTGGATATTCTCTGAGTTCTACCCACAGTATAGTCTCCTTCTCCTTCTAGTCTGATCTCATCTCCTGCACAGGTGGCCACATTTTACTACTCGAGGTACTACATTTAGCAAGGAAAATCTGATGCTTTAAGAAGCAAAAAATGTGCATCTCTACACCTCACCCCCATTGATGCACATCACCTCAGCTATGGATACATTCAAGAAGAAAAGGGCTGTCCTGGTTTCAGAAGAATATCTCATTGGGAGCCACTCCAGTGTTTAGTAGCAGAAGGGTAATGTTTGTACAGGGCCACAGTATACAGTTGTGCAGTTGGTGCACTGCACATAAAGGGCCAGTAGAACTTGTGAATGGGGACTGAAATCCAAGCTGAGTGTCCTGACTTGGAGATGGCTCTTCCCAAAAGGGGCAGCACAAAGGTGCCCTGTAAGCTACCAGAGGCCCCCACAGGGTCAGTGCTGGATCCCAGAGGGCCAGACCCAGGGCTTAGGGAAGGATGAGAACAGGCTCAGGTTGCTGTTCTATTGCACCTTGTAGAAATGATATGCTTAGGGGGCTGCCTGAGAGATTGCACTGAGTGACATCAGAGAAAAGGGCTACATCAGCAGTTCTCAATGGAGGAAGGGGGAAGGGGTTGCCCCCGAAGGACAGTTGGCAACATCTTGAGGTAGTTTTGATTGTCATGACTGGGGGCTGCTACTGGCGGTCAGAGGCCAGAGATGCTGCTAAACGTCCTACAAGCCACAGGACATGCTCCATATTAGAATTATCTGATCCAAAAAATCAATAGTGCCACTGTTGAGAAACCCTGGGTAAAGTGAAGATAAGAGGAATGAGTTTCCTCCATAGGTGGATGTGTGGGTAGTAATGTGGTTGTTTTAACCTATATTTAAGAGTGGCCCGTTGTATACTTCAGGTTTTTCCTTGAAGTAAAGGTTCTTCCTCCACCCCAATCCTACCCCATCCCACTCTCATTTCCTTCCCACCTGTCCCCCTGGTGCTGTGGGAAAACAAGATGCTCAAAAGAAACTTCTGCATAATGATTGTGCGAGTGTCCATGTGCATGTGTCTACGTGTGTGTGAGAGAGAAACCAAGACAGACTGAGAAACAGAAAAAGACACTTAGAAATGCAGAAAGAGGTGTGCAGAGAAAGACAGATAGTAAGGGAGTCAGGCGAGAGGTAGACGGAAAGAGAGAAAAAAACCCACAGAGGACTGATCTCCAGCTAATTTTTTTTTTCAACAAATCCCACCTGTAATATGCCCGAGCCTGGAAACTCAGTGATAACAAGTCCAGGTCCCTGCATTCCACAGTCTCTCCAAGAGACAAAGGCCACCAGCTGTAACAAGTGTGGAAAGTAGAAAGCTCACAATAAGTCACAAGCAAAGCTGGAGGGAACGTGGAGGAGGGGCGCACTTTGTTCTGAGGGTGAGGTGGGAGCACCGGGGGAGGCTTCGGGGGAGGCGACCACTGAGGTGACCAGGGAGGAGAAGCATTTTGTTGTGGGAACAGAATGAGGAGTGAGGATTCTTGGTAGGTGGGTTTGGGGAATGGCAGAGGGTTGGGAGGTGAGGATGCAGGGTGGACCTGGGCATGGAGGAGTAGCGGTGAGAAAGGAGGTTGAAAAGGGCAGTTATGACCTGCATGAACCCCCAGGGCAGGATTAGACCTTGAATCCGTGCTTGAAGTTGTACACGTGGAGGATGCCTGGAGTTTCTTGTGTAATAGTTCCTCACCTCTTTCCAGCTTTTGCCCTTTCAGTGAGGCCTACCCCAGTGACCCTATGAGAAACTTCAACCCACCCCCTGGCATCCCCAGCCCCTCTATCCTTTCTATTGTACTCATCACCTAATAACATGTTATATACAATTTATTTTTAATTTAATGTTTTTATTCCTTGACTAGAATATAAGCTTCGTGAGAGCAGGGATTTTCTTTCTTTTTTTCTTTTAAATTTATTTATTTATTTATTTCTGGCTGCATTGGGTCTTTGTTGGTGCACGTGGGCCTTCTCTAGTGGCGGAGAGCGGGGGCCACTCCTCGTCATAGTGTGCGGGCTTCTCACTGCAGTGGCCTCTCTCGTTGCAGAGCACCAGCTCCAGGCACACGGGCTTCAGCAGTTGTGGCACATGGGCTCAGTAGTTGTGGCTCGCGGGTTCTAGAGAACAGGCTGAGTAGTTGCGGCTCACGGGCTTAGTTACTCCGCAGCATGTGGGATCTTCCCCAACCAGGGCTCGAACCCATGTCCCCTGCTTTGGCAGGCGGATTCCCAACCACTGCGCCACCAGGGAAGTCCCAGGGATTTTCTTCCGTTTACTAATGTATCTAAACCAGTGCATCGTGCATCATAAATGCTCAATAAATATTTGCTGAATGGATGAACATGGGAGCTGGAGACACTCCCCCAGCTGTCAGCCCCTTCCCAGAACTTTACATTTCTGATAGCTGCTCCTCAGGAGGTATGATAGTTTTCTAGTGTTGCATAACAAATTACCACAAACTTAGGGGTTTAAAACAACACACGTGTTTTATCTCACAGTTGCTGTGCGTCAGGAATCCCAGCAAAGCTTATCTGGATCTGTTGTTTAGGGTCTTTTAAAACTGTAATCAGGGTGTCAGCTGGTATAACTGAGTCACTTGGCTGTACGGCAGAAATTAACACAACACTGTAAATCAACTATACTTCAATTTAAAAAAAGAAAAGGGTGTCAGCTGGGGCTGAGTCTCACCTGAGGCTCTGCTGAGGAAGGGTCCACTTCCAAAGTTCCCTCAGGTTGTTGGCAGAGCCCAGTTCCTGCGGCTACGGCTACGTGACACAGAGCTTCAGTTTCTTGTTGGCTGTTGGCCAGAGGCTGTTCTTAGCTCCTAAAGCCCTTCTGCAGTTTCTTGGCACGTGGGATTCCCCAACGTGGTCACTTGCTTCCTCAAAGCTATAGCAAGGGAGACAGAAACTCCAGCAAGATGGGCACTACAATTTTATGTAACAGAATAATGTAATTACATACACATAGACACCCCATCCTGTCACCTTTGTCTTATGGTAGAATCAAGCAAGTCATAAGTTCTACCCACACTCAACGGGAGGGGATCACACAAGGGCGTGAACACCAGGAGGTGGGATCAGAGGGGCCATTTTGACAGAAAGTCCACCTCAGGAGGTGACAGCTGGCGGTGATGCTTCTCCTTTGCATGCAGGCAGTCCCTTGGTCTTATGCACACCTCAACCTCTGCACCGTATTAGAGTTATTTACATATGCTAAATATGTATAACATATTTACATATGCCTCTCCCACAAGATTGGGGGCAGGAATCATTCTCACTCCTCTTCAGAGTCAGCGTCTAGCACAAAGCCTGGCACATAGGAAGTCATCAGTTTGGGAAGAATGGGTAAAAGGATGGGTGGATGGATGGATAGTGAATGGATTTATGATATATGGATGGAAGAAAGGCAGAAAATAAGGGAAAATGTGGTAACAAAACAAGGTGAAGGCAAAGCACCTGGACAGAAGGAGTGTGGCCCTCACCTGACAGCGGGCCACACACTGTGAAATGAGAAGGTGAAGCAACAGGTATGGATCTGCCCACAGTCCCAGCCTCATTCCTGGAACCGTCACTTGGACTCTTCCTACCAGGGCAGCCAAGAGACCAGAGGCAGGTAGCCCCTCTTTCCCAGAGCTTCTGTTTTCTCTTCAGGAAATAGGAGTGGAAAAAATCATGAGGGATGACCAAATGTTCCATGTATGAAGACACCAATGAAATCCTGCATCTCTTTGTGACTTTGGCAGGTCTGAAGGCAATTTCCTAAGAAATAAGCTGAAGGAAGAAAGCATTACTTTGTAATCCTCTCCAAGGCTCAAGGGAAAGGCTTTGGATAGCAAAGGACTTTAAAAGTGCTTCAAGCAATAAATATTGAATTTTGAGCACAACCTCCTCGAGCTCCTGCTGCAGTGAGGGGTGATGAATCCAGGCCTTGGCCTCTGAGTGCAAGATGGAAGCCAGGTCACAGGCATGCCTGGTGCTGGAGATGGGGTCTCAGGCTGTTGTTCCTCTATCAGAACTGTGAGACAGCTATCCCAGGGCACACTCAGCTGATGATGCTTATGTGTTTTCCACCCAGTAATGCCTTGTGGGAGGAAAGATGGAGACACATTTTCTGGCTGAGAGCTTTAGGCTGGGTGACCTTAGGTTAAAACTTTACGTGTGTGCCTATATTTTTTCCCCTTTTGCTTGAATTTTTATGATTTCTTTTGTTCACTTGATCAGTGACAGGTCATTTGTTTTATGTCAGGTAAAGGCCACTAATAGCCAAGGTGAGTGAATTTTGTGACAAGGTCCCACCAGAGGCTGTAC
Source organism: Aethalodelphis obliquidens (assembly GCF_003676395.1). Taxonomy (NCBI): domain Eukaryota; kingdom Metazoa; phylum Chordata; class Mammalia; order Artiodactyla; family Delphinidae; genus Aethalodelphis; species Aethalodelphis obliquidens. The sequence goes on from NW_020837945.1 coordinate 72,837,613, forward strand.
TATTTATGTCATATGTGCTAATCAGGGCCAGACAGTAAGGCTGAGGAACACCATTGTCTTTAGAGGTGACAACTGAGCCTTTGCACAGGTCCATGTTTGTAAGAACCTTTATAACAGAAATCTGTGGAATGTTTGGTGCTTAGTCTCCCTGGTGTTAATGAAGCACAGAAACTCTGGGTATTCTGACCCATGAAGAAAATGTCAGGCTCCAGGACAAGGCACTTTTCTTCTTTTTTAAAATCTAAAATGAAATGTAATGCCATCTAGGAAGGAGTGGATATTCATGGGTATTTTGAGGACATATAGGTAAAGTGAGTTCAGAAATAATAGAGTATATGGAAAGATACGCAGAGGCTAACTTAAATAAATATTTTAACCTGGATTTCTTTTGCTGTGTTTTCTTTATAACCTATCAGCCTGCCACCACCAAGCTAAAGGAGCTTAAAGCCAATCTGGAAAATCCAATGAATAACAGTGGGGCTTTATTTACTAAAATTGCCCTGAGAGCAAAACAGTAAGGAGAACTTGAAATTTCCCAACACAGTGTTCATCCTTGTTTTGAAAGCAATGTCCTCATTTGAGAAGAAAGGGGCTTTAATCTCTTCCTCATCACATTGGCTCCTCTCCTAGCTTTTTGTTTGAGTTCTTCCTCTCCTCTGTAGAATTCCAAACATGAGGAGCATCATTCCTCTGGATCCAAAACCAGTAACTTGACCTGGAAACATCATGAGAAACATTAGAAGACCACTAGTTCCCTGCTGGGGTCTCTGTGTCTTGAGTCCACACTTCAGGCCCAAACCTTTAAAAGCTTTTTTTTTTCCCCCTAAAATTTATTTATTTATTTATTTTTGGCTGTGTTGGGTCTTTGTTGCTGCGCGGGGCTTTCTCTAGTTGCGGCGAGCAGGGGCTACTCTTCGTTGCGATGTGCGGGCTTCTCATTGCGGTGGCTCCTCTTGTTGTGGAGCACGGGCTCTGGGCACGCGGGCTTCAGTAGTTGTGGCACGCAGGCTCAGTAGTTTGGCTTACGGGCTCTAGAGCACAGGCTCAATAGTTGTAGCGCATGGGCTTAGCTGCTCCGTGGCATGTGGGATCTTCCCGGACCAGGGCTCGAACCCGTGTCCCCTGCGTTGGCAGGCGGATTCTTAACCACTGTGCCACCAGGGAAGCCCCTAAAAGCTTTAAAAGTTGACTTGGCTCAGGTGGGAAGCTTTTGTATAAAGGCGTCAATAAGTACTGATTCTCCTGCTGGGGGCATAGCACATTGCTCAGCATGCTGAGGGAACACAAAAGGATTAAAGTCATGACCCTTACCCTCTGGTGACAGATGTGACTTATTCCAGGATCACTGGGAACCCCTGACCAGGGAACTGACTCTAACTGGGGAGCATTTCCAGCTCAGGTCGTACCTAGTGTTCACAGCCAGTCTGAGTGGCTTCATCCTGGGTTCCCGGGCAGCGTCAAAGAAAATGCAGAGCCACCACCACACTTGTTTCCTCAGAATGGACTAATGTAGAAGATTTTCTGTGAAGGAGAAAGTGCATCATATCACAACACACACACACACACACACCCCCCAGTTGTCTGTCGCGAGCACGTGCTGCATATTCTCTCAGGGTCCACCTTGTGTCCCATCCCTTCCCCTGACTACTATCTTAATGGAGAGGTTTCTGATGGTACAGCCTGGACTCACTCTCAGTAACTCATTCTTAGTAAATCGTCTCTGTTAGAATGAAGGACTTCCTTTCCATATACTTCCCCCTTTCAACATCAGATCAAAAGGAAGGAAAAAGATGACTCACCATCCCCTGTTCTCCCAGTGAACTTGTATGACTGTCTCTTTCCTCCTGAACCTGGTTCTCTCAAACTGCTAGCTTTCCATCTCTATTCATATTTCTTCTTAAGAAATTTAACCACTGTGGAGTATTTTTCAAACGGATGAACACTTCTAACAAAAACTGCTTTCTTGATGGGTCCATATCCTTTTGACTTTCTAATATTTAAAAATGCATCTGGATACAAAGGCCTTCCCCATCTATCTTATCTGGAATAGGTCCTACCCTCCTGTCCACCCTGGCTCACCTTTCTCTATTTATACAGCCCCACTCGTTTTTAAAATCAAGTTTTGTTTGTTTACTTGAATTTTTGGTCTGTCCTCCCCTGCTGGGCTGTAAGCTCCATGAGGGCAGAGACCACATCTGTTCTGCTCTCCAATGTACCCCCAGCACCTAGCAGAGTGCCTGCCATGTAGGAGAATCTTGTTAGAACTTTTGTTGAATGGATAAATAAAGCAGAATGTACATAATAAGTGATATATCACTTAGCTAATTAATTTTAAATAAGCTTAACAAATTTAAATAAATTTCCTTAGCTAATTAAAAGTGAAATGCTGGGCTTCCCTGGTGGCGCAAGTGGTTGAGAGTCCGCCTGCCGATGCAGGGGACACGGGTTCGTGCCCTGGTCCGGGAAGATACCACATGCCGCAGAGCGGCTGGGCCCGTGAGCCATGGCCGCTGAGCCTGCGCATCCGGAGCCTGTGCTCCGCAACGGGAGAGGCCACAACAGTGAGAGGCCCGCGTACTGCAAAAAAAAAAAAAAAAAGTGAAATGCAGGGTGAAGTAGAGTGGAGAGTAAGCAATGCCAGCTTTGTCAGGATTGAGTCTTAGGAGAGTGGAGCAGAGTACATAGGAGCTAACAGAGCTGACGGGTCAAACAAAGGCACCTGTCATCATGGGTGTAAATGCCCACAGCTGCCCAGGGGTCAGGGAAGCTGAGGGAGGACCTAGGGGAGGTGAGGGCAGATATGGGCCTGGTCCCTGCTTCATGCAAAGGAGGTGGGCCAGCAGATACATGACCATATGTGTGAGCTACAAAATGACTGCTGCTTCACTTCCACCCTCCAAATCTCACATGAGAATCCCCCTGGTGGCCCACCCTATTCCAAAAACATGAAGGAAAGGAAAGTGTGATGTAGCCTAGCCAAGTTAACACATTACAAAGCCACTATAGTAGGCACTCACTGTTTGTTGAAGGACTGCTTGAATGAATGAATGCTTGAACAAATGAATGATTCAATGAGCTGGCATGGCAGCAAGAGGCATTTGGCCATCTGGTCTCACCAGAATGAACACTCTGTGAGGGATGGGATTTTTGCACGTTTCGTTCATTGCTGTATCCCCAATACATGGAATGGTACCTGGCCCATGTGGGTGCTTGAGAAAATTTTGTGGAACGAATATTGAATGGTTCTGGCCCGAAGTCAAAAGGACTTGTGTGGAGTCACTAGAAGACACAACTGAATGAAAATTTTCCTTTGGTACAGGGTGTGGGAAATGCATGAGGAGCCATTTTATACATTTAGCATAAATGGGCATGACGTGAAACAAAGGCAAAACCATATTTCCTTCTCTTGCAACATATCTCAAGAGAGCAAAATATAAAATCGTGTGGTGACAGTGGAGCAAATATCATAAATAATATATCAGTTATAGAGAAGCTTGGCTACTAAGAGCCAAGAATCCTGGCTAAGGGGGATGAGAGGGGAGAGGAAAAGTGAGTTAGAAACATTTTATTCACAGCCTTCTCCAGGTCCAGGTGGGAAGCTACAAAGCAGAGTAAATCCTAGAAGTGGCCTTGACCTGCTGTGAAACCTGACAGGCCACGGATACCCGAGGGCCAGAGTCATTCAATTACAACCAGGCTATACCCTTAGGCAGGCTCCTAGAACTTAGTCCTGGGAGGGCTCAAGGTTTAGCTCAAATATTCCACTTCTCTGTTGGCAGGTCTTTGTCGGAAGGTCTCACATGAACTCTGATGCAATTGGAGCACCTCTTTCACCTTTTGTCTCCCTGCCCCTCATATGATCTCATTTTTGTTTCAAAAGATACGTGCCTCCTCTCTATAACTCTTCTACAACCCTATCCCTATATATCAGAAATACCAAATGGTAACCATGGTTCTCTCTGGCTGGTGGAATTACTGGCTTTCTTATGCTTTTCTTCTTTGTGCTTTCCTGTGTTTTCCACTTTTTTTGAACATGAATTACTTCTATAATCACACACACAAAACAGTACAAAAGTACTTTTAAGTACTATAACTAAGGGTAACTGGAGCAATGAAAAAGAGAACTATTGTTTGTATGTTTTCAAAATAAATATTGCCGGCAACATCTTACATCTCAGCATGAGCAACTTAAAGTGTAGATGCTGCTTCTAAGCTACAATATCATTGATATGTGAGATACCTGTGATATAGCAACAATATGGTACTTGTACTTGGTACTGAATTTCTTCTAGATGTAGCACCCTGGGAAAGTTTATGATCAGCCCAATGTTGTTGGTTTTCAACTTGAATTAGACTTTCTTTGATCTTTATACCTGATATAAACTAAAAAACTCTCTATTTGTCCACAAAAATGAAATAAAGAAAATGAGATAACTTTCCACTTATTATGTGTGGTATCTGCAGAATTACAGACCTAAATATTAAAGAAAAGATGTCAAGGTGCCAGCAGCACCAGATTGAAGATGGCAGCCAGCAGGAGGCTGATGAAGGGGCTTGAGGACATCCTCAAATGTGAGATGAAAAAATTCCTTTACATCTAGGTTGATGAAGCTACTTTGTTGACCTGGCAAGGGCTTATGGTTCCTGACAACCCTCCATATTGATAAGGGGGCCTTCAGAATCGAAATCAGCTTTCCAGCAGACTACCCATTCGAGCTACCAAAGATCACATGTAAATCGAAGATCTATCACCCGGAACATGGATGAAAAGGGCAGGTCTGTCTGCTGGTCATTAGTGCTGAAAACTGGAAGCCAGCAACCAAAACCAACCAGATGAACCCCCCAGCACAAGGACAGTAAAGAATTCTCTAAGAACGTTGAAGAGTTTACAAAGAAATATGGGGAAAAGTGACCTGTGGACTAAACTCTGCCACAACTGATTCCAGCGTGTGAGCAGAGACCCTGAGCAGTGCATTCAGATATCCCAAGAAGCAGGACTCTGTGGAAGATTGACATGGGCCACTGCCCAGCATCCGCTTGTGGCAGTTACTAATTTTCTACAATTTTCATAATCAAAAGTGGTCTAGGTAACCTGTAAAGATAGGATTAAAATTTTAAGATGTTCTAAGAAAAAGAAAAGAAAAGATGTCAATAAATGATGTCAGTGGACATGAAAAATGTGGTTACCACTGTGTCATGGATCTAATAAGCAGTATAATGAAAAAAAAAACAGAAAAGAAAACTGAACTGAATACTTGGCTTTAAATTAAAACCAGGGCATGGGCTTCCCTGGTGGCGCAGTGGTTAAGAATCTGCCTGCCAATTCAGGGGACGTGAGTTCGAGCCCTGGTCCAGGAAGATCCCACATGCCACAGAACAACTAAGCCCATGTACCACAACTACTGAGCCTGCGAGCCATAACTACTGAGCCCACGTGCCACAACTACTGAAGCCCACACACCTAGAGCCCGTGCTCTGCAAGAAGAGAAGCCATTGCAATGAGAAGTCCGCGCGCAGCAACAAAGACCCAACACAGCCAAAAATAAAATAAATTTATTTAAAAAAAAATTATAACCGGGGCATATTTGAGGACCAAGTTTTATGATTCATCCCTATTTTCGTAGCAGGTTAAAACCCATTGACAATAAAAAAGTATCAAAGTTTCTTCACCCATATATCTCCAAACAAATCACTAGAGATGTCCTCAGTAAAGTGGATATGTAAGATTAGGATCATTCTAGACTTTGGAGAGCTAAATTTTATGTTTCCTCCTGCCCTAATTCTTGGTAGAGGTGAGTCAATAAGAGGAAAACTCCCTTCTGTCCCCAGGTCACAGTCCTGGTCTTCCTCTGCTTCTCCTCTTCTCTCAGACTTCTTCCTTATTTTATCCCCAGTGCTTCAGCCAAGCAAGGCCCAGGGCCCTCCTGAGGAGTGAAGGCTTGGACTGAGGACAAGCTCACTGCCATCTCCATCATTTGTATCCAGGCAAAAGTGGGTGAAATGAGCATCAAGGGCAGTCTTGGGAAGGGTGTGAAGGATGGAGACAGGGAGAGTCAGCAAAGGGAAACTGGCTGCCTGAGAAGCATGTGGAAGGGAAAGGAGCAGTCCTCTTGGACGGGGAGAATTGCAGGAACGCTGTATGTACGTGTCTGTGTCCCAAGTTTGGTTTGCACTAGATGAGAGAGTGACCTCTTTTTCCCACAAAGAACGCTTGTCCAAAATCAGCCAGGCACTTCGTTCTACGCTCTCCAGATCAGCTCAGGGCTCTCACTAACTTCACGAGGCTGGTTCTGATCTGACCGCTAGAGACTTACCATAAAGAGTCTGCCTTTCTCCCGGAGTCCAAGGACCTCAGCTCTCGGCCACGCACAATCACATAGATATATAATTAATATATCTATGATAAACCCTCCTCAGATAATCAGTTCTTCAATTTGGTGGAAGAACCAACCAGACCATTTGGGTCCTGCAAATAAACTAACCCATGGAATCCTGGAATGTTCCCATTCTCAGCCACTTATTTTGTGCTGGAGACTTTCATATTCACCAAGTGTCCACTAGACTGAGTGCTGAACAAGTTCATAGGGGTAAGACCATGAGAAAAACACACAGAAGAAATTCTTCTGGTGTTAAAACAAACTCTGTGAGGACAAAATGTACTTGGAGTTCGACTCCATCTCTTGTCTTCGTGGTGGGTTACTACAGTTCATCAGGAAAATAGTTTGAAATTTGCAAAATCTCCAAATCCTGCCTTGGGGAGCCTGTGCCTGTTGGCTTTCTCACAGCTTCTTTGTGACCATAGGATGGGTTTAATAACCACACTCCGGGTTGCACAACTATTATTATCCCCATCAGAGAAATGCAGTGCAGAAAAACAGAACGTGTGTTTGCATTTCCTGTTTCATATAAACAGTTTCATCTAAGACAACAGCATAAGCTATTCATCCATGACTGTAGTCCTCTCCTGGTGCTGAGGCTGGAGGGCCTGCAGCAAATGGTTTCAAAATGGAAGCATCTTCCCCAGCTGCACTCTCCACATGGCCTCCTTTCTCACCTCACAGCCTATCTCTCTGACTCTCTACCCCCATGGTGGGTGCATAAAAGAAATGGGGACCCAGTGAGTCTTGGTGCTTCTGCGGAAGCCCACAGGCCCTGATCAGAGCTGACAGTGTGGGAGGTAGAGTGAGGCCAGTGGACTTAAAGATGCAAGCAGAGTTATGTAGGGATCCAAGGATTTTAATGGTTCCTAAGCTAATACAACCTTCTCCCAACTTCCCTTTCTGACTCCCCTGACCTGCCTGGGGTCTTGTCTCCTTCCTATACTAGGTACCAAATCACAGTCATAGAATGTTAGTGGCAGGAAAGGATGAACTTTGATCTGGGCAGAGGAAGTTCCTTGCCAAAGTCAGCCACAGATTGATGACAAAGCTGGGCCTAGAACCCGTCTGTCTTGATTCACAGACCTGTGCTCTTTCCAGAAGTCCTAACATGAAGAGGATTCTTTAACTGAGCTGTTATGGAGATTCTCACTGATTCTTGGCTGTAAATAAAAATGGCCTGTCAAGATACCAAAATTGAAATAAGACAAAATAGGATAAACCTTAGTTGGCTACAACATCATTGAGAGGAGACTACAAACTCCCTCATCCCTGACACTCTCAGGGATCTGAGTAGGGTCTAGTATCATGGAGGACAAGGTTGGTCACATGAATCCTTCCTTCCCTCTGCTGTCCACCCAGTGACCATTCACAGCATGACTCATCCCTAACATGTTTAGCTGTAGGTCTCTAAAATTTTAGATGCTCAGGAAAGGAAGAGGCCTTAAAGAGCATACAGAATAACTACATGTCTGCGTGTATCACATATATTAGAAGCAGCTGCAAGTCCAAAGGCAGCTTCCTGTGCCTGTGTCCACAGATCCCTGTGGGACTTGAAGGTCTGGCCGTTATCTGGTTAATCTGAACAGGTAGCAGTTAAGCTGTATATTTCAAGCCAGAATGTTCACTATGCCACTTGCATTATTCTATCTGGCAGTCTACACTGCAGGACTCCTATAGTAGAGCTAGAAATTCCCCTCCACTTATCCAGTTTCCCAATCTAAAGTCCTAAGGGTATCCCTCTGCTCTGCACGACGTCCTAATGTAGCCATTTATCCCCTGGGCCATTTGCCTGGCCCACTCTGTCCCTGGACCAGAGATGTGCTTCCTCCCAACCCAGCACAGATGCTATGGGAGGCCTGGTACAGTGACCTGGGCTCAGCTGACCCCGCCACTCCATCTGTTCATGGGAACAGTGCTTCCTTTGTACCATTGTTTGGTTTTTTGTTTTTTGGTTGTTGTTTTTTTAAATTTTTCCTTCTCCCCTGTTTCAAACTCAGTCCCTCAGGGCCTCAGTTGAAGCCCATCCCTGCCCAAGCACATCCCCACACTACAACTTGTAATATTCCCTAAGCAGGCCATGGATACCTTTTCAAATAACCCTCCTGAAGTGGGAAGGTCCTGGGAAATCCAGTCACTTCCCCTCAACTGGAAGCACCAGCTTCTGGAAAATTCCACAGCTCTGGGCCCTGGCTAGTGGGAGAAAAGGGGAGGGGGTGAATTAGGTTGATGCCTAAATCTTTAGACCATCTGTTGGGTTCTTTTGAGTGAGTTAGGGTGAATCTCAATGAAGTGAAATTCTCAACCTGGAATAGTTATGACAACCTGAAGATCATCTCAGGCCAAATGTAGAGAAAAGAGGCAAAGTGTGTGTGTTCATCCCTTAGAGTTGTGAGGTGGGACCTTCCTTCAGACCCAGCAGACTTTCTTTAGGGGAGCCCTTCCTTGACCCTTTTAAGAAAATCACGGGCCTTCTGGTCATGATTGAAATCTCCCTATTTGAAGCATATTTGATGAACCAACTCTTTTGTTCACATATTTTTCTTTTAAAAGTTGAGTTTGTTTTCCTAAATTTTTGTTATTCTAACTACATCAAAGCATCCCAGTCCAAAGACATAGAATGTGCTAGGAAAGCAGACATTGGATCATTTAGGGCAAAATGTATATAAGACATGTTTACTTGAGAGTTCATGATACCAAAGATAAAAGGATTTCTGGCTGACAGGCCAACAGGCTTCTTTCCCTGGAGACTAGGGTCCCCTGTGGTCCCAAGATACCCAGAGTGGTACCTGCAAGGCTGAGCCCTGAGATGCTAAGAGTCCCTAAGCTTTGCCCATCTCTCAAGTGGATATGGCTGTGGGAGGGGAATGTAAGAGACAATTTGAAGCCCCTGGACAGGCAGAATGGAGCTGTCCAGTGCCCCTCACGGCAGGGAGCAGAGATCCTGAGTCTTCAGGAGTTTGTCTGGTTAATGGCCATGTTCAGCTTCTGCTACAAAGGTCACTGATCCAGGTGAGGGAAGCTGAGAAACAAGTGACCAGAGCAGCTACTCAGAGGGGAAAGAAGCCAGAATAGCAAAGTCCACAAGGACAGGGGTTTGATCTCGTACATCTCATCTTCCTGGTGCCTAGCAAAATGACTAGTCCTTGCGAAGTGCTCCATAAACATTTGTTAAATTAATAAATTATTGATTTATGAGAACAGGTCAAAGATTTAGGCCTGGGGTGGGGGAGACAGAAGGAAGTCTAAGGGGATTAGTCAGAAACCTCAAGGGAATCTTGGTAAGTCTCAGAATCATTGACTCAACAGAGGAGGTCCCTTTACTCCAAGACCCAAGTCCAAATGCAGCTCCCACTATGGTTGTGACATACGGTATGAGCTTAGTGACACTTGAACCTTCTCACGTCAAATTAGATGGCGGCCTGAGGTAAGGTATTGCCACTGGGAAACAGAGAAGGGATGAAATAGAAATTTAGGAGGCTGGATGGAGAATATTTGGAGACAGAGTATGTAGGTATTGAAGAAAAGTGACTCAAAGGTAAAAATAATATAAAGACAATATCTACTTCATGGGGTTACTGTAAGGAGTAGACGAATTAACACAGAGTCTCTGGAATAGTATTTGAGTGCCACTGGGTAGGTTTTTTGTTTGTTTGTTTGTTTGTTGCGGTACACAGGCCTCTCACCGTTGTGGCCTCTCCCGTTGCGGAGCACAGGCTCCGGACGCACAGGCTCAGCAGCCATGGCTCACGGGCCCAGCCGCTCCGCGGCATGTGGGATCTTCCCGGACCGGGGCATGAACCCGTGTCCCCTGCATTGGCAGGCGGACTCTCAACCACTGCGCCACCAGGGAAGCCCTGGGTAGGTTCTTAATAGAAAGAGCTTTCTCCTCCTCCTCATCCCTCTCTATTTTCATTAAAGTTCAGACTATCCCACCTGAAAACCTGAGAGTGCCCACCCCAAGGAGGCTCTGCCAGCCGTGTCTTTATGTGAATGTCATGATTGAAGGCCATGGACACACCCGTGTCTCTACCGATCCCCACTGAACAGATAGAAATAAAAGTGTCTTCTCTCCAGGGCTGCGTCAGGAAAACCCCGAAAGCCGTTCTCTCACAGTCAGAATGTTTTCTTTGTTCCTCTGAGATAGAACCAACATCTCTGTAAAGGACAAAGAGGCAGCTTGACTCATAAGCCGAGCAGACGCTATGGGCTGAGTGATGGCTACACAGGGTAGCTGGAGCTGAACCCCTGAGACTTCAGTATTTGTTGTGGTATATACTATGATGAGGTGCGGGGGACCTTTTTAAAAACCGAATACGTGTATTTCTGAACGTCAGATTCACATGCAGCCTCAGACCTCTCCAAACACACTCATCCTAAGCTCTCCTGATGTGTCTTCAGGGCCCCCAGAGAATGGAAAAGGACCAGACATGTCTGGCCACATTTCTGATTCTTTCCCTCCAAATATTTTCATGCCCTCACTTATTCAACAAACATTTACCAAGCTCCTACTTTGTGCCAGGCACCGTGCTGGAAGCTGGAGCTTCAAAGAAATAAGGCCACATCCCTTCCCACGTACAGCCCTGCAGGGAAGAGAGACAAACCACACACTAGAACACTGGGGTATGTGTTAGAGAGAGATTTTGCAAACAGTCCTAGGAGCACAGAGGAGGCCACAGAGCCCAACCAGTGTTTCAGTGTTCCTGGAGGACCAGCAAGAGTTGACCATGTGAAGAGGGCAGGGAAGCCTTCCAGGTAAGGGAGCCGCAAGCAGGATGGCCAAAGGCAAGCAAGACAATGACTCAGTGGTTCTCACCTCCCTGCACATTGAAATCATTGGCAGAGCTTTTCTTTTCTTTTTTTAATTTTTTATTGAAGTATAGTTGATTTACAATGTTGTGTTAGTTTGTGGTGTACAGCAAAGTGATTCAGATATAGATCTATATATTCTTTTCTATTACGGTTTATTACAGGATATCGAATAGAGTTCCCTGTGCTACACAGTAGGACCTTGTTGTTTATCTATTTTATATATGGTCGTATGTATCTGGTAATCTCAAACTCCTAATTTATTCCTCCACTGCTTTCCCCTTTGGCAACATAAGTTTGTTTTCTATGTTGGCAGAGCTTTTAACAGTTACTGATGCCTAGGCCCTCACACAGATCTATTAAGTCAGAATCTTTGGAGATAGGGCCCAGGAATCAGTCTTATTAAAAGCACCCCAGGTATATGTGACCAGAGTTAAGGACCACTGGACTAAGGAAGAGTCACTAACACAAGATATTTGGGGGAAAAAAAGCACAAAAGAATACTATTTCACTCCATCAATAATTCTAAAATAGAGGCTCTTAGACCCCATGCAAAGCATGCAAGACCAAGGGATGCACTGATGTATTCTCGAGTCAGTAACAGATCTACTATACAGCCTCCACCCAAATCCAGGAACCAATGAAATCTGTGGTTCTCAGTCACCTCCTCTCCCCCACACCCACTTGCTCCCTCCAGGAGATGTAGCCCATGGAAAACCACTTGCCATTCTTAATGGAGTATGCTGTGGCTCTCAAATCCAGTAATACTCTCTTCATGGCTGTAATGAGGACCTACTTGTATTTCAGAAAACTTAAAAGGAGGCTCCAAGGCCAAACACAAAACTCTAGACACGGTACAACAATACCACTTTTGACAAAGTACATAATAAATCAATAAATCAAATGGTCATTTTCTTAAAGACTTAGATGGAGACATAGAAATCCTGTTCTTCAAATTGGGGCATGTCCCATTGTAAGAGGGACTACCTTGGACCAAGAGACTGGCCAATAGCTCCCATTCACGAGAAGGTGAATTCAGAAGTGGTTATGAATCCCAGTTCAGCCACTCGCTGCACCATGTTGGGCAAGTCCTAACCTGTGAGCAAGTTCTCTGCTCCACAAAATGGATATAATTATATCTACCTTGCATGGTTGCTCTTGGCTTGAAGGAGATAATATATGTAGAGTACCCAGCATAACAAGTGTCTAGTACCCGAGAGCTGGCTCATCAGTCAGTGAAAACTCTCTATTTATTCTACCATCACTTTATTATCGGAAACTGTGTTACAGGAGCGAAAGTAACACAGAGATAGAAGGATGGGCCAGGTCATGGTTCTCCTGCTGCCACCCTCTCCCTCCCTCTTATCTTCTCACTCGAGGCAGCACATGGCACCTGAGACTCGAAGTCTGCAGGCTGCTCCTGCCTCTCGGGGGTGCGCCCCAAATACACATCTAAGTGTGTGATGGTTCAGCCCCTCTACCCAGATGAAGACAGCATGTGAGAGCCTGGAGTCTGGCTCTCTCCCTCTGTCACCTGGGCCCCAGCCCAAATGTGATGCTCCATCATCTCCTATTTATTGACCTCTCTCACCAGCATTGGGAAACTGCCCTTCACTCCTGCACACTCAGTTGGACTCCATTAAAGAAATTTCTCTCCCAGAAGGTATGTTCATGGAAATTATGTCGAATCAAGCAGGGACTCCAGACATCCTCTCTCAAGTTCCTACCCTTTTTGTGCCATGGACCCACTGACAACTCAGCAAAAATGTCCATAAATGCGTAAAACAAAACAGGATCGCAAAAGCATTCAATTTTATTGAAATGGGGTTCTGTCAACCTCCCATGGAGACCCATGGATTCCATATTACAAACACCTGATAGTCAAACCCTGGATTGAAAGCTCAGGAAACTCTCCAAAGTCACCCAGCTAAGAGGTAAGAGAGCCGAGGCAAGAACCCCATCGCCCTGTTCCGGAACCCGAGCTCTGTCCACCAATCTATTTATTATCTTAGAAAATTTAAAAAATCAAAACAGAGCTCTTACTGCTTCTGCATTAAAAAATCCTGAATTAAAAAAAAAAAATCCTGAATTTTGGTCCCATTGGAAGGCTTGGAGGTGGCCCTGCCAGCCCCATATATCTTCATAAGAACTGGCCTCAGTCTATATTGGATTACAAAACTGGACAAAGATTGTTTCCCAGCAAACATCTGGAAAAGCTTAAAGCCACAATAAGTTGACTGAGGTAACTGGTAGCAGATGTCCCAGCTCCTGGAATTTGTTGGATGACAGTGTTGGATGATGGACTAGATGGACGGGTTCAATTCCTCTGCTTTCAGATGGCCTTTGTCAAGGAGTCTGGAACACTAGTTTCTGAGCCTGATGCAGAAAACTCAGCCCTCCTGCTTGCCTCAGCATTTCTCAGGAATTAGTAAGCAGTTGGTATCACCCTTCTCTGCTGAGAAGGTTGGAAGGTTTTAAACCCCTGGCCAATCTCTCAGTGAACCCTTTCACCCCTTTCTATTGCTGGGCCAATAGAACATAATGGTTAAAAGTATGGGTTTGGAGTTACACGTTAGGATTTAAATTCTCACTTCATCACTTTAGAAAAGTTGCATGACCACATCTTCCCACCTCAGTTTTTTCATCCCTCTAATGGGACTAGTACTAATGCCTGCCTTGCAGGGTATGTAACAATTAGAGCTAATATATGGAAAACACTATACAGGACCTGGTGTTGCAGTGTTAGTCAGGAGCTATGATTACAATTAGTCCTAGGTTGAACCCTGCCCCTGCCCCACTCTGTCCCTTAATAAATGAAGCAGGTGTTAAGGCAGGTGTCATTAGCAGAGTGACTGTGTTCAAGGAAACCCATTTACCATGATCAGAGCAGAATTGTTGAGTTTCTCCAACAGATCTCAGCAAGATAAGTGACTTGACCACAGTCACACAAAGAGAAAACCCCACATCTTCTTACCACCAGATCTACATACCTCCCTGAATCTGGTTGCCTCCCCTCTGCATCCCCTCCTGTTTCTATGGGCCCAGAACCCTTGCTCCTCTCAAAAGCCAGCCTCTCCACCTGTGCTCTGGATCCCACTCCCTCTCTCCTGCTCAGGATTGCTCTTGCAGTCTCCACCCGCCTCTCCTACAGAGTCAATATGCCTCCTCTAGTGGATCAGCCCCATGTGCATGCCCTGAGCATCTTCCTCAACCTCCATGTCTCCTGTCAGCTACTAAACTCATTTCTCTATTTTCCTTCAACTTCAAAACTGAGTTGCTGTTTCCAATTCCCTTCCTCAACACACTCACATTGGACTTCTATTCCCATTATCCACAGAGACTACTATTGTCAAGGTCACCAGTGACCTCCATTTGCTAAATCCAGGGGCCGCTTCTTCGTTATCTTCTTTGAACTTTCAGTAAAAGTTGATTATTTCCTCCTCCTTAAAACATTTTCCTCCCTTGGCTCTGTGATAGCCCACTGTCCTCTTTTGCTTATGTCTCCTTTACTGGCTCATTCTCCTCTAGTCAGTCTCTCTAAGTTAGAGCATAGTAAGGATCTGTCCTGAGCATCCTTTTCTCCCATTACTGTGTGCTCTCCCTTTGTAACCCCATCGAGTCCCATGACTTTGAAGACCATCTACTTCTGGGATCCCCAACCCCCGGGTCTCAGACCGTTACCGGTCTGCAGCCTGTTAGGAACCGGGCCGCACAGCAGGAGGTGAGCGGTGGGTGAGTGAGCAAAGCTTCATCTGCCGCTCCCCATCGCTCCCCATTGCTCCCCACTGCTCCCCCTCGCTCTCCACCGCTCCCCATTGCTCCCCACCGCTCCCCACCGTTCCCCATAGCTCCCCACCACTCCCCATCACTCATATTACTGCCTGAACCATCCCCCCAACCCCCTGTCCATGGAAAACTTGTCTTCCAGGAAACTGGTCCCTGGTGCCAAAAAGGTTGGGGACCGCTGATCTATGTGCTTATGATTCCAAAATCTCTGCCTCCAGCCCTGACTTTTCCCCAAATCTTGACTTGACTATCCAACTGCCATCTTCACATTTCCACATGGGTGTCTAACAGGCAACTCAGATATAATTTATCCATGAAAGAATTTGAGTTTTCCTCCCAAACTTGCTCCTTCCTCAGGCTTCCTAGTTTTAGTCATTAGCGTGAGCATTCACCCAGTTGTTCAACCTATAAATCTAGGAGTCAGTCTTGATTCCCTTTTTTCTTCATTATCTATATTCAATATGTCAGCACATCTTGTCCACTTTATCTCCAAAGCATATTCCAAATTCATCTACTTCTCTCCATTTTCATCACAGTCACTGTGGTCCAAGCCACCATTACCTGAATGACTGCAATAGCTTCCCAGCTGATCCATCTGGAACCATTCTACAATCCACACTTGACAGGGAAGACTGAATAATCTTGTCACATCCTTGTAGAATGTACAAGTACATGGCTTCCCATTGTACTTGAAATAAAACCTAAATTCCTCAAAGCAAGATGTAACATGGCTTCTGCCTACCTCTCCAAACTCACTTTGAATCACTTTCCTCCTCATCTCTCCACTCCAGCCACACTGGTCTTTCTGTCCCTTGAAAACCTGAAATCTATTCCCACCCTAGGACCTTTGCACTGGCTGTTCTTCCTGGAATGCTTTTCCCCCTGATCCTTGAATGACTGTTTCCTTTCCATCATTAACATCTCACTGAAATGTCAGTACTCAGAGAGGCCCTTCCTGACCACAAAACTGAAGTGGCCCACCCAGTCACTCCCTATCACATCACCCTGTTCTCTCATATATGTTTTCCTCTCTGTGTGTCTGACTCTGTTCTGGTTGGTAAGTCCCACAAGGGCTAGGACCTTGTCTTTCTTCTTCACCATTACATCTGCAGGACTTAGAACAGTGCCTGAACATGGCAGTGCTTGATATCTGTTGTCGAAAGAGTGAATGAATGGATAAATGAGTTAGTAACGGAGCTAGGACAAGAACCCAGGCCTCCCGCCTTCCAGTTCCGTGTTCCTCCCCCATGCCGTGTCAAGTTGTAGTTTTCACCAGTTTGATTGCTTTCTTGCTGTTCAGCAGATGCTTGGCATCCTTCAACTCTCAGCTGGTTCCAGATCCTAGTGATAAACTAAACGGCCACAAAGGAGCAGGAAGGAGAGGAAAGAGGGCATCTGAATAAATCATGAAGTATGTGGTCATCCCCCAAAATAATGAGAATTAAGCACTCAATCATCCAGTGACATTTAGTAAACACTTATTACCTACCAGGCATTAGGCAATTTACCAGGGACGAAAAGACAAACCTACTCTGAAGGATCTGACAGTCTCCAGGAGGAGATGGTGGCCCTAGTGGTGATGCTTGACATAGTGTGATGGGCCTGAGACCAAAGTAACACGTGCTGTGGAAACACAAAGTAGAGAGTGATGAACACTGCATGGAGTGGGCAAGAATTCAGGGAGACAACCAGAGAGTGGAACTTTTGAACTGAGTCTTAAAGAGTGAATACCTGCTATTGAAAACTCATAGTCTGGGTTTTCACATGAAAAGTGCAGTTGTGTTTCCCCTTCATTTTACTTGACAAAAGAAAAATCACTTTAGAAAGGCATACAGGATGACTCTGGTAGTTGAAAGAACCACGTATTAATAAACAGAGAAATTTCCATCTGGGAAACTTTTTTTTTTTTTTTTAAGATGGGATAGTTCTCTATTTCTTGCTACAAAAAGTCCACAAAAACAATTTCATCTTCCCTGAGGGTCTTATGGTGAAACCACTGAGGCAATTACCTACATGATGAAAGATCACCCAACTAAAGAACTACTTCCCTATAAAACCACAGGCCATCCCCTTGAAGAAATGTGCTGTCATGTAAAAACAGGGTTTTACAGCAAGTAAAAGAATGAAGTAGATCTATGTGAATTGATATCAAGAGATACATTATTACATAAAGACAAGAAAGCTTCAGTACACTGGATATAGTTGCTATTATGGTTATTATGTTGGGATCTGTCTAGGACTATGGAGAAGAATAAGTGCAAATGTAACAATCTCTGAGGTGTGGGATTATGAGACACACTTTCTGAGGCCTACATTTTGGTACTATTTTAATTGTTTACAACAAATTGCACTCTTTTGGAATTTAAACATAAAGACTTGTTTAGAACACAATTCTGATTGGTTTTATAATGCTTAAGAACTTGTGCTTGTCTCTACATTCCAGAAACATATAAAAAGAGGATTTCCCTAAATTATATCGTTTGCTAACACCTGCAGAAAAAAATAAACTGAGACCCAGAAAGATAATGTGATTTTTCTCACACTATGACTCCTAGACTAGTACCTTCAGCTCCACAGTTCTTGATTTCATGCTGAGGATTCAAATATATAAATATATCAATCTTAACTTACACATTTGGAAATTTAGCAATATTGCTTTGTGGAAAACTGTGCAACAATTTATTGTAATAGTTACAGGCCAGTACTTTCCCCAGAAAACAATTCAAATAGAAGTCTCTTGACTATTACCTCTAGTCCTTGTGCATATCTTAGAATACTCAGTAAATTCTTTGAATAGATAGGTCCCTTCCATTCAGTTTATAAGTAGTTACTGAGCACTTACGATGTGTTCTAGCCACTAGGGGTACAGCAGTAAGAAAATGAGACAAATTCTCTGTACTTGTGGAGCTTAGATCCCAGTGGGGAAAACACCATAAGCAAGAAAAAAACATAAATAAAGGATATAATTTCAGGTAAAGATATAGTAAGGATATAATGAACCAAGTAAAATGATAGTGACAAGAGTGCTATTTTTGAAAGGTCAGGAAGGCCCTTAAAGGAAGGACATTAGATCAGAGACCTGGACGAAGGAGGGAGCCGCGCAGAGTTCTGAGGGGAAAGCATTACAGGAGTACAGTCAGAGTCAGTACCCTGAACAGGAAGAAGAATTCCTTCTTTTCCTGAAAAGGTAAAGAACATCCCAAAGAAAGAGCTCTCAAAGTTTGGTATGTTAAGGTTTCACTCTTGCTGCTGTTGTTATAAGATTTAAAGGTCTAGTGCTGTAAATTTCTCTCTATTGCTTACAAATTTGAGAATGAATTTTATTTAAGAATATAAGTCTGGTACAAAAGTAGTGTCTTATCTATGTGTCACCTTCTGCCAGTGTGGTATATATATATATATATATATATATATATATACACACACACACACAATGGAATATTACTCAGCCATAACAAAGAATGAAATACTGCCATTTGCAGCAACATGGATGGACCCAGAGATGATCATACTAAGTGAAGTAAGTCAGAAAGAGAAAGACAAATACCATATGATATCACTTATATATGGAATCTAAAATACCAATTTATCTACAAAACAGAAATAGGGGCTTCCCTGGTGGCGCAGTGGTTGAGAGTCTGCCTGCCGATGCAGGGGACATGGGTTCGTTCCCCGGTCCGGGAAGATCCCACGTGCTGTGGAGCAGCTAGGCCCGTGAGCCATGGCCGCTGAGCCTGCACGTCCGGAGCCTGTGCTCCGCAACGGGAGAGGCCACAACAGTGAGAGGCCCGCGTACCGGAAAAAAAAAAAAAAAAAAAAAAGTCCTACTGTATAGCAGGGGAAACTATATTCAATATCCATGATAAACCATAATGGAAAAGAATATGAAAAAGAATATATATTTTTATAACTGAGCCAATTTGCTGTACAGCAGAAATTAACACAACATTGTAAATCAACTATACTTCAATAAAATAAAATTAAAAAAACCTTCTGCCTATCACAAAGGCACAGAATCCAACGCCTAAGAGTCTTTCCAAAGCTGTTCATTCCACAGAGAGAGACGAGGCCCAACCAAAAGTGCCCCTGGGCTTAAATCTGCTCCCCGTCCCCACTCCCACCCCAAGCAGAATGGGCTGCCTAGAATATGTAGCTGGGAGAGTCATCCCAGACTCAAGAGAGAGGAGCTGCAGAAGACACCTTTGGTGTTCTCAGCTTTTAGCCCCTACAGACCCAACTCTGGCGGGGACGAAAATGACAGTCTGTCCTTCACAGTGGGGAGACTGAAGCTCAGAGAAGTGGGTGGCTTGCCCAGGATCACACAGAAAGCCAACCCTGTTTGCTAACCTTCTCTCTGTTGCCTGCGTCATGTTCCAGGCCAGGGACCACATGGGTGGAATTCAGGCTCCATTTTCAGG
Organism: Aethalodelphis obliquidens; assembly: GCF_003676395.1. NCBI lineage: Eukaryota > Metazoa > Chordata > Mammalia > Artiodactyla > Delphinidae > Aethalodelphis > Aethalodelphis obliquidens. The sequence continues at coordinate 72,857,003 of NW_020837945.1, forward strand.
AAATGCGACTGTTGCTTTTTCATTTACACAAAAATGAAAAATAAATAACAGATGTTTGAACACATGTTGCAACTCATCTTACTGGAACTTAACAGTGCATTCTGACTGAGAAAGTTAAATTAGAAAATCCACACAGCAAAAAAGATGTTTTGAATGAAATGCACTTTGTCTTTCTCTCTCTCTCTCACACACACACACACAAACAATATCTCGTTTCTTCTTCAGGGAGCAGCTGTGAAGGAAACTGGGGGAGGGAGATGAACATAACATCCCATCTTTGTGTTTCATACAGAGCGAAGCTTTTAGGCCAGCCTTCCTGAATTGGAGGGGGTGTGGCATGCATTAAAATTAAACATCAATGACCTGAGAAGCTTATAAAATAGCTTGGGAGAAGCCAGTCACCAAGAGAAGACATCTCGAATTGGATGATTTTGCGTGCGGAAACTGCTTTCATCTTGATAAAAAAGGTATGTACTGTGGTATTAATTTTCATTTATGATAAATAATGCTTAAAATAGAGACAGTCTTGAGTTTTCATTGCCCCTTTTCAGCTAAAAATTGTAACTAACAAAACTGAGGGCCTTTGGCCAGTTGCTTTGCAGACTTGGTCTCATTTTTCCATAAACAACCTTACAAAGAAGATACTGTTAGTGCCATTTTTCAGACGAGGAAACTGAAGTTCAGATATCCTAAGCAACAGGCTTAAGGTAAGACCACCAACAAATGCCAGAACTGGGGTGCCAACGCAGTGCTGACTCACCTCAAAGTCTTCTGCTGGCACTACGCACCCCCCTCTATACTATATGAGACAATGAGGAATTGTTCCATACACCAATACTGTGATAGATGAATTCTCAGAGGGTTGTTATCCACTGTGCATTACAGTACAATTGACTGAAAAGTGAATTGGAATGCACTATGAATAGAAAATGCATTTAATATTAATAGAATTAATTATTATTAAATTAAAGTAATAGAAAATACAAAAATATTTTCTTCAGAAGATATGTTTTCTTGTTAGATTCGATAGCGAAATGGTTTTTAAGACCCATTTACTTGTGGAAATGTATTTTTTTTTTGGTCACGTGAAATCTAAAAGCCTAGTCCTTAATATTCTGCAGCTCCTTGAGACCAGGCACCAGGTCCAGGCTAACATGCAGGTGTGTAGACTCTTAGGAAACCTGACCTAAGTTCTGGCTTCACCGCTTGTCAGGAAGTAACCTCACTGGGTACACAGAGAATTGTCAGCACAGGACACTTCCAGTTAGAGTGTTGTGAAGATTCAATGCACATATAAAATACTGAAGCCAGGGCTCCTCCCTGGAGAAGCTCAGTGAGTGTGAGCAGTGGTCCACGAGTCAATTCTGGCCCCATGTGGATGCACCATAACCTTAGTAGAATTATTTTTTAATTATTTAATATTTAGTTAAAATAATATTTAAATTATATCTTTTTTTTAAGTATTTAAACTCTCCTCGTTAGGACAGTCTTCCCATTAGTATTAGGAAACAATGCAAAAATAAGTCATGCATACCCAAGTTCATAGATATATGTTAATAACATGATTTACCCTCAGAAGGTGCTCAATAAGCACTGGGTGAAGGAGAATGCAAGGGGTACTGCAAAAAAATGATGGGTGTTATCGACTCTTCCTCTCACAAAAAGTTTTCATCATAGGAATAAAAGTACTGCAATAAAGAGGCATCTTTGGAAGGGTAGCAGGCAAGGGGAATTAGTTTTGCTCTGAAATCCTCCTACAGAGCTAAAGAACATGTTTCAGCCCACAATAGAACATTCTGTAACAAGATATTTGTCAGAGTAAGACGGCGAACTGACTTTTGGTGGGACTGTCACGTGGTGAAATGAGATTTATCAGGTACAGAGGTAGGTGTTTATTGAAGCCACCGAAGGTGAGCACAGACGGAAGCATGGCTCAGGGGTGGGACAGAATGGAGAAGTGGAGATGGGGCCCGAGTCCCAGCACTCTGCCCCTTCTGGGCCTCAACTTTCCCATCTGTACACCTGAGGGGTGGGGTTGGATAAATGACCTCTAAGGTCCTGTCCTGTTTGGGGGAGGGGGTGCCTGTAGAATGTGTAGAATGTGTGGCCATCCTCTGGGCTTAGAATTCCTGGGCAAGGCACTGAGCTTGGAGCCTACTAGGGGCCCAAAGCAGAACTTCAGTGGTTCTAAGAACCTCTTGGAAAGAAATGCAAATTTTTGTGGATTTAGGCTGGATTTTGGCATCCATCATCCCCCAAAAGGTTAAAAGACAAGTGTTGTTTACCTGGTGGTAGGGGCTGACAGGAAGTGGAGCCTCAGAGACTAAGGAAAGGGCGCCACAGCAGACGTGCTCAAGGCACGTCCCCCCAACCTCGCATCAGCTTTTACTCACTAGGTAACTGTTCTTTTGAAAAATGGGCAACAAAACTTCCAGAAGAAAAGCTTTTGATTATTAAAGGTTATTTGGAGGTTTAGAGATTCATAAGAAAGTGGTTATAATTATTCCTGTTATGACACATCCTTTTAAATATTCAGATCTGAGAACATCTTGCTTGCATTGATTCAGTCCTCTGCATCACAGGCAGAAAGGCAAAGCAAAGCATTGGAAATAGCTCCCATTCAGCTACAGGCAAGGAGTCACAAGGAGGAGAACAGACTGAGAGCAAGTCAGTGAAAGAAGCAGGGAGCAGCCCAGGCTCCTACCCTGTGAACAGCGCTGCAGCCCTCACCCCAGCCCACTGCCCCTCCTCAAAGAAGCTTCCACGCCCAAGGGTGCTGGGCTCAAATGCTTTTTGCCCAATTACAAGCCAGCTACTGGTCCTTCTCTGGTTAAATGTACAGCATCTATGAAAAATACCCTCAACAGCATGTCAAAGGAAGGAAGGAAGGAAGGAAAGGAGGAAGGGAGGGAGGGAGGGAGGGAGGAAGAAAGAAAAAGAAATTCAGGAAACACAATATTTTGCTTCTGCTTTTCATAATAATAACTAGCATTTATTGAGCATTTTCTCTGTCAGACGCTGCTCTAAATGCTCTCCTTATATTTTCTCATTTAATTCTCATGAAACTTCATGAGGTTGGTATGATTATTATTCCCACTTAATAGCCAAGGAAACTAAAGCATCCATTGGATAGTATTATACTTAGTATGTGCAGAGCCAGAATTCAAATCCAGTCAGGGTGACCCTGGAGTCCCCAGCACGCTGCTCCCTGTTAAAGTTCCCAGGCCTAGGGCTTCCCTGGTGGCGCAGCGGTTGAGAGTCCGCCTGCCGATGCAGGGGACACGGGTTCGTGCCCCGGTCTGGGAAGATCCCACATGCCGCGGAGCGGCTGGGCCTGCGCGTCTGGAGCCTGTGCTCCGCAACGGGAGAGGCCACAGCAAGGAGAGGCCCGCGTACCACCAAAAAAAAAAAAAAAAGTTCCCAGGCCTACTCTTGGGTTGGTAAACAGCCAAGCAGATGGGGGCAGGGTGGGGAAGTGGAGTCAGGGAGGCATTTCTTTGATGAATCTCACAGGGCACTAAATGTAGTGAATGGTTTGTTTTTGGTTTTTTCTCTCATGGTTCACTTGACGGCTTCACTCTACCCCTTTGCCTACCCATCCCCAACACACACACATTGTTTCTGTTCATACAATGAGTACCTACTGCACCTGGCACTGCGAGGTTCTGTGGGTGAGTCCAGGGAGAATCAAAAATGATGCCTGTCCTTGAAAAATGCATAATTAGGTGTGTAGGGTCAGGGGGAGCTGGGAAAATAAATCCAACAAACTCTAATACCAGGCAGAATGTGTTCTAATGGTGGCACAAAAGCTTCTAGAGAGACTCACAGGGGTGGAGGGCCTCACAGTGACACTGATGACTGAGGTGGTCCTGGGGGATGAGGGACTCAGATGGGCTGAGTGGGAGGCTGCTCACAGAGGGACCGGCCAGCCCAGAAATTTTCCTCTGGGGACTCTGTCCCCTCAGGAGACTCCGAGTGCCTCCAGCTGCTTTGTTCTCCCCACTCCAGGTCCACCTCCAGCCACCCAGCTCCAAGATGGTCCCAGCTCTGCTGCTGCTGCTTCCTGCCCTGGCTGGACTCTTAGGAGCAGCTGAGGGACAAGCTTTCCATCTCGGGAAATGCCCAAATCCTCCAGTGCAGGAGAACTTTGACGTGAATAAGGTGCGGTAAAAGGCTAACCTCCCGCTTGTTTTGCTGTCTCCTGTTTGCATAAGCATCCTACCAGGTTCGGTTTTATTTTTCTGCTTTAATGGCCACAGCAAGCCTTGGGGTAGGTACTTATCTTACTGGGAGCTCCCCCAAAGCAGACCCTGAGACAAGAACTGGGGAGCAGAGATGTTTTAGAAGATGATCCCAGGAAGCCTGAGTGGGCATGCGGGGAAACAGACAGAGAAGGCAGGAAAGCAGTAAAGCGTGAGTTCATGAGCAGGTTACTCTGTGAACAATGGGGTTCAATCCTGCTGGGGATCCTCTGAGGAAATATGTAGAATGTGCCTCAGGTTGTCCCACGGACGGATGTAGGTGGGCAGTGGGAGCTCCCATGGCACTGGCCAAGCCTGTGGCAGAGAAGGAGACCCAGGGGCTCCAGGTGGGAAGCTGGCAGTGTGTATGGGAAGCCCACTGTGATGGAGGTGAGCCCAGAGGTGGGCTGAAAGGACATGGGACAGGGCATTGACAGCAGCTGCTGCAGAAGTATTATCCTCACTCTACAGCTGAAGAAGCTGAACGTCAGAGAGCTTGCAACCCACTCAGTTCACACAGCCAGTAAATGCAGAGTAGGATTCGAAACTAGCCAGGAGTGCAGGACCACCGCAGGTTACGCAAACAGAGCCCAGGAGAGGACAGCACTCCCCCAAGGGGCTTTCTTGTTACCTGCACTAAAAAGATATTGATAGAATCAACTCCCCATTTATGGTAAGGATTGTCTTTTCACCTTATTGATGTGTCTTTTGAGCACAAAACTTTTTAATATTAATGATGTCCAATTTATCTATTTTTTCTTTTGTTGCTTGTGCTTTTTGGTGGCCTATCTAAAAAAATTTGCCTAGTCTAAGGTTATAAAGATTTACTCCTATATTTTCTTCTAAGTGATTTACAGTTGTAGTTCTTACATTTAAGTCTTTGATTCATTTTAAGTTAAATTTTGTATATCATGTGATATAGGAGTCAAACTTCTTTCTTTGGCATGAGGATATCCAGTTGTTCCAGGACAGTTTGTTAAGAAGACTATTCTTCACCATTGAATAGTCTTGACACCCTTGTTGAAAATCAATTGACCATATGTGTAAGAGTTGATTTTTGGACCCTCAATTCTATTCTATTGATCTATATATCTATCCTTATACCAGCATAGTATAGTCTTGATTACTGTAGCTTTGTAGTAAGTTTTGACGTCAGAATATATGAGTTCTTCAACTTTGTTCTTCTGGCTATTCTGGGCCCTTTGTATTTCCGTATAAATTTTAGGCTCATTTTGTCAATTTCTGCAAAGAAGCAAGTTGGAATTTTGATAGAGACTGTATTAAATCTGTTGGTCCATTTGGAGAGTATTGCCATCTTAACAATTTTAAGTCTTCCTATCCATGAACATAGGATGTCTTTCCATTTACTTAGGTCTCCTTTAATTTATTTCAACAATGTTTTGTAGTTTTCAGAGTATGTTTTAATGCTTCTTTGGTTACATTTTTTCATAAGAATTTGATTCTTTTGATGCTACTATAAATGGAATTTTCTTAAATTAATTTGCAGATTGGTCATTGTAAGTATAGAAATACATTTTATTTCTATATATTAATTCTTGTATCTTTAACCTTGCTGAATTCATTTGTTAGTTCTAATAATTGTGTGTGTGGGTGTGTATTCCTTAGGATTTTCTATATATAAAACCCTGTCATCTGGAAATGGAGATAGTTTTACTTCTTCCTTTTCATAATTATCTTTAAACATTGCATTCTCCTCATAGAGATAGAGAAACGGAGACCCCCCAAAGACAAAAAGACCTTCACAAAAATATTATGAGATCATGAGGGAACATGACATGAAAAGCAATCTTCCACCTCTGAGTTTCTTCCTTTCTGGAAAATCGTGTGTCCTCGTTTTTAATTATGGAGCATTAAAGTCACCTTAACAATAATAGAACTATTTTAAATGCATTGTATATAATGGAGATTTTCTGAGAATGCCTATGAAACCAGCTGACCTTTAAACTTATTCTTCAGTGCTTTAAATGCCTGTTAAGTTCAGTGACTTTAATTGAAAGATGTCCTTTAACAAATGAGTGGAAAATTTATGCCCTAAATGTGGGTAGATATTTTAGCAGAGAGCCAGGTGACTGAAGCAATACTGCTACCTATTTGCAGCATGCTCTCATTTCAAATTCTGACTTTTTTGAAGGTGACTGCATCTCCTTGATTTTGTTTTGTTGAGTAATACATTTTTAAATTTCTAAAATAATTTCAATCAATATTTTGACTAGGTAAATATATTCACATGGTTCAAAATTCTAAAGATGCAAAAGGACATACATCCTTTCCACCCCTATATCCCAGCCTGTTTTCCTCCCCAGTATCAACCAGTAAAAACAGTTTATGGTGTATCTTTTGGGAGATAATATGTACATATATAAAAAAGCACATACATAATTGCAGTAGGAAGAATGATGTCCATGCCATATTCCCCAGAATCTGCAAATTGTTTCTTTACATGGAAAAGGGGATTTTGAAGATGTGATTAAAGTAATGGAGCTTGAGATGGCAAGAGTAGCCTGCATTATCAGGTGGGTCCAATCTAATCATTAGAAGCAAAGAACCTTACCCAGCTGTGGTCAGAGAGATGTGATGATGGAAGAAGAGTGAAAGAGATGCAGTGTGAGAGGGATTTGACCTGCTTTTGCTGCCTCTGAAGATGGAGGAAGGGATTCACAAACCAAGGAATGCAAACGGCCTCTAGAACCTGGAAAGGGCAAGAAGACAGATTCTCCGCTAGAGCCTCTGGAAAGGAATGTAGCACTGCCAGCACTTTGATTTTAACCCAGTGAGACCCGTGTCAGACTTCTGATGTACAAAACTATGAGACCATAAATTTGTGGTGTTTTAAATTTGTGTTAATTTGTTACAGCAGCAATAGAGAACTGATATAATAACCTTTTCCCCCATTTTTACATAAAAGTTAGTTGAATATATACACTATTTTGCACCTGGCTCTTTTTCCATTAAATGTATCTTGGAGATAATTACATATAGCTTTTTTAAAAGAGGGTGTATAACATTCCATTGTATGGATGTACCATCATTTATTTACCCAGTTCCCTACTAATGCTCACTTAGGCCATTTCCTGTCTTTTATTATTACAAATAGGACTGCAATGAATAACCTTATGCATACATCGTTTCTTAATTTCAGGAGGATACCTTCTCAGAGGTGAAATTGTTGGGCCAGAGTATATGTAGTTTTAGTTTTGCTAGATATTGCCAAGTTGCCCTCATGAAGGCTGTAGATTAGAGCAGTCTCTATGCCCAGCAATGTATGGAAGCAGGAGTGTGCCTCTCTCCCCTCACCCTCACCCGTGCAGTTGCTCACTCCCTTTAAAGATGACTCTGTGCACCGAAATTATGGACAGAGAGCAAGCCCTCAGGGGAGGAATGATACAGGTCTTCTAAATCTTGACCACCTTCCAAAAGCCTTTGTGACCAACTCCCTGTGTGGGGTTATATGAGGAGAATTTAACCAACTCTGGAGACCCAGCTCCCCACAGTAAACACATCTGACTTTGCACACCATTCAAAGACGTCTTGGAGAATCATAAAATATTTGAGCTGGCACCTTACATCATCTAAACCAACCCCTTCCTTTTACGGAGTTTAGAATTTCAGATAGGTTTTGACTGAAGGGGACACTGAAAGCATAGCTAAATAAAAAGCACTTTAGGAATGGACTGTGGCATTCAACCAATGCCCACACATCCGATTCACTTATTACCATTTGAGTCAATATCTTGCTCAGTGGCTGCTGGGAACAATGCAGCCCATTTTGCCTGGTTACCCCAGGAAAGGGCTCTCCTCTGAAAGACAACAATGGGGAAGAGTTTGCAGGTCCCCAGAGAGCCACAGGGTTTGCTGTGCTTGTCGTTGTCTCTGCAGTATCTTGGAAGATGGTATGAAATTGAGAAGATCCCAGTGAGCTTTGAGAAGGGAAGTTGCATCCAAGCCAACTACTCGCTAATGGAAAACGGAAACATCAAAGTGATAAACAAGGAGCTGAGGTGAGAGGCTGTGCTTTCAAAGGCAACGCACGTCCGGGAGGGAGCCCTGCAGAGACTGTCCTGGGGTGACTGGTGTCCTTGCCGTCTAGTGTGGGGAGGATGCAGACATTGCTGGGTCTGGGCTGCCTGCTCAGGACAGGTCCTGAGAGGAAAGCTTTTGGCAGGCAGGATGGTAGGGACTAGAAGTCACTCATTCATTTCCATGACCACTTGCTGAGCACCTTATTGTGTCCCACACCCTGTGAGATGTCCTAGGGACTCAATGGTAACACAAACTGCAAGGTTCCTGCTCTCATTGCAAAACAGACCCTCTGGTAGCAAGGACAGCAAAGGACCCTCTTGTCTGACCTCCAAACCAAGAGAGAAGCACTTTCTATATCGTCTGCTGATTGAGGGCATCCAGCATAGCTTGAATCCTTCCAGAAACTGGGAGCTCAACATCTTCCATGACAATTTATCCCATCTCCAGACAGCTTTAACTCTTAGAAAACTCCTTTTCTTATTAAGCAAGAATCAGATACCTAGTCACACTCTAGGTTGTGTGAACAGGAGAACCTCCAGAAAGATATTTTTCTATTACTTCTAACAGACTGATATTTGATCCCAAAATTCATACTTTAGAAAGCAAATATAAACTTAAAAAGAAACCTAGGAAGAACTCCTACCTACCTGCCATCAACAAAGATAAGAGTAACAATAAACAATGGTAACTAATATTAATTAAGCATTTCCTATATGCAAGGCACTGTTCTGTATGTGTATGTATATATACATGTGTGTACATATACATCTATTTATGTATGTACACGTAAATGAGCATAGATATTCATTTAATCCCCGTAGCAACCTGGGGTTGGTACTATTATTAACCCTCTTTTTATGGATGAGGAAAATGAGGTACAGAGAGGTAAAGTAATTTGCCCAAGGGTCACACAGCTTATAAGTGATGAAGTTGAGATTCAACACCAGGGAGAAGTGAAATGGGGAAGAGACCAGAAGATATATGAAAGAGGCGGGGCATGGATGGTTGCCATTCCTGTTTCCTAAGTTGTCTAAGAACTGTGTTCAACTGCAAGAAAACAACTACCACCCAGCCTGGAAGTTACTCGGGCTCAGAGAGGCTTTGCATGGCCATCCTATTACCCATTAAGCTTCCTGTGAGCCACAGTACAGTGGGCTGACTCTCTGACCCCGCATAAACCAAAGAAATAAAGTAAGAATCTTGAGCAACTCTAAAGAAAAATCCCACTCATTTCAGAGCCCAGTAAGGGCTACAGGAATTGAGATGCAGAGCCCCAGAAGGTCTCACAGGAATTTTATAGGTCCCAAAGTAACAATGACTTTATTTGAAATATTTTGTCCCATTCTAAGGTCAAGAGTCAATGACACAGATCCCAAAACCCATCAGATGCCCCCAGCTCTCCTTCTGAGTTGGCCAGGAATCCTCTTTAACTGTACCCAGAGTATTAGGTCACTCTGCCTCTAGGGTCACTTCTACTTAAGAGCAAAGGCATATGGAGAAAGGTTTGTTAGTCAGGAAAATGATATAGATTCTGCAGAACAAGCAGGGGGCACGGCAGGGAGCCTGAGCAAAATACCCTTAGCCAGTGTCAGAATGCTGGGGCCAAAGCAGCTGGCTCAGGGCTGGGAGCTGAAGGGGTTAGGTGCCCAGTTTCAAATCCTGGTTCTACCACTTACTAATGATGTGATCTTAGGTTAGTTATGGTAATTTTCTAGGCCTCAGTTTCCTCCTCTGTAAATTGACAATAATCATAGTACGTCCGTCCATAAGGCTGTGTGAACATTAAATAGGGTAACACGTGTAAAGCACTTAGAACAGTGTTTAGCATGTGGTAATCATTTAATATTACCTATTATTGCTAATATGTTGCTACCCTTGAAAATACAAATGCATTTTTCCTATGAACAAATTGTGAGTTTATGATCAGAGACTGGTATTTTGAAAACTGTCCTGGAGCAAAACATAAATGACGGTGAAAAGGGGGAAAGTCTGTTGGGAAGAGACTGGTTTGTTGCTAAGCAACTGCATGCAGATAGAAATGGACCGTCTTCCGTCTTACAGGTTGACTCCCAGGTGAGAGCGGGGCACGGTCTCCAGCCCTACTCAGTGATAAACAGACTATGCAATCCAGGAGCATCAGAGAACATTTCCCACCCCCAACCCCCTTACCTGCTGCTTATTGTCTGGTTTCTAGGATATCCATCCCCACTAACCATAGCCTACTGACTTTCTGACACATGCCATTGCTCCAATTTTAGTTTGTCTGCCCCTCTGAGAACTGATGAACAGGAAACTCCTCTGTTGGCCTGCTAGGAAGAGCACCCTCCTTCATAGCCTCAATCCCTAGGTCTTTCCCTTAGATCCCGGGGGTCATTGGAAGTTATCCAGAAATGGGGCCAGCTCCCTTCAAAAGAGTGAAAGTATTTCATCCATCCAAGCAAAAAGACCATCGCTTTTAAGACACCACCATTTTATATACCACTAAAAAAGAAATGACACTAACAATTGTAAGGTGGCATTAATTGTAAGATGCACATTTCTTCACATCTAATGTCTCTGAGATCTGGATGCCTGGTAGAATCCCTGAAGTGAGGTAAATGTTTCCTCACTGCCTGCTTTGACCTGGCCTACGTCAGAATCTCCCACACTCGATCAGAAGCTTGCTGAACTGGATGGGGTCTCAGAGCTATGAACCCAGGCATATGAACCCCTTTATGGGACAAATGATGCCACGTGATATCACTGAGGCCCAAAGAGGGAGAAACTTGGCAGATCTCCAGATTCCACGTTTTACATGATTTTCAGTAATCCAGTCAGTCCTTATTTTTTCCTTTCTCATTTTTAAAGAAGCGAATCTTTGTTCTGTGTTGGGTTGTTTTATTTGCTTGTTTTTCCCTTCCCTTTTCCTCCCTCTTGGTTTGGAGCCCAGGAGCAGCAAATGGCCTTGCAGGCTACTACATACACTCCAAAAAACAGTGTTGAAATACCAGGGCCTCACATATTATCCAGTCCTGGGGCATTGCAATTGTTGATTCTTATCACCCAAAAGCTGTCTTCCTCTGCTCTGTCTCAGAGACAGCAAGAAAGCAAAGGGGAGGGAATGGAATTAGGACCCAACCTGTTTTCAAGAACCCCCTACCCAGAAATGGCAGTGTTGGCCACCATGATTGTTGGTGTCACAAATCTTGCTTTTCCTTGATTTGGGGCTTTTCATGAGTTCAGGTTTTTTGGTTTTTGTTTTTAACTCATTGCAGAGCTGATGGAACTGTGAATCAAATTGAAGGTGAAGCCACCCAGGAGAACGTCACGGAGCCCGCCAAGTTGGCAGTTAAGTTTTTCTGGTGTAAGTATACACTTCTCGCAGGAGGTGTCAGGGACAGGAGATATGCAAACGGAAGACTAGAGCCCTGGGTCCGAGCACTCCCATCACATCTGAGTGTCACCCATATTGATTCAATGCATAATTATTCATTGAGCACCTCCTACCTGCCATGCGCTGGGCTAGGCCCTGGAGATGCAAAGATGAGCAAGACAGAGCTGGCCCTCATCCCTGAGAAGCTTACATGTCAGTGTGGATACTGACGAGCACCCAGGTGATTTACTGTAAAACTACAGTAAGTGTGTCAATAGAGGAAGCACAGATTGGAGGCCACTGGGCATGAGCCGTAGGAGACCCAAGCCAGTCTTGTTTCCCAGAGGAAACTAATAACTGAAAAATTAGTAGTTATTAGCAGAACAACTAACATGTGAGAAATCTTGGAGGTAAGCGATGATAAGAGTGAAGGTAGGTTGGAGTCCTGGCTCTGTCTGCCATTTTCTAGCCAAATTGTTGGAGTTTCATTTGGGTCCACCTTCCCCTTAACTTTAACAAGCTGGGCAGTGAGTTTTCCTTGGTGTTTGGAAGTGGAGTTACTGAATAATATCCTCTGAACTGAAAAGGAACTTTGAGACTGGAAACAAAGCAGACAACTCCATAAAGAACTAGTGTGGGTAGAATCAAGTGGACGACCCTCAGAGGCATTCACAGCTGCGCTGCATTCCGCCAAAAGGGGTACAGGGGCACTTAAAGGAGCCAAAGCTAAAAATAGAATGACTATTAAAGAGAAGTATGTCCACATTGACAGGAACTGAGGGGTTTTCCTCCCTGCACTCTCACCCCAGGGGTCTCGTGACCATTAACCACCTGTGTCAGCAAAAGGCATTCGACCAGTTTTCATGTCAGATGAAGTTTATAGGGAACTGATCTGGCTTCGGTGTATTCCTTGTGAGTAAGCTAAAGCTCAGACTCACAAAAAAAGGGAGAGGGTAGGACCGCAGGCCTAAGATGGAGCTGACAAGATGGAGCTTGGCTGTGGAGGTCACGTTCACAGAGGAAGTTTCTGGATTCAGATGGGGAAAGTAAATCCTCCTTCTCTCTTAAGGACCATTTCAATGTTGAGCTTTCAACACTATACAGATGTCAATCAGTGAATCATAACCTGTGACCACCTGATTTACCGTATTCTTAAGAGTGGTGTGATTTTCAAAGTTCGCACAAGAAGAAAAACAAGCAGACCAACATTAGCCCCTACCTCCTTCCGTAGGTGGGTTCTAGAGGAAGTGGTACAAACTTGGAAAGCCTGGGGCCCCTGACCTTACATTCTTGACTCCGTTTAGCTAAGTGGTGGTTCCATACGCACTAGAGCTGCCTGTTGGTCCAGGGGGTACAGCCAAACCTCCCAGGTATTATGGACTTCCAGGTACCAACCTGCAATCAGGGAAGAGGGGGGATCCAGAATTATGACTCTGAACTCTGGCTGCACACTGGAATCACTGGGGAGCTTTCAAAAGTACCAATAGCCTCCAGTTCAGAATTGGGGAGTCAGGGTGAGGGGAGGCGGGCCTGGTGTTTTTCAAAGTTCCCATAGGATTCCCACGTGAAGTCACAATTAAGAACCACTGATGTAGAAGAATTAGAACCCCAGAGCCTGGCTTCCAGGGTCCTAGAGGTGAAGGTTTCTCTTCACCTGGTCCCTCCTAATACTGTCTTTCTCTGGTTTTCAGTCATGCCATCAGCTCCATACTGGGTCCTGGCCACCGACTATGAGAACTACGCCCTCGTGTACTCCTGTACCACAATCATCTGGCTTTTTCACATGGATCATGTTTGGATCTTGGGAAGAAACCCTTATCTCCCTCCAGAAACAGTGACCTATCTCAAAGATATCCTGACCTCTAATGACATTGACATTGAGAAAATAGCTGTCACAGATCAGGTGAACTGCCCTGAGTTCCTATAACCAGGCTCTAAAGGGAGGCTGCATTCACTCCATGTTCCTTCCTTTGCTTTGCTTTTCCCCTACACCACCCCCCTCATAAAGACAAACCAAACCACCACAGCAAACTATTACAAATACCAGAAGGGAAATGTGACAGCAGAAGCTAGTGGAGAGGAACTCAAGGCAAGTTGGCTCAAACACTTAGCCATGCACCATCCTGTTACCTTGCAAGCCTGATAATAAACTTGCTGCTGACCTGCTGTGCTCACAGTAGACTACAAATTGGACTAATTATTGGGAGTTTTTAATTCTAAGCTTATGTTTGGAAATCCTTAAGCAGTTATGTTGAAAAAAAAAAAAAGAAACACTGAACAATTTAAAGGTAACAATCTTGTTTCTAGAAAGGGAAAGCTGATGGCAAAGGCACATACCAGGTGACCTGAATCCAGGTGGCCCCATCCTGCAGTAGGCAGTCCATAGCGGGGAATCATTTTGAGTTTTTGAGTCTCTGACAGGCAGTTTCCTGGACGCATTTACTTTCTTATCAGGAGGTCTTCAGAGTCAGGTGAAGAATGGGACCATCTTGGGTCTGTGCAAGGAAGAAGAGAATCTATGAGGGTGAAGCTATGGGAATTTTTTTAAGAAAATAATTTTTGGGTCTTTTATTCAACTGATATTTACTGGGACCCAACTGCATTCCAGGCATTGAAAAATACAGACTCCGTCTCCTCCCACAGCAGCTCACAGACTAGGGAGGGAGATTGACAAGTAAAGACACAATTTTAATCCAAGCTGAGGGGTCCATAGGCAGAGGCATGTGGAGGGAGCCATGGGAGCTCTGAGAAGGTCTCAACCCCTGCCAGGCATAGGTACCCACAAGGTTATACAGTCACATCTCAGAGTGTCCCAGCTTCAAGGAGTCAGGAACCACCAGGAGTTTGTTGTTGTTGTTGTTTTTTACATTTTACTATTAAAATCAGAACAATCTCAGAATCATCACCCTGCGATTACTCTTAGGTCACATAACATTTGTAATCCACTAATGTTTTGGGAAATGAATAGAAGATGAAGCCATTTGATTAGCTTTTTGCGTTTTCAGCATGAGTATAAAATATTTCCTTGAGCACTTGAGACGCTTCACTGCTTTATATTAAAGGTTATAAAATTTCCAAGACACTTAATATGTATAATTTTCATTTTACTAAATAAATATGACCTCAAAATGTAGCTTGCTATTTGAAATTCCTAAAGGCCAAAAACCACTGGACAAAAAGGCGGTGATGGAGAGGTAGGTATTGAAGAAGAGCCTCTTCCCACAAGCTCGGTCTGCTGTTGCATCTGTGCTTTATCACACTGCCCACCCCGCCAGAGGGTACCTGGCTCCTCCTCTAACATACAGTTCTTCCCAAGAGTGTTAAGCTGCTTACCTCTCTCTTAACTCATGGTACAAGACAAGCTATGATTGTGTTCCTCTTAACAGCTGTCTGTTAGCATCTAAAACAGTGAACATGGCTACATTTTGCACCTTTACAGTGTAGGTATCAGGGGCGATTGAACCTCAGAAAATGGGGGGAATTCAGAGGATAGCATGGGGGCACCACGTATCTAGAGGAAACATGGGGAAAAACAACAAAAAATCCAGAAGGGAGAGCAAGAGAAGGGAAATGGGAAGCAAACAGCAAATAGAGAGAGTAGTAAATCCCCCTGTGCCTATGTACCCATCGTCAGCTCCAACAGTCATCAGCATCTCACCAATCTTGCTTCAGCTATCTCCCACCCACCCCCATTTTTTTTCATAGAGCGTTTTGAAGCAAATCCTAAAGAGCACATCCTATTATTTTGCCTGTTAGCTACCTAAGGATAAATCTCTAGCAGGTACAGACATTTCTTAAACAACAACAAAAAATACAATGTTACGTTTTATATCCTGCAAGTGCTCAGAGAATATAATTTAATCTATGTAATTTAAAGATTATTTTATATTATCCAGATGAAAGGGAAGATATATGTACAAAAATGTTCATCATACTTTTACTCGTAGCAGCCCCCAAACTAAAAGGAGCTAAACTAAAACGGAGGAATGAGATCATGAATTATGGAACATCCACTTGTTGTAATGTGGTGTACTCATTAAAATTCATAGTTATGAAGACGACAAGGCCACATGGGAGCTGTGCCTGCCCTCCCACACTTACCACCTGTGTGTGTGTAGGGGGGGTGGAAAAAGGTGGAGGAGGGGAGGAAGAGGAGGGGTCCCGCATGTGGCCTTGCTGTCTGCAGAGACAGAGTCTGGAACATGTGCTCTGCTTACCCAGCCACATCTGATAAGACCAAGGTGTGTCCACCAGTGCTAATGACAGCCAATCCACAGGCTGAACAGAAACCTCTGATTTTTGTGGCCTACCTGGATGAAAAAGATAAATTAGGCCAGTCTAATCAGAATCTGACTTTAAGAGATCTAGAGAAAGGATAATTGAAAACTCTGTAAGTCATAATCATAAGGTCGTGTAGTTTGGGGTGGCCATTTTTGGTGATGCACAACTGAAGTTATGAGAGTGCAGAACAGAAGTGCAAAGATAAGCCCAGACCCCACCCAAGTTCCCACCAGCAGCTTCAGTAGCTGACTGCTGTCTGTGTCCTAGCTCCAGTTCCTGTGGAGCTTAGCTGTCTTAGTTTCCTGAGTTTGGATTTCTTTAAGATTAGGCTCACACACACACAGACACACACACACCTTTTTCTTGAGGTAATTTGACTTGCCTGAGTGAATGTTCCTTGCAACCTCAAATAGCCCTAAGACAAAAGTGTTCACTTTCTGAGTGAAAAAAAGAAGGCAGCATTGTACCTAAGTTGTACTTGTAGTTACATAAAATGATGGCATAAAATCAAGGACTAAAAGTGAACAGAGAAATGAAAGCAATTAATATGTTAGAATGGTGGCATTACTGAATGATTTATTTTCCTTTTTTATTTTTGCTGTTGGTGTTTGTCGTGTAGGCCCTAAAACTTTAGACCCTAAAACTTCCTCCTATTTCAGCCTGGCCCTCTAGCAAGTCGAGTGTCAAACCCCAAAGAAACAGGCTTCTTCCAATAATCACCTCAGTTATGTGAGTAGTATGTGTTTAATCCCTATGGAAAAATGTATACATCCAAATAATGTATAGTATGAAAAAAGATACACGTATTGATTAAAAAACAAAGTGTGTGTACGTGTGTGTGTGTGTATACATTGATAAGGATTAGGAAACAAAACAATTCAAAGAGTTGCTTATGTCTTTTAAGTTTATGGTTTCTTTTCTCTATAAAGGTACAGGTATTCCTTCCTTTGTAGAAAAAAATTTACTTAATTAATCTTGTACAAAACTATAATGCACAGAACTATAAATGATTGGCCTGGAAGAGTCCTTAGAGGCAGTTCTTTTAATGATATCTAGTTCTTTTAATGACATAACGCGCAGGTGAGGAAACAGCCGGGAGGGGAGGGGATGCTGGAGGACGCGGCTAAGTCGACTGAAGCAGGGACTGTCCTTGGATCCCATCCCAGTGTGCTTTCCACCACATCACCTCTCAGCACTCCCAACTAGTTCAGTTCACCTTGCTCTGCTGGAAAACCTTAGATCTGATGAACCTATTTTCATCTCATATTTGATATTTAGTCAAAATATTGATTTTAGCATAAAAGTTGGCCATATTTAACAAATATTCATAATGTTAATAGTTCCTCATAATCATCAAGATGAAAGTGATTGCTCTGGGGGGAAACTTTTAAATAAAAGAACACAACATTTAGACAACTGTGTAAACAAAAACTTTCTAAATTACTTATCTCCCTTCATGCCTCCTAGAAGTGTACAGAGGGCCTTGCTGGTAGTAAATAAAGATTGCTTTAATCACAGGTCCTATATTCACAAATCAAGCCACCATCTCAGGTGTAATGGAAATGCAGTGTAATAAGAGTAGAGTCCAGAAAGGTCTCACACGTTATGTTCTATAAATGCATTGGAAGTATTATATTTAACTTTCCTGAATTTTCCTAGGCTACTAATTATAATTCAAGTATAAGAATGCCAAACTTAAGTCAACTCTTCAGCCTCTTCAGGGACCCAGGGGAGTGATAGCTCATTGAATTATTTTTTTTTATCTTTTTTTAAAAATTTATTTATCTTCGGCTGCGTTGGGTCTTTGTTGCTGCATGTGGGCTTTCTCTAGTTGCGGCGAGTGGGGACTACTCTTCATTGCGGTGCACGGGCTTCTCACTGCGGTGCCTTCTCTTGTTGCAGAGCACAGGCTCTAGGTGCATGGGCTTCGGTAGTTGTGGCGTACAGGCTCAGTAGTTGTGGCACACGGGCTTAGTTGCTCCACGGCATGTAAGATCTTCCCAGACCAGGGATCGAACCCATATCCCCTGCATTGGCAGGCGGATTCTTAACCACTGCGCCACCAGGGAAGTCCTGGTATGACTCTCTACATAAAATGGCATATTATTCCAGGATACATACATATGCAATAAAAGTATAATGAAATTCAGAGAATATTAAACACCAAATTCAAGGTTACCTCCAGAGGGTAGAGAGAGGGGATTGCAATTGGATACAGTAACATAGGTAGCTTCCATTGCATTGGTAATTATATTAGTTTGCTGTAGCTGCTGTAACAAATTACTACAAATTTGTGAGTCTCTTTTAAGATGTTAAATTAAAATGTTTAGAGAGTGACCCCTCCCCTCAAAATTTAGCCTTCAGAGACCTGAAGACTAAAAAACAAAAAAACTTTCAAAATCTGAGTGGATTGGATGCTAACTTCTAGCAGTAGAATTTCAGGCATTGAGGTGAGGACAGGTCAGAGGAGAAAAATTCCAGTCATAGTACATAGGCAGTCACCAGCTTCACCTGCTTTTAATCCAAACCTTCTGTCTCCAACCCTTCCCAGGTCAAAAGAGCTACCAGTGATCTGTGAATCTGCTCTGTCCCCAGAAGGTGACAAATGGGCTCAGGAGCTCCCTAGCCAGAATGGGCAGTACTGGAAAAAGCAGGTGCCCATTCCTTCATCAGTACAGTTCAGCTGTGATAAGCACATGTTCATTCCTTGCCTGCAGCCCGGTCAGAGCAGGACTGGTGAGGTCAGGGCCTGCACACAGAGTCAGAGGACTCCCTCCCCAAATGAGGGAGTGGTTGGTAATGACCAGGACCAGCCCTACTGCTATGGAAATCTACAAAACTGGGACTGACATCTCTGGCATTCTGCCTAAGGGCATTATGTCAACCAAGTGTTCTGTACATGGGGAACAGTCTATATGGGTCATTTTTGTACCTATGAGTTACTGATATGAACAGCCTCTCTACCTTGGCAAGCTTAGAGGCGAAGGTTGTTTGCATGTCATTTGGGATTCATTTCTCAGCTCAGATGGCATCTCTACAGGCATCTACCTAAAAGTGATTGCCC
This sequence comes from Aethalodelphis obliquidens, assembly GCF_003676395.1. Lineage (NCBI taxonomy): Eukaryota > Metazoa > Chordata > Mammalia > Artiodactyla > Delphinidae > Aethalodelphis > Aethalodelphis obliquidens. The sequence continues at coordinate 72,875,982 of NW_020837945.1, forward strand.
CAATTACCACCTATCCCATATACTTTTAAAATTTTCTTTCTTACCACTTTTCACAATCTGCAATTATTTTGTTTACTTATTTGCTTATGTATTTATTGTCTATTTGTCCCACTAGAATGTAGGCTTTCTGAAGACAGGAAACTTGTTTTGTTCATTCTTGCGTCCTCAGAGCTTAGGACACTCAACAATTTTTTACTGAATGAATGAATGAATGAACAAATTAATAAACTCCCTAGGGCCCAGAAAGAATCAGTCGTGGAAATGAAAACAAGGCAAATAAATGTAAATATCCTATATTCATGTGCTTCGCGACATATTCAACTAAGATTGTCTCCCAATTTGCTATTTCTGCTACATTCCCACAATTTACCACTGGAATATCATCCCCCTCATATGCATATTCATTCTCCAAATGGAGAAACTGATGCCCAGCAAAGTGAAATGACTTGAACAAAACTATTTGGCTAGTTACAGTGATGACTTGAACTTGGACACTAATTTCTATCAGAGAAGTAATTTACTCATGGGATAATTGGGATTTTTTTCTTCTTCCTGTTCCTTTTTCCCACAAACAACAACAACAAAACACCTCCTATGAGAAAAATGTTCAGTCTCCATGAGACAAAAAACTATGGTACAGAGTCAGTGTTACATTTGGCAAGTCAATAACCTCTACATAGGAGGCTATAGTCAAGGAATAATAACTAAGGAGGTAATTTTGGCTAGGCTTGGTGATACTCTATGTTATTAGAGGTGAGTGAGAGGAGGACATCCTGCTCCCCAGGGCTACCAGACACGTGAGATGTCACAAGGAAATCTTGGATTCAGACTCTGGTTATTTTTAGCATTAGGAATATGTTTTCATATGGCTAAGGGGCAACTCTACCAGGAAGCAGGGGACTGACTGACTTTATGAGACCTTCCCAGCATCTAGAGCCATCTGGACAAGGACAGCACAGGAAGCATGAAGAAGAGGAGCTTCAAACACCCCTCCTCCCATGAGACTCTGCTGCCTCCTTCTGATTTGAGGGACAAATGCTGATTGCATGTACTTAACACGTTAAATGAGAAGCTACTAATTCCTTACTAAGTGTGAATGCTTTCTCTGTGTCCAGTTCTTGTTGTCCCTTTGTGTGTTATAGAAAGTATACCCCAGCTCATTCATTCCTTCCTTCTTACTTTTTTCTCTTTGAAAATGTCACCCATTCTGAAACTTGTTTTTAATTGTAATAGAAAAGTATGACTGTCATTGAAAGGAGAATTTTTTTCATGCACACAAATAAAAGCCCTGAGGTACCATAGCTTCTTATAAGTAAGTTCACTGCCAACTGACAGCAAAAGAATTATCACAGTAAAGGGAGACTCTATGAAGATGTGTACTTTACCAAAGAATAGCCTAACTTAGAGAATCTTTCTTAGCTCTCAAACAAACCTCACCATTAACTGATATTGTTTATTAATTATGTCTAGTATTGTAACAACCATCTCTGCCACCATCTTAAAGAAAGACATCTCCCTTTAAAGTCACAAAGAACAGCCAATGGGTGGCTTGCTGAGAGACAATTTTCAGTACAGAATGATGGTACCCTAAATGCTAAACACAAACTGAAAAAAAAATCACAAAGCAATTTAAAATGAAGAAAAATTCTTATTTCAGCATAATGTAAGAAAACTAAAAGGAAACTCTTCAGGTAGTAGAGCAACTCTGTGAAAACAGAATCCACAGAACATCCCAGAAAACATTATATTAGGCCACCAAATTCAATACGGTCAAGAAACAATGTGATAGTTTTCTGCCTGAGGGACAAAGACTGGTAACCCACGCAATGTTTTCAGTTCTCTGCTCTGAGGACTGGTTTGACTCATTATTTGAATTAGGCCTAAGAATGCCAACAGCGCACATATTCCCTTTGGCAGGAAGGCAGCTCTTCTTTTTCTTGGAATTACTACCTCCAAAGACAAATGCAATGTGTCAACCCTAAATCATCTACTTCATTCTTAGCTATTGCTTGGACAGCCTGCCTTTCCCACTAGATGATGAGGGCCTTAGGGCAGGGACGCTGTCATTCATTTTCCGCTTCCCTCACTTCTAGTACAGAGGAGTGAAGTTAATACATGGGTAGGTGTGGAGCCTGCCTCAAAAATCAAGCCCCTTGAAAGTATTTTTTATAATTTTATCTGTTCTATTCTTTATTCCTATCTGTTTGGCATTTGAAGGACTTTTTAAAGTATTTTGACATACAAAGCACCTCGGACTTTGTATTTCAAATTAGCTTATAATAGATTTGCAACATTTATGAAGGATGGTGTTGTTAGTTCCCCTGTGGCTGTTATTTTTCTTTTATTTACCATGAATCAAGAACTTAAAATCGCTAAATAATATTCCGGATTCTAAAATGCTAGTTATAAATACTATAAATTATAAAAACTAACTTGTACCAAATATTATGGGTGACTGAAAGCAAGTTATTTCAAGAATTTACAGTTGGGATCCACCCATAGACAACAGTTTTCAGTCTCCACATAATCTCCACATCTCATCTGCAGCAATGCTTCCAGCTGCCTGCAAAATGCTCCAGCCCCACCTCATTCGGGCTTTGCTACCCAGTCTCCATCATGGGTAGCTGCCAACATTACCTGTTTGAAGGGGGTTGCCTTAGAGTCCACATCTAGTGTCTGTGTAAATCCAGGAATTCCATCAAAAAAAGCAAAATAAAAACGACAAAAAGTAGGCAAAAAAAGCACAAGATACCTCCACAGATGCCAAAAGGGCAGTACTGTGGGTACAGTACACTGCTTTTGGAGAACAGATCTGGAGCCTGCTTGAGTTGCTCACAGTCTAAGAGAAAGATAAACAAGAAAATCAACCATTGCAATGTAGGATTCAGAGGCCACGAAGGGTTAGGAGCTGGAATCTAGGTTAGAATTGGGCACTAGGGCGGCACCAAGGAGGGGCACCTGACCCTAGTCTGAAGAGTCAGGGAAGGTTTCTCTCAGGAGCAAATCCTGATCTGCCTTTGAAGGAACAAGCTGAAGTTAGCCAGAAATAGAAGGGTGAGGAGGCAGCATCCCAGGCAGAAGAAAGACTGTCACATGAGAGAACTCAAAGAATTCAGTAGCAAGTGGGGTCCAGGGTCTATGGAGGAGCAGTGGAATATGAAGCTAAGTGGCCAAGGTCAGATTACCCACAGCCTTGTAAACCATGACAAGGAGTTCGGATGTCAATTTGAAGGTGAAGGGGAGTGACTGAGGATTTAAATCTAGGAAGTAATTTAACTTGCAGAGAAAAAAGTCCTTAAAGAGCAGATGGAGTCCTCTGGGAGCTAATGCTCTGCCTTCAGTTGGCTGCAGAGGATGCCAGGGTCTGATGAGAAAGGGGTTGGTGAAACTCAGGCAGCAGGCTAAGGCCACGTCATTCATGACACACTGGGCATCCACCTACCACCTATTCAGACACCTTCCTCCTGGGAAGGGCACTGTCCTGAGCTGAGTGATGGCTCTGACAGCAAAGGAAGATAGAGAGGGACAGGTGAGCTTGAAAGTAGGAACATCCATGAGGTGGCTGTTGTACTAATGTGTGTGATGATGAGGGACTGAACTAAGGCAGTGGGGATGAAAAGGACAAGTCAGATTTAGGAGAGTCTTAGGAGGCAGAATCATGTGGACTTAGGGACCAACTGGATGTGGGAAGTGATGGGGAAGGAGGAGTCTAAGATAAGTGGTTACCAGGAGCCAAAGAGAGAGAGTAAAGATGTGAAGGCATGTTTGTGTGGGAAGATAATGAGATTCCTGACCTGCTTCCTGCCACATTTTAGGATTATCTCTTGCCACTACTGAGTATAGATCCTTTACAGCTGCCAGACTAGGTCACTTGCAGTTTCCCAAAGGTGGCATCCTCTCAGACCTCAGTCCCTTTGTACACATTGCTCCAGATGACATGACACAATCTCACTCTCCTGCTCTACCTGGATGACTCCAACTTACCAGCTCACCAGTTCTGTCCAGCCAGTCTTCTCCAGCCCTTCCCTTGCTTTCCTTCCTACTCAGCTGTTATGGGTTGAATTGTGTCCTCCCAAAAGATATGTTGACATCCTAACCATCAGTACCTGTGAATGTGACTTTATTTGAAAATAGGGTCTTTGCATATTTAATCGAATTAAGATGAGGCCATTAGGGTAGACCCTAATCCAATACAACTGCTGTACTTATAAGAAGAAGAAAATGCTCTGTGAAGATAGAAATACACAGGGGGAACACCACGTGACAACAGAGGCGGAGATTAGAATGATGCAGCGGCCATTAAGGAAGTCTAAGTGTTGCCGGCCACCACCAGAAGCTAGGAAGAGCTAAGGAAGGGTTCCACCCAGAGTCTAGGAGGGAGCATAGCCCTGCTGACACCTTGATTTCAGACTTCTAGCCTCTAGAACTCTGAGAGAATAAATTTCTGCTGTTTTAAGCTGCTTGGTGGTACTTTGTTACAGCAGCTACAGAAAACTAATATACCAGCCATTTCCATGTGCCCATGTTTCCATACCTATAAATGCTTTACGACCGCTCAGGCATTTACCATCTAGTCTGAGTCTTTGTTTTATATTTATTCTTTAAACTATGAGCTTATCTTTAAGGACAAGAAGTCTTACACATCTTACACATCTCTGTACATACTGCACACTGGCACAATGAATGCTTAATAATGATTTTTTTTTTTTTTTCCAGCCACACCGCGCAGCCTGCAGGATCCAAGTTCCCCGACCAGTGATTGAACCCAGGCCCCCTGCAGTGAAAGTGCTGAGTCTTAACCACTGGACCTCCAGGGAATTCCCGAATATTTCTTACATGAGAAAAAAATGAGCCAAAGCTCTTGATGAATTGTAGAGATTGGCAGGAGTTTGCGAGATGGCCACAGCTGGAAAGGGCAGACAGGGATACATAGTAGCTGATATGAGCCTCCAGGAGTTTTTATCTTGGGGTGTGGGTCAGGGTAGGGGGAGTGATGATGAAGGAAGCAGCCTTGAGAGTAAAGGAGAAAGGCCCACCACTTCCTACCCCCAGGCTCCATGGCACATGGATGAATTACCAGCCATGATTTGTAAGAGCTGCGTGGGAGAGAAAAGCCAGAATTTTGCTAAGGTGAGGAATGCAGGCAACCTTCTGGGAAGTCATTTGGAGTCTCAGGCTGCTACTCAGTATGTGGGCCATCACAAAAGTCCCACTTGGTAAGCAACCACTCTTCTGAGGCTCTAGAGTGCTCCCCATCACTTGGTCGTCCTTGGGCCCCCCCAGTGAGCCCCGAAACTAAAGGAGGAACACTTGGTACTGCAGAGGCCTCCATGAATTATATGAACCCGCACCTGCATCATGGCTATTTTTCTGACTGTTTGGAGCTAGCCCACACCGTTTTGGTTATCGAATATTCGGAGCTGTTTGTTTGTGAGGAATGGAGGCTGGAGTGCCAGCAGAAAGGGCTGAGGAGGAAAATGAGCACTAAGATGCCTGAAGATGACAGTGGGCAAAGAGGTTACATGTCCAGGGAGGCTGAGGGTGACAGGGTTGGGGGCCTAATGAGCAGAGCTGGCCTTGGGTGTGAAACGGCTGGTCCACGGTGCCATTTGAACTCTCTGAAAGCTGCCTGAACTAGGAGAGAAGCATGGCTAGCCTACTTGGCTCCTGGAAGCAGCTGTCCCAGAAGAAAGGGCTTGGCCGGGTCTCAGAGCCCGGAAAGATTGAAATGGAGTTTGATGCCTGAGCAGGGGAGGTGGGTGCAAAAGACATTTATGCTGAATTCCACTTAGAGTTATTGACTTAAGTCAATTAGCATTGACAACTTTATTACATTCTTATCCTTCAAGAAGTATAATCTTGTATTTAATAAGTATGCTAACGTGATTAAGCAGAAGACTTTACTCCTGCCCACTCTGTATAAATTTTCTTTATTTCTATGTCCCTCTATGGAAGGAGAAGAAACATGAAACAAAAGCAGTTAACGTGTTTATGTGTTCTCTTTGAAAGAGTTGGAGGGAGTTTATCCTGCAGCCTTAATTCATTGTTTCCTATTTAGAGGGATTTAGCAAGATCAAAGTGAGTTTCAGCTATAGTCACCCATAAAGGTCCACAATCCTGCACTGCAGCCATTTTAGCACAGCATCAAATATGCTCCTGGACTCTCCTCTGAGATGTGGCAAATACAATTCATTGCCTTTGACAAGCACAGCTGAGCAGTGTATTTAAGAATGCTGGAGGGGCTTCCCTGGTGGCGCAGTGGTTGAGAGTCCGCCTGCCGATGCAGGGGACACGGGTTCATGCCCCGGTCCGGGAAGATCCCACATGCCGCGGAGCGGCTGGGCCCGTGAGCCATGGCCGCTGAGCCTGCGTGTCCGGAGCCTGTGCTCCGCAACGGGAGAGGCCACAACAGTGAGAGGCCCGCGTATCGCAAAATAAATAAATAAATAAATAAGAATGCTGGAGAATTAGGGGTACAGTGGACCTTCATAAAATTAAGATAAAATTAATGTTTACTAAGGGCCTAGCTTGGACACAGTTGGGTTTCCAAGTAGGTAAACCATTAATGACAGGCAATTAGAAAGAACATTCTAGTTAGTTACCTACAATACAACAGTATAGGTGCTACAGTTAAAAAAAAATTCTAGCGATGGACTTCCCTGGTGGTCCAGTGGTTAAGACTCCGTGCTCCCAGTGCAGAGGGCCTGGGTTTGACCCCTGGAGGGGGTTAGATCCCACATGCCACATGGTGCAGCCGAAAAAGAAAAAAACTTCTAGGGACAAAGCTAGTATTCATTTTGGCTTCATTTTTAGTTCAATTCAGTTCAAGATTTTGGCTTCATTTTTAGTTCAATTCAGTTCAAGATGCTGGCTAGAAAACCCCACATATGAGAAAATGGGAGGAGCAAATTCCTTCGTGCCCTAGAATGTTCTTGTAGGAGCTATAAAAAAAGATTGTTGGAAACCTTCAGCATTTCCTGCTTTATGTTTCACAGATGAGAATGTTTGCCCTGAAACCAGCCACCTACGCAGCCATTGGTTTCCCAAGCATGAGCTTTTCTCGCAGTCTCCCCTCCCCTGCTTTCCCCTGACTGCCAGTCCAGGAGGGAGAAAACAGCTAGGCACCAGTTGCTTCTGTGAGAGCTTTGTGGTTCCTAGACGGGAACCTGCCTTAGCCACAGGAGAACACAGAGGGTCTGGAAGCCCATCTAGAGCACAGGCCCACTTCATAAGAATGCCTGATGATGCAGATAGGAAGACATGCCTTCGTGAAAACAGCAACACTGCTCTCACAGAGCACAGACACAAACGCAGAGAGAACTAATTAAAACTGGATGTGTGTGTGTGTGTGTGTGTGTGAGAGAGAGAGAGAGAGAGAGAGAGAGAGAGAGAACAAAGAATTTTTTTTAGAAAGGGTTCTGAACCTAAAATGTAAAAAGAATAGCTGCTATAGTTCAATTTATGAAACCAAGAAATCGGCGGCACCTAGAAAGGGGCCCAGCACATAACAAGTCCTCGGTAAAGATTTTTGACAGACTGTGTTGACAGACAACCACTCCCCCATCTTTAATGCCTTCTCTGCCTTATTCAGCAGGCTTTCTTATCTCTACTATTTCCTTTCCAGCATTATAGCTGGTTAGTAACTCACTCTGCCATGTAGAACAAGATATGTAATCAGATAGTTTTCTAAGAAATTGATGTTGTTAAGGGAACCATTGTTTGATTGGGGAAGAATTTCAGAAGTGTTTATTCATTTACTCACTGATTCGACCAACACTCATCAGGTGCTTCTCATGGACAGACACTGCATTCGTTAAGTTATACAGCTGGGAAGCTGAGAGGAGAAATGCACCTGCTCCCAAAGAGGCCACCGTGGGAGAGACAGACAGACGCTTAGAGAATTATGATACCACGATATAGAGGGATGCAAACAGTTCCTCAGGATCCCGACGGAGGCAAAGACTAATTCTGCCTGAGTGGAGTGGGAAGGAGGTGACCTTTGAACTGGGATGATTCCAGGGCAAGAATGGGGGACAGCATTTCACACAAACTAGTAGAGCATGAAAAAGTGAAGGAACGTGGGGTGCTCTTGTTACAGAACCACATTTGTTTTGCCTGACGTGCAGCACAGAGAGTTTATTCACAAGGCAGCCAAGAGAGGGGAACAAGTCTCAAATCCACCTACCAAATGCTTGGGGCTCAGGGCATTCATGGCATAAAACAGCAAGGTGTCTTGAGGTGTAAGGGGCGTGGGGGAAGGTGATTGGGAAAAGGCGTGGTAACTGTCATTCCGGGCAGGTGTAAATAAGCTATGGGCCTCTGCGCATTCAAAAATGGAGGCACTTAGCATCATTTGAGGGTGGAGTTTTGGGCCCTGTGACGTCAAAAGGTCACCTAGTGGACACTTGCTCATGTCCAGTTGGAGGGTCAGTGGTCCTATCCAGTCTCAACCAGCTCAGCTCCAACTAGACACAGCTGACTCGAAGTTCCTGGAAAACAGCTCTAGCAAACATCTTATCGCTTAGGCTACATGCTGCGTGGAAGACACACCAGTCTTAAAACAACCCTGATTAGTGAAGGCAGGGGAAATGGATTTGACTCATTGCCCACGGTTTCTTTCTGGCACCTTGAGAATGGTAGTAAGATTGGTCTGAAGAGCATGGGGAGAAAGAAAGTGGATGTGAAAAGACAGGGAGCCTAGAAAAACAGACAGGGCCAGATTGTGAAGGCCCAAGGAGTTTGGACTTTATTCTATGCAATAAGCAGTCACTGAAGGCTGAGGTCCTTGAGTAAAAGATGAAAGTGGGGTAAGGGTCTAATCAATTGTTTGCTCCATGCCAAAAGCAGAGTTGATTTTATAAATTACATTTCACTACATAACACAATTTATTTTGTTTAGTATGAGAGCAGTATGAAGATGAATGGTCAATAAGGAAAAATGGAGATTGGTCGCTAGATCAATCTAGAACTGTTACAAGAGTCAAATAAAAATAATAAGGTTACATAGTTGAGAAATATCAAAGTAGAACAAATGCAAGTGAGCATAAATACAGTTTTTAAAATAAGAAGTCTTCCCATTGTAAACAATGATTATAGGCTTCAAAATATATTTAGGATTTTCCATGAGGTATTTATACCAACATCATATGTATTCCGAATCAAAGTCTATACTCCTCATTCCATTATGAGTTCACAGAATAATAAAATGCAATAGAATCTGGCAATATGGACTTCCCTGGTGGCACAGTGGTTAAGAATCCGCCTGACAATGCAGGGGACAGGGGTTCGAGCCCTGGTCCGGGAGGATCTCACATGCCGCGGAGCAACTAAGCCTGCGAGCCACAACTACTGAGCCCGCATGCCACAGCTACTGAAGCCTGCTCGCCTAGGGCCCATGCTCTGCAACAAGAGAAGCCACCGCAATGAGAAGCCCAGGCACTGCAACAAAGAGTAGCCCCTGCTCACCACAACTAAAGAAAGCCTGCACGCAGCAACGAAGACCCAATGCAGCCAAAAATAAAATAAAAAAGTCATTAGATGTCAAAGTGGAAAAAAATTTTTTAAAAAAGAATCTGGAAATATCAGCACAATGAAATTAAAATATGTGTCATTGCTTGCTTACTACTTGCAGTAATTTACAGACCAGACTCAATGACACTTATGGAAAATTTACAGTCACAAAAAGTTGAGAGATTTCTGGCAGGCCCAAGATAAATTTGTAGCTTAGCCAAGAAAATAATTCACATTTCCTACTTACCATTCCAAGGCTCTTCACACTTCTTATCCTGCCTTCTTTTTTCTTTCCATTTTTTTGTCTTATAGGTTTTGAAAAATGTAGGTAATTCTCTAGATTTCCTCAATTTAACTAGTTTTTAATGGGTCAGGAAACATCTAGGAACTAATGAAACCTTTGTATACTTGACAGGTGTACCTATGCTGTGTGGGTCTTCTCAGAAAAGTATTTTGGCAGTATTTGGTGGTGAGGGTAAGGAATCCTTTTGGTAGGTATCTTTGAAGAGAAGAGAAACAGTGGAGAGTTGCAAATCAAAGCCATTTTTTAAGCAAAAAGTGATTAATATTTGTCTTTAGATTTCTCTCCCTCTTTTGAATACTTTTGTATTTTTGTTTAAATAATCTTGCCCCTGCTATGATGAATTTTTCCATGCACTATAAAATCTGTGATTTTTCTTGTCCCATGGAGGGCTTACCTGAAAAGGAAAAGAACAATAGCTATTCTTGACAAGCAAAGAGCTGCTGCTGACTCAGTGGTCATTAAGTCCCAACCCTTGGGTATTTTTCCAGAGGTTAGGAGTGGGCATTATCGCTTCTCTGCTCAGTGAGCCCTGGCTGATGACTTAGACAGGTCAGTCACAGAAGCCATTTCTAGCTTTGGAATTCTGTTTTTGGTGAGAAACCAAGTGGTGTTGGTCTCAGTTGCCTACTCCAATGAGAGCCAACTGGCTCAGCCAGGTAAGGAGGTACATTCAACCTGTCTCCTCTCTTCCTCTCCACACATAGCATTGAATCAGGCAACCATGATGAAGTCTTCAAAAGGAGAGCAGAAATATTGGTAATTGTCAGATAATTCTTAAACTTGTATATATATATATTAATTAATTAATTTATTTATTTATTTTTATTTTTGGCTGCGTTGGGTCTTCGTTGCTGCACACAGGCATTCTCTAGTTGCGGCGAGCAGGGGCTACTCCTCGTTGCGGTGCACAGTCTTCTCACTGTGGTGGCTTCTCTTCTTGCAGAGCACAGGCAGGCTCTAGGCGTGCGGGCTTCAGTGGTTGTGGCACACGGGCTCAGTAGTTGTGGCTCACGGGTTCTAGAGTACAGGCTCAGTAGTTGTGGTGCACGGGCTTAGTTGCTCCACGGCATGTGGAATCTTCCCGGACCAGGGATCAAACCCATGTCCCCTGCATTGGCAGGCAGATTCTTAACCACTGCACCACCAGGGAAGTCCCTAACATGTATATATTTTTAAATACATGATTTGCCTTGATCTCAATAGCTACCTTCAGACTCTGAAACAAGAATGGAAGATTCCATCCACAATCCATCTCTTGGCAGCCAAACCCTCAACACACAGGAAATGTAATGCGAATACAGCCAAATTCAGTGCTTGGGCTGTTTGGTCCAGACGACTTCCCACAAGAGAGTATCTCAGTAAACGCATAGAAGGAGAGCTCTGTTTAGAAGCATTTGGAAATCTTCTTTGGGCCACACTAAGGAGTAAAGTGGTTCAATTATTCTAAAATATAAAGAAAAGCTGTACTGGCACTCATAATCTTGCAGTCAAACTAATGCTTCATTAATATTTTTACACACTAAGAAAGTCCTCTTCATCTACATTCTCTTTTAGTGGTGTTTGGAGTGGAAAAAATAATACAAGAGGCAACAGTTTGACTTTTGATGATGGAAATTTTTTTTCAAGATTCTCCAGAGAACTCTTTACCACTCCCTGTTCCAATGCTTTTTATTTTATTAACTGTAATAAAACACTTTATGTCATACTGTGCTAGCCCTTTTCATTAGTGTCTCAAAGCAAGACAGTGCTTAATTTAGAGCCCAGTCATGGTTAGGTCCAGGGAGATGACTGCCGGGCCCAAGCAGGAACCAGGCAACTCTGCCCAGTAATTTACATCATGAAGGGTGTATTCCCTTGAGAACAGGATTATCACCGTTGAGTTGGGCTCCTGCTGACAGGGCAGAAGAGGCAGTGCAGGTGTTGGAAACTTGGATGGAAAGAACTCAGGAAGGGAGGTGGCCATCCAGCTTCCTCTCACTGAGAACCCTCTCTCTTCCCCGGGGCTGGTCAGGGCCTTCAGGGTGTGACGTCAGATCCACTGGGCAGTGGAAGACCTGTGGCTAGGAACAGAGGTGGGGCCAGGACAGGGAGGTGCCAAGGGGGGCTGTGGATGCCTCTGCCTGGGGAGATCCCTGGGGAACACATGCAGCTCTGACAAGTTTGTTGCCCTCCTGCCCTTCCTGCTCACTGTCCCCTGCATTGTCTCCATTCAGCAATCATTCCCTTGCTGAGGCCCTGTTCCATGCCAGGAACTCAGCTATAGGCTGGGGACCAGGCAATAAAAGCAGAATAGTTTCCAGGAACCCTACAGTCGTTCCTGAGGAGCAGAGTTCTAAGGCAATAAACCGATCGTTGTTCTTCAAGGTACAGAGCCTGTATTAAGGGAGATGAGAGGACTTTGCTGGTGGTGCAGTGGTTAAGAATCTGCCTGGGGCCTTCCCTGGTGGTGCAGTGGTTAAGAATCTGCCTGCTGGGCTTCCCTGGTGGCGCAGTGGTTGAGAGTCCGCCTGCCGATGCAGGGGACGCAGGTTCGTGCCCCGGTCCAGGAAGATCCCACATGCCACGGAGTGGCTAGGCCCGTGAGCCATGGCCACTGAGCCTGCGCGTCCGGAGCCTGTGCTCCGCAACGGGAGAGGCCACAGCAGTGAGAGGCCCGCGTACCACAAAAAAAAAAAAAAGAATCCGCCTGCTGATGCAGGGGACACAGGTTCAAGCCCTGGTCCGGGAAGATCCCACATGCTGCGGAGCAACTATGCCGGTGCACCACAACTACTGAGCCTGCACTCTAGAGCCCGCGAGACACAGCTACTGAAGCCCGAGCGCCTAGAGCCCAAGGTCCGCAACCAGAGAAGCCACCGCAATGAGAAGCCTGCGCGCGGCAACGAAGACTAGCCCCCGCTAGCCGCAACTAGAGAAAGCCCGCATGTAGCAATGAAGACCCAACGCAGGCAAAAATAAATAAATAAATAATTTAAAAATAATTTTTTTAAAGGGAGATGAGATTTGGGGCCCAGGACTAGGAGACTTGAATGAGATCACTGCCATTGGGGTATGATAAAGTACCTCCACCTTCGCTCCTCTCATCCCTTACACAGGTGGCCAGATGTTGCTGGGAACTGGGAGTCAGATCAATTTAAGGAAGAACTTTCTAACTCAGAGCTGTCCAAAGATAAAATGAGTGGTGTTGAGGGGTGGCGAGCGCCCAGCCACTGGGATTGTTGGAGAAGAGGCTGGATAGCTACCTGGTGGGATTAACAAGGTCCCTTCCAGACCTAGTAGTCCATGAATCCACAGGGGTCTGGTCCGCTGGCAGTGGCAATTCTGGATGAACTAGTCTGCTCTGCTCTGACCTGTCATGAAGATAATGAGGAGGCCTGATCAAGGAAAGGGTGATGGGAAAGAGCCTGGTGATGAGGGAGTTGGGGACTAAGGGGAGGAGCGGGAGGGGAGGGGTATATACAGCTGCCATAACAAAGTACCACAAACTGGGTGGTTTTAAACAACAGAAATTTAATCTCACAGTCTGGAGACTAAAAGTCCAAAATCAAAATGTCAGCAGGGTTGGTTCCTTCTGAGATGTCGAAAGGAGAGTCTTCTCCAAGCTTCTGCCAGCTTTGGGTAGCCCCAGGTGGTCCTTAGCTTGTAGATGCATCACTCCAGTCCCCTGTCTTCACATGGCCTTCTGCTTATAAGGACACCAGTTATATTGGGTTAGAGGCCTACCCTACTCCAGTACAACCTCATATTAATTTGACAAATTAGATCTGCAATGACTCTATTTCCAAATAAGTTTACATTCTAAGGTATTGGAAGTTAGGACTTCAATATAACTTAGGGGGACATAATTCAACCCGTAACAGGAGGCAACTTGCTTAATTCCTGAGCCCTCCACTTTTCCCACCAGTACAACGCCAGTGGTGGCACTGCATGGAGAGAGGCTGGGTGTCTGGAGTGGACACCACCCCCTCTGTTGACCTGAGCTTGACTTTAGATACAGCCTAGCCCCCAGAGTGTTCCCAGGACTTCAAACTCCTGCCCTTCCCTAGAACCCACTTCTCCTCACAACAGTCACAGCACCCACCACTGGGAAACACGTGTATCCTGGCACCTTAGAGCCTCAAGGTCTCTTCTCTCTCATCAAGGTTCTCCCGGCTATCTTTCATTCGCACCCAGGCAGAGATAACATGCGGAGAGTGTGTGCTGGAGGGTTTTGTTTTTTTTCTCTTTTGGGACTCATCTTACAAAGACCTAGACAGTCCCCTAGGCTTTTGGCCTGTTTCACCCAGTGTTGGACAGCTGGTTACACTAAGTGTGTCCCCAAGATCTGGGGGGAGAAAGATTATAAGCTACAATTCTAGGAACTTCTGCCAGTGATACCTTCCATGAGATTACCAACACAGAGGCAGAATGTGGTAAAATGGGGAAACATCAGACTAGAAGCAGAAGTCTGAACTTCTATGACCACACACTACGGATGGGCCGTGTGACAGTGGTGGTCCCGTCACTTCTCCTCTCCTTCAGCTTTTCCAATGGTAAAAATAAGTTAGACTATTTTAATGCTGATGTTCTATGATTTCATAAAAGTCAGTATTCTATGATCTCACAATAGGTCTCTAAGGACCATTCCAATGCTGATATTTCATGATTTTATAATGGATAGTTAAGCTTTTTATGCTGGTTAAATGGAAGGAAAGAGGAGACATACTTCATTTCTCTGAAAGTCAGTTAATATCTTTGGCGAATGATGTCACCTTTGAGCTTCAATTTTCAGATCTATAAAATACAGAAATAACAATATGAACCTCATGAAATGGTGGGAGCGAGGGTGCTTGGAGAGATGTACAGCTCGGTACAGACTCCAGCCGGAAACCTCTCGGAACGTTTCCTCACCCAGAGGCCCAGCCAAGGCAGGAGAGAGCTCACCGAGAGGGACGGGAAGGGGCGGGGCGAAGAGGTGGACATGGTTCCCGCCCCGCCCCCGCCCCTCCCCAGATATCGCGAGAGGGCGGGCCCGCTTGGGTTAGGCGTCGGCGTCGCTCCGGCGTTAGGCCGGCTTCTCTCCGCGAGCCGCGGATGAAGTGTGGGTAGCCTAGGGTGCTGTAAGGGCCGCCCGGCGCGCTAAGGACCGCTAGCCACGCGGCGTCGGCTGGACGCCAGAGCGTCCGAGTCGTTGTGTCGTGACAACGACTCTGGTGGCTGTCTCAGCGACAGCAGGTGCGGCCGCTTCAGCCCCAGGCGGGCTTGGCGGCTGACTGGCGAGTCTCTGCTCACGCCCAGCCCTTTCCTTCCTGTACCCGGCGCCAAGCAGCGACGCTGAGCCGACCGCCGGAGCGACGGGCAATGGCGGCCTCGACGGCCTCGCACCGGCCCATCAAGGGGATCCTGAAGAACAAGAGCGCTGCGACTTCGTCTGTGGTGGCATCGGCCGAACAGCCCGGCAGGAGTGTCGACGAAGAGCTGAGGTAAGAGCCGCGAGGGACGGCCATCGTCGCCCGGGTCGGCCTGGCCAACCCCTTCTTCCCCGCCTGGGCGGCCTCGCCCTCCCCACCCCCCGGCACTGTTGCCGACCCCCAGCCCGACCCCGGACACCGAGCGCGGCGGGCGGGCGGGCGGGGCGGCTGCGTAGATGCGGCCCTTGTGCCGCTCGGGTCTCCCTCCGCCGGCCAGGCTGAGGGGTGGAGTGATTATAAAGAAGACAGGAGCTATGACGTTTGTTATGTGGGTTTTAAGTATATACGCATATATAATAATTTGAAAACATACACCATGATCTTTGAGCTTCTGGAAATTGGGAATATTAAAGAATCAAATTGAAGTTAAAGCTTCACCTGTTAAGCATTTATTATTTCTTCACTTCGTATCGGAGTGTCTTAAATTCAATGAGTAAAGTGTATTTTCTTGGCTTGGGAGCCCTTTAAGATCTACTCGCAAGCTAATAAGAGACTCCTCCGAAAAAGAGAGAATTTCTCCATTTTTCTAATTGCCCTTCTGCCATAGTCGTTCCTTTTTAGGTGAACATTACCACAAGAATCATGCCACATTCACTCTCTTGGGTCCTGGTTTGTCATTATCTCTGCATTAAAAGAAACCGAAAATTTCCCAGTCTGATCTATATTTAATGGAAAGCTACTTATTGCTAATTATTTTTGCATCTGCAACGAGAGTTTGAGCGCTTTCTAGTCTTTGTTCCTCTTGAAAGACATATGTAAGCTCAGAACAGTTCAGAAAGTACCAACTTAAAATGATCCCGTGATAATTTAGTTGCTTTTGCATACTCACAAATACATATGTGAAAAGATGTTGACCCATAGCATTGTGTGTGATAGTAAATAATTGGGAACAACCCAAGGTCCCTTAAGAAGGACTGGTGAAATATTAATTATGGTACATTAGTATAATGGGAAAACAGACCAGCCTTTAAAAAGAATGAAATAGATGTTAATGTGCAGAGAAAGATATCCAAGGTGCAGTCCTCAATGGGGAAAAAAAAAGCTGCAAAACCGTATATATAGTGTAAAATACAACACTGGGTTAGAAGTCCTCGGGGGCTTGGGTGTTCTAAGATACTAAACACATAAGGACTCTACATTCTGGAAGTAAGGCCTAAGAAAAGTTGTTGAAATCTGTGAAGTCATAAAGCTAAAATGAGGATGTTCCCGAAAACTTTGAATATTGGAACTAGGGCACACCTGTTCAAAAGGATCATTTTAGGGCTATAAAAGGAACTACAGTTTGGTGATGGTAAATTTATGGGGATTTGTGTTACCTAGAGGAAAACATTAAGTAGGATCACAGCTCAGAATCATGGCCTTTGGGGGTTGGAAAGGACCTTAATTTGTCTAGCACCTCTCCTACTCCCACTCTCTTTTGGATGCTTGACTCTCTTACGTTCTCCAACATGCAATTTTCAAACCTCTATTTGGGGTAAGCCGCTTCATATGGGAAGGGGGGGGTGTTGTAATGGGATTAAGAAAATAATCTTACCAGAGCATAGCTATAACAGAAAGACCAAGATAGTCTTAATAACAAAACAAACTATGGAAGGCTTTTATATGATTTCAGGGTGTTCAGCAGCAAGAATGTGGTTCTCACTAGCATTTAAGTTATTTACCTATTCTCCAGTGTGAGCTTCTTTTTGTTTGGCTACCAAGTAGCTTATTACTTTCTTCTGTCTTTTGCTGCTGCTTCTGTTTATTCTCAACTTTGGTCTGCTGTAATTTCTGGTGGCCCCACTCTGTGTGTTGGCCTCTTTATGTAATTGACGGGGGTTTACCTCCAGGTCCTTCTGCCTGGAAAGCCACTATACTAGACTGTCTCACCTACATAGGGCTGCTCCTTCTCTAGGAGCTGCTAACAGGGCAGATTGACTTAAAGGGGGCCTTTTGCAAGGCAGTTGACTTTGACTTATGTAAATTAGGAGGTTATAGTCCTGTCTTCAAAGGCAGTTACCAAGCCCTAATTCATTGAGGTTTATGATGTTTAGCTCTAAGTAGTAAAAGGGGATGGGTTTTTTCATGGTAAGTGTTATTTGACTGGAAGGGAAATAAACTAATTCTATTCGTAATACAGTACACATTATTATTTATGGCACAGCTCATGCAAACAATATTAGTGACTTTATGAGAGCCTCTTTGAACAGAAACAATGAAAGTATAGGTGAACACATTTGAAACAAACTTTTTATAATGTTTAAGTACAACCAGTATTTTCCCTTTCATGTATAAAGGACCGAAATAGCTCTTTCAAGTACAATGCACTTAAAATTCAGAAACTAAAAAGTACGGTGTAATGGTCTAACTTCAAATGTTGGAGCCAGAGTATTAGTAAAATAATCTCATATTAATGTGAAAATGACCGGGGATTTAAGTCAGTTCTCACTGTTCTCAGTAGTGACACTCTATAAAGTCACCACAAACACTGAGTTAGTTAATACTGAACTGTTACTCCTAGGGGGAATACAGACTTAGGTTCCTGTAAGCCTCTGGTCACAACATTTTCATCAACCAATCAGTCCATAACCTTTTAAAATTTCTGTTTCTGTTTAAAGACACCTAATTTTATACATATTGTTGATTCATCAACATTGAACACATGGCCAATAGCACTATATATAACTCATGCCTGAATGAAGTTTATCTAACACATACTTTCTCCATAAGACACATAACAATCATCTTGGGCTTAGGAGCACTGGACAGCACTTAAGCACAATCTTTGGGAGCCATTTTGAATGGCTAATTCACCAGAAAAGCAAAAAACATGGTACTAAATAGATAAAAAGGACACATTTACAGTAAGAGAGCTGAAGCAAGGTTTAGTCTCAGCTGGGAACATGTGCATCAGACAACTCAAATTTTTCCCTGCTTTATGCATGTCAGAGAGACAGAAATCTCAGGTATTGATTTTGGAGTTACAGATAAATTTTGGCAAGTAGTCAGATTTGCAAATACAGAATCCACGAATAACTTTCATTGGTGCCATTATCATGTGAAGTACAGTGGTAGTTTCCCTTTTCTGCACAAACCACTCCCTACCCCAACGCCATCAGGTTGTGAGAGGGTATAATTTAACAGAACATTTTATTTAACATAAAGAGATGTTACTAAGGGATTTTTTTTTAAGTCATGAGTTGTGCTATTCCACTGGTCTCTAAACTTTTTGATTGTGCATCATTTTAGTAGGAAAAACTTGAAATATGTTTCAAATATGTTTGTTTATGATTTATATACATATACTACTACCATTAGATAATATCTCAAGATTCAATATATACTTAAAGTGAGGTTTATATACTGCCGTATTTCAAGTAGTCTTTAGGATTTTTTTATATACAGTTCTTGTCCAACCTTTTTGTTTTTTTAATGTCCCAGTGGTGTTATCTTCTTATTCTCTGTACTTTGCATTGGTACTGTTATCTTCAGTGGTTTCTTCAGGTACCATTTGTCAGGTACCACTTTTTGAGGGTTAGTTCAATTAAAACTGGATATAGTCTGTAAATCCACATAATTAGGCATAGATAATATCAGTATATTGCAGCACCCTGCTCAACTAATTAGAACACCACTGTCATCACTGTGATTGTGGAATTCCCATTCTTTCTGGATGCTTTGAATATAGTGAACAACCTGTGAAGGTCAGACATAACAGATCTAGTGAGTAAGTACGTGTGTTTCATCAAAAACAAGACACCATTGATTCTAAGATGTACCATGATTTTAGGTAGCACCAAGAAAGAAAAAAATACTGCCAATTTTAAGATGCCATCCATTTTAAGACATATTCTGTTTTCAGAAATATTGAAGTGAGAAAAATGTTCACTTGGAATTGTTGAAAATATTGTGTTACTAAAGCCTATCTTATTAGAAGTGTTAAAGGTTAGTGATTAATATGGGGCCAGATTGCCTGGGTTCAGATCCTCTTTGCTACTTATTAGCTCTGTGACTTACAGTGCGTTATTCATTATATCCCTGCCTAGTTTAATTATTAAATGAGTTACTAAATGTAAAGTGTTTAACCCCGTACCTCACGCTCAAATGTTGGTCTTATTCTATTAGAAATACAGAAATCTAATTTTCCCCACTTTTGGGGTTGTTGTACACAGTATGCTTTGGATTCACTGTGTTCAATTCAAATTCTGTAGTAGTCTTAGGTAATGTAGGCAAATTCTGCTTGGAAAAATTGTGCTTAAATTAATTTCCTTTAATATAATTTTATATAAGCATGCTTCAGCTTTGTCTTTTTCTGCCTATAAAGGGATATGGAATACGGTCAAAGGCCCACTGAGTAAAGTTTTCCAAAAGTGACCTTTTATTTACTAATTGCTTTTATTTTTAAGTCTTAGTTTAATTGTTCAAGCTTCAAAGGCTTGTACTTTGTCAACCTACAGAAGTTGAATCTTCATTTAAGAAAGAACCATTTCTTGAAATGTGGGGTTAAAGTTTAACACATTGAAGCAAAATCCTGCTTCCCACTCCAAACTCAGCTAAAACTGTAAAAACGAGAAGGTCACAAGCAACAAGAAGTATGAGTAGGTCTTTGAGATGGCATCATATGAGCTAGCAAAGTGAAAGTGAGAATTGGTGACTTTTTCTGGTGCAGATTTAGGCTGCCGGAAAACCAATCACCCAAGAGGGAGGAGGGAGCTGAAACTAGCAGGTGCTTTCACCCTCACAGCAGATCTTCAGTGTAAGTGGTACTGTGCCTATTTTTTGTAAGTGGAGATGATGGCCCAAAGAAGGTCACACGAACAGTTTGTGGTAGTATTGGGAATAAACCAAGTCCACTCCTTGGGTTTTGTTACTCAACTGATGTTAATTCTACCAGAATTTAAGAGATGCTAATTTCCATATCCAGTGTCCTCTGCAGACAGTTTCTTCGACTTCATTACTTTCCTCCTAAGAATTTCCAGCATTCTTTGGAGTCTGTTGTTTTATGCCCTTACTGAAAGTTCATGGTTTTGCAAGATAATATCTCCTCTGGATCTTGACAGTTGTAAGGTTCTTTTCCTCTTAGTATTGTGGTGAAGATGTGGAGTGAAGCTTTGGATATATAAAACTTTAATTCTGTTTATAGTAGATAGTAAACTAAATGGCAAGCGAATGGGAAAAATTTAGGTTATATGTAATGTGGTTCTATATAATATAGCTTAAATCTTATATATATCTTGGAGTTATATATAATGTGGTTTAAACCTTCTCATAAATTTGAATGAGTTCTTTACATTTATGTAGATACAAAGAACTCACTCAATGAGAATGTTTCCAGTAAATAGGCAAAGGATGTAAACAATTCACACAAGGAAAGTAAAATAAGCATTTTTTCATATGATTTATTAGGTAATGAGCAGAGAAACATAAAACAGCATTTAAATATCAATTTATACCTCTCAGGTGGCAAAAACACACACAGATACCCAATCCTGGCAAAGTTTTGGCAGTTATTTGGGGACATTACAAATAGTCCTCTTTTTAAAAAAAAAAAAAGCTATATGGCAACATGGAGTGAACTACAAAGCTCTTGATAAATTTAACCCAGATATGCTTGTCCTAGCAAATTATCCTGAAAAGTCATTGAATACAATATGCACAAATGTTCATTTCTGCTTTACTTTAAGTAGGAAGACACTGGATTCAATCTAAATATCTAATATTAGGTAAATAGTTTGTTATTGAATATTATGCATGTAATATTAAAAAGGTAAAGACTAGAAAATACAAGCAGCTTATGATAAAATACATATACTGATATAGAAGCTATTTTTATATATACTATATGTATACTGTTTTGTCTATATTTTTATATATACTAATAGCTTGGGTATTTTTTCGTATATGTTAGAGTGGAAAGAATATACAGAAATCAAAATTGTTAGTGGGTTAAGGTACTAGGATTGTGATTTTTAAATTTTATCCTTAATTTCAAGAAAACATCATTTCTTCTTATATCCTACAATTCAGTTCTTTTTCTTCTATCATTGTCTCACAGAACAGATTTGCAGGGTGTTTGGGGGTACCTCTGTAACTTCAGAGGGCCATCTTCATTCTTCTAATGATGATAAATTGTCATTTTAATTCAATATTGTTAGCATCACTTAGGAAGTAGCTTGTTTTACTTTGAGATTAGGACACACCTAACAAAGTCATTTTGTATGTGTTTATTTATTTATTTTTTTTTTTTTGTGCGGTGAGCGGGCCTCTCACTGTTGTGGCCTCTCCCGCTGTGGAGCACAGGCTCCGGATGCGCAGGCCCAGCGGCCATGGCTCACGGGCCTAGCCGCTCCGCGGCATGTGGGATCTTCCCGGACCGGGGCACGAACCCGTGTCCCCTGCATCGGCAGGCAGACTCTCAACCACTGCGCCACCAGGGAAGCCCCTGTATGTGTTTATTTTTTAAATATTTTATTGTAATTTAATACACATACAGAAAAGTGTATTAGATGTAATTTTAAAGCTTAAGGAATAATTATAAAGCAAACACCCCTGTCAAGAAGAAGAATGTTTCCATCACCTCAGAAATGTCTCCTGTCTGGGACTTCCCTGGTGGCCCAGTGGGTGGGACTCCACGCTCCCAATGCAGGGGGCCCGGGTTCGATCCCTGGTTGGGAACTAGATCCCTCATGCATGACGCAACTAAGATCCGGTGCAGCCAAAATAAATAATAAATAAATAAATATTTTAAAAAAAAACAAAGAAAAGAAATGTCTCCTGTCCTTTCCAATCACAGTCTCCTCCCCTGTAATATAATCACTATCCTGACTTTTACGGTAATTCCCTAAGTATACATCCCTATACATTTTAGTTTTTGCGTGCTCTTGAACTTTATATAAATAGATATGTGCTAGTTATCTTTTACAATATCTTTAATAGGGAATCTTAATTGGACTGTATTAATACAGGTTTTATGAAACGTTTACCTGTGCTTTTGTGTTTCTGACTCGGACTTAACTCTGGCTTATCATTTCAGAGGCCTTGTCTATCAGGAGGGAACATTGAGTTACCATATAATGGGTCTCCCTTTGTCTATTAATTGAATTGCTTTCTTTACAAAATTAATCTAATTCTCTTAAAATTTGTATATGTCTTTAATTATCCTTCTGATCAGAAGCTTCTTGCTCATTTCTGCTGTCTAAAATCTTTAAAGTGTATCTCTCTTCACTGTGAGTTTCCTTATGTAGAATATGACCATGAGAAGACCTAAATCATTTGCTTTCTAAATTTACAGAAATTTGTAGATAATAGAGCTATTTAGCAAAATACAAATCTGAAACTGTAGATTTAGTCAAATAGAAAACTGACTGCTTTTTAGAAAAACTCATTCTGTAGCAGATCATAAATATTTCAAAATCATTTAAATTTTGCCTCATGTGGGACAGTGGGAGAAGGCATTCATACATAAGCAATTTAAACATTTTTTTCAGAATGCCTTATCGCAAGCCATTCTCACAGTGCTAAGTGAGATATGGTTTCCAGACTTGTAACAAAACTTTAGATTTAAAAATTCCATTTTTTATAATTTCCATGTAGAGTAAATACAGCCCAAGAGAGAATGTTTGTTGGACTTGCCTATAGTAACAGGACTAATGAAGGGTAGGTGGAACTTGAACCTTAAACATCTATCTCACAGTTGTATGTTACTGTTGTTGTTTTTTGCCACAAGACCAACTATTACTCTGATGGTCAGAAACTAGGCATCTAAAGAAATCAATACTATTTTAAAGCAACATCTATATACACAGTCTAGTTCAATCAAGTGTTATATACATACACACACTAGCAACATTTAAGTTTGATTAGTTGAAAATTCAGGTGAGTACCTTGCTGAATGAATAAAAAAGCAGTTTTTTGAAGAAGAAATGTTACTTCTGTGCTTTAAAAATAAATGACCCATTAATTTTTAGCTTCTTATAAACTTAAGATTTTGATTTTTTCATAGTGAAGAAACTTCTGTTTGGTGGGGGGCGGGAATGGGAGTTGTAGTGGCAGTCACCTGTGGAGTATATCTAGGCCAACATTTGCCTCTTGATAAAACTAAGCATAAGTAGGCTTAAAAGGAAGTTGTAGTTAATAGCATTTAGTCTGCAATTGAATATTATTCAGCCTTAAAAAGGAAGAAAATTTTGACACATGCCACAACATGGATGGAACCATACAGACATTAAGTGAGATAAGCCATCCACAAAGGACAAATACAGTATCAGTCCACTTATAAGAGGTACCTCGAGTGGTCTTAGAGACAGAAAATGGAATGGTTGTTGTGGCGGGGGTGAGGGGTAGTGTTCAGTGGGTACAGAGTTTCAGCTGGGGAAGATGAAAAAGTTCTAGAGATGGATGATGGTGATGGTTACACAATAATGTGAATGTACTTAATGTCACAGAACTATTCACTTAAAAATGGTTAAAATGGGGCTTCCCTGGTGGCGCAGTGGTTGAGAGTCCGCCTGCCGATGCAGGGGACACGGGTTCGTGCCCCAGTCCGGGAAGATCCCACATGCCGCGGAACAGCCGGACCCGTGAGCCATGGCTGCTGAGCCTGCGCGTCCGGAGCCTGTGCTCCGCAACGGGAGAGGCAACAACAGTGAGAGGCCCGCGAATAGCAAAAAAAAAAAAAAATGGTTAAAATGGTGAATTTTATGTTATGTATATTCTACCACAATAAAAATATGAAGGAAAAAAGTGATTAGCCTTAAATGAGGACACTGTGGGCCCTTTATGGTAGAAAGCAGAAGAGCATAAAGTCAGGCTCAACTGCCACGAGTGGGCACATGTAATTTTTAAGGTGACTCAAAACATGGAGAAGAGAATATAATATTAAAATTTTAAAACTGTCTTTCTTCAAGAGCAGTTCAAGATCCAGGTATTGGTAGATTTAGGAAAATTGAAAATATCTGCAGTAAAACCTCACCAATGTTGAGCAAATATGGAAAGGATGATTTGAATCTGTGTAAAATCTACATTGATTTTTTTTAAGGTAGTTTTATTTTTAAGTATATAACCAAGTCACAAATTGTATATGTAACAGATTGTTGGCTGGCACAGAGGTTGTTGATGTCCTTTTTAATGAGTAGATAAGGATTTGTAATTAAGGCATTTAATTATTGAGCACCTTAGTAGTTGTACAAATATTTTGTTGAATGTACACTAATGGATGTTCATAAAGCATTTACAAAGCATTTCTAGTTTTCTTAAGTAGATTTATTCCAGGTGATCTGAAACCATTTATCAGCAAATCGTTATATTTCTAAATTTTAAAAAAAACAACTGAGGTATAATTTTATGTGCAATCTAAATCTTTATTAATGGTATCTGAATTTAATGAGGTTTTCTCTGTAGTTTTATGTTATGATTATTTTGATTGTTATAGATACTGCTAAAAAAAATTAGGCCAAGGAAAATATTCTTGTTGTGTTTTTTATCAAACTATTAAAAATATATCGTAGATCCAAAATCCTTAACTACTGAGATCAGGCAATGTGTAAATTCCAGCTTTTGCTGTTACTCTATAGGCCAGATGAAGATTAAACATGTCATAATGTAATCGTTTTTTGAATGTCTGGTGAAGAATCTGTTTACCCCTCCATATCCACAGGTTCTGCATCCTCAAATTCAACCAATCATGGATCAAACATATTCTGGAAAAAAAATTTCCAGAAAGTTTCAGAAACCAAACTTGAATTTGCCATGTGCCAGCAACTATTTGCATTGTATTATATTGTATTTACAACTATTTGCATAGCATTTACATTGTATTAGGCATTATAAGTAATCTAGTAATGGTCTAAAGTATACAGGAGGATGTGCAGAGATTATATACAAATATTACGCCATGTTATAGAAGAGATTTGAGCATCCTTGGATTTTGGTATCTGTGTCAGTCCTGGAACCAATCCCCTGAGGATACCAAGGGACAACTGTAATGTGTTTTTAATATGTGGGCACTAAGTATTCTGTAAAATATTTACTGACACTTTATTGTAGTTACTTATGGCTTTTACCCAAGTCAGTTTCTGTTCCAAGAAAGTAGATGTAAAAATAGAAGTTAGCAGTCAAATAGAAATTGCAATGTGGGATTTGGATGTTCGTGAATTTTAGATGTGTACATTTTGTATCTTTCACTACATTGAGGAAAATTTTTTTTCTTATTATTGTAGTAAAAAGTCCCAGAAGTGGGATGAAATGAACATCCTGGCGACATATCATCCAGCAGACAAAGACTATGGTTTAATGAAAATAGATGAACCTAGCACTCCTTACCATAGGTAATGTTTTGTACACAGCATTCCTTTTTTGACTTGTTTCCATTTTGCATTTGACATGAGCTTCTGGATAACAGATGATTTGAATCTTTGTCTGTTTTTTTATATTTGTTACTGGAACACTAATTAATAACTCAACTGCATATTTTTGTGTAATAGTAAAAGTAATATGGAACTTTATGGAATCCATTTTTTACATTATAATTATAGTAGTAAATGTTTATTCATTGCACCTCAGTGGTCCCTAGCTGCTAATGATATATACAAAGTGACTTTTGCCTTCCTTAAAGTCATCTATTTGTAAAGGAAGATGAGAGCTGGGCTTGTTTGCTTCCTAAGTAGGTGTCAGGGGCTTATTCATTCTCTTTGCAGAAAGGGATAACTTCACAGATGGTAACTCTTCTTTAATCCATGCAAAGACAAGTGGACATTACTACTGTTTCATGTCCTTATTTTTGAACTTACATGATATTGTAGTTCATATAATTGCATTGTAATTGTTAGTTTTGAGTCTTCCAGACTCAAATGACTCATTATCATTTTTTTAATGAGTTGTAAAATGATAGTGTATGGCTGTAGTTAGTATGAAGACAAAAATAAGGCACCAATAAACATAATGAAATTCTAAATAAGTTAGAAATACCTAATTCAGATCATGCCTAGATTGTATTGAAGAAAATAAAGATTTTCAGGACTGAAATATTTTGTATTTGTCACTGAAGTAAAACAATATAAATCCAGAAGTTACTATTAAAATAGAGTTAAAGAAATTCTGTTTTAAATCAATGGATGAAACTTTGGAAGATAAGTTGAGATAACTTGATAATAGCAAAAACAGTAAAAACAAGAATTAACATGATTGTGACAAGGGGAGAAAAATAATGAAATAGGAGGTACAGATACTGAAACTCAGTACTAATAAAGCTTGAGGGAAGAAGTAGACATATCATTTATGAAAGTGATCCTTATTTTTCTCCTAATTACAGGTATATACTTTAAAACGTAAACTAAAACTTCTGTTGTACCAGAAGCCAAAGTCAATGCTTTCTTCCTTTTCAATAAAGGTAGTAGACATCCCTTATCTGTGTTGGTTGGAGATAACTATCCTAAAAAAATTAAGATCAAACATTCAAAAATAAATAGCTGTAGCCATTATTTTAAAACTGTTTATATTTAAATAATAAAGATAACCATTTTTCGCAATTATGTGGGGAGCAAATATTTCATTAGAGAGTAGATTGCGTAAGCTAAATAGCTTTTAAACGTCCTGAATTAGGTCTTAGGATCTAATTTTGTTATTTTACCTAACCTGTGTTTGCATAGATCATTTGTGTCTTATCTTCAGGTTGATGTACAAATACATATTCTAAAGCTGGATAGGGTTCTTTTGCATTATTTTTTCCCTGCCACTGGATGGACTAACTGAAGTTTTTTTTTTTTCCCCCTCCAGATGATTCGCGTTTTCAGTATTTATTTTTATAGTTGCAGTGGGGTTTTTTTTGCATGTTTTTTCTTTTTTTTAAATTATTTGAAGGCTTTTCTTGATTGGTGCTATACTTTTAAATATTTGCATCAAATAGAAACAGTGTAAAATTAAACTTCAAAGATGACAACAGAGCCATAAATACACTGATACTTTTAGTCAATAGAATTATGTTTCTCTACCTTGTTTTCCTGCTTGAAAAATTATAGTTCAGGTATTAATTTATAATGTGCTTATCATCCTAGTATGGTAGGTGATGATGAAGATGCACTGAGTGATTCAGAAACCACTGAAGTCCTGACCCCAGATATCTTAGCTAGGAAGTAAGTATTGATGACTATAAAGCATTTTTCTCATGCTGTTTTTAATTCTGCAGAGTTAAAGGCATTTTACTTTACTTGTACAAGTGTAAATAAAAAGCATGTGCTAAATAAATAAGTTTATCTGGTTTTTTCATAGCAACTTACATAGTCTTATTTCTAGGTTAAAATCAAGGTATGTAGATTGAGAACCAGAAGCTGGTACACAGATTCCCTGTGTCAGTTCCCTGAATGGAGGTTTTTCTGTTTTTGCTTTTTAATATCCTGTCACCTGGGTTTTAAAGATAGAAGTGAGAAAGGCAAAATAAGTTGAATTCCTGAAAAAAAGCTCTATTTGCTGTTCATGGGTTTGTCAACTTCCACTCTTCTTGTTTATTGGTTTCTATATACAGTCCCACTCTCTTGCTTTTTATGTTCCTCATCAGGTTATAGCTAGCATATTAATGATCTTTAGATGTTTTTATGAGACTAAAAAGTAGAGTGAGACACTCAACTAATATAAGACTATCACAGTATTGATTTCTTTTTAAATGATTGTTGTATAGATTAACTGCTGCTGCTGAAAGCTCAGAGCCAAAGTGTCGAGTTCGTGAACAAGAAAGCAGTGAAGATGAGGATAGTGACCTCTCACCTGAAGAACGAGGTAGTTTCTTTCTTTTACTGCTTTTAGCATTGCTAATAATTTTTGCTAAGATAAATACATTATATAGAAGACTGTCAAATGGTTTTCCTTTTTAGGAAGTGGATGGTGGGAGATTAAGGAGCAACATTTTTATAATTCAGATTCTACTTGTGTGGGTTTACTGTATGACAGCTCCACACCCCCCCCATTTCAAGAAAATATTACTGTCTGTAAAGGGATTAACATGTGTTCCTTTCTTTGTACTTTTTGTTCCTTTCTTTGTACCAAGCATCTATACCAGGTAGATGCTCAGTAAATATTTATTAAATTAATACATTTAGGGTCATTGAGTGTTTGGATGATCTTAAAGTGGATAGCAGTAAGAGCTAATTTCTCAATTGCTTGTGCTTTTTCTGTATTAAGGCAGTGGTGAAGCTTACCAAATGAATCAAGATGGTCAGACTTGGAATAAAGATTTTTGTTAGGTCCCATTGAACAGAAAGAACAGAAGTGTCACAGGAAAGGAGATAAAGATAGCCCTCTCAACAAGGATGAAAGAGGCTCTTTTAGCCCACACAGTACATACACAGTTAAGGCATTGCTACCTATTCATTGTTCCTGTTTTTACAAGTAATAGTTCTTATCTGTGGAGGTAAGGAAAGATGGAAAATATTTCACTTTGTTGCTTTTTGTAATTTTGAAGGATGTGAATGTATAATCACAGGAACTGAAAATTGCTTATATAGTTTATTTTCAATTATTTTTTAATAATTTATTTATTTTTAATTTAATTTATTTATCTGACTGCGTTGGGTCTTCATTGCTGCACGTGGGCTTTCTCTAGTTGCGGCGAGTGGGGGCTACTCTTCGTTGCGATGCGCGGGCTTCTCATTATAGTGGCTTCTCATTGCGGAGCACGGGCTCTAGGCACGCGGGCTTCAGCAGTTGTGGCTCACGGGCTCAGTAGTTGTGGCTCACGGGCTCGAGAGCGCAGGCTCAGTAGTTGTGGTGCACGGGCTTAGTTGCTTCGCGGCATGTGGGATCTTCCCAGACCAGAGATTGAACCCGTGTCCCCTGCATTGGCAGGCGGATTCTTAACCACTGCACTACCAGGGAAGTCCCTTCAATTATTTTTAAAAGGGAAGACCAAGCCTATGTATGTAGGAAAAAAGATGCAAGAAAAACACACACCCTCACAAAAAAGAAAAAAGAAATCGAGTAGTTTGTTTACTTGAAGGCTTGAAATGCAGAAACTACCTGTACTGTAAAGAAGTTTAGAAACTTTAGAACTACGATTCTGAATATTTGCTAGTTAACTGTCAGGATCTTTGTCGTGTGTAGCTGTAAAGGTACAATTTGCTATTCCCTCCTATCATCTTTAGAATGTAGTGTATTGAACAAAACTATGATAGTTTGAGTACTATACAAGAAAGAAATATAACATATAGCATAATCTCAAATTGTATTATATTATCTATCCTCAGTGACTTCCTGATTTATTTTCCCAAAATATACCCCAAAGGCCTTTGAAACGGTTTCAGATAGAAATTGTTCCTAGAGTTTGTTGATTCCTTATTCTCTGAAAACGTGATCTATTGAGAACAGGGAATTTTTTATTAACCTCTATGGTCAGTTTCATTAAGGGATTTTCCCTCAAATTGTAGTTCCAGGAGTTAGCCAGCAGGGGGAACCATTTCACTAGTTACAGTTTCACAAGTTCAAGTTCCCAGTAGTAAGAGTTACTGATACAGGTGTTTATTGCTTTTAAATAAATTACATGTCTGAACATCCTTGTTTATTAAAGAAATTCTTAGAAAATTTTATTTTGGGGACTTCCCTGGTGGCGCAGTGGTTGAGAGTCCGCCTGCCGGTGCAGGGGACACGGGTTTGTGCCCTGGTCCGGGAAGATCCCACATGCCGCGGAGCGGCTAGGCCCGTGAGCCATGGTTGCTGAGCCTGCGAGTCCGGAGCCTGTGCTCCGCAACAGGAGATGCCGCAACAGGAGAGGCCACAACAGTGAGAGGCCCGCATACCGCAAAAAAAAAAAAAAAGGGGAAAAGAAAAAGAAAATTTTATCGTGTAACTAGTAACATAACAATTAAAATATTGGCTGTGGTGTCAGATAGATCTAAGTTTGTACTCTAGGTATGTCACTTACCTAATTTGCCTAATTTCTCTGACCCTCAGTTTCCTCATTTCTAAATGGGGGGGCTATAAAAATATTTGGAGTCATTTTTGAGTATTAAATGAGATAAAGAATTTAAGACACTTAGCACTGATTCTGGCATATTGTAAGTACTCAGTAAATATTAACTTTTAATAACTTAAAATAATCGGTATATTCTCCATTATATTATTTTTTAAAATAGCCAAAGAAAGTATAAAAAGGATAATTTACTTGTCAAGTTCACATGGATAGTTGATTATTATTAGAGCTGGGCCTGAAACCTGAAAATTTTTGTACTCTTTGGCATTATGTTGCTCTGCCATACAAAGATTATAAGTAAAATTAATATTCAAAGAAGGTTGAGACCACTTATGTTAGCTTTCTACAAAATAAATACATAAATTATATAATAAATTTTGAGTATTGCAAAACTAAAATATATAACAAGCAAAACTGAGTTTAATATCTCTTAGAATTAAAAAGAAATCATCTTCTTAGACTATTAGTATAATTGACAAAAGAAAAATACCATAAGATCAACTCTTAGGAATAAGAAACTACAAATTAAAACAGCGTCATGGTGCCTTTCTTTCCTTTCAGATCAACAAAAATTAAAAAGAATGACAATATCCCTTTTGGTGTGAATGTGGAGAAATAAGTTATTCATATACAATTGGTGGGTGTGAAAAATGGTTTGGCTTTTCTGGACGGTGATATGGCAACATATGAGCCAAAAGCTTTAAAAGAAAATGACACCCTTTGCTCTAGCAATTCAGTTTCCCAGGCTTTATTTCAATGTTTCTCAAACATTTTTTACCAAGTGCCACTCAGTATACATGTAAACATAAAATTATAAAAATTAAAATTTCACAAAACATTACTTAACCTTTACTATATGTGATATGTTCTATCCAGTTTATTCTGTTTTGTTTCATTTTTTTAAAATGCTGGTTATAACTTACTAAAGGATTATAAGGCACAGTTTAAAAAAACACTAACTAGGGCTTCCCTGGTGGCGCAGTGGTTGAGAGTCTGCCTGCCAATGCAGGGAACACGGGTTCGTGCCTGGGTCTGGGAAGATCCCACATGCCGCGGAGCGGCTGGCCCCGTGAACCATGGCCGCTGAGCCTGCGCGTCCGGAGCCTGTGCTCCGCAACAGGAGAGGCCACAACAGTGAGAGGCCCACGTACCGCAAAAAAAACACAAAAAAAACGAAAAAAAAACACTAACTAATGTTGAGAAAATAATAGAACAGATGCACAAGTATGTAAGTTGAACCTTGAACAACATGGGTTTGAACTGTGCAGGTCCACTTATACTAAATACCTACTACACTACTACACAGTCTGCGGTTGGTTGAATCCACAGATGCGGAACTGTGAACATGAAGGGCGAACTGTAAAGTTATATGTGGATTTCAACTGTGAGGAGAGTAGGCACTCCTAATCCCCACGTTGTTCAAGGGTCAACTGTATATTACATCATAAAAAACAATGAAAATACAAAGGGGGAAATCAGAAACCTTTGACCAAGTTAGGGGATTAAATTATAACTCACTACTTTATAACCTTTTAAAAATTATGTAGATCTGCTATGTACGTGGCAGAATTTTACTCTATCTTCATATACTTTATTGTCTAAACTCTGGATTATTTTAAGAGTGAAAGGGTCACTAATACAGCTCCATCAGACAATAGGCATAAACTGAGACTTCCTGGGACGTTGTCATTCTAACTATACAGTAAGTGAGAAAACAGCATATACATACAACAAGGTATGATTCATTTTTATAAAAAATACATTTTTAGAAAAAAGTCGAGTTATAAAATATGATAATTTCTGAGTGTGGAGACTGAGTGATTTTTAAGTTTCTAGCTTTTTTTTAAACTTTGTAAGTTCTTTTAAGTTGCATGAAAAAGAACATGTGTTACTTTGTACTGAGAAAAAGTCTTACCTTTTTAGTAAATGTATCTGGTATTGGAGGCAATTAGAATCATTTTTTGTTGTTTTTTAATCTTGGCCTTTACATCATATGAAACTCATCACTAAAAATTTAGTCATGAGGATTTGGTCTTTTATTGATTTTTTAAAAAATTTTTACTTTCTTCTACAATATGGTACTCAAAGAGTAAAACAAATCACAAAAGTAACTTAGAGAAGGAGAAAGATGGCTGGCAAGATCTTGGTAGTTTGCAACAAATGTTTATGGGATGATGATATGGATGTTGATCTCGGAACTTTCCTTCTCCCAACCCAAATAGAGGCTGAAAAGTGACTGATCAGTAGTGACAACTGTAAATGCCAGTGTTTAGAACATAAATAAGTATAGATAATAAAAACTTAAAGGGAGGGACTTCCCTGGCGGTCCAGTGGTTAAGACTCCGCGCTTCCACTGCAGGGGATGTGGGTTCGATAGAGGGAATTAGGGGACATAGAGAAAGTACTTTGAATAGCCTTATTCTGAGAGATTTCTCTTATGCCTTTTTGGCATTAAAATATTTTTATGAATACCATAATAAACCTATGGTGAATGAGTTTTAATGCTCTTGACAAAATAAACAGTTGGCAATTTTATGTCGACTCCTTTTTTGTTTTTCAATTTACTGGTCTAAGAAATTCTAAAATCTTATAATATTTCTTAAAGTTGATCTTTAAAGTGCTATATATTGATAAAATATGGTCAGTTGTGTTGATTTACAGCTATTTTTGTTTCTGTGGTGAAGACTATAAATAAAGAATAGTCTAGAATCACTTTACTGTTCCTAATAACACATTTTTCTTAAAATTACTCTGGGAATGAGGTTATGTTTTTAGGCCAGCAATGTTTGGTTTTTTTTCCTCTCCCCGTCCCTTCTTCCCTCCCTCCCTCCCTCTTTAGAGCCAGCAATGTTTTAAATCATGGCAATTTCTTAATGGATAATAAGAATTTTTTAAAGGAATTTTTTCTGGATTATAAAAATAGAAAACTTGAAAACATTAAAATTACCCCATAGTTCCTTGACCCAGAATTAACGGTTGTTAATTGCCGAGTCTTTATTTTGTGTGTGTGTGCACATGTGCATGCACGCAGGCTTTGTACATAGTATGTATATGGTATTATAGTTTTCCTTTTTTCCCATTCATCTCTATCTGGAGAATTTTCCTATATCTTTAAATTTCCTTCACAAATATAACTACTAATGGCTCTTACTCTTAGTCTCCCATTAAGATGTACTTGAAGCATCTAAGGCAAAGGTTGGTAAACTTTTTCTATAAACGGCCAGACAGTAAATATTTTAGGTTTTGAGGGCCATATGGTCTCTATTGCAACTACTCAACTCTGCCATTGAGTACAAAAGCAGTTTTAAGCATTACAAAAGCAAATGAGTGTGACTGTGTTCCATAACACTTTACTTACCAAATAGACACAGGCTGTAGTTTGCCAGTCTTTGAGCTAAAGACGCCTACTTTTTTGTATCTTGTAGAAAAAAAGCGACAGTTTGAAATGAAAAGGAAGCTTCACTACAATGAAGGACTGAATATTAAATTAGCTAGACAATTAATTTCAAAAGACCTACGTGATGAGGAGGAGGATGAAGAAATGTCAGAGACTGCAGCTGGAGAAAGCATGAATACAGAAGAATCAAATCAAGGTTAGGTGTTTTGAAAATATCACTGAGACACTTGTGGTCCTTTGTACCTAAATAATATACTTTATTTTGCTCGCAACTTTGAAGAACGTCAGAAAATTTTTCTAAAATTCACTTTTTATGCCAAAAGTTTAGAAAATTTCAACCCCTGTTGGTCAGTTTCAAAATAATGTTTTTATGCTCAGAGTTGATTTAAGCCCATATGTTATGTTATATGTCTTATGTTGTTTGGTCTACTTGGCTTTAAGCAATGATGTTTGTCTTCATATTAAGCTATACTTTGTTTTTAATGGTTCAGATCATATTTTGTCTGTCGTAACAATGTCAATTAAGGTTTAAACTTTTTAAAGAAACATGTTTTTAACATGGAAGATTTGTTTTAACATCCCTTCAGGCATAAAGTATGTCATGTCTTTCCAGTGTTGATTCTTTTGACTGTTGGGTCAACAAATTATTTGGCTGATTTTTGTTTGTTTTAAGTCTCAGACAGGCAGCCACTGCAGCCTACCAACTCTCGATCAGTCATAGAAAATTGATTTTATTTATTTATTTTTCATAAACTGTTATTCTGGCATTCAACAAAGGTGAATCTTCTATACCATTAATGCAGATTTTGTGCCCATCTACCTACTCTTTGTGCTGCAAACTGGTGCTTTTGAGTGGAGATGTAACTTACTTTTTTTTTTTTTTTAACATCTTTATTGGGGTATAATTGCTTTACAATGGTGTGTTAGTTTCTGCTTTATAACAAAGTGAATCAGTTATACATATACATATGTTCCCATATCTCTTCCCTCTTGCATCTCCCTCCCTCCCACCCTCCCTAGTAACTTACTTTTATATGTTGTGCCTTGGATGATTAAGTCTTAGGAAAGTAAATAATTATTATATTATTGTTTTGGTGAGCATATATGAAATATAAGTGATTCTATGGTAGAACCTGATGACTGTGCTCATTATAATAGCAGGATGACAATATTTTTTTGTTATTCCATGTTATGCTTTTGCGTTTCAGTTTGTTTCATACAGCATTTTCTTTCCATTTTATTCACCATAGTCTGTTTAACTTGAACAAACTTTATCTTGAGTAATTATTGTTGTATGTCTCTCTCTTCTCTCTCTTTAAATTTATT
Source organism: Aethalodelphis obliquidens (assembly GCF_003676395.1). Classification (NCBI taxonomy): domain Eukaryota; kingdom Metazoa; phylum Chordata; class Mammalia; order Artiodactyla; family Delphinidae; genus Aethalodelphis; species Aethalodelphis obliquidens. The sequence goes on from NW_020837945.1 coordinate 72,910,901, forward strand.
ATCCATTTTTAGGTGACCTATCTCCTAGTTGGTCTTTGTTTCCCTGTTACCTATATCTTGGTGATTTCTTTTTATGTATTCAATGCAGATGTTTCTGGGTTATAACTTTTCATCAGTTTCTTCTCAGACTTTCAGTATCTATTTGTAGCGACTCTAACAAAGCATTGGGAATACCCTTCATTTGCCAATGGAAATTTGTACCAGCACCACTATGCCAAATATTAAAGGGATTTGTTTTTTAAGCCACAGCTTTTGAAAAATAAATCTGACCTTTTGTCTGTCTCTGCTTCTAAAACATTGGATTTCACAGATTTAACACATAAATACATTTTTTTAATTTAAGTGTAATAGATGATTAAAATTTGTATTAACGCCGATTTTTCTTCAGTGGAGATGAAGTACTCCTTACCTAGGAGTATATACTGTTTCGCTTCAATAACGTCCACAAAGATAGAAAAGACTACATAATAAGGCATAGAGAAGAAAGTTCATTATTTATTTTCTGTTCTTGGGCCCTTAAAAAAGTTTTACCAGCTTTTAAAATCTCCAAGGATCTATGGCACCCATTACTTTTTTATCATTTTCCTTCTTTTCCCCCTCTTCTACACTCCTGCCCATTCCCAGCTGTTTTATTACTGTTTTTATAAAAAGAAATGTGGCATGTTTAGACTCTCAGGAAATTTTTTTATCATTTTTATATCATAAACACAAATCTTTTATAGTTCTGGATATTTGAGTTGTAATAAACTCTTAGCTATCCACCTGTGATTTAGTCACAAAAGTGTTCAACCTGAAACCTATTTGTCCTGTCACTTAAATAGATACACCTGTTCTGCTCTTTATATTATTTACGGGGTATACAGATTCTTTCATATCATACTGATCAGTCTGCATGAAATACATCTTGTTTTTTAGATCTTTCTATTTGTTTATCATACGTAGCAGTGGAAGGAAACTTTAGCTCAGGTAGTTCCAAGTTTGGCAATACTCAACAAACAAATTATGTTGCTGTTTTTTCTTTTATCATTGCAGGATCTACTACATGTGACCAACTGCAAAACAAATCACAGAGCTCATAGAAGGGATTCGTTCAGCACAGTAATTGTCAGATACAAACCGTTACTATAACATACTGCTTCTTGTTCTCTACAATTCATGACTTAAGTACCAAAATGTGTACCAGTTATTCTATATTGCCAAGAATTAAATAACTTTAGAGACTAAATAGACTGAAAATGCCTAATTGATACATATATTCTTGTGCCTAGTACTTCACCACAAATACAGCATAATGTCATCAGTCCAAAACTACATTACTTTTGTAAGAACACTGGTTAATTTGTATAAGATATATAGCTTTTTATGCTTTAGAAGTTAATATCTTTTGGGGAGGGAGAAGGGATCTAATTTATTTTCTTCACTTCTAGATGTGATAGCTCTTATAAAAATTAGGTTTTTTTAAAATCAAAATCCAATTGGAACAACAGATCATACAGGCTGATAAATATTCAGTCTGAAAAGTATTTTAACATGCATCTTCAACTTGTCTGTTTAATTGAAAAGAATTATAAGAGTTACTGTTGCATTTTCTGGTATACTACCTTTAAAATTCCTGTTGAGTTTCTTTTATGTTTACAAGGAAAGGATTAAACTTTTTCTCATCAAAATTAGCTTTTTCCACAAATAAATTATCAGGTTAAACTTGCACTAACGTCTGCTCTGACTTTTTTTTTGTACTCTCGATGGGCAGACTTCAGATCAGTTTTTTAAATAAATATAATTCTAATATAGTCTCAGCATTCCCTTTATCTACTTGTCTTAACTTCCTACCTTTGTTTCTTACTCCTTTCCACGCATATGCACAGAATCCTTTACCTTTATAAAGGATCATAAAGATTGTCGTGACATTAGGAACTTTTCCTTTTCTCACATATTCTGTCATTTGCTGCAACAATGAAAATCTTATTTTGACTATCAATGCCTATTAGTTCTTCTAATACATGGAGAAAATAGATTGAATAGCAGCAGTACTATAGACAGGAAATACAATTCAACTGCAGAATTTCTACACCTCTGTGATTTACAGCTTGCTAATTAAAGTGCTATTATTAGTTTATTGTTTGACTTAATTAGACCTTAGAAAACAACTAACTGAGGCTTTGGGGGGTTTTTTTTGCATGATGAGAGAATTGTGTGTAACCAGTGATATGATGATAGTTCCTGAATGTATAGACAGAAGTAAATCTGAACACTTTTTAAATTTAAAAACCTTAAATAGTTCCTGCTTTAAGGGAATATCATAATGTATACTATGACAAATGTACTTTATTCTTCTAACACAGTAAGATTTGGACTTCTTCCCTGAAATGAAGTGCAGTTCCTGTGTATCTTAGTTTAGTGATGGTTTCATTTCTAGTCAATTATTTGTATCTTAATTTTTTGTTAGTACCAAAGGAATCCATTATATGAACAGACTTTTAAAATAATTTCTGTATACTGTATGTATGTATGAATTGGCTTTTATTGAACAGCTTTTCTTCCACTTGCAAGTTTATAGAAATATCAATATGTCAAAATAAATAAGAAGTGGGAGAATTCTTTGCTGTTAGAAGAATGTTTTTATTAATTTGAATGTCTTTTTTTTTAATGGAATCCAATCAGTACTTTTGAACTGCAGGTATAGTGTTCTAACTAAAACATATTAGCTAGTAATACTACTGATTTATAAACAATGTTTATCTCTACTTTCTGAATTTAGAATGTTGAGGTATTCTTACCTGTTTAAACCTGTTTGGGGGTATTTAAGCTTATACATATGTGTGTACATATGTTCATGCGCACAGACCTCTGTTTTTGGTTTTCTCATTTCGAGTCCTTAGAAAGTATCCATATGCTCTTTATTTGTAGAAATAGCTGCTATACAGTGAAGAAAAGGTAAGACCTTTAACAACTGATCCTTTTGGTGTTTTCTACAAACTATTTCTTGAAACTTAAATCACAGGCAAACTTGCATTTCTGGTTTCAGGAAGTAGATAGTTATGTAAGAGGAATAAGACATGGCAAATAGCATGCCCAGTAGGATTTTAGGTAGTCAAATGTGACTGAGTAAAACTGTTCATCGTCATGAATTCCTAATTGACACAGTATTGAACTATACAAAAAATGGACCTTCATGACTCAAGTTAGATTTTCCTTTGGAGAAAGTTATCTGTCAGTGTTCAGTTCTAGCCAAAGTAGATTTTACTTTCAATTTTTTAATCAATATCTCTTCTCTGCTTAACTCCTCTGATGTCATCTTTTCTGTTTATTTTTCAGTCTGAAATTCAGCAATGATGCTCTTTAAAATCTGAGACATATAATGGTATAAATGGATTGTTAAAAATAACTTTAAATTGAAGATTAAAGCAAAGTGCCATTTTTCCCTAGACTTCCGTTTTGTTTACATTTTTTCCTCTTAAATTAGTACACCGAACATATTGTAATAAAATACAGTATATGACGATTGTGTGTGGATTTTATTTTCTTGTTACCCAGCTATTGTGTTCCATTGGCTAAATGTTCTGGATACCAGGAGAGGGTCTTGAACTACACTGTGACAGAATAGTTTGTTTAGTTGCCCAGCATTGTGCTAGGTGTCCAATATATAATCCTCAAAACAACCACGCAGAACAGGTATCTTCTCAGCACTTTATAAGTGAGGAAAATGCTCTTGGCCAAATTCTTCAGTCTCAATGTCTCATACATGCCAGTTGACAGGATTCAAATCCAGATGTAACTAAATTTCATACTCTTTATCCATGCCATTTTAGATGTAGAAATTCCCTCATTTTTGCAGTTGTACCTTACAAGTAAACTTTATTTGGATTATTGATACACATCGTGTGCTTTAGGAGTAACATTTTTCAGGTGTTTAGTTTGAGTTTTTGTTTTTTACTTTAATCTGAAGAAATTTGGAAATTTTGTTTGAGGTTTATATACCATTGAGGAAAAATCTCAAAAGTACAATTATACAGTGGCTGGAGATGTCTAAATTCATGTGATTTGGTTTGCATTCCACAAGTTTGTCTCTGAACAGAATGTTTCAAACTCAAAAAATGATTTTTTTTCATAGACTCCGTGTTACAAAGTAAGTACCAAGCTAGCCTGTCAAATTAACATATACCTAAGCCAGCATTTCCCAGTGTGTTCCGTGAAACCCTCAATCCCACATGTTCCATGAAAAGGATTCCATGAGCAAATGTGCTTTGCACATGCTATATGCTTTATTCCCCTACCTCCCAGAGATTTATAATAATGCACATCATCATATTAAAGAGTCTGAGACATCCTACTTAAGGAACTGTTCAAAACTTGGTTTAACCTAGTATTTATCAAATGTTTCACAACCACTCCCAACCCCCTTTTCCCTCAAGTAGAATTCCAAATAGGAGTAGGGAAATAGTCTGGGATTTCTAATATATGAAAGTTGAACTTCCTCCTAAAAGAAAAGAACAGTTTACCATTGAAAGAGGGAAGACACGGTAGCAATAACTGCACATTGCAGATTGTATATAATTTGCCAGATATAAGACTTTAATTTTTGGTAACTTATGCAAGAAACTGTAAAATACACATCTGGGACAGATGAGGGTGTGGTTGATGTGTTTGGTTATAAGCTGCTGTGGTTTAGTATTGATACAACTATTGCTCAAAGACTTGCTGCTCTAAGCAAATTTCCAAAATGCCTTGTCCTCCCCATCAGCTCACATAACTGGTTGACAAGAGCACATCTGCTACTCATTGGGAAAATAGAAGAGCAGATAGCAAGTGTCTCTGGTCTGTGGCTTACACCCCCAAGCCTTGGTTAGCTGCCCCAGTGTTTGGGGGGGGATGTTGGGGGTGGGGGTTGGCTCCTACACTTTAAATTTGGGGTTGACTCATCTAGTCTTTTATTTGAGGAATTATTGGTGGGAGGTAATGCTGAGAGGAGGTAAGTGAGGGTGGATTTGGCAAGTGTTCAGTCATGATTTTATCTCAACTGCCCGACCTGAAATTTTTTTCGGTAAGTCTGCCAAGTGAGTGTTAAGCATTTCAGTTCTGTTACCAATGGGAATTATTGTAATTGGAAGAAAATACACATTTTTGTTCTCCATTTAATTATTTTGGATTGTTGACTGTGTTGACTAGAAGCAGAAGAGGATTGTGCAGGCTGATCTTTGGCATCTTAATATCATTTGACCTCACTTTTTAGGCAAAGGGATTATAAGCAGCTTTGCAGTGTGCCTTGATCTAATAAATGTTACAGCCTGAAAAAGTGTTAACCAGCAATAGACCTAACATGCATAGGAAGAAGAAAGTTTAATTATATTCTTGTTTAGTTATACTCCCTGGTATCTGCAGTATCACATAAGCAGTTACTTAAAAGATAATATATATATTTTCATCTTCATTTGTAAAAGAGATTCCCATGTGAAAAATAAGCACTTTATTGTAGGGCATCATGCCAAGCTAATTGGGAAATATGGACGTGAGACTCTTGCCCCGCCTTTAAATATTTTAGAAGTTACATGTACATACAGAGCAGAGAGCACACTTTGGGGGGGAACAAGGAAGGAGTAAACTACACACTTACCTTCTCTAGTCATTCTGAGGAGGCCTTTCTGGTAGGGAAGCCCGGGCTAATTATTATTAGCAAGACTTTGTTATTTAGCAGATTACTTACGCCGTTTTCCTGAAGGTAAGATTTCTTAGTGATCTAAGACAAAATTGTTACTAAGCAAGCTAGAAAGTTCCCACAGAAATCAAAAATGTTAAATGACCATTTTTTTTTAACAAAACAATCTGAAATGTTGGATTTTAAAAGTTAAAGCAAATTTGTGGATTGTTGCGAGTTAACCTTCTGCTGCCATTTTTAGTTATCCCTAAGTCAGGTTATTGGGGGAAAAGGGGTGGGTTGAGAGGGTCTGGGGCAAGACCACAATTATGGGAGTCCCACTGTAGTTTGAAGCTATCAGGAAATGTGCTCTGGTTCAGTGCTAACTTTGAAAAGTGGTCCCCACTTGTCCAAGTAGGAGTATCTTGAGTTTTTTTATGGCAAATGACAAAGTATAGAATTCAATCCAGGAATTTTAAAACCAGCCCGGGGGTGGGGGAATGGGGTGGGTAGTGGGAAATTGGTCAGACTGCAAAGTGGATTTGACCCAGAATAGTATTCTCTATTCTAAGCTTCAAGCACTGTTCGGAAGACGTGGACTAGAATCATCTGAAATTTTACAGTCTGGATGAAGACACACTGATAAATGTAGAGTTTAGGGGAAAAGATGTTTATTTTTGAGAAGATTATTAAATATGTATTAAGCACCAACTGTGACCCCAGAAATTTGCTGGGTATTGTACATAAAAAGGTAAATAGATGGTTCTTAGAAAAAAGGTATGCAATTACTGTGACCAGAATCAAAAGATACAAGAACAGAGGGTTCAGATATCTATTGCTTACATAAGATGTCTCACATATATCAAACACCACATCTAAAACTGAGCTCTTTATTTTTCCTCTATTCTTTTTTTTTTTTTTTTTTTTTGCGGTACGCGGGCCTCTCACTGTTGTGGTCTGTCCCGTGTCGGAGCACAGCCTCCGGACGCGCAGGCTCAGCGGCCATGGCTCACAGGCCCAGCCACTCCACGGCATGTGGGATCTTCCCGGACCGGGGCACAAACCCATGTCCCCTACATCGGCAGGTGGACTCTCAACCACTGAGCCACCAGGGAAGCCCTCCTCTAATTATTCTTAATTGCTGTATTCCCCACCCAAAACATTCTCCCAAAATCAATAACTTAGCACCATATTATTTCTCAACTTTGATTCCCTTCGTTCTCTCAAATATGTGAAAACAATCCACTAGAAAGCCCTTTTGATTCTACCTCCATGATGTATCTTAAATCTCTCCCCTACTCCAATCCCTACTACAGTATCATAGTCAAACCACCATCATACTTTGCCTATACTCCTACCACAGCCTCCTAAGTACTTGATTTCCCCACTTCCATTCTGTCCCTTTCCAATCCATCTTTTATAACAGCAAGTGTTGCTGCCCTACTTAAAGCCCTTCAGTGATTTCTCTACCATCCTTAAGAATGAGTCCAGATTTCTTAGAATGGCTTAACAAGACTGTGTGCACTGACCCCCAAATACCTCTGCAAATCTTCTCGTGCCACTCTTCTGCATAATTATTATAGTCATACTTTTTTTTTCATTTTCTCAAGTTTACTGAGTTTTCCCCCCTTTTTAGGCCTAGGCATTAAAGGTTACACTTCCTGAAATGCTCTTCACTAATTCTTCATATGGCTTTTGTTTTCATTATTTAGGTTCAGACATGACCTCTCCAGAGGTGCCATTCCCTGACCATCTTATCTAAAAAGATGTCTTTCCTATTATTCTCAGACTCTTGTTTTCTTATCTGGTTGGTTTGCTTTGTTGTTGCCTGACTCCCTCTCTAAACAGAAAGCTCAAGGCAGGACCTCTTTTACTTACTACAGTATTCTCAGAGCTTGGTATAGGTCATCTCAATAGAAGCCTCAATAAATGTTTATTGAATGAATAAAAGGAAGATAATTGTTTATAATGTGATTTAACTTTTCCTTCCCGTTACTCTTTAGCATCTTCATATACTTAATGCTTGAATATTAGAACTGGAAAGGATTTTTAGAAATCAACTAGTCTAATGTCCTTGTTTTTCAGAGAAGTCAACCAAAGCAAAGAGAAGTCAAGATTACCCATCTGGTTTTTGGCAGAGAGTCTAGAATCTAGTTTCTCTGACTCTATTTTCACAATAAATCTCTCCTTGGATTGAACAACTGTGGCCCTGTCTAGACTTGGTGGTTATATTTTTTCATAGTGGAGGGAGTTAAGAATTATTAACTCATTATTCAGGATTATCTGAAAATGAGTTCTTCCCCCCAAGTAAAATTTCTCAAAACTGAGTTACCCAAACTCTGCCTTTTTTGTTGTTATAATGATACACTCAATGATACACATCATATGTGTATAATTAATATACGATATTGTATTAGTTTCAGGTGTGCAGCATAGTGATTCAGTATTTTTATGCATTATAAAGTGATCACAGCAGTAAGACCAGTTCCCATACATCACCATACAAAGTTGTTGTAATATTATTGACTCTATTCCCGATATATGCATTACATCCCTGTGACTTATTTATTTTGTAGCTGGAAGTTTGTACCTGTAAGCATTTTGGAAGTAAATCTTGCTAAAGAATGGTGCATTGTCCAAGATTCACATACCAAGGATCCCAAACATAATCTTTACTTACTGACTGGTTTGTTTTTATCAACATTGATTATTGTACTGTCTGAAATACAGCCTTGCCCTCAAGAGCACATTGAAGGGATTTTTCTCAAGCCTTAACATGCTGGTCTTTTTTAAAAAGTAAGACATCTGAGGGTAGTTACCAGTTTCTGGATGAGGCCTTTGTGACTGTTTTCCTTGATGCCAAGAGGCTTGTTTCATTTCCAGCTTCCTGTCTTTGTTTCTGGCTGTAACTGCCAAAAAGCTCACACCAGGGTGAATGGGTTGTTACTGTAATGTAATAGTCCTTGAACTTATCCCAGCCCTACCTATCTTAGGAAGGTCTTTAACACTTTTGAAAAGATATCAGTTGTCGGGTCCTGTGGTCCAGCCAGAACATGAATCAAAAAAGTTACAAATTTTGAGAACCAGACTGAATACTTAGCTTCTCTTCTGCCCAAATTCCAGAAAATTATATTACATGTGTTGATGAGATTTTCCTGAAGAATTAAAATGGAAATTTAGCTATTTAGCTATTTAACTTCTTTTAGCTATTTTTCTTGTTTAGTTATATAAATACAAGTGAGTGAAAATGTGATGACTTTTCAATTATTTTGAATGATGGAAAAATCATTTGCTGGATTTACATATAGTCAGAGGTACCAAGAAAAGACAGAAGTTTGGAACATATCTTGAATATTTCAGATACTCTACTAAGTATATTAGATAAATTAACTCATTTCTTCATTTGATTTAGGGTCACCTAGATCAGGATGATCTTGGTGAGAATTGACTTCATTGGCCTTGTGAAGGTGGAAGCCACATTGCAGGGGGCTGAGGAATGAGTACAAGGCATGGAAATGGATATTGCATGTGTGGGCAGCTTGTTCAAGAACTTTAGTTGTGAATGCGAATATGGGGATAGAACGATAGGCAAAGTGGAGCAGAGATTTGTATGTTTGTAATTATATTTTAGAAGATGTTTAGACTTAGGAGATAGAGAAGGTTCATCTTTGTATATAGGTTAAAAATGCACATATGACTAGATAAAGTTTAAAAATTAATCATCAGCAGTAACATTTGAAAAGAGACCTATGAACGTACCTAATAAATAACCCTGCCTTACTGTTCTTTGAAGTACCTACCTCCTTATGTGTACAAATTATAACATACACATAATGTTCATTCATCGTGGCATCATCTCAGCCTGTTTGTTTAATGCAATGCCTAAAGCATATCATTGTTTTCTGTGTGTAGGTTTATGACCTATATTAATATATTCCACGATTTTGATGTCATTTGCCTCCAAAAGATCATCTATTTTTAAACCATTAATTAGTCTCTAAACAGGTGGCACAACAACTAAGAAATCTTTTTTAGAGTCAGAGGCTTTGGTATGTATTAAGTTAGAACCCCAGATGTTATGCTTCTTTGTTCACACATTTTATTAACAAAAGTTATTGCATCCAAAATTTAGTTATAATAAAAATTAAAATACCTACTGACAGCAAAAAAAAAAAAAAGGCTACTGAGAAAAACATTTAAATTACCATCACCTATCTTTTGTTAAATGAAATTTTGGACAGTAAAAGTGGCAGATCTTAGAGAAAGGGGATATTCCAACGCCCCAAAACAAAACACTTGAGCACAGAGCTAGACAGCTCGGAGCTAATTTTGGAACTCAGAAGTCAAAGCAAAATTTTTCTAAAGGATATCTGAGAAAAAGCAGACTTTACGTTCACATTCTTTTGTTTAAGCTCAATGTGTACAAAATTAAACTCATAAAATTTCCGTACCAAACCATGCCATAATTGTGGAGCAGTGTCTTCCTGTCACCCATGCTATGCAAAGCCATCTTTGATGCCCTCCCTGCCCTTACCCTAACATCTTATAAATTACTAAGCTCTGTCAATATTACCTTTAAAATATCTCTTGAATGTGTCCTTTTCTAACTTCTCTGTAACTCTTCTCACTCTGATCCTTTATTATCTACCCTCCAACTAGTCTCATTCCTTCAGTCCTTCCTCTGTCACCCTTGCTAATCTACATCCATCCTATTCCTGGATGTTAATTGTCTTTTAAGACAAACCTAATCATGCATTAAGATATTCCTGGTTTGGAGGGCCCTGGCTCCCTACAGCCTACTGGATAAAATCAAAACTCAGTTCGTCCTTAGGTCCTTTCTTTCTACTCTCTATATATTCCCTTGGTTTGTGTGAAGCTGGGCTGCTCTTTTTTCACTAACATAGCTCGGGCTTTCTCACCTTCTTTTTCTTTTCTCTATCAGCCTCTGTCATTCTGATCTTTCCTGTCTTTTAGGTCAAGATTCACTTCTTTCATTAAGCTTTTTCATATGTGGTGGTTTTTTTCCTTTGAATCCCTGTTACATTATACTTATTTCTCCCTTAGCACATTCTGCTCTGTGTTATAATTATGTACCTGTCTTCTATTCCCTTGGACTAAATACATCTTTCTTGTATTTCTAACACATAGGAAAGTGCATGACAAATGTTTAATCATTCTTGAGTCTTGAGGTATATTGACTAGTGAAACGTTAGATTGTGATTCCAATCTGTAATGATGGAGCCCTAGGGTCAATTAAAAGGAGATGTGGGTAGAGGGAACAGAGGAAATTTTGCATAGATTCCAGTGCCTTGGACCTGTTCCTGTATTGGATGTAAGGAAACATTACAGTTGCACTGCTCTTCCTTCCTCTCTAGATCTGGGCATCAAGCAAACTTGCTGGATTGCCAAGGTATTATCTATATGCAGATCCCAACACATGGGATTTGGGGTACCACAGACACATATATTTGGTTTAGTTTGAGGTGAGTTTATTCACCCTTTGTAAGGCCTTACAATATTCAAAGGAGATATGGATTAGTGATAACAAGGTCCCTCTCTCAGAGGACTGGAGTAGATTTGGCTTGAATAGCTGTCTGCTTCCAAATGCTGGTTAGCAGAAAAGCGCAATGATATTTTATATTTCTCAGGGACACGTGGGTCCATGGAGATAAAAATGTTAATTTCAGCAGATGTGTCAATTTTACTCAGGGAGAAGGTGTCAGAACACTGTACCAGCACCAAAAATAGCTTCTTGAAGGCATTGTGTGCCTGACTTTAGAAAGGTTAAAAATAAAAATACAAAACATTTTTACATACTTTTCAAATGGTGGTAAAATATGTTATGTGTTACACAAGGACTTTTTAGTGTGCTTATTTATTATTAGGGTAGTTTCTTGCATAACCTAAGTGACAAACATGTCTGCCGAGTTTTCATAAATTCCCAGGGATTTTTCATCTGCCTCTTTCCTCTCAAGTTATTTACTAATATGGAAAGGCTTGTTTAAGAGCATTTTGTTATCCACATGCATCTTAATCCAGTTTTGAAGAGAATTTGGTTTTGGCTGCTACTCAATTCCAAGAGAACATATTAAGTAGGGTGGGTGACTGAGTAGCTGGTCGGCAGCTGGGTTTTAGAATATCTTGGCTCTTAATCTGGTTTGTTTCAATTGCACATTACTCCAATTTCCTTCTTACAAACAAAAACAAGATTTTGCTAAACACTGTGAAAGTAAGGGAAAAGTTACTAAAATATGAAATAGGGTGAATTTGTGGATATGGAATCCCTTTAGACTGTTGAAACAGACGATGCCTTTTTATTATTACACAGAGATGGCAAAAATAGCACCACTGTGATACTACTACGTGTATTAGGTTTTACTGAGACTGAAATCACTTTCCCTGAAAAGTAACAAATACAATGAAAACTTAACATGATATAGTTCATTCCTAAGGTGACTCCAATAACTAGCATGAGGTCCACTGTAGATCTGAAAACGTGGGTTACCAGAAATATTGACGAAGTTTGTGCCTGCCTTGGGTTATCAGCTAACCTGACAACTGATTTCTAACTTTCATCTTTACACATTGTATAACATCCATAATGATTTTTTTTTTTTTTTTGGTCAGTTTCTTGAAGCATCTTATAAAGAATGTTATATAGATGCAGACTATTACAGATATCTTAGAAAATCAAAGAGCATCTTTCAGAGAAGGTATGTATATCAAGTCTTTTGGTGCAAGGAAACCAAATCCTTAAACAAAATAGGAATTTATGTTTCACATAACTGTAAAGTCCAGAGGTACATAGAGCTGACTTTAGTTGTGGCTGAATTCTCAGCAGGGCTATCTCTATCTTTTGACTCTGTTTCTCTCTGTGATGGCCTCATTCTCTCCACCTGGTGGTAGAGTTGGCTGCTACTTCCTGGTCTATGTCATCCTTAGAGGCTTGAGATGCCAGAAAGAGAGAGCATTCTCTGAAAAACTCCCAAGGAGGACTCCGATTTGGCCCAGTCTGAGTCTTGTGCTGCTCCTTCTTTGAACAATCACTGTGTGTGTACGTTGGAGAAAGGAGGCAGGAATGGAGAAGACAGAGTGCGGATGGAGGACTCCGGGCAAAGCTGGATCTCATCTTCACTCCTCACCAGGACTACACAGACCAAGAAGAATCACTGCGGAAGAGGGAGGGCTGGTCCCCCAAAGGAAGGAACAACAAGCAGATAAAGACCTTCAGTGTGCTTATTCAAACCTTTTATAAATAAGCACATTCAGAACCTTCAGGGAGGCTAATTTCATTTATTGTCTGAATTCTTTATATAGAAGAAATATGCATTTAGTTTTCCTGTTTAAAAATGTTTTTTCTTTTTCTTTTTTTAAAAATTTATTTATTTTATTTATTTATTTTTGGCTGTGTTGGGTCTCCGTTGCTGTGTTCAGGCCCCCTCTAGCTGTGGCGAGCAGGAGCCACTTCCCTGCTGCAGTGTGCGGGCCTCTCACTGCAGTGGCCTCTCCCGTTGCAGAGTACAGGCTGCAGGCCCACAGGCCTCAGCAGTTGTGGCTCGTGGGCTCCAGAGCACAGGCTCAGCAGTTGTGGCACAAGGGCCCAGCTGCTCTGCGGCATGCAGGATCCTCCTGGATCAGGGCTCGAACTCACGTCCCCCGCATTGGCAGGCGGACTCCCAACCACTGCGCCACCGGGGAAGCCCTAAAAATGTTTTTTCTTTATACGTGAATTTTCTGTTTAAAAAATAACTTGCAGATTCTGAATTAGTGAAGTCTACCCTAATGAACTCAATTAGTTGTACAACTTGGTAACTGATAGTAATAATGGCTAACATTTATTGAGCACTTAATTCTAGAAAGTATTCTGGGTGTTATATGTGTAATATCTCATTTAATCTTCAAAACAACCCTAATATGGTAAGTACTATTACTACTGCTATTTTACAAGTGAGGAAATTGAGGCACTAAGAAGTTAAGTATCCTATCCAAGGCCACACACGGTAAGTGGTGCACCCAAGATTCCAAGCAGGCAGCTCTCGAGCCCATGCTCTTCTTAACAGATGTGCCATATTGCTGCCAAAGTCCATGTTACACCTCTGTTGTCTACTATTTGTGTTGCTCTTTGCGTATTTTTGCTTTCATTATCTTCATACCACATGCACAATAAAACCCCAGCTCTCTGCCATGGCCTGCAAAGCTATGCATGACCTGGCCCCTGCCTATCTCTGTAGCATCATCTACCACTATCCCCCTGTGCTCACTCCTGGCTATTCCTCACATGTGAACCCCCGGTTCATTCTGACCTCAGGAACTTAAATTCTGTTTGCCCTGCCTGGACTGCCCTTTCCCCAGATCACTGTCTAGCTTTCTTTCTTTATATTCAAGTCTCTGTCTGATGTTACCTCTTCCCTGATCACTCTATAACCCCTGTCCTCTTTTATTTTTCTTCAGGGTGCATATTACTCTTGAAAATATCTACTTATTTGTTCTTATTTTTGTCAATCCTCCTTTCCACTAGAATGCAAACCCCATGAGGGCAAGGATTTTGTCTGTCTTGTTCATGACATGTTCCTGGTGTCTAGAGCAATGCCAGGCACACGTAGTAGGTGCTCTGTATCTACTGAATGAATAAATTTAGTTTCTCCCAAGAGTCTATGGGGTAGTAAAGCAGAAAATACTATATCGTTTTTATAGTTGAGATGGTCTCAGAAAGATGAAATAAATGCCTTAAGAGTATTGGCTAATAAGTGGATGGGACTAAAGTAAGACTAAAATTCCTCCCTCTTCACTCTCATGTCTGGACGTTTTTTACTGTGCCCCCATGGTCTGCCTGATGTCATCTGTTTTTCTCTTCTCTGCCTCCGGATTGGTTATAAAACATTTTTGAAGTTACTGTCTGTATAAGTCATCACAGTAACCAAACCACAGCTAAGATGGACTATAGTTTGAGAACCCTTAAGTTAGTGACACTAACATTTGTTATTTTTTGACATGATTTTTCTACGGCTAAAACTTTGAAATATTTGTAAATCTATGTCCTTTTCTCCCTCTCCCATTTCATATGTGGTTAGAATATTTAGCTAAACCCAAATGTTTGCTTATCTTGAAAGAATTATTTTATTTCATTTATTCAATATGGGTTTGTTTTATTTATTTTTAAGATTTTTTAATTTTTGGCTGCGTTGGGTCTTCATTGCTGCACATGGGCCTTCTCCAGTTGAGGAGAGCAGGGTCTACTCTTTCGTTGCAGTGCTCAGGCTTCTCATTGCCTCATTGCGGTGGCTTCTCTTATTGCGGAGCACGGGCTCTAGGCGCGAGGGCTTCAGTAGTTGTGGCTTGTGGGCTCTAGAGCACAGGCTCAGTAGTTGTGCACATGGACTTAGTAGCTCCGTGGCATGTGGTAATCTTCCCGGACCAGGGATCGAACCCACGTCTCCTGCATTGGCAGGCAGATTCTTAACCACTGCGCCACTAGGGAAGCCTCTCAATATGGATTTGAATTCCACCCTTGTATTCACTGGTGTATGTCATTTCATTTCTCTGGGCCTCAGTTTCCTCACTTAGTAAATGAGGATAATAATAGTACCTACCTCATAAGGCTGTTCTGATGATTAAATGAGATTATGTTAAGTGCCTGGCACGTAGCAACGGCTCAATAAATAGCAGTTATGAGCTGTATCGCTATGTTCTATGCACTCCTTGATGTGAGAATACAACAATGAACAAGGCAGATTTGAGCCCTTCTCCCTTAGAACTTTCAGTCTTACAGGGAAGATAGTTAAACAAATCAACACAACATATGTCAAGTACTCTAAGGGGGTGGGGGGGAGAGTGTCATCCTTGGAGTTATCCTTGACACCCTCCTCTCATACCCCACATCCAATCCATCAGCAAATCATGTCAGCTCTACCTGCACAAAAAAACCAGAATTAGGCTACATGTCACCACCTCTACTGCTGGCACTCAGGCCTTGATCAGCTCTCACCTGGATTATTCTAATAGCCTCCTACTTGGTCTCCCTGCTTCCACCCTTGTCCCCTACAGAGCACTCAGGGTTATCCTGGTAAAACCTTAAGTCAGATCAAGTCATTTGTTGTAGGCAGAATAATACCCTCCCCAAACATGTCCATTTTCTAATCCCTGGAACCTATGAATATACCACCTCATGTGACCAAGGAACTTTGCAGATGTGATTAAGGACCTTGAGATGCAGAGATTATTCTGGATTATTCAAGTGGTCCCCACCTAATCACATGACTGCTTAAAGGTAGATAACCTTTCTTGACTGTGGTCAGAGGGAAGTATGGACACAGAACTGTACATTACTGGCTCTGAAGACAGAAGAAGAGGGCTGATACAGAGGGATGACTATACTCTTATTTTCAGAAATTTTTACTATGTACCTAGTTTAAAATGAGCCAGATGGTTCAAAATGAAATAGCACAAGGAGTTTTTGCTTATGTGTATGGGCCTCTTCAAACTGCAAGTTGTGACTCATTAGTGGGTCATAGACCGATTTAGTAGGTCAAAAAAACTTTTTAAAATAATAACAGAGGGAGCTCCCTGATGGTCCAGCAGTTAGGACTCCTCACTCTCACTGCCAAGGGCCCGGATTTAATCCCTGGTTAGGGAACTAAGATCCTGTAAGCTGCACGGTGCGGCCAAAAAATAATGATAATAAAAACAACAGAAAAGAAAACAGAGCATAGCATTTGGAAAGGGTAATACTGTGTCATGCCATGTCTGTTTCAATCACATATATGTCTACATTTCACTCACTCATTGGTAACGAGGTTAAATGTATTTCTGACCATGGATCCTGGTTTCACAAGTTTGAGAAACAGTGCTTCAGGAGACCTGTTTGAATTCTTGTTCTGCAAGCTGGCTGTGTCACCCTGGGTGAGTCCTTTATAGAATCCTGAAGGTTCTTATGGCTCTGTAAGATCATGACTCCTGATATAGGAGGTCCTCCCTGTTTGGTTGTGTGGCCAAATGTCTTGCTGTGACCTATAGTGAGCTAAAAGGCAAAACCCAACCACTCCTTGAGAGACGGCCCCAAGGAAGCAGTTGGCAAAGCACAGTCCAGGGCAGAGCAGCTGCGGGAGGCTGATTTCAGATCCCAAAGTACCTTGTGTTTCCAAGTTAGGGAGTGGGGGGAAGGATGGGGAAGTGTGAACTGCTTATCTCCATAGTGCCACCCACCTCGGCCGCCTTCGAATCATGTCGACAAGCTGCCGACAGCTCTGTGGCAGTGCCCTTGCCCACCCAGGCCCCTTTCAGCGGCCAGTTATGGAATCAGCTGAGGAGAACAGTGAGGGCTGTTATGTCCGTCAGAAGGTTGGTGGTCTCTGCATGCCTGACGGTCGTCTCTGTGGAGCTTCTTTGCCAGAAGTTGCCTGGCAGGTCAGCTGTTCCATGGGTGGAGGGGAGGGTTGACTCTAGCTAGTTATATGTATGTAGCAATGTAACCAATGCCAGCGGTGATACACACCCCTTTTGTCAGTGGCGGCGCACCACTGGCACTAGCCCACCTATTAGTTTTGCTCTAACAGGTGTTCTAATTCTCTGAGAGAGGTAAGAAAGCTGGAGTCAGAACTGCAAGGAACTGGAGTCGTGGTGGCTGGGACGAGAGGAGTTGGACAATTTCTGTTCTTTGAATGTAGCTATGTTGTGACCAGTCATGTTGAAATCACAGTACATTGAACAGCATTACACTTCAGGCACTGAGGCCCCAGGTCAGGGTGGGGCCGTTAACCCCTTGTACTCCTGGACTCTGCCACATCTCTAATGGTTTATGCCTTGTACTTGATATTTTACTAACTTGAAACATCATCCTTCCCCTTGCATTCCCGGAGCACACACATCTGGTGTTTGAATGTGTAGCTTTGGATTTATAGGATTTGGGCGAGCATTTGTGTTGGTGCAAAAGGCTATGAGTAATGTCAACATTACATTTTAAACAAGAATACTTCCCTCATAATGTAGATCTATACCTTGATATAGCACAGTGTGTTCAAAGGAACTAATAAATAGGTAAAATTCGTCAGCTCCTCCCCCCTCTTTTTCTTTTTTTAAGCAACAACAACAAGCCACCCTGTCATTAGGAGAGATTAAGGAATGAGGTAGGCAGCTTCTTAGCTCTTCTAGTGAGGGACATATTTGGCTCTATTCCTACAGTCGATAAAAATTTTTTTAAAAAGTTTTAAATTTCAGCCATGAAAATCAATAGCTTGGTTTTACCTAACAATACCAACATTAGCACATGAAGGAAGACGAGGAGGAAGAAGACAAATTTATTTCTATTGCCTTCTACTTCCCTAGCACCTCTGCCAAGAGACAGTTAAAGGCAAAAGACAGATATTAGGAAGAAAAGCAGTAAATGTTCTGCTGAAGGTCATGGGTGGCCCTTGGTAGGTAAGGAAGGAAGCAGTGAAGCCTAAGACATGAGTGCTCCTAGCATCAACAGCAGCAGGAAGGAGACCTGCTCTTCAGTGCATACCCCTTTGTACATGTGCAAATGTTCAAAGTATTTAAATCATAAACAACAGCAACAAAACTGAAGTCCCCTAGTAAAGCTTCATTTTCATATTTGGAAATCCCAAACTTTCTTTAAAATAACAAAAGTAAAGAAAACAGGGTATGTGTTTTGAGGCCCACTAAAAGGAAGTACCAAAATGTCCTTGTGATAATACCACATCCTCATGTGTAAGCACTTTCAAAGCCATGAATTCAGCACTAAAGAGAGGGTTCAGTGGAAGTGCACATTAGTTGCCTAACAGGTGATAGGAACAGAAATTAAGCTTGTATAAATTTCTCTTGGAAAATGTTTGTCTTTCCTGTGTTAGTGGTATGAATTCTTTTCTCAGTTAATTGGAACAACATAACAGTGTATTTTATTTTTAACCTTGTCCCAAAAAAAAGAGCCTGGGTTCTTAGCATAACTTTTTATTCTCTTTCCCATAGTTTCCATGTTTTTAGAAAAACTTTCATTTTAACTGCCTTATTATTTAATATTTTCTTAATTTAAGAGACATACAGGATATAAGTGATTAAAATAGAGCAAATAGGTAAAATTTTAAACACTTTAGGGTCTACTTTTCTTGGAATAATAGGTCTGAAGACTTTTTTTCAATTATAAAAGTAATATATATGTTTACAAAGAAAGGAGGTAAACGATAAAGGATTAAACCAAAACTAATAATCATTGCTAATATTGGATTTATTTTCTTCTCATTACATAGTATTCTACTGTATGGATATATTATAGTTTACTTAACCCATCTATTAGTAAAAATTTAGAATATATCTTTTTTTCTCCAGAAATAACACTGCAGCAAACATGTATATGTACATATCTCCTATCCTTTTCTTAAGATAAATTCAAAGATAAACATATTTAGCACTTTGATACATATTGCCAAACGGTCCTTCAGAAAAGTTCTGTGCTTCTCCAGTGTATGAGAACCTCTATCTACACAGTCTCACCAGTGAGAAAAATTACTTAATTTTTCCTTCTTATACATGTTTCCTGTTTCCTTTTTGAAGGTACTTTATCTTCTCATGTACCAGAGCTTTCAGAACTGTGTGGTACAGCCAGTCATACTTCTTTTTTTTTTTTTTTTTTTTTTTTTTTTTTTTGCGGTACGCGGGCCTCTCACTGTTGTGGCCTCTCCCGTTGTGGAGCCAACAGGCTCCGGACACGCAGGCTCAGCGGCCATGGCTCACGGGCACAGCCACTCCGCGGCACGTGGGATCTTCCTGGACCGGGGCACGAACCCGCGTCCCCTGCATCGGCAGGCGGACTCTCAACCACTGCGCCCACCAGGGAAGCCCGCCAGTCATACTTCTTTAAAGAACAGGTATTTTCTTACGTGTTGTGTGTGGCAGAGGGAAGGCTGCAGGGCTTGGATTTGACTGCCTTCCTGTGCAATGAGGAAAGCCGATCTCACACAGGTGTGCTAGTCACTTACTGAATATTAAATATTAAATTGCCCCAACTATCTGCCAGGCTCTGTACCACATGACAGGGATATAGTGGCGAGCAAAACAGAAGTCTCTGCTCTCAGGAGGTTTACACTCTAATGGGTTGTTTTCTAGGGCATTCTCTTCCATCTTTACCATCTGAGAGGGGAGGAAAAGGTATATCTTTCTAATTTGCATGTATTTGATTTCTGAATTTTGTAATTTTTTGTCCATTTGTATTACTTCCATTTTTTAAGATATGAGCATTCTTGTCTTTTCCTTCTTTTTCTTCTTGATTTGTCAGGGTTAGTCACATTGATCCTTTGCCATTGTGGCAGACACCAGTGCCCCTCTGTCCTTGCTGACCAGGCCCTGACTGTGTTCAGGTGCTGGATGACCAGCACCAGTGGAGCTGGCCTTAGTTCCTGGGCTTTTAGGAGAAATAGGAAGCAGTGTGCTGAGCCTGGGCTCCGGCATGGAATCCCCGTGAGGTCTGATAAGTGCACAGATTACTCTTTGCTATGCCTCCATTTCTTCACCTATAAAGTTTACAAGGGACTGGACAAAACAATGTTTTTAGTTTCCTCTTCTGTCTATGACTTGAGACCAAGATTGGGGTGGCTGCTTCTCACTGGCCAAGCCTAGGTCACAATCCCTCCTCCTCTGTGTGAGGAGGGCTGGGAAAGAGAATGACAGCCGTTCCGGCTTTGACGGTGGCAGGCTGACTCTGCTGAGTAAAGTGGAGGATTCCCCGGACACCCAAGACTCTATTAGTTTGCTAGAGCTGCCATAACAAAATACCACAGGTTGGGTGGCTTAAACCACAGAAATTTATTTTCTCACAGCTCTGGAGGCTGGAAGTCCAAAATCAATGTGTTGGCAGGTATCTCCTGAGGCCTCTCTCCTTGCCTTGCAGGCAGCTGCCTTCTCTCTGTGTCCTCACTTGGCCTTTTCTCAGTGTGCCTGCATCCCTAGGATCCCTTCCTCTTCTTATAAGGATATCACTCATACTGTTAAATGAGGGCCCCACCATTATGACCTCACTTAACCTTAATACCTCCATAAAGACCCCATCTCCAAATATAATCGCATTCTGAGGTCTTGGGCACAGGGCTTCAACATATAAATTTGAGGGGAACACAGTTCAGCATATAACAAGCAAGGAGCCCAGTTAGGATGCTATTTAGAATAATTCTGGCAAGGGATATTGAAGGCCTTGAACCAAGGCAGTGGCAATGAGGATTGGAAGTTGGGCACAAATTCAAGAGCTATTACACAAGAAAAAGTTAACAGGATCTGAGGATCAATTAAATGTGGTGGTTATGAGAGAGGACTTCCAGGAAAGCGCTGAGAGAGAGACCATAGCCAGATCAAGAAGTTACATTCTTGATTCTTAATCTTAGAAACTTTGGTGTTTTGGATCTGTGGGGGTCGTAGTTGGGCAAAGAGTAAGTCTTCTTACTATGTAATAAAGGCAGGAAGGTGGGAAGGGGGCAGAAGGAAGTAAGAAGAGCAGCAGAGGGTACAGACTATACTGAAGTATAGACCCAACAGGACCTTTGCCAGTTACAAAATGAACATTAGGTAGCATGTACTGAGTTTCAATTATGAAGGCTGTGCATCAGAGTCATCTGTGGGACTTATGCCCTGGACCACCTCTGGAAAATCTGATTTAATAAGTAGGGCCCACAAGTCTACATTAAAACAAACAAACACAGAACAACTCTAAAGGGGATTCTGTTATACAGCCAGGATGAAAAACTCCCAATGAATCAGGCATTGTTAGGCACTTTTATGTATATCTTATTTAGTTCTCACCATCACCCTAACATATAAGTATTGTAATCTGAGCTCATAATCTGGTGGGGAAGTATATACTTACCCATAATCTGGTGGGGAAGTAACCATGGGGATGCGAATAAGAAAAAGATCATCTGGGGAGAGAAATACATCTATTTACTCAACATTTATCAGACACTTAGTAAGTGCCAGGCACTAGGCTAGGTTCCAGAGCTAAAAAGGTGAAAAGAACATAATGTCACCACCCAGCAGCTCCAGGTCTGAAGAGAACATGAGTATAAAAATCTCAAATTATAAAGCTGAACTGAACTCTGTTCTAATGGAGTTATGTGCTGACACAAAGGAGAAGTCACGTCATGTGGGAAGCACCTGAGGAGATTCCATTTAAGCCAACTTACAAATAATGGATTGGAGCTCACCAGGCACACAGAGGAAGGAGGCCCACTCAGGCAGAGGAATCATCAAGTACCACGGTGGGGCTGAGAAAAAAGCACACCAAAGCCACTGAAAGAATCCCTTCGTGGATGGCTGAACCTGTCTGGAGTAGAGAGATTGGCAGCAAAGAAGGTAGGAAAGGTTGGCAGGTTGACGGGCCCTGATTTTTGAAATTAAGGAATTTGGAGTTTATCCTACAGATCTGTGGTTTTCAAATTCTATTCAGTAGAGCTGTGAGGTCTCTTTGGAGTCCACTGGTGGGTCATCTGGGAATGCGGAGTGGGCCCAGCTGGGCAGGGGCCTGGGTCTCCCACCCCTAATTCAACCACACCAACTCTGCTTTTACCCGTTTAATAGTGGGTACTAGTGAAAGACTTTTTCTTTTAAACAAAGGGCCCCATGATTAAGGAAAGCTTAAAAACCATAGCTTTAGGTGATGATAAACTATTGAAGAATTTTAAGCATGAGAGTGCTATGAGTTTCCAACGTGAAAAGAGTTGCCAAGAGTGTCAAGCGCTGAAGAGATGTTAGAAAAAATAAGTACTGGAAAGTGTCCTTTGGCTTGGCAATCGGAAAGTGACCTTACTGAAAACAGCTGATGGGGGTGGGTAGGGAGTGGAGAACAGAATGCAGTGGATAGTGGAATGAACAGGAGGAGAAAATGTGTCGACTATGCTCTTAAGAATCTTAGGAAGCAATGGAGGGAGATTTGGCAACAGCCAAAGGGGGGGTTTACTCAACTCACCTGTCTGCCTTCTTTGCTAACTGATCCCCTATCCACATGGTCACAGAGGGAGGCTTCTGAAGCTATGTTTGTACGTGGCTGTCCCCTTGATGTGGTCAGTTGGCCCTTGATGGGGTACATCATCCAAGCTGGGCTGATACTTCCCCCAAGAAATTTAGAATTTGGGTCAAGAGAGAAAACCCTTTCTTGCCAGTTGGTTGGTTAATCTCGGGAGCTGGGCCCGGACAGTCAGGTGAAATGAGCTTCAGGTGTGCAGAAGAACAAAGCAGATGTTTGGAAAGGACAGAGGGGAGGGAGCATCCAGGCTTTACGGGGCCTGGTTCCAACTACTTCTCAAGGTCCATGGAAAGCCTGTCATCTCCATTCCAGGTGAAATCATCCTATTTTATCATGAACTCTTTATTTTTGCCTTACTCAAATAGTTTCTCTTACAACAAAAATGATCCTTACCGATACACAGGATATATGCTTCCATTTCTTTCTCTTTTCTTCAAAGAGAAAAGAAAGGTCAGTGGAGAGAAAGGGTGAGGATACCGAGAAAGAACCTTTCTCAGAGGAGAATGGAAGGGGTGAGGTCTGGAGCACAAGGAAAAGATACACTTTCCTCTGAGATAGGTGGGTAAGAAGTAGGGAAGATGGGAATGTAGATGAGTATGCGGGGCAGGGCTGGGAAGAGTATTCCTACCTAATGACTCCTGTCTTCTTTGTGAAGAGGCAAAATTATCTACAGATCATGGAGGCGTGGGCCACAGCTTGGCTAGCAAAGTTTGGGAATAGCCATTGTGTCAGTGTGCCAGGGATGTGGCAACATAAATAATACAAAGACAGTTGAAACGCCTAAGTATGTAGTGTCCAAGTCTTGAACTACTGAATGCAGTGATACAGTCTCAGCCGTGAAAGCCTTCCACTCTTGCCTACCCAGCCCCCTTTAACATACAAATTGGATCACATCACACTCCTCTGCTTAAACTCTTCCAATGGCTCCCATTGCTTTAAGATATAAATTGTCTCCAGTATTGCTCAACAACTAGCGGGGGAGGCATCATGAAGGAAATCTTTGGATTGATCCAGTGCTGGGTGTGTGAAATAGCCAGGGAATGACCTAGGGAGAGGTAGGGGGCATGATTTAAAAAAAAAAAAAAAAAAAAGCTGTTGAAGTAGTGGAGGAAGACCAGACAGGTGGATACCAACAGCCTTAAAGAGAGAGTCCTGGGGTCGGGACTTGGGGTGTGAAGTGAATGTGTGTGAGTGAGACAGCGGGGAACATTGAAGGTTGAGCTTGTGCACGGAATGTTCTGGGTGAGACAAAGTTTAACATGGGAACATTTAAGGACTTTCTGGAGTGACATATTCTGAGCCAAAGAGATAACCTTTCTTCTCTCTGTGTGAATGACACCACCTCCTACCAGTCACCACAACCTGTAACCTGGAGTCATCCTAGGGGTTCAGTCTTCATTGCCTCCCTTACATTCATTTGGCCAACAGAACCTTTTAACTGTATTTCCTAAACATCTTTTTTTTTTAAATATAAATTTATTTATTTATTTATTTTTGGTTGCGTTGGGTCTTCGTTGCTGCGCGCGGGTTTTCTCTAGTTGCGGCGAGCGGGGGCTACTCTTTGTTGCAGTGCGCGGGCTTCTCATTGTGGTGGCTTCTCTTGTTGCAGAGCACGGGCTCTAGGCGCGCGGGCTTCAGTAGTTGTGGCGCGCGGGCTCTAGAGCACAGGCTCAGTAGTTGTAGCACACGGGCTTGGTTGCTCCGGGGCATGTGGGATCTTCCCTGACCAGGGCTCGAACCCGCGTCCCCTGCATTGGCAGGTGGATTCTTAACCACTGCACTACCAGGGAAGCCCCCTAAACATCTCTTGATTGCAGTTGCCTTGATTGAAAACCTCGAAATTGCCCCCACCCCCTTGCCCCACTGTCCTTTAAAATTCAAACCAGATCTCACTCCCAGGCTTAAATTCTCCCAGTGGCTTCCCACTGCTTTAAGATACAAATTCCTTAGTGTGGCAGACAAGGTCCTTGGTATCTGGTCACCGTTTACCTCTGTGCTTTAGTCACATAGTTCTCTGTGATTAAAGGTCCTTGGAAAGACCTTCCACACCTTCTCTTGGATCTTTTTCAAGATCCCTCATATCTGTGGAGATATGAGAAACCTTATTTCCTTCACTGGGAGAAATGACCATCAGAGTATGAGTAGCCCCCTGTGCATGCCCCTGGCCCAGAACTAATCACATATTTCCCCCTCTGGTCTGATAGCTCTAGACGGGAGACACTGTTTATTTCACCTGTAAACCTCAGAGCCTACCACAGGGTTTGGCCGGAGTACATGCTCAATGGATATTATTGAATGAAGAAGGAATGAGTGAATGTTGAAATCTCCTTAGCTGAGGGTAGGAATTGGGGTTGGAAGACTGAAGGTGAGAGGCCAAAGTCTTGAATGAGAGTTTACTAGCTGTGTTTTATGGGACCTGGCTATCGACACCTTCTTTTAGGGAAATTGCCTTGTCTAGTAGTCAGCTGTCCTGAATCTTGCATCCTGACACCATTCCTGTACAAATGATTAAGTTGAGTGATTCTGCCCTTCTATCTGCTTGCCAGGGACCTGTGTGACCTGTCATGAAAAGATGAGCTGCGTTAATTGGATTTTCTCCTGGGATCTGGGAATTGGAAAACAGGTTAAAATGATAAGCTCTAGGAGCATAGGTTGAAAGGATACATCAAGAATTGTCAAGAAATATTTAGCAGAAGTTGCAGAGTGGCCTGGATACATTTTTATGACCTGTGCGATGTTTTATAATATTTTGAATGGGTTGCCAACGTTTGAGAATTGGAAGGTTTCACATTGAAATCTGGCTATTTGGTTTCTCTTGTAAAATTCAAAAGTCTGATATGGCAAAAACTGAAGCCAAGTAGAACACAGGGCACCTGCTTTCCCCTTCACCATGGCCTTCCCCACGCCATATGCTCACACCTGGCCAGCTTCATTCATTTACTTTATCTGCTTGGCCCCTATAGCCATCTGACAACCAACTTGTTGAAGGAACAAGTTAGCAGTGAGGGCTTATATGCAAGCCAGGTTCACAGGGGAACAGAATCCCTAAGAGAGCAAGGAGGAAACTGGTGGGAGTTGGGGAGTAGGTGAGAAAGAGAGAGGATACAGCTGCTAAGAGAGGGAAACCAGTGTCCAGAGATGCCTGAGTTTCTGGGCTTCTCAGTTCTAGTAACCGCTCATGGTTACCTTCATCATAATTCCCTTTTCTTGAGATAATTTGCAATGCAATTAGTCAGGCTAAGGGAGGGGGCTACTAGGAGATTGGTAGATAACAGCAATGAGGCAAGTAAGACAGTGGTTTATTTAGATATTAGCCTCAAAGAAGAAATTCTTACATGAAGGTGGAATATAAATTATAAGGTGCTGTCAAGAGTTAGACTCTTGTCGACTATGTATCCTGGTTCAGAAAGATCAGAGAAGGGGCACTGAACAACCTCTGCTCGAGAGGATGTATAGTCAAAAGTATTCTCAGAGAAAATCAGAAGCATTCTGGGAAGGGCTGTGGGTATGCAGGGTTCCAGAGGGTTTGGAGGAAGGAACTAGGAAGTCTGGGGAGAAGAAATTTGGAAGAGATTTAAGTTTTGATCATTTATATCATCTAAGAGTGTAGACTGGGCCTGGTAACTAACTTTCACTGTGTGTTGAAAAGAGAGGTCTGTATTTCAGCAAACAGAGAAGGCTTCCTGAAAGAGGTGGCATCTGAGCTGCGTTTTTTTTTTTTTTGTTTTTTTTTTTGCGGTACGTGGGCCTCTCACTGTTGTGGCCTCTCCCGTTGCGGAGCACAGGCTCCGGACTCGCAGGCTCAGCGGCCATGGCTCAGGGGCCCAGCCGCTCCACCGCATGTAGGATCCTCCCGGCCCGGGGCACGAACCCGAGTCCCCTGCATCGGCAGGTGGACTCTCAATCACTGCGCCACCAGGGAAGCCCTGAGCTGCGTTTTAAAGAGATGAAAAGGAAATGCTTCACAGGCAGACAGAGCCACAACTGTAAAGGCTGAATTCTAAAGGGAGAGTGGGCAGTTTGCAGTTAGAGTCTGGATCATGGGGCCTGAGTCACCTAGCAAGTTATTTTTGTATCTTGGGGCCTTGGTTTCCATTATTATAAGAATAATGATATTGTAATTCTATTCTAAGACTCAATGTTCCTACCCTATCTCACTTTTAATATTTCTCAATTTAAGACGTATCTTACAATTGACACCCCAAAATGCTTGCTTTATCACAGGGCAAAGAAAAATTGTGACAGTGTTATCACTAACTAGGTATATGTAAATTTACCCATCCACAGAAAGATGTTCATTTGATAATTAGCTTAGTTATTTGCATTGATGGTGCCATGCAGTTGAATTTTAATCTGAATCTCAAAGTGTCATGTTAGGGGTCTTCCAAAAGGTTACATTGTGTTGAGTCATTGAAACAATAAGATATCGTATACACAGATTAGTTGTCATGCATACGGAATACAATTAAATGTAGAAATGGCCAACTCTCTAAATTTGACACAGAAGTTACAAATCTAAGAAGAGGTTGTTTTGACTAACTGAAGTGTCTGAGGACACTGAATGTTTAACTGCCAAATAGTTTCTAGTTATTAAGAGAAGCTGTGTAGATTCTAGGGCTATGCAATTCAATTAAAAAAAGAAACCAAGTTTATAAACAAAGAAGAAACATATATAATGCTCGTATATTCTTTGAATGTCTCAAAAGTATGCTGTTACTTTCTAAAGATGATGAAGAGATCAAGATATAACCATACATTATGAAAAACAGCATGCCATCATGCTATACTTAACCAGATGGTCAAAAGGGTTATTATATAAGACTTTAGGCAGTGGAAGTGAGAAGACTTAAACCTAACTTCTGCTTATGGTACTGAAGAAGAAAGTGGTACAATTATGATAATAACCAACATTAACTGAATGATTACTATGTGGCACTGTTGACTTGAGTTCTTATCTGTTCAGCCTCAGGACACTCTGTCAGATCAGTGGTATTATCTTCATTTTGCAGTGAGAAAGCTAGCAGGCAAATCCAGGAAGTTTACCTCCAGAGCCACTATGCTGTTCTAACCCTCCCTGTGCATTTTTACAGGTATGGTTTTTAGGTTGAGTTTAGAAGTATATACGTAAATACAATGTATCCATGGTACTTTTTACTTACATGCCATGAGTCCGTGGCATCTAAGAATCAGAAGTAGGGGATTGTGGGATTATTGTGGGCATCAGAAGATGAGTATCTTACAGTGGCTCCTAGAAAAAGCGTGTATCAGAGGGCAGGTGTTGCAAGTTGAGTAAATGAGCCTGCATTTTCAGAATCCTATCATCTTAGAACTGGCAAAGGCTACTGAGAGAAAGGCGTCAGTAAGGAAGAATGTTTTCTGTGGTTTTGAGAACGGTTCCTCCACACAAAACGCCCTGCCTCCCCCATCTGTCTAAATCCTTCTGATCTTTCCATGCTCACCCCAAATGCCAGCTCCT
This sequence comes from Aethalodelphis obliquidens, assembly GCF_003676395.1. Taxonomy (NCBI): domain Eukaryota; kingdom Metazoa; phylum Chordata; class Mammalia; order Artiodactyla; family Delphinidae; genus Aethalodelphis; species Aethalodelphis obliquidens. The sequence goes on from NW_020837945.1 coordinate 72,939,008, forward strand.
TCTGAAAGTAGTCTCTGGTTATATGAAAATATATATCAATACATGGGAGATACTTCCAAATTATTACGTGATGAAGCCGGTAAGTGAAAGACGGATTTTATCATTAAAGTTACCCTCGCTCCTCTCCTGGCCTCGGTTTCTCTAAACTGAAAGGAAGTGGTGGCTTAGACCATCTCTTCCTTTTATAATCTCTACTCTTTTACCCTTTTCAGATTTCTGCCAAAGCTGCCTTGAAAAGCAACTCTCCTTCCTCAGACCTGCAGGCGGCGGCTCCTCCTTGTTGGCAGCTCAGCAGGGCGGGGCTGGAGAAGCAGGAGAAGAGGCGGGGGCTCCGGGGGAAGCGCGGCGCGCAGCCACGTGACTTCCTTCCCAAGGAGCCTCAGCTGCCGGCCTCCCAGCAACCGGTTCGTCCCGCCTAACGACGCTCGCGCATTCTGGTTGGCCCTCGGGACGTATTTGGCAAGGAGGCTCCCACGGTCGCGCCGCTCATTGGCTTCCGCTACCGTCGCTCAGGCGCGTTGCCCGAGCGCCCGCAGGCGGTGCTACCGGAAGCCCCTCCCATTGGCCGTCGTGTTCGTGGCTGGCTGGCTGGCGCTGTCACTCCGGGTCGTTTCCCTGAGGTCGGTCCTCTGCTGGGGGCGGGAGGAAGAGGGGCAGGACTGGGGCCTGACGAGCCGTCGCTGCCGCCGCTGTCTTCGCGGCTGCTATGACCAGCGGGCGAGGCGCCCTCCGCAGCTCTGCGCAGCGCTAGTCGCGGCCGTGCGCCAGCCGTAGCCGTCTGGGTCCCCAGCGCAGCCGCTCCCGCGGCTCCCTCGGCTCTTCCAGCGCCGCTTGCGAGACGAGGCGGAGGCAGGATGAAGATGACGGTGGATTTCGAAGAGTGTCTGAAGGACTCGCCCCGCTTCAGGTAGCCGACGCGGCCGCCTGGCGCCGGGCCGGCGTCACCCGGAGGTGCCTCCCCCGGCGGTGGGGGCGTGAAAGGCAGACCGCGGAACGCGCGGGAGGCCCCGTAGTCCGCGCCCTCCGACGGGGCAGGCTGCGGATGCCGTCGCTCCCGACCCGGAGAGGGCACGACAGCCCCGACTAGCCCTTCGTGAGGGGCGAGGCTGAGCCAGAGGAGGATGTTGCCTCCTTATCCCCCTTCCTTGCTCTCTGCCCGGGGCGGAGCGCCCGAGAGGCGGGGCGCACCAGCTCCGGGGAACTGGGATGCAGCCGCGTCCCCGAAGACTCGTGCCCTTTGCGGTGCGCGCTCTCGTCCCCTTCCTCTTGCCGCTCGTCCTTTCCCCTTCCTTCCGCTGCTTCTTCGTTTCCACCCCCACCCCAGCCCCTCTTTGAGGGAGCTTGCAGGGCACCCTCCTGCAGTTCACTTAGTTCCTTTTACCCCGAGGGTGAAGGAGTGGGGGGCGAACTGGGATGTTGATTTATGCTGCTGGCGTGTCTCCTGCCTGGGGGGGTCTCCTCGGAAGGCGCTGGCGGTTGATTTTGCAAGGGAGCCGGGGATGGGAGTCCTTTGACCAACAGCATTCTGTCCACCTTGGTCCGAGACTGTAGGCTTTTCTTTACACCTAAGCTCTTTGGAGGGGCACCAATGTCGAGAGGTACCGGGCTGAGGGGTGAGGACTAGGAGAAACAGTGCATTTCTGTTTTGAGAACGGAAGTAGGAGGGCCCTGAAGATGGCATTTCTGTTCCTCTTCTAGCAGCGTCGGCCCGGGAGTGCCCCCATCACCGTCGGATGCTCCCAGTGGATCTGTCACATAAACTGACGTGGTGGCGCTCCGATTCACATGGGCTGGCCACCTTGCCTTGAGAGAGGCGGCAGTCCTGAGGGTGTCCAGAGCACAGACTCTTTCGGTTTCGGGCATCGTAGGAAACTCTTGAATTGTTTTGGAGAATGGAGTTTTGCTAGGTTGTGTTTTACAGTGCATTTATAGGGCTGTCCTTAGGCCTTAAAAATAAGGCCTTTAGAACTTCCGTTAGATAGTGACATGTCTTGAAAGCGTCCCCTGAGCATTGATGTGTGTGTGCCGGCTGATCTCTAGGCCAAGCCTGGGTTGTAAATTCCTGCATCCTCTCTGCCTGGGAACTAACTGTTCTCATCGTTATCACTGTTAATTTCATTGCCATTTTCTTTTCAGTGAAAAGCAAAGAAACTATTGTAAAACTAAGGAGCTCCTACTTCTAAGAGAATGTCCTTTGATTTTTTTTTGTTTTGTTTTTTGGTGTTAATTTTATTTGGGCTATTGCTTGTAAAAACGTACACCTGATTTGATTGTTGTTGTTGGTATTAGTTTTTAAGACTTACATTGTGCGTGATTTGATGGACTCAGAGGAGATACAAATGGATTGTTTAGGACAGCTTTGCAAGTTAGATTCCAGGACTGTGTGGCAAAGGAAGTAATTTTTAAAGTGTACCTTAAAAAGTTCTACTTTTTTGGTGAAATTGTTGTTAATATTACTGGGTAACGAGGTAATCACGACACTTTTTACCTAGAGAATGTGGCTTTGTGCTCAGTTTGTTTCACAGTTTAAATTTCATTAAAAAAAAAAAAGTTGAGAGAAGTGATTTGGAAATGCTTCTAATCCCTGGTGTTGGTCACAAACCATGTGCTGTCTTTGTTTTTAAAATAAAAGAATCATTGAATATAAAATAAGAGGAAAAGATACTGATTAAGTCGTATGGAATATTATAGTGAACGTTTGTTAGACTTGAATGTAATTTATATTCTATATTAATTAGGATGTTAGGGATTTTCTAGAGTTGTTTCCGGTATTCCAGTTGCTGTTGGCTGCAAATTGGGAAGACAAACCAAGATTCAGAGAACTCTAATATCTTGTATACATTTGTGAGACTAGATTAAATTTGCAATAGAGGCAAGAATGCCAGGAAATAAAAGTCTCATCATTCACACTTCTAATTTTTACAGTTTTCCTATAATCCCATTACTGTGTAGGCTTCTATAGCATTTGAAAATAATGTTTCAGAAGTCTTTTTATTCACATGCCTTATGTATAAGTGAAACTTTTAAAAGCATTGTGCACTTTATGAGTGATATATTGAAGTGTTTGTATCAAAAGAGAAGATTTGTGGTGGCTGGGCTTGTTTTTTTGAGAGCAAGGCAGCTGTACTATTTATTCCTTGTAGTGTCCTGATCTATTGTGCTGCTTTAAATCTAATTCCTATTTTTATTATCCTTCACAAATGAATCTTGTGGCGTTTAAGTCTGGTATGTGGACATAACTGCCTTGAATGTTGTAGAATTAATGTAAATGGCAGCTCTTGCTGAAGAAAAATTTCATCAGTGTTCAAGCTTCAGACATTAATTTTCCTATTAAATTGGTAAGGAAACAGGAAGACTGGTTGAAATAGGGAGAGAAGGATGTTGCAGTTGCAACATTGTTTTTAGTAATTTGAATAGTCCGTGGTTACTTTTACATTCCTGTGAACATTTTGTTTTGTTTTTAGATTGGAAGGCACATTTCATTGTGTAATTTTGGGTTCCCTTCTTAGTTTTTAAAAAACCAGTCTAAAGGTGAAAATCTTGTTCATTTAAAATCTGTAGGAAAGTGAATGCATCTAAGTGTACATTTCTAAAGTGGGAATTATCCATTTTGACCAACATTTGTTGAAGAAGTTTGAACTTGTTTGGGCCCTAAACTGTAAATTTATAAAATTTTAATAAAAATTGTGCTTTTTCCTTTATATAAACATACGGTTCACTCAGGAAGTGAAATTTTGTTTGAAACAAAAAGTTGAATTAGTGCTTTTTTTTTTTTTTTTTTTTTTTTACAGTCCAGGTCTTTTATTTTCTTTACACCCATCGTGCCATGAATTCATAGGGAATGGGCTCCAACAGTTCAGGCTTCTTTCCGTTGGTTCTCACGAAGTGTGCTTCTCTGGGTGGAGCAGTCTGGCGCTTCAGTTGAACCCAATTACCTTTCTCTTTGGCGTCCTTCTTTTTCTGATTATTTTCCTTCACCCGTTTCAGGAAGCTATCTCGGCTCTTAGAATGCTTAATATGCTCGACACGCACATTAATTCTCTTGGCGAGAATCTTGCCCTTAACTTGTTTACAATGATGCCAACAGCATGCTGGGTAACATTGTAGACTCTCCCAGTTTTGCCATGGTAATATTTGTGGGGCATTCCTTTTTGAACAGTGCCCATTCCCTTGATATCTACAATATCACCTTTCTTGTAGATTCGCATGTATGTGGCCAAAGGAACAACTCCATGTTTTCTAAAAGGCCTAGAGAACATGTAGTGGGTGCCCCTCCTCTTTCCCTTTGTGTTGGTCATTTTGGCGAATTACTGGAAGATGGCGGTTCCGCTAGTGCTTTTTTATTTTTATTTTTTTTGCGGTACGCGGGCCTCTCACTGTTGTGGCCTCTCCCGTTGCGGAGCACAGGCTCCGGACGCGCAGGCTCAGTGGCCATGGCTCACGGGCCCAGCCGCTCCGCGGCATGTGGGATCTTCCCGGACTGGGACACGAACGCGTGTCCCCTGCATCGGCAGGCGGACTCTCAACCACTGCGCCACCAGGGAAGCCCCTGCTAGTGCTTTTTTTTTTTTTTTTTTTTTTAAATTATTTATATTTTGGCTGCTTTGGGTCTTAGTTGTGGCACGCGGGACCTTTTGTTGTGGCGTGCAGGCTCTTCCTTGCGGTGCACCAACTTCTCTCTAGTTGTGGCGTGCGGGTTTTCTCTCTCTAGCTGTGGCACGTGGGCTCCAGGGCTCGTGTGCTCTGTAGCTGTGGGGCGTGGGTTCCCGAGTGCGTGGGCTCTGTAGTTTGCAGCACGCGGGCTCTCTCGTCGAGGCACGCGAGCTCAGCAGTTGGCGGGCTTAGTTGTCCCGGGGCGTGTGGGATGGAACCGGAGTTCCCTGCCTTGGAAGGCAGATTCTGTACCACTGGACCACCAGGGAGGTCCCAAGTGCTTTTTGACTTGTGGAAGATTTTTGCTCTAATTCATTCCTCAGATATAAAAATATTGAGTCTTTATCTGGTACATTTATTTTTTATCCTTAACAATGTTTATTTTGCACTGATCTGAAGGTTTTTTGTTTGATTCTATTTCAGATATCCTTGTTCAGCAACTTAGGATAAAAATCTTAAAAAGATGTTTTAGGGTGAAAGATTTTAATGGTTGAAAGATATTGGAATAAATAAATAAATGCACACATAAGTGTGTGCACGTGCACACACATACATATAATGTTTTGCTCTTAAGCTGGTGCCAATCCTGGCTGGTTTGCCTCTTTACCTTCCATATTTAGAACCGGTATACACTCTTAACAATTGGTACTTTATATACATGGAAATACAGTGGGCAAGAGATGAAGCAAAATGTGTTTTTATTTCAGAAGTGGTAGAATGGCATTATAAAGTATCAATAGTTTTATCATGAACCAAAATACAGGAACCCAGCTACTCCTCATTGCAGCTTCTAATTCCTCATTTAATGTAGTACCAGCATAAGTTGAAATAAGGAAGAACAAGCTTTTATAACATACCAGACCTTATACTAGATGCTTTTATAGCTACCATCTCTTTTAATACTAAAATATATTACGATGTAGGAATTACTATCTTTGTTTTTAAAATGTTTAAAAATTACCAAACTGGATATTTTGAGAAGTTAAACTGACTTTTTTTTTTAAAATTTTATTTATTTTATTTTTGGCTGCGTTGGATCTTTGTTGCTGTGTACGGGCTTTCTACGGTTGCGGAGAGCGGGGGCTACTCTTCGTTGCAGTGTGCGGGCTTCTCATTGTGATGGCTTCTCTTGTTGCGGAGCACGGGCTCTAGGCATGCAGGGTCAGTAGTTGTGGCACGTGGGCTTAGTTGCTCTGCGGCATGTGGGATCTTGCCAGACCAGGGCTTGAACCCGTGTCCCCTGCATTGGCAGGCGGATTCTTAACCACTGCGCCACCAGGGAAGCCCAAACTGACTTCTTAATGGTGGACTTTCAAGTGGTGGACTTGGAAGTGAATTCACTCTTTTACTCCATCTCTTGAGCCACAGGCTTTATTGCATTAATTAAATTTGCATTAAGTGTGTGTATGGTGTCTTTTATAATACAGAAGTTTAAAAATTGGCATTTGTGTATTCCCTAGAAAAGTGTTCCCATTCCCATTATTATAGGATATTTTCTATTTTTAGCAATTTTTAGTTTCATGTAATGCAGCTGGATTTAGTTTTGAGTGTGGGAGATAATCCTATTTTATTTTCTTCCTAATGGAAGCCCTTGTCCTAATACCTTTTATTGAATAATCCATCCTTTCCCCATTGATTTAAAATTATACACATACGTGCATATACATATATGTATACGAACATGGGTCTTTTTCTGGATTCTGCTCTTTTCTACCAATGTAATTTTTTGTTCTCTTGCAAATATTGTTAATATATTAGTTGTAAAATTTTATAGTCTGTTATGATATCCAGTGGGACAAGTTTTCCTTTGTTACTGTTTTTTCCAAAAATTTAATGGCTGTTCTTGAATATTTTGTCTATATAATAGCTTCTTCAATTCCAGAAGAGGTTACGTCTTTCTATGTATTTTGGCCTTATTTATTTAAAACTTTTTATTATGTAAAATTTCAATGATGATCCAACTACATGCTGTTTATTAGAGAAATACTTTAGATTCAAAGATACAAATAGATTGAAAGTAAAAGGATAGAAAAAGATAAACAGTGCAAGCAGTACCCAAAAGAGAGCTGGAATGGCTATACTAATATCAGATAAAATAGACTTTATGACAAAAATTACTAAAGATAAAGGACGTTTTTTAATGATAAAAGAGTCAATCCATCAGGAAGACATATACTTATAAACATATGCACTTAGTATAGCCTCAAAATACATGAGGCAAAAATTGACAGAATTGAAGGGAGAAATAGAAAATCCAACAATAATAGAGACGTAAATACTTTCAATAATGGGTAGAACAACTAGCCAGATGGTCAACAAGGAAATAGAAGATGTGAATAACACTATAATCCAAAAAAAGATTTAATAGATATCTATAGAACACTTCATGCAGCAGTAGCAGAATTCATATTTTTCTCCAGTTCACATGAATACATTTTCTAGCACGGACTGTATATTAAGGCATTAAACAAGCTTCAGTAAATTCAGAAGGATTGAAATCATGAAAAATATGTTCTTTGGCCACAATGGAATGAAATTAGAAGTCAGTAACAGAAGGAAATCTGAAAAATTTATAAATAGTTGAAAATTAAGCAACACATTCCTAAATAACTAGTGGATCAAAGAGGAAATCACAAGGAAATAAGGAAATACTTTCAGACAAATGGAAACAAAAATACAACATACTAAACTTATGGGATGCAGCTAAAGCAGTGCTTAGAGTGAAATTTATACCTACAAACACCTATATTAAAAAGAAGAAAGATCTCAAATCAGTGATCTAACCTTCCATCTTAAGAAACTACAAAAAGAATAGCAAACTAATGTCAAAGCAGGGAAAGGGAGGAAATAAAAAAGACTAGAGCAGAAATAAATGAAAATGGAGACTAGTACAACAACTAGAGAAAATCAGTGAAACCAGAAGTTGGTTATTCATAAGGATCAACAAAGCTGACAAGCCTTTAGCTAGACAAAGGAAAAAAAAGGAGAAGACTCAAATTTCTAGATTCAGGACAGAAAGAGGGGACATCATTGCTGTCTTACAAAAATAAGAGGGATTATGAGAGAATACTATGAAGAATACTCAGACAATAAATTAGTTAAGCTAGATGAAATGGATATATTCCTAGAAAGACACAAATTACTGAAAATGGCTCAAGAAGAAATAGAAAATTTGAATAGACATGAGATTGAATTAGCAATCAAAAAGCTTCCTGAAAAGAAAAGCCCAGGGACTTCTCTGGTGGCGGAGTGGTTAAGAATCCGCCTGCCAGTGCAGGGGACACGGTTTCGATCCCTAGTCTGGGAAGATCCCACATGCCGCGGAGCAACTAAGCCCATGTGCTACAACTACTGAGCCTGTGTTCTAGAGCGCACGTGCTGCAAATACTGAAGCCTGCATGTCTAGAGCCTGTGCTCCGCAACAAGAGAAGCCACCGCAGTGAGAAGCCCATGCACTGCAACCAGGAGTAGCCCCTGCTTGCCACAACTAGAAAAAGCCCACGCACAGCAAGAAGACCCAATGCCGCCCAAAAGAAAAAATAAAAGAAAACCCCAGGCCAAAATGGCTTCACTGATGAATTCTATCAAATATTTAAAGATGAATTAACAACAGTCCTTCATAAACTCTTCGAAGAAACAGTAGGAACGAAGTGTCGCTTCCCAACTGATTTATGGGGCCAGTATCACCCTGCTACCAAAGCCAAAGATATCACAAGAAAATTACATACCAATATCTGTTATGAATACAGGTATTAAAATCCTCAACAAAATATTAGCAAACCAAATATAGCAATATATAGAAAGGATTGTACACCATGACCAAGTGGGATTTATCCCAGGAGTACAAAAATCAATCAATGTAGTAAACTGTATTAATAGAACAAATGATGCAAACCACATAATCATCTTGATACAGAGAGAGCATTTGACTAAATCCAGCTCACTTTCATGATGAAAATACTCAGTAGTGATGAACTGGGTGATTGGGATTGACATGTATACACTGATGTGTATAAAATTGATGACTAATAAGAACCTGCTGTATAAAAAAATAAATAAAATTCAAAGATTAGAAAAAAGAAAATACTCAATAAACTAGGAATAGAAAAATTCCTCAACCTGATAAAGGACATGTATAAAACACTCTCAGCTAACATCATACTTAATGGTGAAAGACAAAGTTTTTCTCTAAGATCAAGAGAAAGTCTGTTCTTCCCACTTCTGTTTAGCAGTGTAGTGGAGGTTGTAGCCAGAGCAATTAGGCAAGAAAGAAAAATAAAGGCATACATATAAGAAAAGAAGTAGTAAATCCATCTCTACTTTTAGATTATATACAGTTGTCTCTTGGTATCCATGGGGATTGGTTCCAGGACCCCCGTGGACATCAAAATATGTGAATACTTGGGCTTCCCTGGTGGTGCAGTGGTTGAGAGTCCGCCTGCTGATGCAGGGGACGTGGATTCGTGCCCCAGTCCGGGAGGATCCAACATGCCGCGGAGCGGCTGGGCCCGTGAGCCATGGCCACTGGGCCTGTGCGTCCGGGGCCTGTGCTCCGCAACTGGAGAGGCTACAACAGTGAGAGGCCCGCGTACTGCAAAAAAAAAAAAGAAGAAAAAAGTGAATACTCAAGTTCCTTGCATAAAATGGTGTAGTATAGTCAACCCTCTTTATCTGCAGGTTCTGCATCCAAGGATATGGAGGGCTGACTGTATCTAGTACATAGAAAATCTTAAGGAATGCACAAAAGTCAGAACTAATAAGTTCAACAAGGCCGTAGGATACAAGATCATTGTCAGAATATACCACAGTTTATTTATGCATTCACCTACCAGAGGACATCTTGGTTGCTTCCAGGTTTTGGCAGTTATGAATAAAGCTGCTATATACATTTGTATGCAAATTTTTGTGTGGACATAAGTTTTCCACTCATTTGGGTAAGTACCAAGGAGCACAATTGCTGGGTTGTATGGTAAGTGTTGCCAGAGTATATTTAGTTTTATAAGAAACCCCCAAACTGTCTTCCAAAGTGGCTGTGCCAGTTGCATTCTCAAGAGCAATGAATGAGAGTTCCTGTTGCTCCACCTTCTCACCAGCATTTGGTGTTGTCAGTATTCTCGAATTTAGCCATTCTTGTAGGTGTGTAGTGGTATCTCGTTGTTTTAATTTGCATTTCTCTGATCACGTATGATGTGAGCTTATTTGCCATCATGTGCTTATTTGCCATCTGTATATCTTCTTTGTTAAGGTGTCTTTTAAGGTCTTTGGCCCATTTTTTAATTGGGTTGTTTGTTTTCTTATTGGTTTTTAAGAGTTCTTTGTATATTTTGAAGAACAGTCCTATATTAGATATGTGTTTTGGAATTTTTTTTCCCCAGTCTGTGGTTTGTCTTCATTTTCTTGATTCTCTTTATTTTTGATATGGAAATTCCCTCTGTCCTTCATATATTGGGTTTACTGTTCTTGATTTTCATGTTGTTGCTTTTTCTATTTACTTATTTTTGCAGTGCGCAGTTGCCACTACCCTCCCTTGAAAAGGTGCATTTTTTTTTTCCTTTTAGACTTTAGCTGTTTGGAAATGTTTGTATGTTTGTAGATTGAAACGATTTTCTCTCAGAATTTGCAGGCATTGTTCTATTTTCTTCAGGTTTTCAGTGTTGTTGTTGACATGTGATGCTGTTTTTACTTCCTGATTCATTTTTTGTCCCTGAAGTTTTTTTAGATTTTTTCTTTACTGCTGGTATTCTGAAATTTCACGATGATGTGCCTTTGGGTGGGTCTTTTTAATTTATTGTCTTGGACATGTACTTTCAATCTGAAAACTCATGTGTTTTAGTTCTGAGGAATCTTATTATTTCTTTGGTAGTTTCTTTTCCTCTTTTTTAACCTGTTATTTTTATATTCATATTTTGAATGAATCCTCTAATTTTCTTTTTTCTCCCTTTTTCTATTTCTTTGTCTTTTTGTTCTACTTTCTGGATGATATATCCAAATTGTTTACTAATCCTAGTTTTCAAGAATTCTTTCTTACTGTGAATATTCCTTTTTAATGTCAACCCATTCTTCAAGAGCTTTCCTTGTATGTCTGAAGAAATTAGTCATAGTCAACAATTTTTTTTCCTCTCTGAATTACCTTTCCTCTAAGGTTTTTGTTTGTTTGTTTGTTGTTTGTTTTGGTCTCCTTTTAGAAGTTTTCCTTAATGTGTTTCTGTTGACCCTTGGCTCTCTGTTTACATCAAAGAATGAGGCACTTAAAAAGTTATTGGAAGTATGGTATATTTTGTTACAGCTTGTTGACTGGTGAGTTTCTCTACAGGGCAGTATTTTCATTGGGACCACTCCCAAATGTCAGTATCTTTAGGTCTTTTCTTATTTATCTGACATGTCCTTAAAGAGCCATCTTCTGCCTGGTAGGTAGAGCATAAGTGCTGAATTTCAGAGAACTGAGCTAGGGAAGGGATTGGGGAAGGGCTGTGGGGTAGAGACTTCTTACTGGAGTTTCTCTCTCATAGGGAATTTTTAACTGAGTTTTAATCAATACTTTTGATTTAATTATGTAAACCTTTACAGAAAATAAAGCTCCCATCTTTTGTCAGGGTCAGGGAGGGGTAGTCATATCAGGTTGGAGGAGTGGAATGAGGATCTGAAGAGTTTGGTTGCTCCTTATGAGTATAAGATTTCAACTAATCCTGTTTTCACCCTCCCACCTCCTCCCACCTCCATCCCGGTATTTTGAGACATATGACATCTTCATGCCTCTAACCATTAGGGGATTCTGTATTGTGGATCTTCTTGCTTGACATTGGCTTCACAAGTGTACTTTGAAGACTTAGGTTTTGGCATTTTCTGGTCTGAGTTACTGTTGTTTTATTTGCCTTTCAGATTCCAGAATTGTGTTGCTACTGTTATTGCTTCTGTTCTTTGTCCTGTGTATTAACCCACCTTACTTTTCTGTCATTTTAATTGGATTTTTTTTTTTTTTTTTTTTTTTTTTGCGGGCCTCTCATTGTTGTGGCCTCTCCCGTTGCGGAGCGCAGGCTCAGTGGCCATGGCTCATGGGCCCAGCCGCTCCGCGGCTTGTGGGATCTTCCCGGACCAGGGCACGAACCTGTGTCCCCTGCATCGGCAGGTGGACTCTCAATCACTGCACCACCAGAGAAGCCCTTAATTGGATTTTTTGAGAAAATGGAGATAAATGGATGTATTTGATCTGCTGTTGGTATGCAAAGCATAATTTCTACTGGAGAACACTCTCTTAGGGTAGTGAATGTGGACCAAGTATGTGAGCTCTGGAGGTTGATTACCTGTTTGACTGCTTTTTCACTTACTCGTTGTGAGATCTTGGGTAGGTTTCTTACTTTTACCTAGGCTCAGTGAGAACAGTACAGCATTACTGAGAATTCAAAATGCTTTTCACCGAAGTAGGTGGGGAGTACCCACTTAATAATGCTAATTTCTCTTCCTCTTTCTCTTGTATCCTTGAAGAGAAGCTTGGATGATTTAGTTAAGGATGCAGGCATTCCCACGTGGAAATAATAAGCTATCGGTTGGAAGCATCTAGAATGCATGAAGGATTAGGCATGTTACTTGTAAATATGAAAATCATCTGTGTTGTGGATGATGAAACAATAAAAGTAGATGGACAGACTTCACTTTGTAGGAGAGCAGTAAAGGTCTTTAAAAAGGGCCATATGTAGATTTTATGTGTAGAGTATTTAAGAAGGAAGAGTGAGCAAGAGAAGAATAGGAGGAGAAAAAACAACTGAGGACACAGTGCCTTAAGGATTTAAATCCTGAATGATGACAGAGCAAAGGATAAGTGAACTGAGAGGTTGTAGAAGAAAACTACTATGAAGAAATGTACGTGTTTACTCGAGAGTACATGAAATCTGTTTCCATTGAATTGTATCTAGGATTTGGAGGTTAGACAGATGAGAAGCAATGCAAGTTAAACCTCTATAAAGATCCGGGTAAATGAGTACATGAAGAAATTCTCATAGAAGGAATTAACTTGATTGTAATCTTGTAGTACTTTGTACCTGAAATACGTCAGGATTCTTTATTGAAATATAATCAGTTTTTCTGTTTAAAATTTTTATATTTTCTGTGATGCCACAGACATACTCAAATTTAAATATAAATTTTTCACTGCTTAAAAAGTTATAGTTCAGTGCTGAAGTGTAAAAAAAATGGTAAAATAGTTTAACCAAAGGCAGGCAATGGAGAATGGGCATTACTGTTGCAGGAAGGGGGACCCCTTCCAGGGCACGAGAGTGGGCTCTTGTCTAACACTCGGAAATGAATTGTCCGAGGAGACACATATGCTGACATAAAGCAAGAGACTTTATTGGGAAGGGGCATCCGGGTGGAGAGCAGGAGGGTAAGGGAACCCAGGAGGACTGCTCTGCCACGTGGCTTGCAGTCTCTGGTTTTACGGTGATGGGATTAGTTTCTGGGTTGTCTCTGGCCAATCATTCTGACTCAGGGTCCTTCCTGGTGGTGCATGCATCGCTCAGCCAAGATGGATTACAGCGAGGAGGATTCTGGGAGGCTGGCAGGGCATATGGACTGGCATCACCTTTTGACCTTTACTGAATTCTTCTGGTTGGTGGTGGCTTGTTAGTTCCATGTTCCTTACCAGGACCTCCTGTCGCAAGATAGCTCATTGGTGCCTGGCCAGGGTGGGCAGTTTTAGTCAGTGGTTCCCCTAACACTAGGACAATTAATATCAAGGATTTAACTTTGTATGTATTCTAGAGTCACTTTTAGACAAAGATGTGAGCAAGTGTGTATACTTTTAAAGTTGACTCATATAAAATTAAAGTTGATGGGACTAATTTTAGTTTTTTAGTTCTAGCCAGAAGTGTGTGTGTTTTTTTTTTTTTGGCTGCACCTTGGGGCTTGTGGGATCTTAGTTCCCCGACCAGGGATTGAACCCAGACCCTTGGCAGTGAAAGAGCGGAGTCCTAACCACGGTACCGCCAGGGAATTCCCCATGTTCATTTTTAAATAAACAAAACTTTTCCTTTTTTAAAAAATAGTTTTTAACTTGGAGATAATGTTTTACTTTGATTTTCAATTTTCTGTTCAAAGGGAGGCTTTATAGTAAGTTAAAAATCCATTTCTATGAATTTTCAAATGAAAGTATTTAAACTAATATAATAATAAAGAGACTAGATTTTATTGGTTATGGTCAGGTAATAGTTTTATATGAATAAAGTGAATTAAGATACTTCCTAGCACACTTATCATTTAATTTGAAGACCTCTTTTGGCATTTCTTTCAGGTTTTATGGGCTGGCTAAGAGCCACCTCTGTTTGTCTGAAAAAGCCTTTGTTTTTCTTTGATGTTAGAAGGCTATTTTCCCAAAGCATAGAATAGTAGGTTGGCTTTTTTCTTAAAGCACAATGTCATTTCATTGTCTTTTGTTTATGTTTTTTATGTTTTTATCATTTATGTTACAAGTTTGTCTTATTGTTGCTCTTTGGAGCATAATGTGTCTGTTTTCCTCTGGCTGCTTTTAAGAGTTTTTTCTTTGACTGGTTTTCAAGCAGTTTTACCATGATGTGTAGGTGTGGTTTCTTTCATATTCATCCTGCTTGGGGCTTGTAGGGTTTCTTCAATACATGGGGTTTGTAGAGAATCTTTCATCCATTTGTAAAATTCCTGGCTATTATCTCTCCAAATGTTGCCTCTGCTTCACTTCTTCTCTTCTTCTGGGACTCAATTCCACATATGTTAGAATTTTTTTGCTGTGTCTTACATGTCTCTTGTTCTTTTTTGAAATATTCTTCATAGAGAAATAGGATATTTTTATTCATCTGTATTCCCTCATCTTCTGCTGTGTATGAACTGCTGTTAAACCTGTCTGTGGAGTTTTCAGTTGTATCTTTTCACTTTTGGAAACTTCATTTGATTTTCTCTTTTATAGATTCTTATTCTTTGGTGAAAATCACTAACTTTTCATCTGTTTCTTGCAGGTTTTTCTCTAGGTTCATGAATATATTAATTATTGGCACTTTTAAGTCACTAATAAAACCAATATCTAGGTCATCTGTCGGTCTATTTCTATTTGTTTTGTGTTTTCTTTTTGTTGTTATTTAGTTCTTTCTTTTGGTGGGCCCAGTTTTTAACTTCATGCTATACATCGTATTTGAAAAACAGTAGATGCTCTGGATGATATTATCTTCCCCCAGAGAGGGTGAATTCTTTCCTTTGTTAGGTAGACAGTGTGACCGATGATCATCCTAGTCCAGTCACTGAATAAGCTTTGTCAGTTTCCTATTGCTGCTTTAACAAATTATCCCAAATTTAGTGGCTTAAAACAACACAAATTTATTATTTTACAGTTCTGAGGGTCAGAGTTTCGATACAGGTCTCATTTAGCTAAAATCAAGGTGTTGGCAGGACTGCATTTCTTTCTAGAAGGTCTAGGGAATAATCTTTATTTTATTTATTTATTTTTAAAAATTTATTTATTTATTTATTTTTGGCTGTGTTGGGTCTTTGTTGCTGCACACGGGCTTTCTCTAGTTGCAGTGAGCGGGGGCCATTCTTCGTTGCAGTGTGCCGGCTTCTCATTGTGGTGGCTTCTCTTGTTGCGGAGCATGGGCTCTAGGTGTGCGGGCTTCAGTAGTTGTGGCACGTGGGCTCAGTAGTTGTGGCTTGCGGCTCTAGAGCACAGGCTTAGTAGTTGTGGCTTCTGCGCTTAGTTGCTCCACGGCATGTGGGATGTTCCCGGATTAGGGCTTGAACCCGTGTCCCCTGCATTGGCAGGCAGATTCTTAACCACTGTGCCACCAGGGAAGTCCCAGAATCTTTATTTTTTGACTTTTCTAGTTTCAAAGGGCTGCCCATATTTCTTGATTCATGGCCCCCTTCTATCTTCAAAGCCAGTAATGACTGTGACACTCTCTGTCTCCCTCTTTCCCTTATAATGACTCTGTGGTAACATTGGACTTACCCAGATAATTCCAGGATAATTTCCTCATCTCAAGGTCAGATGATTATCAACCTTAATTCTTTCTGCTGCTTTAATTCACCCAAACAGTGTAACCTAACATCTTCACAGGTTCTGGGGATTAGGATGTTGGCATCATTGGGAGGCCATTATTCTGTCTACCACATTCCACCCTCTGACTCCTAAAGTCTCACCTCTGTCTCACATGCAGAGTTTATTAACCTCATTGCAACTTAAGTCTCATCTCATCTGGGTTGAAATTTTGCCAAAAGTCTCATTTGTGTTTGTTAGTTTACACGTTACCATCTTAAAATCACAGTGCAAAGTTTTGGTAGCTGTGCTATTTTTTTTTTTTTTTTTTTTTTTTGGTTGGGGGGCCCTCTTCCTTTTTTCCCCTCTCCCGTTGCGGAACCCAGACTCTGGACGCGCAGGCTCAGTGGCCATGGCTCATGGGCCCAGCCGCTCCGCGGCATGTGGGATCTTCCCAGACCGGGGCATGAACCCGCATCCCCTGCATCAGCAGGCGGGCTCTCAACCACTGCGCCACCAGGGAAGCCTCAGCTGTGCTATTTTTTATTTAGTAGTATGTTATAAATTTTCACTGTTGCTAGGAAGGTTTTATGATTTAAAGAAAATGGTTGTATTATATGTTCTATCAAGATGTTATAGCATAACACTTACTGCTTATTCCTGTTTTCAAAGTGATGATTCCCCCACTTTTCTGGATTATAGATAATATGATAACTAATAATTTCATGTTACTTTTTTGAGGGTAGACAAATTATCTTGTACAATTTCCCACATTCTGAAATTGTCTGGTTGTTCCCTCTGGATAGACTCAGTTTAAACAATTTTGACAAGAATACTTGTGAGTGGTGATGTTTCATTTCCATCAGGAGGCCCATGATAGTTGGTCATCTTCCGGTTGATCTCTGGTACCATGGATTGGGAACTAGGGGGAAGAGAGGCTTCTGAATCAAAAGCCTTGAAATGGGAAGGAGCATGATCTTCAAGGAACTAAAAGAGACCAGTGTGGACTGGAGCAAGTGAGCAAGAGGAACGGTGGTAGGAGATGAGAGAGAGAAACAGGGATCATAATCATGTTAGGCCTTGTAAGTCATCCATTGTAAGAAGTTTGGATTTTATGATTAGTGCAATAGGAAGCCATTAGAAAGCAGTGGTGAGAGATGATAAGGATTATATTTTTAAAATATTTTGAGTACTGTTCGGAAAATGGGTAGTAGAGGGGCAAGGGTGAATTTGGGGAGAACAGTTAACTAGTTTCCTGCAATGGCTTCCTTATCAGGCTAGGCCAGGCAAGAGATGACTCGGGGAGATAGTAGAGATAATTTTTGTGGTAGAATCAAACAGAATTGCTGTTGAATTGCTCGTCAGGAACAAGAATAAAAAATGACATTTTTACCTTTAGCAACTGGGCGGATATAGGTATTGTTTGCTGCTAAGGGGAAGGCAAGGGAAGAACAGGTTTTGGGTAAAAAATAAAGAGTTCTATTTTTGTACCTGTTAAGTTTGAGATATCTAGTAGACACCCAGGTGGTGCTGTTAAGTAGAATCGGCACAGAAGTGTAGCCTTTTGTAATTTTACTTTACAAACTGATATGATCTCATCTCATACTCCCTTTTAGATTATAAACTCTTTGGTACAGAGACCACCACTGTCTTCATTTCCTTTCACTCTCAGCATAATACTTTGTGCACAAGTTAGGCTACAGACTTTTATTGCCAAAAATTATGTTCATAAGATAGTCATACATTCTCCATTTTCACATAACATACTATTTTTAGTTTAGAAATCTTTCTGTTATTGTACTATTGATGAATTTGAAAAACTATAAGTAATACGTGATAGCTGCTAGGGCTTGTGTAACTTTTCCTTCACTACATAGTAATTAAATCAAACCAAAATCTTTAGATCCTCTTGGGTAGTTGTTATAATTCTAGAGAGCCTAGTCTTTTCTAGGCTACCAGAATATTTATACTTGGGGTTTATAAGGAAATAGTTAATTTCACAAACTGAACTATTCAGAGAATTAATGCTTATTGTAGTTGTATAGAAAAAATTTTACATATCATATTCTTTTTTATTTTTTTCAGTTTTTTAAAAAATTTTCCGCTTCCACCTTGAGAGACTTTGGGCTCTCGGCAGTGAAAGCGCGGAGTCCTAACTACTGGACCACCAGGGAGTTCCCTAAAATAACATTATTTTGTCTCCTTGATAAACCCTTAATTTTTCAGCTGACTATCTAGTTAGAATATCTATAACAGTCTTTTGGAAACTGTTGTTCCTTGACAACCTGATTCAGAATGAGATAAATATTAAGGCTCCTTAAGCAATTATAAAATAGTTGTTCTTAAGGTGCTCTTAGTAATCATGAAATCATTGGAGTAAGTATGTTTCTTTAAGATAACCTTTGAAGTGCATGTTGACTTGGGGATATATGATCTTAAAATTTTTATCAGACAGCAAAGGAAACCATAAACAAGACGAAAAGACAACCCTCAGAATGGGAGAAAATATTTGCAAACGAATCAACGGACAAAGGATTAATCTACAAAATATATAAACAGCTCATGCAGCTCAATATTAAAAAAGCAAACAACCCAGTCCAAAAATGGGCAGAAGACCTAAGTAGACATTTCTCCAAGGAAGACATACAGATGGCCAAGAGGCACATGAAAAGCTGCTCAACATCACTAATTATTAGAGAAATGCAGATCAAAACTACAATGAGGTATCACCTCACACCAGTTAGAATGGGCATCATCAGAAAATCTACAAACAACAAATGCTGGAGAGGGTGCGGAGAAAAGGGAACCCTCTTGCTCTGTTGGTGGGAATGTAAATTGATACAGCCACTATGGAGAACAGTATGGAGGTTCCTTAAAAAACTAAAAATAGAATTACCATATGATCCAGCAATCCCACTACTGGGCATATACCCAGAGAAAACCATAATTCAGAAAGACACGTGCACCCCAGTTTTCATTGCAGCACTATTTACAATAGCCAGGTCATGGAAGCAACCTAAAAGTCCATTGACAGACGAATGGATAAAGAAGATATGGTACATACATAACAATGGACTATTACTCAGCTGTAAAAAGGAATGAAATTGGATCATTTGTAGAGACGTGGATGGATCTGGAGACTGTCATACAGAGTGAAGTAAGTCAGAAAGAGAAAAACAAATATCGTATATTAACGCATGTATGTGGAACCTAGAAAAATAGATAGTACAGATGAACCAGTTTGCAGGGCAGAAAATGAGACACAGATGTAGAGAACAAACATATGAACAGCAAGTGGGGAAAGCGGTGGGGGGTGGTGGTGGTGGTGTGATGAATTGGGCGATTGGGATTGACATGTATACACTGATGTGTATAAAATTGATGACTAATAAGAACCTGCTGTATAAAAAAATAAAACAAAATTCAAAAATTAAAAAAATTTTTTTTATCAGTTTTTACTTTAAATCATGTTCTGGTTATCTACTGCTCTGTAACAAACCAACTTAAAATTTAGTGACTTAAAACAACCATTTTATTTTGCTCATGATTTGTGGGTCAGGAGTTTGAAAAGGTCTTGGCTGGAAGGTTCATCTCTGATCCATGTTATGAAAACTGGGTGGCTGAGGCTGGACCATCCACTTCCAACGTGGCTTCTTTATTCACATGCCTGACGCCCCTGTGCTTCATGGTCCTTCTGCCGTCTCTTCACATGTCATCTCATTCTTGAGGCCATTTAAGCTACCAGGCCGATTAAGGGCTAAGCCTGGAACAGGTTCAGCATCATTTCCACTGTATTCTGTTAGGGCGGTCACAGGAGTCACCCAGATTCAAGGGAGTGGAGAAATAGACTCTGCATCTTGATGGGGGAATGGCCAGGTCATGTTGCAAATGATCATGTGTGGCCATCTTTGGAAAATATAATCTGCTGCACATTGTATCCAAAAGTGCCCTTGGCAATAATGATGAGGAAAATTATAAAGATGCAATAAGATTGCATATTTAAAGCTAAAGCGAGCTATTTTTGTCTGTCAAATTGACAGTTTTAAGAGTTCTCATTGCTAGGAAAGGTATAGGGAAACAGTCCTCATACTGTTGGAAAGCGTGTGGTTTGGTAGAGCTTTTGTGAAGGACAAAGTAGTAAAATATCTCAGAATTTTAAAATGCATATGCTTTGATTTACCATTTTTCCATCTAGGAATTTCTCCTAAGGAATAATAGGAAAAGTGTGCAAAGTTATATGAACAAGGGTATTTTTCAGGTAAATTTATCACATTATTTATAAGAAAAATTGTGCAAGTAGAATATTGGTTAAGTAGAATACTGTTTAGCTATTAAAATACAAAGATAACTAACACTTAAAAAGTGCTTTATATTTACTAGGACCATTCTATGTGCTTTATATAACTTGTGCAGTCATGTAGGGCCTCACTCTTAGAAGGGCCCTGTGCTTGGTTTAATGCTCTGTCACTATTTTGAAATTCGTAATTGTTAAACAAGAGGCCTCATTTATTTTTTTCCATTGGTCCCTGCAGATTATGTTGTCTTTTCTACTTGTGAACTATGTTTTTATATCTTTAAAAGTTGAAAAAAACCCAGAAGATAATTTTATGACACAATGAAAATTATACAAAATTTAAATTTGTGTTCATAAATAAAGTTTTATTGGAACACATCCATGCTTATTTATTTACATATTATCAATGACTTTTTTGCTACAGCAGCAGAATTGAGTAGTTGGAACAGGGACTGTATGGCTCTCAAAGCTTAATATTTACTATGTGGCTCTATATGGAAAATTTGCCAGTGCTTGCTCTATCGATCTAAACCACTGTTCTATTCTGCCTTTCATAAAAGAATGAGAAATAGATCTCAATTTATGGGGATAATGTCCATGATACATTATGTGAAAAGAAAAAGTGGAATATAGAATATAATTTAGAATGTGTAACATGACACTGTGTATGTCAAAAGGGCTATTAAAAAGTCTGGAAAAGTCTGGAAAACTATTAAAGTATTTTATCTCTGGGAAATAGGAGTATGCTTTCTGGCCATTATTTTTGAAGTTTTGTTTACAAAAATAAGTGCTATTAGTAAAAAAAAAAAAAAAAAAAGATACTATGGGGAAACGGAGGCAGTACATTCTTTCCCTTCCCCCTCTGCCCCCCACAACTTTTTATTTTAAAAATGTTCAAGCTTACTGAAATGTTGAAAGGATGTACAATGAATACCTATCTAACCTTTATCTAGATCCTCTGGTTGTTAATATTTTGGCACATTTGCTCCCTCTGTCTTACACACACACACACACACACACACACACACACACACACACACACACA